>NC_045688.1:11335911-12054244 GCF_003331165.1 Xiphophorus hellerii | reverse complement strand
AGTAACAGCACATGTAGAGAGAGGACATTTCATAGGCATTTGGTCTGTGTTAAGCCAGGCTTTCTTTCATTGTGCATGTGAATACGCCATTGTTTTTGCCGCCATGCGCTGTTGATCGCAGTCAGACGCCGTCAGTTCAGTGTCTGTGGGGCTAAAAGACGTAGTAACTCACTTTTAGTTACTCAGGTAAACATCTATAGAAATGGTACCCAGGAGAAACGTTGAGGTTCGCTTAGCGTCTAAATTCGCGGTGTCAAAAAATGAGAAACACAAACATGGCAAATACGAACTTTTAATAGCAGGTCATGTGTATGTTTAATGACGGGTTCGCCCGAAGCACAGGTGTGTTGAAGCAAGGTTTCAGGCAAAGAGGTTAAAGGAGCAAAAAATAAAAGAAAAGTTTGGAAAGGTTCCTATTCTTTATTAATATAATTGTTTTGGCAGCTGTGCCAAACTTGTAGACAGCAAGCTGATGATGAAGAAATGCCCTCATTTACTACTTTTAGATTCACGATTATTCTTCGCTGAATGCTCGTTTATGTTTCAGTGAATTACAAAAACGTCATATTGACTATTGATTTTAAGTTAGTTTATGGTAGTTTTTGGGCTATTTATTGCGGTCTGAGATCAGTTCAAGGTGATGGCCTTCATAAATGTACAATGTGCTTTTTTGTAGAGTGCTGAGTATGAAGTATGAATTCACTTATTAAGCAAACACGTTTTTGATGCATGAAATGGAACCAGGGTTGTGCGGTTTTACAGATTTTGCTTATTTTTATTTTTTACTTTTTGGTGTGAAAAGAGGATGTTTTAGGTATTAAAACATCCATGTCTATAAGAATTGACTTCCTAATAAACACAGGTCAATTACAGATATCAGGGGAAACAAAGGTATTATATTTATGTCTTCAAAATTACAAAAACGTCTCAATACCTTTCCTGCAGTTTGAAATCTCTTTAATGAATTGCCAGAGAAAAGTTGGAGTGACCAGAGTTTTCTTTTTATTTATGGCAGTATGGAAAATGGACGAGCACAGCGCTGCTGGTCAACTAGCTGAAAGAAGGCTTACAAGAGAAAAATATTTGACAGTTCTAGAATGTTTGAGGTTGCAAAAACAATTTAAATAAACAAAAACAATGTTATCTTTGTAAGATAACATTCAAGCTGCATGTCTAGCAAGAAACAGACTGTAGGCTGGATACCAAAGCAGATGGTCTAAGAAATAACATTTAGTTGTTCAAATTTATTAATCTATTAAGAACAAAACACTGTAACAGTCAGCATTATAAGAACTTGAAATGTTTTTAGCTGGAGTTCATCTAATTCAAAATAACAAACTAATTGCATTATTGTAAGGTTTTAATAAGCGTCAGTGATCAGTTTACACTAGATATATTTGGTGCTGTTTCACAACTGACAATCTGACACAAACCCCAGAGTTTGATACTTTATCAGACATAAAAATAACTGAATCATCTTAATTCACCTTAGATGATCTGTACAGCCAATTCAATTAATGTTGACTCCACATAGGAAAACATAGGTTTTTCAAGATCGCTAATTGCTTAAGTCTGATAAACAGTTGGTGTATGTCTGATTAGCTTGTTAGCATCCACCACCCCGGCGATTCTCCAATTGGCTCCATAAAATAACATATTTCTGCTAAAGGTAAATGACCTATTAAACCCCAACTTCACAGAACGACACTTCAAATCAAACTACCTCTGTAATGCAACTCTGTTTTGAAGCTCCAGTTGGAAAACTACCAGCTACACATCCTAATTAGCCACTTATCATAGTTTAGTTGTCGTGAACTAGCATGAACCAGTTAATATACAGTATATCCCCATTTTTTTTGAGAATAACAATAAAATATGTTATTTGTACAACTGCAATTTATAATAAAATTGCATGTTATGCTACTTTACTTTAACATGTTTTTTATGTTAATAAAATCATTTATAACTTGTTTCTTATATTTGGTTAAACATTTTTTGTAATGCCTTGGTATTTTATTTCAGATATGTGGTAGGAATTTTATTCTAGCCGGTAGCTTAAATAAAATAAATATATAAAACATAATATTTTGAGAAAGATCAAAAATAAGCAGAACAGGTCAATTAGTGCCAGATTTTCTGCTTTAGGCTAACTTTTTTTTTTCTTTTTTATTAAAAAAAAAATTCTCTCTACCTCCCCAGCTTAAGTATTTAGCTCATCTCATTTTGCCGAGACTGAACACGCAACCTGCATCTATGTTTTTAAAAGCCGTGCACAGAATGGATGACTGAACCATCTCTTCCCTTATCGCCCGCCTGTTACCACCCCTGCCTCTCCATAAATAAAGCCATTACAGTGGAGGGGCTGTGCAGTCACACAGGCAGGCGCACATAAACAGGCTGACATGCAGGTACTCAGACTGCCGTCGCAGGGGAGCTTTAACCCTGAAAACCCTGTCCAGCTTAGCTCAGACATGCGGGGGCTTTATGGGACATTGGGGAGAGGCTTGCACAGAGTAAATAGAATATCCAGTGATATCTGTCCCAAGCTCAGATGAAGCTGCCAAATCTCTGCAGGTTTGTTTTTTTTATTTTTTTATTCTGACACACTGAGGACACACATGAACACAGAGAGGACAACAAAAAACAGATAAAAGACAGAAGCTCTTACAGAGAGCAGTGGGTCCCAGTGCAGGTAAGAGTTTCATGTCTGACACTAAAAAGAACGTGTTCATCTTGGAGTGAAGGACTTCACTCTCCCCCCTGTCTCTTACCTGCTTTACTGACTGACTGAATGAAGTGGAGTGTAGTGGGCATCTGACAGGGATTTTATTGTGATCCGCTGCAGCTCCCAAAGGACGCGGAGCCAAAGCCTTTTCTTTGGATTTTAAGCGTAATGGCAAAACACCCCAGTTGAGGAGAGCCAGCTTGCAGGGTAGCCTCGAGTTTTTAGGCAGCTGAGGAAAGAAGAGATTGCGTTCTGCCTCTGATTACCGGAAGTCGCAACGGTCATGTATGTGTGGCGTCTGAGCAGGCAAGACGAATGATGGCTGGCAAATGATTTAAAGTCATGCAAAAGTTATGAAAACAGAAAAAAACACAGTTTTGCAGGGTACCAAAAGTATTTTGAGGCCACCATATATTAAATCCCTGCTCTCTACCGCCTCGCTCTGGACCAGATGGATGTAAATAATGGATAAGACAGTGTATGGGAGTCTGTGAGGTGGTGTTGCTTGAAAATTATTGTAGCCTGCAAAAATTTTAAACCCCCCTCATCTTATTTGACCCCCTCATCTAGCTTGTTTTATTTGGTAGACCAACAAAAGGTGGCGCACATTTTGAAAGAACAGCCAAAAAATGGCTCAAATTTTCTTTACAAAATTCTTCTTTATCTGGAATCTCTGGTGAGATTTGTATTTATCTCCCCTCTGTCCCTACTTTGTAGAGCCATCTAATTTTTAGAAATCTTACTTCTGCAACGTGGCTCAAACTCAGTATGGTTGGTTGAATAGCTAGTGTGAACATAAACTTCCAGCAATAGATTTCCAGTGGTATTTAGGTCTGAACTTTGACTGGGCCATTCCAAACCCATGAATATACCCAATAAGTCTATTGTCACCCTTAACGATTGTTCTTTCTTCCCATCGTATCTAAGGGTTCAAATTATGGTTCGTGCCAGTTTAGGTGTGGGTGTTCATGTCTTTCTAGGTTTGAAGCTAGATGACGGGCTGAAGAGTGCTCCGTAACATGCTGCAAGCTTGGAATACAGTTTTGTAACCCAACTTTGTTGTAAACCTCTCCACGAAGTTTGCTCTGCTCTGACTGACTCCTGTGATTGTTGGTTTAAAGTCACAAAAGGACGAATATAAGCAACAGAGAGACGATGATAGCAACTTATCTTAACTAGTTACAAAAAAAGTAGGAAAAATTTACTTTTTCTTGGATACAGGGTAAGATTTGATTATTTACCTTTCTGCCTTCCTGCTAAGCTCAAACTGCTCTGGAAGTACTTTAACCAGTCATCCATCGGTGATATTTATTGCCCCTACATAAGGATTCCTTAGGTTTTTCTTGGTTCCACACTGTGCAGGCATGATTGAATTCCCGCCTGCCCATAAATGTTTTTTTGATCTGCCGGGCTTGATCTTTGAGTTCCAGAGCTCCGACTCTCGCACGGTTGCCTCCGTACGTGTGCGCGCGCACGCACGCACGCATCGAATTACACAACACCAGCCAGGTTGAAAGTGTGTCGTTATTTACCAAACAGGTTGCCTAACAAGCAGAGACGGATTCTCCTGCAGGGTTGTGTATAAAAGAAAAAAAAAGACTAAGAAAAAAAAAAACCTAGAAGCATGGCGGCAGAGCAATATCCATCATAATTGATGTGTCGCAAAGCAGATTACACACATTAGCGCACACTGTTCTAGCTGTGACAGCTCCAACTGAACATGACAAATTCCGTAATATGGAAGGGGGAAAAAATATATTTTACTCGTATTGGCTATTAAAAAGCAGAGCAACTTACAAAGGAGAAATTGCATTGGTAAATATGAAAGCAAGTGTGCTCTCTTCTCTGCTTAATTGCATTGTATTTGTTCCACTTTGGGGGCCGAGTAGCTCCTGCAAAACTGTTTGTGGCTCTGCCGAGCGTTCGCCTGCTCCGTGCCAAGTTTTCATTCGACGGCAGCTAATCCCAGCACGCTTCAGCCACGGCGATATTTACAGTACACAGCACAACAGATAAGCCCAGTGAAGTCGCACATGCCTCTTCATTGTGATGGAGCATTAGGAGAGAGTTCAGCTGCCTAATCAGCGAGCTCGACGCCAGCGGAGGACTAAATAGGCTTTGGGAAGGGGAGGCAGCTCGACGTATTCGGCTCTCGACTCTCCCGGCCCCTCCGTCACTCTCCTCAGAGTCCTTTAATCAACTGTGTAGCGCTGCAGAGAAATTCCTGGATTCCTTTTCTCTTTCTGTGCAAATACTTTGAGTTAAGCAAAGGTGCTGCCATGAATTAGCAAAAAAAATGTTTTCTTTTTTGTTGTTTATTAAATTTTTCACAATAATTAATAAGCATAAAAATGTGTGTTTTTATTTTTATTTATCTTTCTTCTAGAAAAAAATACAGATGATTTTTTTATGGAAGGTTTTGGCATTTATAAGCTAATGCTAAAGCACTCGCCCTTTTTATGTCTTTTTTGAGTATTTTGTTTTCATCCTTTCATATTAAATACCTACTATCATTCAGTGTAAATAGACATTTGTTTGTTTGCTGCCAATGAATATAAATAAATATTTACTATGATAATACAATGTTTTTCATTTATATAATAAAAATAAGTAATTGTAAAAGAAAAAATAAGCAAAAAATATGTTTTACCCTCCAAATACAAAATGACAATCTTCAATAAGTGAGTAAAATAATATCACAATACATGTCCATTGTTCACGATTGCCTTTTCTTTTACATCAAAGGTTGCATATGACAAGCTACTGGAATAATTGTGCTCTAATTATGGAATCCAATTTTATTTTATTAGAGAATAAGAAGGCCCGAGCGGAGCCAGACGTCTCTGTGACCGAGCTGTTCTGAGTTGCAACGTTCCAGCCACACACACACGCACACACCCCCTCCTGACGACCCGCTAATTAACACCCCATGTTAATCACTCTCAACCCAGCCAATAACCGGTGACATGCCATCATCCAGATCACTTGATCGTAACACAGTAAAGCAGCACTCCCCTTTTTCCTCCCTGCTGCCATGTTGTGCAGACGTCGCGGTCGGTATTTTGACCGAGTTTTCCTTGAAGAATAAGTTGCTCTTTAGGAGGAAAATCTTGTGCCAAATGTTGCCAAAGCAGAATAAATACTCAAAGAAACATGTCACTACAACCCCTCCTGTTCCATTGAACAATCTATGGCTTTAAATCGAGAACATAAAGCCTAACTACACATTTATGTTTTTGTTATGCATTAGATATATTCCATTATCCTGATCCCGCTTTGCATAGACTGCTTTAAGTGCGTGTTGGCTACACGTCGTCCGGGCAAACGGCTGCAGCAGAAACGGCGACTTTGATATAACTTAAACTGATTTGCCTAAGCTGCCGAGTAATTAGCCAAACTTAATCATTTCATTTCAATTCACTGCTATTACCCCGAGTTATTTTTGCAACTCTCTCTTGTGCAGGTCTGCGTCGAGCCCACTGTTGTTTGTGAAATCTGTGACAATACTGACCTCTGGTGTCAGTTTTTTGTTGGAGAGGAAAATAACGTGACATTTCACCAGTCTCATTGGTAGTCCTATTTAAGGTAATGAATCCGCTTTGGACAAACTGCCTAGTTTGAAGCTTTAGCCTCCAAACGCCTGCAGCGGGGATTGCCGGGGATAGGGCAGAGGTAGATTAGGAGTCGGTGTAATGAGAGGCAAAGCGTCTCTTTAGCTCGCCCCCTTTGTCTTTGCCTCCTTCCACCGAGCCTTGGAGGAGAAGGAGATAACTTCTCTGGCCAGTAGCAGCCACACAAGCTTTGACTTTTTATTTTATTATAATCATCGTCTCCTCTCGCCGCCTGCTTCCTCCTTCTTTCCCTGTCTCCATCAATTTCTTTACCTTATCGTTGCTCCACTCTCACCCTTGCTGACACTTACTCATGCCAGAGCGGCCTCACTTCCTCGACAGGGGATTGTCAGATCCCCTGGAATATGGAAAAAGACAGACACTTGCTAGGCACACTGGCGCGCCTCACATGGGTAATAGGCCTAATAGGGTCAGGCCTGCATTTAATAAACAATTACCCATCTATAATAGATGAGTCCAGCTCCTAAGGCCCCATCGAGATGAGGAGGGGGAGCAGGAAAGAGAGAGTAGGTGAAAGAGAGGGAAGGTGAATGAATAATGCAGACGAGATGCCCATCAGAGCACCTAAAAACGCGACACCAATTATCTCCCTCTGCTAACGATGATCGTCTTGATGCTCTCTCCCCCGTCCCCCCACGCCGAATTCTGACATTTACCCAGCTGCTCCTCCGCTGCCACATGAATCCGCACAACACTAGGAAACGGGAAGGCGAAGATGAAAGCTGCGCCGCCCACACGTTGTACGCCGAGTGAGGTTTTTTGTCTGGTTTCATTTTGTGTTGAAGAGGTGGCAGAAGAACTTCCTGGGGAAAAGAAGAAAACAAAAACACTTGAAGTTTTCCAGATTTCAACCCACTACAGGCAAAAACTTTAATATATTGTGTTTGGTGTTATGTGAAGAACATGGTGGAGGTGGCATCATGCTTTTGTTTATCAGGGGTTGATGGGAATGTGAATGGAGCTGTTTGCTGGACAATCCTGAATGAACGTCCAGCCAGAGATGCAACGGGTTTAGATCAAAGTGTATTCATGTGTTGAAATGGTCCAGTCAAAGTCTAGGCCTAAATCAGAGAGGTTTAAAATTGCCATTTTAGACGCTTTCTGTCCTGAGCTTGATGTATTTAGTAAAAAATAACGTTCCAAAAATCTCTCTCTAGGTGTACAAAGCTGGTAGAGACATGTTCCAACAGACTTAGTGGAGCTTAAATATAAGATTTTTATTATGAGAAAAACAATCAAGAAGAATTTCAAAGTCAGTTTTTGAGTATTTTTTGTTGGTCCTTCACATTAATTGTCAAAAATAAAAATTAAAGTTCATGATTTTAACGTGACAAAATAGGGAAATAATTCTGCCGGATATTTAAATTTACAAAGCACTTGAGCACCTTTTTTTCTTCTTCTTCTTCTTTTTCCCAGCAGCATCCTCTTTGCTCCAAGGTTACCCAAATTACACAAGGTTAAAGTGGTGCTAAAGAGGTGGCGCCGGCGGTGGTGGTGAGGGTTAGGGGTGGGGACAGTTGGGTCGCCAGTTCAATTAGCATACAACCCTGACGTAGCAAGGGAATTATTGGCAGCACAAGAGGTAAGATAGCCAAGCAAAGCGCCTGCTGCTCCCTGCTGCATTTGAATAGGCAGAATGAGATGGAGGGAGTAAAAAAGAAAAACAGAAAAGCGAGGAAGAGGAGCAAAGAGACCTTGTTTCCTTGGCCCCTGCAGATCAGAGGAGACGGACCTGTGGTGCTCAAGCAGGCTGCTAGTGAAGTGGATAGGGGTCCGGCAGCTTCCACCATATAGGCTCTGGGAAAAAAAAAATACACACCCGCCTTTACCTCCCCAAGGACCCAAGTCTGTGGTAATAATGGGATCAGAGCCATGACCCGCCCAGGACAACGTACCGCTGTTGGATATTCTATTAGTTTGCCCTGCAGTGAAAAGAAGTCCGCGCTCGGCTCCTCTGAATCACATTTGTTTTACTTTTATGTAGCTTTAACAGCAACTAATCAAAGAATTTAAAGTTTCCAAGAGGAGACTTTGTTAGAGCCTGTTGAGCATCAAGGAGATCTTCAAATCACATCTAATGTTCCTTCTTCTTGCAAGGATACTATGCGCCATTAACATGTGTTAACAAAAAAGCAAGACCCATAATTGTTCCATTTTTTCTCCCTATTAATCCCATCTCTGGGAGATACAGCAGAGATCGCATTAGCATTCCCATCCTTTATATGACTCCAGCTTTCAGGCCCGGCATCTCATCTTGCCTTTACATGATATCAAGCTGCATTAAAACTACATATGGCTTTCGCCGTCTATGCAGAGTGAATTTACATTTTTCTAATGAAGTGCTTTCAGTTGTTTTTTTTTTTTGTTCTTTTTCCCTCTACCGTCCCCTTGTCCTTCCCTTCACCTCCAGCCCACAGCCCACTCTGATTTAAAACACACACAACCGTACTGCTGTTTTACTGCAAAATAACACAAAGCGCGGACTGAGACACCTTTCGGTCGCCTCCAGCTTCCCATCTGTTGCACATCTGGAAGTGGTGTGCGGCACCAAGTAATTGGAAGTCAATTTGTTTGAAGTTATGTCTTTGGCATCTGGCTCGATTCATAAAAACCCTGGAAATGGCATTAATTTTATAGCGTCCCTCTTTGTTTCTCCGGCGTTTGAGCAACGCACGCAGGGGCCTTGCTCTCGGCTGAGTGACGTGGGAGTATTTTTCAGAGCTGGTCAGGGTGTGGTCCGCAATAAAAGCAGCAATGGGGCCCCCCGAAGAATCATGGAAAGGATTACCACAGCGCACCGGCAGAGAAAATATTGATAAGTTCCCCAAGCATTAAATGGAATTCCTCTGACTTTGGCGAAGTTTTATAACTTCACCTTTAACTTTGACCGCGGCTTCAGATCGTTTCTTATTTTTCCTGAAGGGAAAGCTCATCCCGGGCCTAGTTTGCCACATTTCCAGCAGACGGGCTGACTGATTGAGAAGCAGCATGGTGTTGTTTGTCACACAGCTCTGAGTCACGGCTGAAAATAGAAATGACACTTGATGTTTGGTGCCTCTCTGCCGGCTGTCATATTGTTATTCCCACTCAAATTTCACCTAATTTGTGCACAAGTCTTGTCACAGTCCAGATCCTGATAAGGGCTTTTAGGTGGGTATTTTTTATATATATTCCCCCACCGCTCATCCTCGTATATGTGGCAATGAAGTGCAATGAGACACACACGCACACACACCAAATGTGCATGCATGTGTGTGTGCGCGCATGCGAGCGTCTGCAGATTCTGCTTGCATGTGCACTTTCGTGTTTGCACACAAGCGCATTTGATTAGGCTTGTTTGTGTTCGGGAATTGCAGGGGCACCATGCGTTCGCTCGTCGGGGTGTGCGTGTGTGTGTGTGTGTGTTTCACCTCAGCGGGAGGTGATTAAGAGTTGCCAATGGCAGGCTCGACAGGTGAGTTCATTGTAGCACGCTGGCAGCCGTGGCATCTGCACAGGTGACAGCTTCTCCCCACTCAGTGCCGGTGTCAGTGTTGGTGGGTGGCAGGAGGTCTGACAACGTTGTTTTGGTGACAGAACGACTCTGCTGTGAGGTTCACGACATCACTTGCCTTCTTTAGATTTGTCAGTTTATACTGGGAGGTATAGTGCCATGAACTTTAGCTCATAAACTACTGTCAGGGCGCAGTGCCATATGGGATGGGTTCTATTTACCAACACGGCATTGCGTCTCTCTCAAAGAAACTCGATTTTAGTGGCTACCTGAAAGAGGATCCTTCACACAGTCCTGCTTTGGGTTAATTTTAGTGCAATGCACTGTAGAGATGAAGCACAGCCTATTACTGCCACCTGGTGCTCGAAGCCTGACACAGCAACAGTTTTTCTCTTTTTTTTTGCACTTTCTACTAGGAGTGAGGTCATATTTTATTAGGGAAACCTTATTCCTGTATGCAACACGGATACAAAAAGATGTGGAAAGATTATTTTACAACTTTGCCGTTTCTGGCAGACAGTGTAATAAGCCCGTCTGCTTCTTATGAATGAGATTAGGTAAGCAAGCAAAGGAAGTATGAAAGAGGTTTTGAGTTTTTTCCAAATGCATGTCACATGTTCTCCTGACTTATAGGTTCCATTCATGTTGTTTCAATGCAGTTAAGAAACATCACTGTCTGTGAGTGGCGTTACAAACATTTAAAAGCCTCTTATTTTGATGACAATATTACCCTCTCACTGGTTCTCCTTGGTTTTGGAAACATCACAGTTTAAAAAGCAGCTAATGTTGTAAGAATTTTGCTTTTACTGAGCATTACATTTAGAAATTCATATGTTGATTAAAATTTTATTTAATTGGCAACATCTGCCCCAGGGTTACACTTCCTAGCAAGTTTGACTGCAGCATTACCAATGTATATAAACTAGCTAAGGATTGATGTGTTTGGGTTGCACTGAAATACCAGTTAATGTTAGAACCAATCCATTTGAAGATGTCCCACTAAAAAACTCAACTTTTTGCCAGATCAAGTCTTAACCCTGAATAATTTGTATGAATAAAGCAAAACATTTATTTTTTTATAGAAACAAATTTTCCACAATGACTGTCCTATGTTTTAAATCTTTATCATTTCAAGTACAGTCATGTTTTTTTTAAATCTTTGGACTTGTTTAAGTGTGACATTATTACCACACTTTAAAATTTGACCACAATAAAAATGTATGAAACTTGAGTTGCTTCTAAATGATTATTGAAAAATTTTCTTCCAATTGCAACTCTGTGTAATGTGATTACAGAACATTTTGGGTTTTTTCAAATAATTACTTTGACTTTTAACCTTATGTTGTTAAATTTGAACATTTTAGTCATGGTTATAGTTTATCATAGTGACATTTTTTCTTTCAGTATTATTTGGAAAGGTGTGCCAAACTAAAAAAAACAAGTACCAGAAAATTAAAATTTAAAATAATCCTTTTGAATTGCTCTATCGGTCTTGCAGAGTCTATCTCGGACACACGGCCTAATGAAAATCAATGTTAACCTTCCATAACTGCTTTAGCCAATTACCTGTAAACATCACTCACTACTTTGTACTCGGGCGGCCTGTTCTCCATAATGATTGATCAGTTTAGTCTTATTTGCAGCGCAAGAGGGGGATCCGAGCGAGTGGACGTTTCGATTTCTCCGTGAATCATGCTCTAATAACACTCTGCAACATTAATTCAGAGAGGCTTTGATGAGAAATCCATTAAGGAAGTATGGGCATGTTGTTTGTAAGACTTGTATTCTTGTTGCAAGCAAACCTTATTAAGTCTAAAGATGTTTTTTTACAATGTTCTTATGAAGTCTGGAAAAGTGTTGAATTTGATATAAGTAAGAAAATTGTGTAGGTAGATATTTAGATTTTCATACTTTATTCCTTTTCCCAATACATCTATCAATCCTGATTCCTGATCCAATATTGTAGTAATAGTTGAATATTGACTTGGATATTAAAAGAAAAGCATATTAAAGCCTATATTTTGCCATTCTCTTAGAAAATCTGGAGAAGACTCATCTCGTCATCTTACTTACATCAAAGGAAACTTTCTTAGTTGCCTGCTAATAGCTCTTATAGCAGCTCCTTATCTGACACCGTTATTCATTCTCAAGGGCTCATCAACTTACAGTAGACTCATCAGAATTATCACTCCTTCTCTTCTTGTCTTTATTATCTAATTTCCCTCCTCTCTCTCCTCCTTTTCATCTCTTATTCCCAATCAACCACCTTGTAAGCAAGCCCTTCACCTTCCACCACGAAACTTCTCGCTCAAGAGGGGTTTATTACGGACTTTTCCCATACTTCTGTGAATAAAAAAAGTTATGTTTGAGTGTCGTATATGTGTGTATATATATCTTTTATATGAATACATGGATTAAAACGTATATAAATACAAAAATATGTAACAAACATGTAAAAGAGACAGACAAAACCAAGTACATGTTAAGCACTGAGATGAGTACATTAGTTACATGTTCAAGGAGTTTGTATAAGGCCTTCCTCAGCAAAAGCAACTAGGACTAGGATCCTTTTGTAAACTGGTAGAAAAAAGTACACTTCAGGCAAATATTCAGTAATTATTTTGCATATGTTACAGTGTGTAGCTACCAGTGTCTGACGTAAAAAAATAACAACAAAAAACAGCCAGTAGTAGTTAACATTTCTACTCTCAAATGTCTCCCTTTTTAACACAAGTCTGTTTGTATCCTCTGCAGAGAAATACAATGGTTACCCAAAATAAAGTTAAAAGTAGTCGGTTCATTGGACGTGACATTTGCTTCTGAGCAGCATACAATGTCAGCATCTGCAACAGTCGAAGAATTTCTAAACAGGTGGCACTTTAATGGGTTTTGCTTAGTTTGTCAGCTGATATTTAAGTTACTTGCGTCTCTGCAGTTGTCAGACATGGATCTGAATCCTTAAATCCATCAGTCAGTCTTTCAGGGCCTTCCCCCCTATTACCAGGAGAAGTTCGACCTGTGCAGTCATTGGACTATACCAAAGATGAAGGGCCCTTATAGGTCGTCGGCCTCAGCAGAGCTGAAGCTACTCCTTCGGCTGCTGTCCTTGGAAGCAGCCCCTGGGGATCCGGCGGACAAGAGTGGATCAGCACCGAAAGGCGAGAGCGGGTCATCCATCAGGATTTCGTCCAGCTGGTTCTCCTCCTTGAGCGTGGCGGTGAAGAAGTCTGTGAAATGGGAGAGCGGGTCGGAGAACGTGGTGCAGGCATCGGCGCCCTGGATGTGGTCCTGCGGGCCGCTAGCGGTGGCGATGGACGGCACGCCCGTCACCATGGCTATCCTCTGGAGGTAGTCGCTGTTGGGGTCCTCCTGGTAGATGGGTGGCTGTTGTGGTTGCTGTTGCTGTACCTGCGGTGGGGATTGCTGTTGCTGCTGTTTGAGCAGGTGGGAGGACAGTTCAACCGTCCCCAAGGCAGCAGCCATATTCGGGAGTCCGTGTGCTCGTGCCTGGATTTCCAGCTCCTGGAAAACAAATGACATCAACCAGGGTTAAGGTTTAATCTCTCCTGACCACATTCATCAATAGCTAGAAGGGAGTAGTAGTGAGAAATTCCAGCCACACCTTCATTACCTCCCCTTTCACATACTGATCAAGGGTAGGAAAGCTATCGGTACTTATCTCTTGTCTGTGTCATGTCATAACATTCTTACACTTTTGGGCATCGTCTTATTGGTGCAAACAGTGTTTTATTTGCTATTCATATTTTAGGATAATTTCAAAATTCTTATGTCATTGGAAGAAACTTTAGAACCCCCCACCAAAAAAACCCCCAAAAAACTAAGGGTTTCCAATTCCTGTCTTTTAGTGCCAGTGTCCTTCAGCTTTTAGATGTGTCCCTGTTCCAACATGGTGAATTCAAATGATGCACCTATAAACTAAGACTGTCGTCTAGTTGTACAATTTTGGTATGTCATCAGGAAAATATCTAAAATATGCAGCACAATGGTTCTTGAGGACTCGCATTGGACACCAGTCACCTAAACGCACCACGATTTCTTGACTTTTATTACCTGGATCCTCAGCAGCAGCCTCCTGTTGGCTTGCTCCAGCTTCTTTTGACGGCTTTCGAGTTCCCTAGAATGCTGCTGCTCCTTCTGTAGCCACCTGATGTACTCCACCGAGGCCTTCAGGATGGTGCCTTTGTTCCACCGCATGTCACTACAAAACGAACAACAAAAAAAAAAAAAAAACTGAAAGTAAAGGATAAGTTTTTAAGCAGAAACCCCTGATGTCAGCAGAATACCTTTTAGCAAAAAAAAAAAAAAAAAATTGGGGAAAACTTCTTAAAAGATTTTTTTTTCCCCTCCTTTTTATGATATGAATTAGAAATGGAGACTTACATGGAGCAATTATTCATCCTTGGACATTACACGAGGACATGGAATGGGGATTTTTAATAGAATAGTTAAGAAGCTCTGTGGAAAGTCCATTCTTGTTCCTCCTTGTTCAGTAAAATTAATCCTCGAGTAAAAATAGGTGAGGGAAAATGAGCAAAGTAGGAAGCCAAGGAGGAAAATGGAACATTGGACTTAAGGTGCTAGAGTGCAAGTCATTCTTTTGCAGGTATTATTACTTTTTTAAAAAGGACAAGGGACCTCAGTAAAATTGTCCTTCTGCACACGACTGAGTCTCCGGTCTGATCGGCGTTAATAATCTCCTTTATCCCTTTGTTAATGGCATGGTGACAATACTAACCTCCCATTTATATTTGAAGCAAAAGTTCAACTGCAAATAGATGGCCGGTGTGCCGTGCTTCATCTGTATGTTCAAATTGAGCTCCAGACTTTGATTCGAATGACGTGAAAGGGTCTTTACATTTAACCCTCTTTCTCATCGCTCGGGCTTTAAGACAAAACAGCCAGGAGCTACTTAGAGAGAGGGGGTTGTACATCTCAAAGTGCAGAGACGACACACAGAAGTTTGAGTGCGCCCTTGAAAGACGTCTGAAAGGTACTTGAGGACTCATCTCATCATGTCTCTGCTTTGAGTTAAACACTTCAACGTTTTTGCAGCAAACAGGAGGTGCAAAGGGTGTTGTTTACTTACGGGTCATTTGACTTTGGAATGAGCGTCCCCAGCTCCTTAATCCTGTAGTTAATGTTGTATCTTCGCCTTCTTTCAACTGAACAAATGAAAAAGAGAAGAGTCGGTTAGACTAAATATGACAGCGACATGCTCAGTGATGGAACAAACTTTTGTCATTACCTAGTTTCGCGCTTATGTTTTCAGTTAGTGTTTTAACATGTCTGATCAAGTGACATTTTTAAAGTGCTTTGTGAAGTACACATCTTCACATTTTGTCATTTGCTGGTAAGGAGGCAAAGTGTATGGTAATGTTTAAGTGAAGCGCGTAGGGCGAGGTAAATACAATTTGCCCATCATTGTTCCAAATGTTATATGCAAAATGTTTTGAAAACCATTTAACATTCTCCTTCCCCCATTACAGTTCTGTAATACTTTGGGTTGGTCTCAATTTCTAACAAAATGTAAAGAAAGTCATGGTTGTAATGTGACAAAATGTGCAGGAATTGGAAAACCTTTTCAAAACACAACAATGTACAACTGTTCAGATGTGCTAAAACATTTACTTTTTGTGTAGTTGTCCTAAAGTCTTATGTGCAAGGAAGCCATATTGGATTGGGAAGTTGAAGTTGGTGTAAAACCCTCAACTTTTAAACTCAAAGTCCAACTTTTCTGTGGAGTTGTGTTAACTAGGAGTGCATTGCCAGTTGATATGATTCTATTTATATGATATTACATTTAAAACTAAATAATCGGTGTCTTTTTGTACTTTGCAACCACAGAAGACATTATATTGTAATTAGTTTCAGTGATGTCTGAAGGCAGTTAGTCATTCCAGATTTCATAAAACATCTGTCATCTGTCAATTTTCCACTGTGTCAAGATCTGTCACATGAAATCCCGTTTGTGGTCATAAAATGACGATCCAAAAGTACATGAAGTATCAGTATTTTGTTTGAAATGTAATGACTGTTGACTTTACCAACTACTGAATTATATAGGTTAGGTAGACTTGGTGGTTTCTAAAGTTGCAGTTGGTAAGTAACCCCCAACTTTTCTAGTCAAAACGCCATCTTCCAGGAACATTTCTTTCAATTTGTCCAACTTCTAACATGGAAACATCTATGTCTGAGTAAAAATGAAACAGGAAATGCTATCACACCCTTAGACCAAAAGCAAGGTGCCACTGGACCAGAATGTTGCTGTTGGGGTTTTTTTTTTTTTTCTTTTGGTTTCTTGACATACCATGGCAACACACACACAAAAATTGCTTCCAACATTGCTTCCAAGATAGTAATACTTAAAAAAAATTCTGAGTTTGACAACAACTGGATTAGAAAATTACCAACTGAAGTCAGATAAAAAGGAAAAAGCCAAGTAAAGACACTTACTCAAATTATGATTGTCCTTTTTCTGTCTCTCTTTGGCCATAACCCGCGTGTCATGCTCTGTCAAAAAAAAAGAAAAATTAAATCACAGAGGGGAACAAATGGATTATCAATGCACACTAATTTAGAAGCTGAAAGACAACAGTCAAAAAACTCCATAAAAGGTCCAATCATAAAGTCAAACAATCAGTTTATTCTGAGGAAGTTCAGTGCTGAGGTCAGAATGGGAAGCTGTAGCCTCTTCTGCAGACATATATTTGACCTTCTTACACACATACAATGCCCCATTCATCCCCCTTGGCATGCCATGAAGCTCATTGTAAAAGAAAAAAAAAATTGTGACCACTTTTAGAGTACTCATTTCGCAATTAAGATAGTTTAGCCAATTCCATAATCTGTCCCGGAGAGAGACGAAACAAATGTGGTGGGGTCCATATTTGTATTCACATTCTTCCAAATTACATAATTAGGAACCTGAGATTGGATTTCTCAATTTGTCTCTGTTGATTCAATCAAGTCAATTTAGCATCTGTGTAACATCCCATTGTCCTCTGCGCCCACGTTCAAATGAAGCGGATTCTAATTTACTTATTTTCCCGTTCAGAGTGAAGCACTCTCCTGGCATCTTTTCTATTTTCTAAATCAATTAGGCTTTTTTTTTTAGCTTTATGCTTGAGATTAATATAACATTTCCAAAGGCTCCTCTCTTTGAGTTGGTCCTTCTTTTGAATAGTGATAAAAAACAAGAGTAGTTATTCAGGTAATGTGCAAGCTTAAGTACCTGACAGAAATAAACCCGACACACTCCATTTAATTTCAGGACTAAAGATTTGCCCGTATTTTTATTTTTATCTTTATGCCACCACAGGTGGCCTTGCAAAATGCAAATTACAATCTGTCCTTCTGCTAAAGGTTTCAAAGAATCTTCGTCGTTTCTTATCCTTTTTTTTCCTCATCTCACTCTTAGCGACTGGTTGCTAGCTCAGTCCCGTGGTATGAGTCCATACCTGTAAATTCCCTTTTAACAGTGAGCTTTGTGGTGTTAGATGTGGGACTCATTCCACCATTAGGGGGGTTCATACCTTGTTCACCCCCATAGACGTCCAGCATGCTGTTGCTGAGGGAGACCTGCAGCGGGGAGGAAGAAGCAAAAGGACGGATCAGTCAAAGGGGAAACGCATTTCACATTCACGCACTCAGCTTTCACACCTCAATAAAAGCTATAAGACAAATTGTTGTTCTTGGCTGCTCAATGGCTTTGTCTTGCATCGGCAGGAACAACAAGAGGCAAGCGGTATAATCAGAGAAGGTTGTCGTCCCGTCCAGAGCTTTGGATCTTGACTAAGCAGCAGGGGGTTGTGGTCCCTTGTCTGCCACAGCAGGGCAGGACAAACTGTGTGCTTCGCCATCCGCCCCAGACCTCAGTTGGGACGATGTTCAAGTTAACTGTTTATCTTGCATGACAAAGACAAAAGTCGCTGAAACAGAACTTGTTCATATAACCCTTACTGTTGACCTTCAACCCTAGCTTAAAACATCCTAAATTTCCGCATTTTGTCTCTTTTTTTCAGGTATTTCAACCCATTTTACTGTGAAACAGCCCTCTGTTCCTCAACCTTATTTTGAAATACTTGGTGTCACTGATCATTTATGGAAAGATGTTTAGTGCACAGGCTTTGAATATGAAACCTAAAAAACTAGGAAGACTACAACGGAAGAAAGGAGGACTGAAGAGAGGTACAGCTCAAAGAGGGTAATGAAGGAGGTACAAAATAAATAAAAGAATGGAATGGTACTAGGATTTGTGGAAAAAATGGAGGACAGAAGATGCAAAAAAGCACCAGGAAGGACAAGCAGAAACTAAATGTAAAATGAAGGAAAGGAGGTAGGATAGAAAGGTCAAAAAGTGGTTTGAAAAGAAAGAAACAAAGGAGGAAACTTTTAGACAGTGGGACAAAGAATAAGTGAAAATACAACTATTCTTGTGTACTTATATGTTCTTCTCCCATTCTTATCCAGACTTGGAAAATGGTGAAACTAAATTCCATACTTTTCTAGACTCTATGAATACTGCAGCTCACTAAAGTACAATTTGTCAACCTCCATTCATTTAAAACGGACCCTAAACACTGAGACGCTCTGTGTTCAAAAACAGCACGCCATCAGATGAAAGGCCTCTCTAGGTCAACGGCATGAACAGAGGCAAAACTGTTTTCCTATGGGGGCCTCTCATCCTCTCGGATAATAACGCCTTTTCACTGAGTCCAGACACGACACGATATACGGCACACTGGAACACGTGTGACTAATTCTCATTTGTGTATTTATGGCAGGAAAATCTCGCATAGGATCACCATGGATTCCAAGAAACGCACAGCCAATTTTAGCAATGCCACGTGCGTCAAATGTAACTACCAGTGAGCCAAACGTGGTAAGACTGGATGTCAAGTCAAGAGACAGGCTGGGGACTAAAAAGGAAGAGGCAAAACAGAACAGAAGAAAGAAGTACCATCAGATTTGTGTGAAGGGTTTGTAGGTATTGCCCTGCCAAAAATATTAAAAGCCCCTTCTGCTTTTTTTCCCCCATTTTGTCACTTTACAACCACAAATTTCAGTGCATTTTAATGGGATTGTATCCAATAAACCAACTCAAAGTAGTAGATGCATGGTTTACATTTTTACAAATTAAAATGTCAACATTTAGAGGTCTGTGTTCAGACCTCTAAATTTCCTATGTGGAGTATGTCGAATAATTAGTACATGTACTCCACCTGTGTTTTACTTAATCTCAGTTCAAATGCAGCTGAGAAAATTGTGAATGAACAGCATGACGAGGTCCAGGCAATGTTGGGAAGAACTTTGGAGGAGGGTTAGGTTATGCTGTGACACCTTGTATGGCAGAAAAGTAATCCTACAAATCAGCCTGAAAGCACTAGGCCCACATGTTAGTTAGCAGCATCATCATGTGTGGATGTTTTTCATTGGCAGGAACAGAAAAGCTGTCCTGATTTAATGCTAAGATTGTTGGAGTTAAATGCAAGACAGACGTGTAAGAAAACCTGTTGGAGACCGGAGTACTTTAGACTGGAGTAAATAGAAGATTTAGTTTTGCAAACCATGTCTCATTTTCCTTTTGCTTAATTAATATGCACCGCTTTTTTTAAAATTTAGAACAAACAAAATCCAATGAGGTCAGTGGTTGAAAATGGTAGGAATACTGTTATTCCAATGTAGATTCCTAAAAATATTGGACATTTAGAAGAAGAAGTAGGAGGAGGGTGAGGGAGGGGGGAAAACACGCATAAGAAAATGAAAAGATTACAACAATTCCCCCTCCCGCTTCTACTGTAATCACTCCGATCCCTCTCCCGTCCGTGTCCCAGAATGTGTTGACAAGGCGAAGCGAAGTGATGCATCATGCTGTATGACTAATTAGGATGAATTGATCCATTTAAGCATGGTATCATTTCTGAACAAGCCCACAGGGAGTGTATGCATTAGCCCGATCCGATGGCTCAGTAACTCTTTCCGACAAATTCCCTCGCTCAAACAAACCGACTCTTCCTTTTCTTCCCTCCTTCCCCTCCTCTGCTCCCTTATCTTTATCTCCCCCCTAATTCCTTCTGTTTAAGTACTTTATCTTTCTCTGTATGCATCTTTTTAATCTATGAGAATGTGCGACTCCCATCATCATTTTTTTTTTTATCCATTTGTGCTTGTTTGGTGTTGTGTCCCTCTACATGTCCGCCAAAGAAATACTTTCTGTTTTATAAGAACCTAATCTGCTTTGCTCAGCTTATTTGGTAAAATGGTAAATGTCCCTAAGCCTTTGTGAACTTTGACTCGTCTCTTGTCTTAATCTGACCTGAAAGCAGGTCAGGTCCCCTTTTTCCCAAGCTAGTCTAGCTTGCATGAATCCGTGTTTGGGTGGACTAACTTTGCTTTCAAGCAGTGCTTCTGCCTTTAAAAGAGAGAAATCTGTAGTCAAATAATGGGACCTAAATCTAACCACAGCTTTTGTTAGATTACAGCAGAAATGCATGCAAACCATAAGCAGCCTGAAGCATTCAAATCATGGTTAGTCCCTGGCCGTTGGAGCAGGACTTAAAGTGATTCATACTTACATTGCCTTGCATTATGATGTTAGGCTCCATGCAATCCAAGCCTCCATCATTGAAGCCGGATTCAAGACTAATTAGGTCATCAATAACTTCATCCATTGGAAACTAAAAGAAAACAGTCATTTCAGTGTATTAAGGGACAGTTTTGGGATGTTCGTGAACCGTCCACGTCTTTAGAGATCTGCAAATTCAAACCGTGAGTCGGTATAAAAACAGGGAGGCTAATTTAATAACAGTTTGTTTAGCGGCGTTTGCGGGAAATGCACATTATCTGTTAGCAAACTAGCTTCCCCCCCTTGAAAGAATGGGTACTCTCATCAGAGACTGCATGTCTGAAGTTATTGATGAGCTCATCAGGGGGAAAAAGGGGAGATCAGTGGTGGTAAAACTTTGTTTTAATGATTAGTTCCTCTCAGCACCAGGGTTCAAAACCAGTTCGGTTGATTGGCTATTCATCAAAAACAAAGAGCATGCTTTTTTGATTAGATAGGATTTACAGCTACGTAATATGTCTCACATCAATACAGCAGCCACGTATTTTGCTGGGAATGTGGGCTGTTGACAGGAAACGTCTCAGGGATATTGTGAAATCTCTGAAAATTATGACCTTGCTGCTGATGAGCATGCAAACCGACATTCTCTCTTTGTTCTGGTTTCCCTTTTAGGCACAATTTCAGTTCCATGTATTCCACATAATTTTTCTGTTTCTGTTTTCTTCTCACCTCGCCTTCGTGGTTGCCCATTGTCAGCAGGGTGACGGGGCTGTTGGGGCTGCTCCCGTCACTGACGGCGGGCATGTGTCCGTTCCTCATGATCGGCACGGTGGCCAGCGGCTGGCCAGGGGCGTGTGGATGCGGTACAGTGTGACCTGATCCGGTCGAAGAGGCCAGCTTGGAGCCCAGTGTCAGGTACTGCTTCCCAGGCTGGTTTTGGCTTTGATGAAGGTGGAACTTGGAGTTTTCCAGGTGGCTTTGTACCTGTTGAAACACACACACAAACGACAACAAAAATAATAGGCATTAGTTGAGTTTGTTACCTGTATGGAATGCTGGATCAAGATGCAAGTATTTGCACCTTTTTTTAAAAAACATTTTTGTACCTGGAAGGAATGACTAAAAACATGTTTACTGGAAGATTTTTGAAACAGCTGCAAAACTTAGTCATTCAGGACTGCCCAGCGTTACTCACAGCAACTTTACAGGATTATGGTTACATTTTAAAATGCGTCATGTTTAGGTGAAGTAAGATCTTACTCAAATCTTTTGTGATCTGTTTAATTGTTCCTCTACAACGTGAGTCAAAGTTTCAAAACTATACAGTTACCGTATTTAAGTCACTTGGGTTATTGTAAACCGGGTTTTAGAAACTAAATTTAAATTTAAATTTTAAAAATTTCCCAAAACTTTATTAAGTAACATTAAAAAAAAACATTCATATTCTTACTTTTGAAGCTCTGGTTGCGTCCCGCATTTTGTAGTAGCTGCAGTCACTTAAGTGTGGCATTCTTAGAAAAGCTGGTGATCCAGTAGGTCAGCTTTAGGGATCCAGGTCTGTTGCTACCACTCTCCTGTCAAACTACTGACTTCCCAGTGACTGGCTGTCCCTTCCAGTCCCCTAGCAGTGTTTTATAAATGGCCCTAAGTGAACTAATTAGCCCCACAGCTGGATGTAAGCCTTTATGTTGCGTAGCATGATAATCACTTCAAACGGCAGAGTGTTAGATCACTCAGAGTTTGATCACTGCAGGACGTCTGCCTGTAAGCAGCTATCGCTAATTCATCTGGACCGCCCCTTTTTCTGTCTGGCTGACCAATCGGCGGTCACTTCCCAAAGTCTTCTACTGCCTGCTTCAGGGGATGTGGCAGCACAATTGACTCTTGTTTCTCCAGTGGACGGTTTTAAATAACTTCTCTTAATGTCATTTTAAGCAAGCCTTTTTCATTCATTCACAGTTTTAAATGTAGATAATTAATCTTTAAAAGTTTCTCATAAAATAAGTGCAGTAAAGCTATTTTTAAGTCTTCGTTGCTGCAAAACTGCTCGTAGAAAATCTTATCGTAAATGGCTAATTCACTTACTTGTCTTGTTCTCACAGAGAACCTCAGTGTTGTAACTTGCTTTATTAGTTAATGGGCTGGCAAGGTATTTTGGTAGGCAACGCAGAGGTACACTTTACAAAGTTAGTGTTAAGTGACCAACAGAAATTTAGTCTGTTGCCCAAATTTCACTTACTGCATCTCGGATGAGAGAGTCATTTTTCCATGACCGACCAAAGTGAATCAATCAGAGCAGGAAAAAACATTTGAAAGCAAACCTCACTAGCATAGCAGGAGAGACTTCTGACCTTTCTGTCTACTCGACTGTTCAGGGAAGTGAAACCAATATTGAAAAGAAGAGATTTTTGTCTGTCCCTCAAATCATTGCGAAATGTTTAAAGCGCCTCACCCAACAAAGGAAATAAGAGAAAAGAAGTTTAGTTTTGATGGAAATAACTTTGACGCAGCTGTGGCATGTATCTAGAATGCTAACGACTTAAGATTAAACCACAGCAATGTAGTTATGTTTTATTTTCAAGAGTAACTTTTGTTATTATTCTCGAGTCTTTTAAAATGATCTGCTTCTTTTATTTACAAACGACATATGTCTCTGATATAATGAGCAGTGAATACATTTTGGAGATGTGGCTATTTGACTTTCTCACTTGTTCTGACAGTCACAGTAAAAGAAGTGCCAACTCAGGAAATGTGTACCAAGTGTCATTTCATTCCTGAATTGTTTATGTAGGTGCAGAAAATAGCAAATAGGATTAAACTACTCTAAAATATCTACCTCAGTTTTTGTAAATCCTGAATATATTACAATTTCAAGGAGTTTTAAATTCCTTAATATTTTCTGTTGAGCTTAAAAACAAAACCGATCCTTTCAGATGCTGGGTTATTAGCAGCAGCTTAGATTGCTCGTGCCTTCAGGTGCCTTTTCACATAAAAGCAAAGTCTGATTGGAAATACTTCAGATGTTTTGCGGTTTTATACGGGAAGACCATCGGTGGTGCACAGCCTCCAAATCTCATTTCTAGTTTAAATGATCGCCACGCTCTCTCTAAAGAATTCCATAAAACTAAGATTCTTTGATTGCAGTCATTTAAAGACAGAAGTTTGTTTTGGTTTTGGTCTTTTTTGACTAGTAATTCTCTTAATGCAGTGAGACAAACTAATGTTGTTCTAAATAAAACTAGACATAACATTTTAAACTACTGACCTATCCTTTGATGTTAAAAAAAAAAGCATAGCTTATTTTTTTAAAGCACCCAAAAGCTCCACATTAAATGCACCCAAACATATTTATTGCCCTTGTTAGCTGGAGTTGCTGGCCCCATTCACATAACTAAGAACAAACTCATCACAATACTGAACTTCTCAGTAGTAACTGAGAGCTCTTATATGTCTTTTCCCGGTCAAACAAGATGCTAGTTGTTAGCCAATCAACTTTTTTTTTTCTTTCTTTTCCCCGCAACGGATAGCAGGAGAGACGCCAAAGCCTCCACACACCGCATCTGCTGTGTGTGACAGCGGATTGTCCCGGTTTCACTTCAGCCCTCGCACTACTGTACATTCCGGAGACACGCTTGTTATCCACTTAAGGGAGACAATCTGATTAGATTCGAGCAGCAATGGCCGTTCAGTCACCAAGGCTGGCCATGACAATGGCAGGCCTGTGCAAGTGTGAAGTTGGACATACTAGGGAAAAATTATCAGTGCCTGCAAATGCATAGAGGAAGAGGGACGAGATAAGAATCTAATCAATCAAGGTTCAAGTTTGGGGATTGTTGCGGGTGTTTCAGACCATTCCGTTTTACTTACTTTTTTGGGATACAGACACCAGCACCTGCTCCAACAGTCGAGGCAGTGTTTGCAATTACAGGCAGGACAGAGGTCAGAGGTTCACTTTCAGTTTGCACACATTAGCTCCATTACAGCTGGCATGCAACCATTTCAGTGCAAATAAATTTTATAAATATTTTAGTAGAGTCTGACTCATTTTGAGTTGTTGTTTTTTTTGTTTGCCACTTTGCAGTTTTAAGCTTAACATGTAAACCTGCAAATCATGAAGAAATCAGATGCATCTTTCTACTTGATTTTCTTCTATGTTAGACATTTGGACACCTAAGAAAATGTCTGAATTGATTTTAGTAGTTCTGAATCAATTCATGCAAGCAACCAAACACGGCACCAGCTACAAATCACAACTACAGTTAAAAAGTACACGATGTGTAAAATAAAATAACATTATGCAACATCTGCAACACACATACAAGTGATCATTGTGTGATTTACCTCAAAGTTAAAGGTTGCACTTCTCGAAGTCCGCTCAGAAATCCTGCACTTAAAAAAGGGTTTTATAACTGTCATGCTCAAACCTCTCTTCTAATTGAAACGCTCTTGCCAAACCCAGTTTCAGTCTTGCCCAAGTTCTCCTTTCACTTCAGAAAAATCCAACACCTTATGAAACTTTGGGTGATGGTGACATTAGTTAGCTGTACAAATTGTGGACAAACCAAGTTAAGGGGTTTGGACTCATTTCTCCCACTGGGTTGATTCACGGCATTTTTCAGAAAACATTTAGGCACCATTCAGTGATCTTTCTATCTAAAATGAATGAAAGTGGAACAAAAAAAAAAGCCTCGTCAGTCATGCTGTCTGTGTTTTTGCTGAGCGTGTTTACCAGTAAATATCTGTAACCACACACCAGATTGTGAAATACGTGGTGAGATAAGAGGGGGAAAGGGAAAGGAAACTCTTTCCCCCTCTTCACAAAATTTGCATTCCATGGTGACCCTTCAGGTTTTTTTTTCTTTTTCCTACAAATGCACGTCAATCAAAAAAAGATAATTCATTCCACAACCTACCACACACCAACTTGTGATGTGGCAATTTAACTCCCTGGACAGAATCTAGGTCATTTGTCCCTACCTGTAGAAGCTGAATATCTGTCAAGGTGATCACTTGGACCACACAGCAACGGCTCATGGCTCTCCAAAGAGGCAGCGACTCCCACCAGAGAGGCTGCAGATTTGTTCAGGGGAGCAAACCGTCAATGCCACAGCTCTGTTTAGCACAGACACATGTGGACTGGAAGAGGAAGAAACAGAGAGGTGCAGCGGCCTCCTTCCTGAGCTTTTGCAGAAATATCGGAAAGGAAGGCATGACACATCAGCTTATTTAGGAGCCTCTTCCTGTGCGTGCCTGTGTGTTTTTTGGGCCGAAAAAGCCCTTACAGAGGCAAAAAAGTACTGATTGCGGCTTTGCTGGTTGAAGAATGTGCATGTGTGAAAGTAAAGTGAGTTGACAGAATGCGGGTTCCTGCTTGTGGATAGCTCTGCTTTCCGGTCTGCAGAACATCAAGTCCGTTTCAGCACTTTTTCCCGGGTTATCTCCATGACACCGACTTCCTTTGGATAGCCATTGAACCACAGCAGTTGCGGTTGTAACTGGAGAAATGCAATTTGGAAATCTGTATACGGTCAAATAACCTGCGCCAACACATATCTGTCCAGGAAAGATGAGGGAGCAAAATAAATTCCTTTTTTATTCCAATTTTTTTCTATTACATCTGCAATTGAAAAGATAGGAAGTAATGGAAGTATTCAAACATTACATTTTTTATAATACCTTATGGATCCATATTATGAATTTGTGACTTGCTGGATGTTACTTAAACTCTGGTCATACATGCATTCCAGTGTTTCAGGCCTGCAGTAACTTCTAACAATGTTTGTCAAGTGGAGTACTGAGTTTCCTAGCCATGAAGTGCTTCAGGTATCATATGGTCTCATTTGGGAAGAATAGCACAAGATCATCTGCATGCTCAACATTATCAAAGTATAATATGGAAATAAATGTTAGGCCCTGATTAAAAAAACATGCATGGGAAGACTTTTGAGAAACCTGGTAATTCTCCTTTTTTTTAATCTAATATTTTCCTGCTACATAAATTGAAGAAAATGACAGATGGGGATATTTAAATCTTAGCTTATTTGATTAATGACTTCTTGGACCTGTGTAGTGGTCTGATCTTACATGGGTCTAACTTCATTTAAACTGTAAACACACATGCAGCCTTATTTTTTGTCCCTTTCTTTATGCAAACCTGCCCTAAGACGTGGACTAGTGCACGGCCACCTGCATACTTTTGTACAATCCTGCCAATTCATAATAGGCAACTTGATATTTTTGTGTCTTTATATTGGCATTTGTAATATTTTAAAATGTTTATATGTATTTGATACAGCAATTTGGTGCTTCTGCACAATGAATTTCGATTCAGATTGTTAAATGATGTTGTTGCTCAGTGTTGTCCAATGCCGTTCTAGTATGCAAGAAGTGGTTGTTACTGATTAATGAAGAAAAAATGTGAAAAATCCTACTATCTACTCATTTTTTTTCCTGATTTGTGGTTTAAAAAAAAATAGGACTGCACTATCGCCTTTCAGCAAGAACAGAACCTGAGAGCTGTGTTATTGTTTAGTTTACCCCTCTACTGTATTCCAAGGGTGCGTCCATTGACAAAAAAGGCATATCCACACCTAAAAGGCATTTCTGTTTCAGTTATTACTGCAAATGGTATCTGGCCATTCCATATTTTGTGATACTCTGTGATAAAACCATCAGGATTAACTTGAGGACATCGAATGCAATAAGAGCAAATTGAATCAAAATGATTCAGTTGAATCTAAACTGTGGTGCTTTAAGAGGAAGTCGCCTTTCTGCTGTTTAATTGCAGTTTGTCCTGGGCGGGCTTGTAGAGGGTGATTTGATTACATAGAGAATGCCTGTCTTGATACAACTGTATATTTAGTCATCTTCGCTAGACTAAGTGAGATACTTCAGCATTATTTATGCAGCTGTGTCTAAATTATTTCACCGTAATTTCACACACGCTCAGCTTTTCATTATTGATGATTCATATAAATCAGCTCTGTTGATGCCCACACACAACAGAAGCTGTACTGCATTGTTTTGGGGGGGGTTTCTGGGGGGGCTTCTTCCTCTCTATTGCCCATGTGTGTATTTGTCTACTTTTTTTTGTTTATTTGATATCCTCTTTGTGTACAGTCTGGTAGATCTATCCAAATTCCTGGCTGGCCATTTTTGGCCCATCTTGGGGGCCAGCCACAAGTTGCCCACCTTTGTCAGTCCCCCTGCTCGGCATGTTTTAAACATCAGGGACTTCCTGTAAGAGCTGGCCTGCTTCTGAGACAACACTTCAAAGTGCAGCGCCAACATCTGAGGGCTGTTTTATCCTGCTAGAAAAGGAATGCATAATGGACACAGCTCCACTGCACTTTTAATGATTCCTCATATAAATTAAATATTACTGCTGTTTTAACTGGATTACACATGGAATTGTGTGTGTTGGCGTGCAAGTCGGTGTGTTCCCGTTACCTTGATGAAATATTGAATCTATGAAAATGGTTTTCAGTGGTGTTGTGAAAATAATTAAGATTCAAAATCAGCCTGCTTGCTGTAACGTGACGCAAAGGTACACTCATTTGGTCGTGATCATGTTTTATCCTTTGCTTTCATGAACACATTTATTGCAAAAATAAATAAATAAATAATCACATACTGTAAGACTTTAAGTCTTCAATATGTCAGGCTCAAGCATTTCTTTTGACAAAAGATAAAGAAGAGTTGTTGCTTAAATACCTTTACATGTTTTCTATGGTTGCAATCACAAACTATAGAAATAAACCTTGAATAAACTTTTCTGTACATTTATTCAAGGTGGTCTTGCAGAAAATAAGATTTTAACAATTCATTCATGCCACACATTTCGGGAACCTAACAGTTTCTAACAAATTCATGTAAATGAAGGCTGCTGCCTTTTCCGACTGTGTCCCTTGGTTGTACATATTAGGTGACAGGAGTCTATTTCTCTTGGACACTTTAAGATGGGATCAACAAGACAGAAATTTATTCAAATGTTTATTGTTGAGCAGGACAAATAGCTACTCATGTAAGCTTGTTAGTTTATAACCAGTATAGAACTGTGACAAACCAGGGTGATGTTAAGCCAGTACAACCTCTGCAGAGAATCTACTGTCATCTTGGAGTTGAGTCTCCATTGAAACTATTAGTAGCATTTACATGCTGACACATTCTTTGATCATTTACGTCTAAGATAAAGCAGAAAAAATCATTTTAAAAAATGCTGTAGATGGGTCTGGAATGATTAGCTGGCTAAGCACACCATTAGGTGGAGGATATGTGACACAAAGGGCATGTTTCTCTTCCAATGGCCTTAGAAACCTTGTGCATGGCATCATGAACTCCTTCAAATAACAAGGACATGTTAAATAAAAATCTGGGGACCTCTGCCATATACCTGGAAAGAAGTTAGCACTGGGTCTGACCACATCAGGATAATGGTACCTATGGAAAAATCAACACCGATGCCCTTCATCAGACAAAAATGTCCACTGAAGTCCTCAGGCATATATCCTGTTGCCGCCCCCTTAAAAGTAAAGAAATGTATAAATAAGGTACATTAATTTTAACTAAACCTATCTTTACTTGCATCTTACAGTAATTAAAGATTACCCTAAGATTTGCTCAGTTACTTGCATTTTGTACTAGTGACGACTGCCACATAAAGTTAAAAGAGAACGCCCGAAATGATAGGATACGGAGAGGAGAAAGGCAGATGCGGTGCGCTCTACCCCTCTCAGTCAGTACAGGGGAAATGCAATTAGTCAAAATGGAATAATATGATTTTTGCTGCTAAGTCCATGAGAGCACATTATTCTTTCTCAGTGCTCTGAAGAGGAGCTTGTTCACAAGAACACCTGAAACTCTGCAGATTTTCTGCACACATGCATGCATTGTTTTTGCGGATGCTCACCACTTCACAGAGACATAGTAAAGTTCAAGTTCTTCAGTTGTGCCACACCACTTAATATGCTCTCATGTCAGCAATAATCTGCCTTTAAGAATATTCTTTCTTGAGAATATACTTTGTGAACTGGCATCTATGATTGAAGATTTTTCTATATACTCGTATCATAACACTGAATGGTCACAGCCACAATTCATCCAGAACAACTGATTTACAATCATTGGGTATGGCAAAGACGTTCTACAAAATAATAGCGTGTTTGTATTTATTTCTCATACACAATGTTAACTTAGTGCTACTGTTGCTACTATTAACTCTGTGTGCTTTTTGTTTTTCTTTCCCATAGAAAGTATTTTTAGTCCTCCTCTCAGTTTAGCTGAATGAGCTGCTGACCATTTGTTCTTTTTTCCAATTTCACAGGTAGTACACCTGACAAATTGCTTCAGAGTTCAGCTGTGTGTCTTTCATGGCCAGCACTACTGACTGTGCTACTGCTACTATTAACTTTATGCACGCTTCTTGTTCTTTTTTCATTTACTTCAATTCTATAGAAAGTGGTTTTTGTTTTGTTTTTTCCTTGTGTCCGAATTCTTTCCTTTCAAACCACTAGACAGTAACAGCACTCAATATATATAGCTTGGTTTTCTTTCTTGTGAAAAAGGAGTGGGTCCTGTCCACTGCCGCCACATGCTTGCTCAGATTGACAGATTACCTCAAAGTTAATTATTTAATTTTGCAGTTAAATAATTAGAGAGAAAGACTGTAGTCTTTGAATAGATAACTGTTTACCAGTTGGTATTTTGTCAACAGAATTTGACTGTAGGCTACTGTAAAAAAAAATGTTTGGACTGTATTATACTGCATACTAAAAGATCTGCAGTATATCGACTGACTGAAGTGCAATGGAATGACTTGGAATGATTTCATCATTTCTATATGGAGCAAATTGGATTCTAGACAATTAGATGAACTAGATGGGGGGTTTTCCTATCAGAGTTTCTCGAGGTAAAATCTGTTGCAAATTAGTGTAATATTAAAATTGCATTTTAATTGAACAGGACTAGTTTCTTAACTTCCAAGGAAACATGTACAGTTAAAAGCCTTGCCTCCACCACACTCTATTGTGTTTACATTGGGGATAGCTTACAAACCATAAACTTTAACCCTTTTTTTGTGCCTTTGCAACATTTAACTTGTTTAAAATGTCTTTGAGAAAATCTTAAAGGACCAAAACCACAAAATCTAACACTAATTATATAGAAATCTGTTTCTAGTAGTTCGGAAATAAGAATGGCATCCTTGACCCTCACTGTCCAGTGAATCGAAACAGGATAGACCAGTGTTTAGGATTGCTTTTCCAAACGATGCCAAGAAGCTGCTCTATGGACTATCTTTAATCTCTCTCTTTGGCAGTCAGTGAAAAGGAGCCACAGAGAGCTCCAACTATCGCTTTTTCAATTGAGTCTTATTAAAATTATGCACATGATCGATTGCAAGACAGTTGCAGCCCAGCAAGCAAAAGGATTCGTAAAGCCTAGGATAAAGAAACCTTTTACAGTGTTTCAGAAGAGGGTAAAGGCTTGAAAGTATTGCCTTGCTGATCTTTTATTTCTGTTATCTTATATATCTTTAAGTACAAGTAGCATCTAAAAATTATGACTGAAACCGAAGTGTAAGTGTCTCTCTGCAGGAAAGGTTAGCATGCAGGTGAATGAACAGTCAAACTCTTTGACATTTCTCTGAAAAACAAAATTTAGAATTACTTTACTCAAACAACCCGATGATTATAAAAATGATTATAGGAAAAAACACTGATTACTAGAGAATAATTTTTAACCCAATTACTGGACAGATCTATTTAGTGTTTAGTACTTGGTATGAAAAATTAGGCCTTATGTAACATCAGGCAGATTTAGACAGTTAATACTTATGACCTTTGATGGTATCAGACTTGAAAACTCTAGTAATTCTACTAACAATGGTTTGTTTTGTAGTCCAGTTTGGTAGTTCAAATTGTGTGGCCTTCATATCTATTTTTAGATTGTATTCTTTCTTTTGTGGTTAGCATCTCAATTGCAGCAGCTAGATGAAAAACATTTGAATTCTGGTGATCTTCTAATATGCAAGATTTTATTTGATTGCCTGAGGCCTAACATTTGTAGTTGCAGTAGAACTATGCATGGATATGTGTGCAATTTTCCGTAAAAAAGGAAAAAGATGTCAAAGGTAATAAACGATAATAAACATGAATTAGAGACTTTCCAAAAAAATTCAGAGCAGCCAAGGCCCTGACTACAATACTATAAATGTATATTTTTTAAATGATTTGTACCTCTGTTAAAGAAAATGCAACCATTCAAACTACATTAAAAAACTGCAAGAAAAATGCTACAATACTCACTTCTGGAGTGGGAAGCAAAAGCATAAAATGCAAACAAAACTCACAAAACTATCTTTGACACAGCATTTTCAGTGTTTGAACAAAGAGATGACCCCTGGAGAGAAGTTATATGTGTATGAACATACTGACAACACTCACCGACCACTTATACAACTTGGTAGTCCTGAGTTGGCCTTAGAATTGGGTGAATTCTTGTTGGCATACATTCAACATTGTGTCATAAACATTCCTCAATGATACAGTCCACATTAGCATGATAGTATCACAAAGCTGCTTGAAATATGTTGGGGTTGGGTAGGAGTGGGGGGTGCATCGGCGATACAAATCTTTTCTCCCACTACATCTCAAAACTGCTTGAATTGAAATCTGGTGATTGAGAAGGAAGTACGTATGTTGAGTACGTTGAACTCAACGTCATGCTCAAGAAACTCGCTTCCAACAAGTTGAGTTTTTGTGTCATGGTGCATTCTTCTGTTTGTAGTAACCGTCGGGAGTTCGGCTCAAAGAAACAGGTGGTAATGGTCTGCGACAATACACAGGTTGGTAGAGAAGGACCCCCTCATGCCATTACATCACCAAAACATGCCTGGACCACTGACAGAGGTCAGGGTGGATCTGTGCTTTCATGCTTATGCCCAATTCTCCTCCGAAACCACATCACAGCATTATCGTACAGAAAACTGCTCGCTTGATATTTTCTCTGTTTTAATTTTCTGTAAATCTAAGAAATGGTTGATCTTCTTGGACTGTGAAAGTCCAAGAAGAAAGTCCAAGAAGATCAGCGGTTTGTAAAAAAAAAAAAACAACAAACAAACAACAAAAAACTGACAAGCATATCTGACAGTCATGGTTACTCTCTTACCAAAATGACCATGGATGTCTGCTAAACAGAGCTCTTCACAGTAGCTCCTCACACTTTTTGAAGTCTAACATGGAACTGTAGGGAAGAACGTACTGTCTCTGACCAGTATGAAGTGCTTTGGCTGCCCAGTTTTGCAGAGATCTGTTCAAAAGCTTTCGGTGGACATATGATGATTAGTAACTCTCTTTGCTCCCCCCCCCCCCCCCCCCCCCCCCCCCCCCCCCCCCCCACCCTCCCACCCCAACCCTTCTCATTTTCTTTAACTTGATTGTTGGAAATTAAATAATGCAATAGCTGTTTAATAAGAACTAAGCAGAAAATTAAATCAACCCTGACCTTACCCGAGCTTATAATATATGGGTTGTGCTGAGGACAAAGATCTATTTGTCCGACTCGTCTGGCTATCTTTGTGCCCCTTCCATTTGAACGAGCGAGCCGCTGAGATGGAGGGGAGGAGTGCCGGGTGCTTCTCTTACCAGCATGTGAGGAAGAAGAACAAGAAAAGGGCAAAATGCAACCAGCAGCATCCAGCTCCGATCAGATACTTCACTGCATGTAAACCCAACTATATAGAAAGTTATGACCAAAGCTGGAGTAATGGTAACAGTCAAAAGTTTGGCCATGTACTAGCAGCCCATACTGAGACAGAATCTCTGGGTGTTTGGAATGTAAGTTATCAATTGTCTCAAAAAATACGAAAAGAAAAATAATTTATTAGGGAAAACAGACGCTCAGGATGTTTGAAAGGCAAATGCCTCTTTCTGCAACATCTTTCCCATCACACCTGATCTGATTTTCATGAATGTTCCCCAGAGGTAATGGACGCCTACACAGAGCATGCCAATATTCCCTCTTTTATTGTTTTTTAATGCCATTCATCCATCCATCCATTTTCTTCCTCTTATCCGGGGTCGGGTCGCGGGGACAGCTTATGAAGGGAGACCCAGACTTCCCTCTCCCCAGCCACTTGTTCCAGCTCTTCCGGGGGAATCCCAAGGCATTCCCAGGCCAGCTGGGAAACATAGTCTCTTCAGCGTGTCCTGGGTCTTCCCCGGGGCCTCCTCCCGGTGGGACGTGCCCCGAACACCTCACCAGGGAGGCGTCCAGGAGGCATCCTCACCAGATGCCTGAGCCACCTCAACTGGCTCCTCTCAATGTGAAGGAGCAGCGGCTCTACTCTGAGTCCCTCCCGGATTGCCAAGCTACTTACCCTATCTCTAAGGGAGAGCCCAGACACCTTACGGAGAAAACCCATTTCGGCCGCTTGTATCCGCGATCTCGTTCTTTTGGTCATGACCCAAAGCCCATGACCATAGATGAGGGTGGGAACGTAGATCGACCAGTAAATCGAGAGCTTCGCTTTTTTAAATGCTCTTGTTTATTTTCCTGTTTCTATTTTATTATAATTATTTGATCATCATTGGTTTTGCCAGTTACCATTTCTTTATCAGGCTTCTTGCTAGTACTTCCTAAATTGAGTAATTAGTTGCGCCTGAGTTCAATTTGTTTCTTCCATAATTTAGCATCTGCCTGTTTCAAATGTGACAAAGGCCGTGAGTCCTTTCCTGTTCTCAAACTTCTGCATGCATTTAAACTATTTGCCAGCAGTCTAATGAAAATTAAACATCATTTGACCTGCCGTGTATTTGAGCTTCTTCTCTTGAGGTCACTCCAAAATGTCCTGGAGGAAGTCAAATGAAGTTGTTATTCTCACAGATCCCGTCCCAAAATCTCCAAAATATGATTTTTTATTTATTTTTTACTTTCACAAGCGAAAAATGTTTAGTCTTAATCTACCTGTATGTCACATTTTCTGTGATGGAATAATCTTTGTTTGCTAATTTAGAAATTAAGCAAGTATGGAAATAGTCCATGATTGTACTTAAACCTTAAAAATGTTTAGAAAGTTAAACCTAGAATGTGAAACTGTTACTTTAGTGAATAAAATAATTGTGTTACTGTTAACATCCCCATCCATAAATTATGTCTAGTACAAAATATTGTAAACGGTTGTTCTCTGTCCTGTGTAAAAGTGTTTTTTTTCTCTTATTAATATCTCTCTAGTGTTACCCCAAGTCTGCCTTGGATTGGTTAATAAGTCCCTCATGACGACTCTTTCCCAAAAAGCACATGCTGTCAGGTAGAGCTGAGACCAATCAGAAAACCCAACAAAACACCTTTTCCAGACTCAATCAGGCTCATTTGGATCCAGTTGTGACAAATGTTCTGGTCCAAATTGTACATTTGTCCATTGTTTCTGTGAAGCTTTAGGTCTCTTCCTCCAATCCCCTATGATTTGTGCGGCATCACTTAGTAACTTTGCTATAAAAATCCGTGTAGTGTCCAGCTAATCAAAATACCTGCGTCAGAATTAAAAGCATTTCTTGATATAGTTTAGCATAGCTAACTCATGGTGCAGAGTTAACTGTTACACATGAAATTTTAAAAAAAGAAAATCTGGGGCTTTGAGAATTTCTTGTTTTCATATGAGCTGTGCTCGAGTTCATGCGTGGCGTTAAATTGTGCTCTAATCGCTAGCATCCCATTTATCTGCTGTATATGCATATAAGAGCACAGTCACGTAGTCAGATGAGCAACAAAACATCAGCAGGTCAAGTGATATTTCTGTAAAACCACAGATACATTCTGTGACCTGAACTATATTAATTGTCCACTTCAGACACAATAGCGCGTCAGATTCCCGACATGCTCGTCAGTGTGAAATTCTTCTCAAACATTTCAATAGGATTACTTAACAAAGGAAGCATAAAATTAACAGCGATCATCCAGAGGTCCTGCCTGTGCAATGCCGAGAGCGAGAAACACACACTGAAGCATTTAACTCCATGAATGCTGCGAACTCTACAGATGACCAAAGGAAACACACGTCTACAAAATATCTAAGTCATAAACCAAAACTTTAAGTAAAATCCATGGTTTGCAAGAAAGTATACTTTAGCAAAAATAAAAAATAGAAAACCTCTCCTTAATTCATCTGAACGACATGTAATATCAAAAAAATTCATTTTAATTCCCTTCTGCAAAGATTTTAAATATAGTAACCAAGATGGCAACATAGCCTCATTGATACCTTAGCCACCACTTGCTATGTGTCATAATGTATAAGGATATAGAAACTACAAAATTTTCCCCATAGAAAATAGTTTGAATGAACTCTCCCCTTTAAAATATCTTTTGAATTGTTTGTGGAAGGTTTTTCACTTTGTTCCTAGAAATCTCTTCTGTCACATGAAAGCAAAGAAAGCATGCAGAAACGCGGTAGGAACTATGCCACGCCTGTAGTCGGAGCTGCAACTTTGCAAAGAAAATGCATGGGGAGATTTTCAGCACCTACAAACACCACTTTTGTGGAAAATCAAAAGGCCAAAGCAGGTAAAATAATATTAATAAAAACCCCACTAAATCTTTGTGTATTCGCATCATGCTCTCTACAGAATAATCATCTCCATACACGATTTTGCTCTCGCTATTGCCCCTTTTGAAGTCTGTTTTGCATAACTCACTGATCTATAAGCTTAAACACCTTTCTGTGAAGTTTCCACAATGACAGAACTCAGTGAAAAACGGAAAGTGACCATGAAATATGATTAATAAATAATTTATGAACTCCTGATCACTTTTATGTCACTGTACCCACAGAGAGGCAGTACATAATGCGCCCATGAAAAGTTACTTTCTATGGGCATCAGATAAATTCCGAATGTTTACAATCTTGATGAAACTTTATTTGGTAAAACATGTTCCATGCAGTAACCTGCAGAAGTTTTCACACCCTTTTAACTTCTCCGTATTTTCGCAGTTCACAGCCATGAACTTCTATAGTTATAGGGATTTTGTGTGATAGACAGACCAACACAAAGCACCAGGTAATTGTGAAGTTTAAGTAAAATGTGTATGTGTTATTTGAATTTATTTTCAATTAAACATCAAATAAATTGTGCATTTTTATTCATCCATGTTTTAAATAAAGCATTTTAGAGGTATGTCATCAGTTTTACACATATAGAAACGAGCATTTTTGCCTGTCTTTGTGTGTGTTTTTTTTATATTTTTCCGAAATATCTCAAACTCGGCAAGGTTTTAAACTCCTGCCAAAACTTCTTAAAGATTCAGATCTTCACTTATATTTCTATCACAATATAGAAATAAACCACTCCATGTAGCTCTGGCTGTGTGTTCAAGGTTGTCGTCACGCTGCAGTTCTCAGTGTTTTACAGCCTTCAGCAGGTTTTCTTCAACATCTTTTCATACATGCTGAAGAAAAAATATCCCCACAGCCTGTTGCTGCCACTACCATGTTCCTCTATCAGACTGTAAATTGTTTGCATGTTCAGGTTTGGTCTCTTCAAAAGAAACTGACAGATTTTCCACCTAAGCCATGAATTACTGCAACTCCTGTAAAGTCAATTTTTTTTTTAACACTTCTGTCCTAATATCTTTGGCAAACAGTATGATGGGTAGATATACCACCAGCAGCAGCAGCATGTTTTCTCTACATTAGGGGAGAAATAAGTAAGAATGTAGAAAATGGGTGGCACAACAGGCCACATCTGGTTCCAAACATATGAAACAATCATAGTAAAAATTTTACAACTTCACACCGAGCATAATAATAACAAATCAGGTGAAAAACTTTAAAAAATCATATATGTAATTGTCCTTTCGCTTCAAAAGTTATTCACCAGTCTGCATTTGTTTATCACACAAGATCCCAACAAAAGACACTAACATTTGTCGTTGACAAAACGTGAAACGTTTCCATTGGTGCATTGTAGCAAGGCTCAGAAATCGAAATAGTCATGAGAATTTACTTTGGATGTAACTTCAGATCAGTACACAGATCTATCCTAAACTTAGAAGCAGGGACTTGCACAACTACTACAGCAGATATTCAGTTTTCCTGGTTAATTTACTTCTCCCTCCGTCTCACTTCCTTCCAACTCTTTCCCTCTCTTCCTGTTCGTCTCTTGTCATGCGCATGGCGTCCCTCTTATGAAAATGCTCCGTTGCTAAGCCACCTGTCCAAGCTAATGCTAATGACAGACGACACCCTCGCAATCCCGAGGCCAAAAATGTACCATTAATAGGAGTATTTAAAAAGAAATGTTTCAGCTGAAGTGGTTCTCACAGGTATGGGAAATGTTTGGTGCAGAAATTAGAGAATTAATAATACAGAGAAGACTGCGGTGGAGTCAGCAAAGAGGATGTGGCTGAAATGCTTCGGCGTGTAATAAGATGAAATGTCTGTTCTGCCAGAATCACGTGTTGTGGGCAGACAGAGTTACAGTGATTGAGTTAGCTCTCTCCGCTTTTTCTGCACTCTTTCATGTTTTATCTCATTGTGCGAGTGGGCGTATTTTTGCTCTGGTTCTCAAACAGATCAAGACTCTTTTTTTTTATTATTTTTAAATTACACTTGTGACATGGACTTAATGAACAATGAATAACTCGTAGTTAACCACTAAATGTATCGCTTCCCACAGGTTCTTCCAAATCTCAAAACAAGCAATGCGATTTGTTTCATTTTTGATTCATGCCAGTATTTGTAAAATTAATGAATAAAGTATAAGCGGAAGAAGATGGATGGATGGATGGATGAATAAAGTATTAAAAAAAAGGATTAAAGTGAATCAAATTCACATTTTTCAGCCACTAATATCTTCTTCTTTTTTTTTTTTTTGCAACATATAATCAAGTTATTAAGCTTCCTTCAGAATTATCTAATGCAAGGTCGCCCTTATGCCATAAACAACCAAATGGTCACAGCAATACAAGCAAGACAATTGTTTGCAAATCTGATTAAGAAGCAACAGAAATGTCGAGCGATAATTCATGATATCGATTCGATTTTGTTTTGCACGGCTCATGATTTTAACACGGCGATCCTGGTTTGATGATCGCCATAGATGCACCAATCTGTCGCGGTACGCCGCCGCGTCATCATTTGACCGTCTGATTGTTCTGCAGTAAAGTCAGAGACAGACGAGTCAAGAGACCGACTGCTTTTCACTCCGACAGTCGCAGGTAAAGGTGTGCGCCGCTTCCACTCACCTGTCCGTACCAGGTATACTCCAGCATCGTGGCGACGGCCGCAGCGCTCGCTCGACCGGCGAACTCGCGAAAAGGCGCCGCGCACTTCTCGGCTCTCGTGCGGCAGACAAATAAATTGGGAAAGAAGGAAAAACAAAATCACGGCCCGTTGCTCTCCTCACAGCGCAGTTGCACAACTGTTAGTTTTCCCCGGGTGGAATCGCTGCTGTCAGGGCTTTTGGATCTTGGGTAGGGGGGGCCGAGCCGGCAAAAGATACGCTATTTCACACACATTTTGTACACATGGGCTGGCACCCTTTGCTCACACACACCTCTGACTCTCCTGTTGAATTTTGGCACTCCCAGGGGCTTACGACCTGTTGATAATGAACCTGAACCCATTATTTTGAGTCAATGAATTGAAAGAAATAGGGCAAGGAATGAAAGCCACAGGGCCAATTAACAGCATTCTTTGATGTATTACCCTTGCTCACCACTCAGGCAGACTGCTCTGCGCCTTTTGTCTTTATCCCCTCTGTTATTCATTAATTATTCTGAGCAGGGTCAGAGTTCGTGTGGATAATTGTGCAGAGCGTCTCTCTTTGAGGATGGCAAAAGATTCGCCCAAACGCTGACATTCCCCCCAACTGTGCCCAGCCACCTTGAATTATGCCAATTATTCCAATTCTTTGATTTTTTTTCTCTTACCCTCCTCCTTCTCTCTGTTATATGATTGCATTCTTCTTTTCCACCTCCTTCCTGTCCTTTCAGCTCAGCGTACAGCTCAGTTTCTAGCGCACACTCACAAATATGTTATTGTATTTGTGTGTTCTAGCTTTTCAGGTGGCGAGTCAAGGTCTTGTCAGGTTGATCTCCAGCCGTTTATTACATTATTATTAGTTGTTCTTTCAACTTTTTAGGCTTTTCAGCCGTTTTACTTCTCCAGTTTGACTTGGGGGAAATTCACTTGTCGTCTTTAGGATTTGGCAGAGGAAGGGAACTTGCTGATTTTTCCCAAAATATCAACTCGTCCCTTTAACAAAAGGAGGCTTTCTTCTTCTCCCTGGATATTAATTGGTTGATATGATTCACTCAGGCCTTTCCATAGGTCCACTGATAAGAGCAGTAGTGAAAATTAGCCCTGATGAAGACAAACCAAAGGGATGGCTTGCAACAAGTGGTGATTTTTCTAACAAAAATCACGTGTGTTGTGTGCAGATAAAGTTACCGTGATTGAGTTAAGGGAGCTTGATCTGATCTTTCTTGATTTTACAAATTCTGCATGTGAGCAGAGTAATTTCACCAGGATTCTTATGGCATAATTTTTCCTTTAGAGGTGAATTATGTTACAAAAAAAAATCAGAAGAGACAAAAGAATGTAAGAAGTTTAGAAATAAATAATACACCAGTATTTAGCTTCTGATTCAGATTAACTTTGAGTTCATATGTTTTGTTTCCTTTTGGGATTCAAATACAAAATATGTTTGGAACTAGATACAAATTATTGTATTCACAAGCAAAATGTTTCATTTTGACAAAGTCTGAATACACAGTAATTATATGTCTAACACGTATCTCTCAGTATAGTAGGATAACCTGGTTGACACGCTGACAGTGCAATAAAATAAAATTGTATTTGTAAAGTTTCGAAATTGTCATTTGAAGGGTGAAATGACTTCATTTTGTCTAATATTAAAGCTAAATTGAGAAAGATATTAGAGCTGTCTTGCATAAAAATGATTAATTCTAACATAGTGCTACTAGTTAAAGTACGGCATCCTTTTTAATTGCCAAGTCCTAGGTCCTCGTGATTCTTTATCGCCTGCTTTTGTTCTTCAAGAAATGCCGACAACTGAAAGCCCGTGCCAGCCTTGTGTCTCCAGTCTCTTTGGATGTGCTTTCTTCAAAGGGAGTCCCACGCAGCACCTCTGGCTACGGTCAACCCTGAAAGGAAAGATCCTCGGGCCATTTCTCTGTTGCAGACACCATTGCCTAAACAAGGTGTCCTCTTCTGACCTCCTTAATTTGTTGCGTGTGAAGTTTCGCCTATCACGGTTCCTCATCTTGGCTTTTAATGAGGACAGAGGGGAGTTAGGGGGTTGGGGGGGCGTTAACAAAACAGAAGCAAACAAGTCAAAGAAATTGAACGAACTGATAAGCTTTATAAATCCTAAGGAGTGATTTGGCTCGGGGACTTTTCAATGTTGATCATATCTTTGCTTTCTTGATGGGATGTTTTTTGCTCGATTTAAAGTCAGTATGGCAGAGATGAAACTGAAAGTGTCAGTTTAGTGTTCTTGTTTGTCCCATAATAAGTAAGAGGAAGTTTCTTTTAACTAAATTGTGTGCCATTTTTTTGGATATTTCTTTGTTTCCTGTCTTTAAATAACCGCAGAACTAAAAATAAATAAATAAATCTGGCTCTAATCTTTAAAAAATAATTCCTTTTCAGTGTTTTAGGGAAACGTAGAACTGATTTTTTGTTTTTTCATGGTTTTCATGTATTCTTTACTTTAAAACAGATTAAGTGATGGTTACTTGTCAGCAGGTAGTTAGATTCCATAAAAACATATTGCTTGTGGTTTTTTGTTGTTTTTTTTCAACTTGTCAGTGTATTGTAACAAAAATCAAATGCAACATTTTTTGCTCATGCAAAAAAAAGTAAATTATTCAGTAAATAAAGTGAATATTTTAGTTACAAAATAAAGTATTGTTATATTAATAGCCTTGTTAGCTGGCTGAGAAAATATCTTCATTCACAAGGACTAATTTAATGAGTGATGTGGACTGTTATGGAGTGGAAACCAAAGACTCAAGAGTTACTGGTAATGCATTAATGAACTGCAATATTGAAAGAAGTTAGTCCTGCAGATAAATTAAGGTCAGTTTTGGTATCAAATTTTGAACCACGTAAAGATTTTTTGTTTCCTGTTGCAATTTAACAAGGCTTTTTATTTCCCCTTAGAGTTCTTTTCACATTTCATCTTAAAAATAGTTAATGCAGGGAACATGGAAAAAGCACAAAAGTACCCCAAAATACTGTTTTTGATGATAATAGTGATGTTTGCGATCGTGGTTAAGTTTTAAGTTCACCTTCCCTGACTCCTGCAGCAGTTCCTCTCCATTTCTCTTAAACATGTGTCCCGAACACAGCAGGACACTTGTGACATTTAGCCCAGTCCTCTTTACTAGCTCCCTGATGCACACTGCCTGTAGTAATTCTACTACTCTCCACACATAGTACCTCTTTTGCCCCCTTTTGAATCCTATTAGTGCATGAACTTGGTTTAACTGAAAAAGACTGTCGACTTCACTCAATTGGGTCTAATAGGATTAGGCTGCTGGTATGGGCCTGCAGGTTTAAATAGGAATGGAATTTTGGCAGACATCGGCTCAATCCATTGCATTAATCTTATAAAGGTTACAGAGTATGTGCGGGCCCAAAGTTGACTGGATGAAGGGCTGTTTTAAGTGAATTTGCTTCAGTCAAGGCCCTGTCCACTTTGCCAGAGACTTCTTGCTAAATAAAACATTTTTGCATCTGTCACCTGCATGCACACAGCATAACCCTTTATGAAGCTAAAATCAATTATGAAATCATTTTTAAATATTATCTTTATATTCTATGCACATCTACAAAACAGAGGCTGTAACTTATTTGTGTCATACTATATCATTAATACGAGATATGAAATGTATAAAACTCTGCTTGTCTCACCAACAACAAAAAATTCAAAGAAAAAGAAAAAGGCTTTATATTTTCCAAAATTGACAGTAGGGTAACTTTCTTGACACTGTATAGCATCATGGAAAGTCTTTGACCTTTCCAACACATTTGTGATGTTTCAAAATACTTTTGTAGGTGTCTCCATTTTTTTCTGCTTTCAGGTTTACATGGATTCACCGAATTTCAAGTTTTGAAAATCTGCTCTATGAAACGCATTTTACAAATCTCCAACAAAACTACTTCAGATATTATTTATTTCATTCTTTCAAAAAACAAAAAAACAAAAACAAACATACACTCAATCAGCAAAATTTTCAACAAAAAAAGCTAATATTCCTATTTTGAGCACCGGGTGGCAGTAACACCAACATCAATAATATACTAAACTGGCAAATAAAGAACAACCCTGATATAGCACAACTAATGTCACTTGATATATTAGATATCGATGGGTATTTCTATTCTATTATATTAGACTATTCTATTCTATTTGATTCTTCTATGTATCTTTGTCTAATGTTCCTGCTTTATGCTTCTGTTGCTCTTCTTCTATCTTCATTCTGTTGATCTCATGTTAAAATTCAGTCAAGTCTACTTCCTGTCTAAATTTGGGTCCTTCACAACTACAAACCGTGACAACAGCTAGTAAGAGATGAGTAGCATGTCTGGTAAGCAACCAACTATTGGCTTGGTACCTTAGCAGACAGCCTGACTAATCAACCATCTTCTATTACCTTGTTATACTTGTATTATTCTATAAAGAGCAGAAAAATTCTATGAGAATCTCATACCAGCCCAAGCACATTTGTAACATATATATACATATTTATATTTACTATTAACGTTGGCGTCAGAAACACATTATTCAATATTTTAAAATTTGCTGCCCAAGTAATGAAGTACGGGAGTTATAGTTGATAGCTTTTCTTGTCTAATCACCGTTCTTCCCAGAGGTGTCCCACCCTTTCCCATACCAGCACTTCATAATGTCTTACCCGGAGGTCTCTTCATGTCTCTGAAAGCTGTGAATAGCTTTCTTGGTGGGCTTGAATTCCCTCGAACCTCACAACCCCCACCCCACCCCATTGTGCCACCTCGAAGGATTATGATATGTTGTAGCCAGAAATAGTCTAAGTTCTGGTCCTGATCTCTTGATCTGAGCTGTAGCAGGAACAATTGGTTTAGGTAGAGGACAGGGGTATGCTGGACAGGTGTTGGTGGTGGGCGTGTGTGGGGGTGTGTGTGTGTAGGGCGTGCGCATGAGTGTGTAGTCGGCCAGGAGAAATGTCTAACACTTAAAACTTGAATGTGAGGTATTTAGGGGGTTTATTGTGTGTAATCCTATTAGTGACTTCGATAACATGAGATTATCAGATTGTGTTGGTGCAAGAACTTTGAGGGTAAATAAACAAAGTGAGCACCTTCATTTTGTTTTCCATACAAATATTATTATAAAATTTGAAGTCAATAATGGTGTGGGGTTTTTTTTAAGGTTCACTTGATTTGATTAAATCTTTTTATTACCTGATTTTCCAAGTTTTAGAGCACCAAAATATCACACAAATATCTGAGGTCTATGTTTGTTATGGAGTATGAAATTGAATTTAGTTCATTAGTGAGTTTGAAATGCTACAAAAAATAGGAGAAAACAAAGTTTCCTTTTGCTGTGTTAATGACTTCTGCATGCCAGAAAGTTAAAGTACATTACCTGAGTGTAGTTGTTACATATGGGTGACAAAGGACTAACAGTGAAACTAGCACTTGTTCTTTATATGAGGATTATCACAGGTCATGTAGAAAACAGTATTATAAAAGTGATGCCTCATTTGATTAGCTAATCTGATTAGCTAATGTTAGCAAAGCTCCAGAAAGAGGCCAAAGGGGGTCAAATACAGCTGCTGTTTCTCTTTTAGTTAACACAGATGTGATTAGGTAATTCATAATTTTTTAAAAATCGCATTTTTGAAACGGTCTTTGGTGCAGTCTCCACTTTGTGATGGCGACTGATCCTTTGTGATTGTTCACAGGATCATTGGTTTACATATGTGTGCTCCAAACCACATGTGTCAAACTCAAGGCCCGTGGGCCAAATGTGGCCCTATGGCGTTTTCTGTGGCTCTCTAGACTCCAGATTAGATTAATAATTCCCTCCAGTTTTTCAACAAATCTGAAAAACTCACTCTGTTCAAAATTCACAGATTCCCACATTTTTTTCAGATGTTTCCTCAAAATTGACCAAAAACTTTGGATTTAAGTGACTGCTGCCTCAGCTTTACTTGATGTCAAGTCTATGACCAATATGGCTATCAGTAAAAAGTCACGTTTAGGGCGTGCTGTGGTGGCATAGGTGATAGCGTGACCCACGTTTGGAGGCCTTGAGTCCTCGATGCGGCCGTCGCAGGTTCGATTCCCGGACCCGGCGATACTTGCCGCATGTCTTCCCCCCTCTCCTTCCCCCTTTCCTGTCAGCCTACTTTCATATAAGGGACACTAGAGCCCACAAAAGACCCCCTGGAGGGGAAACAAACAAAAAAAGAAGTCATGTCTAATATAATACAATAGCACAAATATCATAAAATTCCTTACAAATATTTCTAAATTAACAGCACAAAATCTGTGACTTTGATTGCAAAAGAAGAAAAAACACACAAAAAAATCACAAAATCCTAGATGGACTGATCAATGTGAAAAGAAGTAAGTGTTCATTTTAAGAAACACTTGCTGAACACTGAAACAAACGGCTATTTATTGATACCTTAACGGTTGAATTGGTTTTATCAATACATTCTGGCACAACTAGCCATTTAAAAACATTCAGATTTTATGGCCCAAAATGAAAATGAGTTTGATGCCCCTGCTCTAAACTGTCACTTGTTATCCAGCATGAGATATGTTTATGGTTTAATAGTAATTAGCCAACTGAGGAACATGCATACATTTAAGAATCCTTAAAAAGTATGTTTATTTTTACAAATTACACCTTGTGAATCTGTAACGAGGCCTGTCAGGTTAACCAATTTTGCTGGACAATAATAAATTGTCTCAGAAATTGTTGCGATAAACGATAATATTGCTGTTTCGAGACCATTTTTAAGCAATATGATGGTAATGACATAATAATGCAAGAACACATTGTCAATTGATCAATATATTTTAAATACTAATGAGCATCTAACATTTAACACTGGAACTGGAAGACACTTTAAATATCCCAAATAAACAAACAAAAACAACAGAAAAAAACAAAAAATTAATTATGAAGTCTCTGTAAACAAAATTGTCCTTCCAAAAAGAGACCAAAACACCAGACTGAAGAATTTTGTCATCCAGTTTTTGGTAGAAAAGGAAAACGATAAATTATGCAAATAGAAATGATCAAGTGCTATAATTTATCATGTAATTAATTGATTTATTGTTTATTGTGACAGGCCTATGTCTAACCAATTCCCAGGAAACCTTCCTTCACAATTCTAATGATGATTGTGCTTGAATGCAACAGTCTGTGAAGAGCTAACTTAGCTGGCAGTGACCTTTTGTGGGTCAACTCTCGGTCACTCAGATGAAGACGAGTCTTGTAACTGGAAAAAAAAGTGTTTTTGATTCCAGCTTCATTCTCTGCTACATGTTGGTGTGCGCTTCCTGAGGTCTTCAGCAAGCGCTGAAGTTCATTATTTTAGCCAATGAACTTGCACAAAAACTACAAGACCAAAATGGCCCAACACTAACATTCTGCACTAGCTAGAATTAAATCTGCACGTATAAACCTGGACCTAAACATTTTACAATGATTTCAGAGTCTTTCAAACATAGTTTGATCTTTGAAACTTCTAGTCCATTTGGTTGTGCAAAATTTCTTTACGATTTTGAGTTCACCGTCTTGTATCGTTATGTGATGGATGTGTAATTTTACACCTCTGCATTACTCTGCAGTGCAAACTCACATTCCAGAGGAAACCGTGAGGGAGCTAATTCCAGATATTCTTCTGGTTTTTGAAACAAACACTGTGGAATTTCATAGATCCCATGAAGTATTTTGCTGAAGATTGAGAACTATTGCAGGTTTTCCACATTTATCCCAATTGCAATTCTTTCATCTTAAATTCATGTTTTGCCAACTCTAGAAAGCACACCTGACACTTGTATGTTTTTTTTCTGTCGTTTGAAAGATCTTGTAGTCTTTGTTGAGATTAGGATTGCAACAAAGCCGACATGCCATGACCTAAACCTTTATGAAAGAGCAGAGTTTACCAGAAAAGGCTTAATCAGGTTGTCTCACATTGTACATTGTTGCATCATACCTTGTAATTTTCTGCCTACTTTGTTTTACCTCCTGTCTGTCTGCTCCCTGAAACAACCTTTCTGCTCTGGTTTGTTGTGCAGCTGATCTAAAGGGTTTCAGACAGGTCATGATCAAAGGATAACTTTTTGCAGTGGATTTTTGTCTGTGGAACTTTGCTGAGCTTTAGCATTCACAAAACACTAAATAAGTCGTTAAAGGTGTGGGAAAACCTAAAAAAAATAAAAAATCTACAATCTAAAATGTTTTGCTTTGTTGTTGTAATATGCTTAGGATGTTTTGGTCATGCACCAGTATTGTCACACAGGATTTTTGTCTGTTTATGCCTTGATGTAGGCGCTGTGTTTAGCAGGTTAATACAAGCCAGCCTGGGCACTCAGCCAAGCCTAATGGGTGGTCCATGTCAACCATGTCTAGTGAGGCCTGCCAGTATCCACATTGCCCTAATACCCTTCTGTAGTCAAAATTAGCCATTCTTGTGTATTCTTCTATTCCTTTCCCTTTTTTATAACTTCAATTGGTAACTCTTGACTGTTTGTTTTTTCACAGTTTTGTCACCGCATAATTCCAATCTTACATTATTTTGGCCTTGCTGTAGTCCAACTTTTACATTTTGTTTCAACAATAGCCGCTAATGAAAAAGAGTTTCTGGTGATGACATGTCGACTTTAAACGGTGTGTTTGGCCATACATATAAAATAAGAACTTAGAGGTTAAATCTGACAATGTAGTATTTTATTTGTATAACTCCCTAAGTCTAACCACCAGTAATGGGTATGACTGTGGCTGCGATCCATGGAATCACAATGTTGGACCTTATGAAGCACAAGACATTATGATGCTTGAAAAACCAAACTAAATCTAGGAGACCTCTTACTTACTGGAGTTACATAGCCATCTTCCCATGCAGTAAAAATAAGTTTAAATCATTGATTTTCAAATTGCAAATGACGGATTAGACCCAACTGGTCTAATGGTCCGACCTTTTTTTGGGCATGACATTGACTGAAACAACAAAGGTGCACATTTGTCAAAGGTTGAAGTGTTCAGCACCACCTTATGATGTTCAACAATCGTAATCTTTCAGTCAACTAATGCAGGCATTAATAACTCCAAAATCTTTATCTTTTTTCTTTATGCCGTCAATCATGGAAGTTGGTCACCTTCACGAAATTGTCCCGGTGATGAAATTAAACCAACATAGGTCTTGCAGTCCAATAAGCCCAAGAACCATGAAATCAATTCAACTTCTCTTCCCATAAGGCAGGGGGGTAGCTTGCTCCTTCAGGCTGATGTCAAATCACAAAAACACCCACAAAAGTTTGTGCATGCCCACAAACAGACACCAAAGCAACGTTGACGCATGAAAGGCCTCCTACTGAAGTGGAAAACATAGTGCAACAATGCTTTGAAGTCCACCAGTTATCCATCTAAGATAGGGATGTTTTCTGTTTCTCCTCTTCTAAAAGTCTGATTCATATGCCCCTCCTGGAAATTCCCACCCTACAGACTGGAGACGGCTAATGCCAGTCTGGGAGCTATTTGGCAATCCCATTGTATCGCAAACATCAGAAAATCTGTCTTGCTTTTGCATCAAAGCACACCAGAAAACATGTTATGGTATTTCTTTGTCTTTTTTAAAATCCTGCATAAAGCCTGTAATCTCTGTGCAATACAAACATACATAAAAAATACACACATAAAGTATGCAAGCCAGCTATAATTAAAATTTGGCAAAAATTGCTTATTTAGAAAGAAAAGTTAATGCTTTTTAGCTGCAACAGTCCCGTTTTTTTTTTTTTTTTTAAGATCCAGAAGAGGTTGTGATGAATAGTCAACATTGTGATGCTTTTATTGATATGCAGCAGGCAGGAGGAGGTTCGCTAGAGGTGTCCCTCTGTGTTTATGACCTACTTGGGTTTTATATTTATTCCATATGCTAAAGATGCTTAATTACTCTTGTGAAACCTCTTTTTTTAAACCTTACAATTCAGTAATTATACACCTGTGGTGATAACTTGCATAATAAGGGCTGTGTGCATTTTTCAAAGTCTAAGTGGCAGGGGTCTACTTTAACAGAGGCCGCCCTTGTTTATACTGTTATGTCACCTCTAATGCAAAGGGACTGACGGAACCACAGGAAGGATAACGTTTCAAAATAGGCTTGTAGAAATAAATAACGTTGTGTATTAACTTTTAGAGTTTGATAAGATGGATTGCTGACTAATAAATAATACATAAACATAACATAAAAAGGAGAATTTAAATTGGAAATGGTGCAAATAGAAATCTGTTGCATTTTTTTTCCCCAGACCCCTCTATTGTGATACATCTAAATAAAATCCAGTTCAACCACAAATTTATGACTAAAAGACACAAATATGGTTTGGAAATTTTAATGCTCACTGATTGCAAGATGTGTTGAAATTGTCTTTTAAAATGACAAAACAGATAACTATGTTTTTAAAGATTGCTTTGCATGCTTTTTTAAAAAAAAATTCATATGTATCTTTTCAATTGTAAGTTGGAGTCATTTTTGTCTTGCACATTTCCGTGAAGCACTGCTGCCTTTCTATCATCTGGGATAGACATTAAAAAAAAGGAATTTTTTATCTGCGCAGCTTCCACTTTGAGAACGTCTTCTCAGGCCACCTAAATAATGGTTCATCCGGAGCATTCCTTCTCCATTTCGATGCTCTGCTGGGACCATATTTAGATTCCTACATCCACCACATTGTTCCCATTTTGAGTCATTATTTGTGTCGACCAGCTACTGAACAGGTGTACCTAAAAACAGTCTGGAAATCGGGGAGTGCTGAATAAAATATTTATTTTTCAGAGGTTCTGACTGATCACTGTAAAGAGTGATCAGTTTTCATCCAGGAAGACTATTATGCACTGTTAAATACTAGGTATAACTAGTAAAAAATGCCACGAAACTTTGAGATAACATTTTAAGCACATGTCGCTACTGCAGTCATGTCTCACTTAAAGTTAGGTGGTTTGGATGACTGGCATTGCTCTTGATTGGATATTGCTGCAAGTTTACTCATTTTTTTTTTCAGAATAAAATCTTTGACTTTGTCAGTTCCTTCATATCAATGTTAGTGTTGGACCTGGTGTGGTTCCAATGTTGCTCAGGTGTTCTTCTCGTACCGTTTTCTGTTGTCACCACCTACCTTCCATGTGTTGCTATACTGCCGCCAGTTAGGAGCTTGTGGTCCGGTGTGGACTCCGCTGTAGGAATATTGGAAGCCAGAACGATGGATGACGTCGCTGTGATAGATCTGACGGTCATCTCTCTCACTCATTACCCACTGACTGTCTGGGCCGGAGCAAGACTGAAACATTTCTGGCAATGGAAAACTGGGTCTAAACAGAAAGGGGAAATAACAGTTAGTCAGTGAATGAACTAATTATGTAATGAAATAGTTGTATTATGCTTATTAAATCATAGTCTGAAGTGGGTTATGGGCTGGAACTTGGTGAATACCTAGTTTAGCAGACAGGAGCATGAGGGGAGATAAACCAATGGGAGTGGGTCTTTTTTTTTATTGTTGCATATATTTCTGTTCATCAGAATTGCTACTACAGATGTAAATGTAAACAGTGAATCGCTTTTCAAGTGACATTAACCATTCAAAGCACTTTATACTGGAGACACATTCACCCCATCACACCCACACACACATACGTATTTGTGCGCTGAGGTGAAGATGTGAATACAAGGACCTTCCCCCCCAGGGGAACCTTGAGATTTAACAGGAGGTAGCTGGAATCAAACCCACAACTTTCAAAGCTGACGACTCTTCCCGCTATGCTACATGTACCTCCAGTTAGCTTAATTTGTGTTCCCTGTTCATTGTTTATTTTTTACTTTCTGATGAGAAACTTGTCTTCCATGACATACTGAACTTTTACAAATATTTCTTGCGGTGTGTGTTTGTGAAATTGATTGAAGGGCCTTATTTGATTTTGAATTTGCTGTGTAAAATTTTACACATCTTTTCCTTAAGGCATTGGTGTTCAAAGTGCAGCCAATATCATTGTTTGCACACATATACTTGAACTACAGACGTGGATGTAAACTTAGTTTAAACTTGACTGAATACACCAAGGGCTGTCGAATAAAGTTCAGAAACGGACAAAAAAAAAAAACATTTTCTGAACCAACAACATAGAAAATGTCCGGAACCATGACACATTTTACCATTGTAGCAAAAAGAAAATAATTCCCAAAAGAAAGAAAACAAGGCCTCTTTGCTTAAATTTTACCGATTTGAAGAATGATTTCGTGGCACAAAATGGTTTACACATGACATACAATCAAAAACATTCGAATTTCATTTCTGAAACCATGACAGATCATTTTCAAACTATTTTCACATTTTATAGAACAGACATCTTGAATAAATGAGCACATAGATATAAAAAAGGAATTGGAATAACTTGCTTACATAAGTGTTTTCGTCCTTAAACTAATGCTTAAATTTTTTTTGAGCAGTCCTAGGTAACGTTTAGCCACATTTATCTTGCAAAATATTACTATCCATCAGACTGTGAGGAAATCCTCTCTTCAGGTGAACTCACAGATGTTCCCTAATTTTACTCAGTTTATTTCTGTTTGACATTAACATCTGTTTGGTGGTCAGAAACATTTAGATTTAAAATAAAATTTTAGAGGGGAGGTTAACTGGAAATCAAAGCTGTAGTTCCCAAGAAGACATTATAAACTGAGAAGCCATCTGAGGCAGATGGTCACAAGGGAAATAGAACAGAAAATGTATATCTTTACATCTATATATATATGAAATACATCATCTGAGAACAAATTAGCTGTCACTGCCGCTGGATTAGAATTCATCAAAATAGACCCAAGCGTTTGCAAAGCAAAGTTGAGGGAACGGCGGTAGAGAAAAAAGATCGTAGGGTGAGAAAGTAGAAGACTGCATGTGGTATAATCTCAGTGAGTCTACCTACTTTCCCCCTCTTCTTCTTGACGTGGGAGGTTAATTGGCATGACATATGGCTGTCCAAGCATGGTGCGAACGGGGTTTAATTGCCTTTATTCTTTCGCCAAGCTGGCAAAATACCTCGAACGCGGAATCTGTCCAGTGGTTCTGTGCACTGTGTAAAACTGCGTAGGTGGCGAACGTTACGTGAAAGCCGGCTCTTGTCAGTGCAGAGAAAGGGTTTTGTCCACCTAGCTGCATTCCGGCAGAAATTGTCATCTCTGAACAAGTCGCTCGTCTGTGCGGACTGAGCCTGAGCCATTGTCTGAGATTTGAGGGCTTCTCTGTTGGCCCATAAGGTTTCTTTCTGTGATGCCCCTCCTCCTCGGCTGCCCAACAAGTGTCGATTAAGATTAAATTGATGACTGCCAGTAAAATCGCTCGTTATTGCACAATTTTTTTTTGTATGCGTGTGTGTTTTATTGTTTCCTAGCCAAATGAAGCGGCGTTACAATGGACCTCTTGGCTGTTGTTGATTAACACTTTCCGCAACTTGACTGTCAATTTGGATGGAGGGTTGGCTGGTTGGCTGGTGTGCAAATGCTGATTTACAAGACAACTTGGCTTCAAACCTTTTTGTGCAGAGGAATGGTCAAAGAGCTTTTGTTTCTTTCTGCCCCTACTTTGTGAAATATTATAGGAGAATACTATGTCATATGCCACAGGAGCTGTAAAGATGTTTACAACTTATAAAACGTTCTAAAAGTTGTAAAGAAAACATTTAAATCCCGCTTGGAATCAATAAAGTATTGTTGAATTGAATTAAAAAAACAGGGGTAGTAATAATTGTGAAATAGGGGGTTTTGTTAAGAACAGTCCGTTTTGAATTATCACTTCATCTTTTTCTATTGCAGTAACAGTTTTCTTTACATACGTTATTTGATTTGCTCACCACTTCATCATTTTTCATGGCAAAAACCTTTTATCTGCATTACTTCTTGTTTTTTTTCCCCCCAACTTATGAATGAAAAGTTAAGTTGCAGATTAGACATCGACTGACTTAAGATTGCGTGTTGTGAACAAATGAATCAATGAGATCAAATTGAATAAAACATGCTCACATTTGTATATGTTAATTTACAATATTTGACCAGTCATAACTACAGTGCGATGTATACAGAGGCTGTAGTCCTTAATGTGGAAATCCTGGGTTCACTTCTGAGTTTAATAAATATAAACATTATTTAACATTACAAAATACTTTTTTTAGTACAAGTAAATGTGTACCAAACAAAGGGAAGAAGAGATTTTCTTTATAAACTGTAATACATGCTCATTCTTTCTCCAACACTCCAAAGTGACATACAAGTGATGATTCACACAGAAGGAGCGTCTGAAAATTGCACAACTCTTTAAGTGTCCAGTGCACTACCCTTAATGTCAAAGCAGTACTGGGTTTTGCAATCCGCCTGCGCTTTGCAGAACTTTGCGCCCCACGCTGAGCACCCACACCTTGCTGCACACTTCTCGGAAGCTGCGCACCACACAACAACAAAGAGAAGTCCTCACATTTCAAAGGAAGTTGCTGGTGCAAAAATGCATACTTTATACAAAACATCTAGCGACTGAGTACAGGAATATTGTTTAGGACGTATTTGTGCTTTCCAGGATTAATTAACATTTGATTAGTTATCAAAATTCTGTTTTGAGTCATCGTCTCATGAGTCCTCTTGTGTCCCCCATTGACTGCCAGATCAGTTGTCCACATGCTCATTATTGCACTTTTTTTTGTATGCGTGTGTTTTATTGTTTCCTAGCCAAATGAAGCGGCGTTACAATGGACCTGTTGGCTGTTCTTGATTGACACTTTCCGCGATTTGACTGTCAGTGTGGATGGATGGTTGGCTGGTTGGCTGGTGTGCAAATTCTGATTTAGAAGACAACTTAGCTTCAAACCTTTCATAAAATGTATCGCTGCTCTGTCTGCTGTTTTCCATGGGCTTTGTGATGCTGTCTCTTCACTAGTATTCTTTAACAAACTTCTGAGGCCTTTATAGAACATACATTTTCTAATTAGCAATTAGCTGATATTTGAATTTGGTAATATATTGTAGTGAATTTTTATTGGCAGAAATGTTAAAAAACCTTTAGTGCCTTCACTCTTGCTTTAAATGTATGCACTACTTTGTGTTGTTCCATCCAAAATCTCCCAAAACTATGTTAGTTTGTGGTTTTAATGCAATCAAGGGTCGCGTTCAAACTCACATTGATAACTTTTGTTCGAAAATCTGATTACCTGAAAAAGTTAAGCTCCTTTTAAAAAAAAAAAGAAAAAGGATATAACTGTCGTTCTCGACTTCATTAAACCTTCCAGAAAACTTTGAGAATATCAGGCGCTGCCTTTTCAGACTTAATTAGCTCATTATTGATCACACGTTAAATGACCATGTAATGCTGTAAATAGCTGTGCTGTGATGTCTCTCTCATGAGACCTCTAACCGTATGATCTCACGGTTGTTCGACAGCAGTTAACCTTGCTCGAGTCTGCCTCACTTGCTTTATTTCCAGCTGGGAGTCAACAAAAAAGGCTAAAAGCTCCCTGCTGTTGTGTAGATGCAGCCTGCAAAATACACAAAGCCTTGGGGGTGGGGGGGACGACATACAAACAAGAGTGTTGCACTGTCTTTTCTTTTACATTCGGCTGCAGGCCCGGCAGGTGACCTGTTGGTTTATGTGTCATTATTTTTAATTTATGTATTTTAAAAAATAAGCTGCCAACACGGTTTTTGACACTCTTGGTAAGCTGGTGAGGAGGTGTAAAAAGTCTCAATCTAAATACTGCGATCGTTCAATTTCACAATGAAAACAAGAACATTACTTTAATTCACGTAATGTACAATTAGATTAGATCCGATTCAATTTGATTCAACCTTCCAGCCGTTGCAACTGGAAGGTTGCAAGTGCAAGGCAATAACGTGATTGCCTTGCACTTCTTACCGATGGTGTGTAAGAAGGTAATTAAACATATCAATAAACGAGGTAAATAACATGAATAGTTTGTAGAAATCTGTATCTGTTTCTCCAGGCTATGGAGAGCCAATGATTGAGGATATAAATAATACACTGGAGACCTGAAATAAAAGCTTTTGTTGTTGTTTTCTTTGTGTTTTCTATTTTCAAAATCTACCTAAACCATATTTTTAATTCATGCTTTAAATGTTCAAAATTGATTACAGATGCTGTGAATTGGAAGTCTTTGACTCCATGTTTGCTGAAGTTTTTTTATTTATTTATTTATTTTTTTCTGCTGTAATATCGGAAAAGATTGGTTGCAGTGCAAGCTTTATCTTTCTAACATGCACGGTGATTCACTGCGGGGAAAACTGCAACAAGACGCTGCTGAAAAGAAAGATAGCTTATTTTAAGACTATTCATATCAAAATGCAACCTCACCAATCTGTTGCCAGTGTTGAGCAAGCTCTGCACTGGTGGCAACACAATACAGAACATTTTCTGGACACTCTGGGGTGTATGGCATAGCGTATTTTGTTTTTTGAATGTGAGGTAAACTTTCTCTTCACGCTCAGAGTTTACTATTGACTTAAGATATGACTATACCAAGACAATGTAATTTTTTTATGTAAATAAATATATTTAAGACGATGCATCACAGTGCCTAATAATCTAAAAACAATAGGAATGTTAAAGGCCAAAGCTGAAGCCGCAGAGATAAAGAAACACAATATCTGCGTCATGACCGTTCACATTCACATCACACAGCCACTGCTGACCATGTAGTTAAGATATATACTGTATGTATTTATTTTTATTACAAGCACTGCTGACTTTATGGGAAAGAAAGACAAGCCTGGAAAACCTCTTTGCCCATAATTTTAGAAGAAAACCTGGGAGTGTTTTATGCAAGCCGCGCAGGAGCATCTGCAGCTCTCTGCTAGATTTTCCTGCTGATTTTAGACATTCACCATAAGAGTAACAAAGGAAAATAAATGGACTCTGAACAAATGCTGCACCAACAGATTGAAACATGAAGATGGGTCGTCATCTTTCCACAGAATGAACCTTCACTTCGTATTAAGACTTCAGGAGCCTCTAATAAGTTTTCTACCAAGATTCACTTGAATGTTTCTTCATCTATTAGCTCAACAACTCTGACCATCCACCCACAGCATGATGCCCCCTGCCACCATGTTTCAGAGTGGGATCAGGTATTAGTGTAAATGAATGAACACAAACCATAACTTTCTCATTTGTAAAAATGTTTTAAAAACTAGATATCCCGTTTGTTTGTCATGTTTGATCCTGATAGAACTAAATAAAATTCAAGGCCGGCATTTAAAAAACTGCTAAAAAAAGTTATGTGGTCAAACACAGTGACCCAGTTTGAGAAGCCACCACCATTATGTGGAATATGACACAACCTTGTATTGTATTTATGAGTAATCATCTTCTGATTAATACTTGCAGCATCTCGTCTCTCTGCCTCTTCACACTTTTTTGCAGAAAAAAAATGCTCTGAGTGTTTTTGCAGAGAATTTCTAGACACACACACACACACACACACACACACATGCTGATGCTTGTCTCATTAAAACCTTTCCTGAAGATGTTCCACTTTGTACAGCCCTTCACTCATCATCACCTCCAATCCGCTCGGCCCCTGCCTCCCCTTTGCGCTGCGCTGTTTTATTTTCATCAAGGCTGCTCTCGCCGTCGCCCTCACTCTCGCTCTCTCTCATCTGCAGCGCTCTTTTGTCGCTGGTCTGTCATGTATTTATTTGCCTTTTTAAAAACCTCTAATGCGCTCTTATTGTTCCTCCCAGCGACCTGCCGCGTCCGGAACCGGAGCCTCCCGCGAGAGTTTTGTTCTCGGTGCTCAAGACTTGAATCACTGGGCCGAGATAATGACGAGGGGCTCAGACATGCTGCCGATTCCGTCTCGATCACTAATCACACAGTTTAGGTCGTCTAAAGAGCAGCGGTTTTGAACTTGTGTGGCTTAGTTGCGCTTCATCCTTGTTGCGCTTTTTTTAAAATCACTTTTGTTATAATTAAGTAAGTCTAGAATATTTGTCAAAAAATAACAACAACAAAAAAAACATCTCTCAATTCTCCCAATACCTGTATTCTGTATTTAAATTTAATTTTGAACTGAAGAGAGGAGGAGATAGAAGACTCTAGGTCTCTGGATGATGTAGGGAGATTGTCCAATGAGGAATGGTCAAAGAGCTTTTGTTTCTTTCTGCCCCTACTTTGTGAAATATTATAGGAGAACAGTATGTCATATGCCACAGGAGCTGTAAAGATGTTTACAACTTAGAAAAAGTACTAAAAGTTAAGAAAACATTTAAATCCCGCTTGGAATCAATAAAGTATTGTTGAATTGAATTAAAAAAACAGGGGTAGTAATAATTGTGAAATAGGGGGTTTTGTTAAAAACAGTCCGTTTTGAATTATCACTTCATCTTTTTCTATTGCAGTAACAGTTTTCTGTACATACGTTATTTGATTTGCTCACCACTTCATCATTTTTCATGGCAAAAACCTTTTATCTGCATTACTTCTTGTTTTTTTTCCCCCCAACTTATGAATGAAAAGTTAAGTTGCAGATTAGACATCGACTGACTTAAGATTGCGTGTTGTGAACAAATGAATCAATGAGATCAAATTGAATAAAACATGCTCACATTTGTTTATGTCAATTTACAATATTTCACCAGTCATAATTGTTCAGTGCGATGTATACAGAGGCTGTAGTCCTTAATGTGGAAATCCTGGGTTCACTTCTGAGTTTAATAAATATAAACATTATTTAACATTACAAAATCCTTTTTTTAGTATAAGTAAATGTGCACCAAACAAAGGGAAGAAGAGATTTTCTTTATAAACTGCAATACATGCTCATTCTTTCTCCAACACAATACCTGCTTCCATTGTGGGACATCTAAATTCTTACAAACATTACAAAAACCCTAATGTGTGTGGGCCAAATGTAAATCGAAATGCCATTGACATCTCCAGTCCATCCACAAGAGGGTGCTATTCACTCCTCTTCAACATATGGGAGGAAGGCAGGGAGAAAAAAATCACATCTCCACCTTTCTCATGAAACAGATGCCCACACAAACTATGAATAGAACAAAAAAAAAAAAGATTTTGAGGCATTTTGGATATACTATCTAAAGTGACATACATGTGATGATTCACACAGAAGGAGCGTCTGAAAATTGCACAACTCTTTAAGTGTCCAGTGCACTACCCTTAATGTCAAAGCAGTACTGGGTTTTGCAATCCGCCTGCGCTTTGCAGAACTTTGCGCCCCACGCTGAGCACCCACACCGTGCTGCACACTTCTCGGAAGCTGCGCACCACACAACAACAAAGAGAAGTCCTCACATTTCAAAGGAAGTTGCTGGTGCAAAAATGCATACTTTATACAAAACATCTAGCGACTGAGTACAATATTGTTTAGGACATATTTGTGCTTTCCAGGATTAATTAACATTTGATTAGTTATCAAAATTCTGTTATGAGTCATCGTCTCATGAGTCCTCTTGTGTCCCCCATTGACTGCCAGATCAGTTGTCCACACGGATTTCCCCTCACATTGCTCAGATTCTGCACACGCACTGCTCCAAAATAAGATAAATAAATAAAAAAAAAAACTCCCCCGTGATGCAATTTTAGAGAAGTTCAAAATTTTTCTTAATATATTGTAAATAAAATCAGATGACTAAAGAAATAAGGAAGTTCCCTCATGAGGGAAGTTCTCCTGCTGTGTCATTCTGATCAAGTTGCACTCAGACAAACATAAGGCACAATCAGAAAGTTAAATGAGGACACCCAGGAAGCCCTCAGATGTCATGAGCAACATGTTTGAGAAAGGCAGTTGCATCACATTTTATGTGCAAAAAAAATAAAATAAAATCTGTCACATGTAGGTCATAATTATTATAATTTATTAGACTTTCATGAACGCAGATATTCTATGGATGTAAACAATGATAATACAAAAAGATTTACTCTTCAATAAGATTACATAAAAACATTAGATATATTAATTGGCTCTTAATTCCATTTCACCGTGTGTACAACTCGACATTAACTAAGAATGTTTTCTCACTTCATTTATGCATATTTTGAAAATTATGCATTTAAAATCCATTTATGGTTATGCCAGCAAAAAGAGTGATGGTCTCCTTTCAAAATGATCTTAATGTTTAGGATGTGTTTTCTGGGGTACTTTGGAGCTGCACGCAAAAATTGCATGGGATGGGCAGGGGTCGGTTGTCAAGATATACCGAGAAGTTTTAAAACGTTACACTTTCAGAACTGCTAAACAAACTTTCCAACTCATCATTATTGCTGCAGTTTGTCCGACAAAACAGCCCGGACAATTTTGAAATATTTCCGATCATGATAAATACGTATGGAAGCCTGAAGAGAGCCACCTTTCATAAAATATGGTGATGCATTGTAAAATTTTAGCTGGCAAGCTAAAGTGTGTTAAGTAACCAAATGCAGGCTGGCTATCAGGCTGCTATTTAAGTTTGATCCCATTGTTAATCTGCCTGCATCCTGCAGGCTGTCGGGTCCATCACTACAACATCATTGGACAACAGCTGTAAAGTCACCACCACAGCCGCACTAATAAATTGATATCAGCTTGTTATACTTGTGTTACTCTACGAATAGCAGAAATGCAATATATCCTGCACAAAAAGCTCTTAGAAGCTACAACTATTACTGTCAGGTGTTTTAGGTTTTGGCTTAAAAATACCTCAACTATCAAAATAACAAAATGTTATGTTGTTTAAATTTAAAAAAAAAAGCTAAATTAGAGAATGTTATGTTTCAAAGTTTTCTTCAATCGTGCAAAACTGTGCTTTTAAATTTAAACAGAAAATTTTCATTTTCTCACTGTACCTGGAGTTTGTAGTCTGTGGAAAGCAGCTGCCCTTCGATGCGTTATCTTCTCTTCTGTTTCCAAGTCCAGCTTCAAATGACCCAAATTTAAGTGCCTCCTATTGTTGTCTGAATCATTCTTGGAAGCATGAGCAAGTGAAAGATTTACACCAGAACTATGTTTCCTCTTTTTCTTCAGTGCCAACGAACGGGGTGCAAAGGGAAGCTTTTATGTCAGTACCCCTCATTCCCGAAGCAGAAATTAGCACAGATTCTGGCAAATCATTCATCGTGTGGCGCAATAACCACTGTTGACCATTTTAGTCATAATTGAACAAGTTACTGTGAGAGAAAAATAATGTCTTTCCAATCTTTCTGTTTGTTCTGACTTTACATTGTTAGTTTTACTTTGTTTTCATTTCTGGAAATTCTCAACATAGTTAAGGTACTTACCTACTAAATCACAACAGACACAGCAACTGATAACATAGCTTACAACTGCACTTTGCTTTTTTTGTTATTTATATTCCTTATGATTTTTCACATATTATCAGGTATCAAAAAAGTTTACATGACTGTCGATATAATACCAACGTTTGGTGCAATCTCCACCCATTTCTATGGAAAATGTTCCTAATTTTCCTTTGAAAAATAACTGAAACTCAATAGGTTGGATGGATCTGGTCTATGAAGAGCAATTTTTAAGTCTCTCCACAGATTCTCATTTTGATTCAATTTTGGGGCTTTGACTTGGTCATTCTAAAACATGGGCATGTCTTAATATTTATAAATAATTCCATTTTGCCTCTGGCTGTCTATTTAGGGTTATTTTCTTGTCTTTTACAGCTAAGGATTTACCTCCAACTTTGAAGAAAAATGATTCCCAGAACATGATGCTACCACCACCATGAGTTATAATGAGGGTGGCGAGTTCAACCACACAGCATTTTGCCTGTAGGCCAAAAAGCTCAAGTTCGGTCATACCTGACTACATTGTTGCTATGTTGCCTACTTGGCTTGCGCTAATCTGCAAATGAGACTTTTTGCTAACCCTGCGACCCCCATAGAATCCAGATTCATGAATTTCATTGTTGATACTTCTGCTGTCAACAGACGCTTCCATCAGAGTTTTTACATTTTGTTTTATATAACGTAACATAACTTTTACTTCTCGATGGGATTTTATCAGTTGCATAAAATCCCATTAATACCAATTAAAGTTTGCGTTTGTGACGTTGCAAAATGTGACAAAATTCACAGAGGCCCTAAAATACTGAAAACAAAGACTTGACTTTGAAGAGCAGACAGGCTATTGCTATCTCCAAATCCTTGAGACAGTTTGTCCATAACCGAGCAGCGACGCTCCATGTGTAAGAAGAACAAAACACACGAGTGTTTTTGGTCGTCTTTATGGAACGCTGAAAATTTCAATGCGAAGGGGAAAAGGGCTCGGACGTACGCTTCGCGGTCAAGCTTGTCTGCATAATGACAATGGTGAACAAGCCATCAGCGAGGGAAAAAGGGCCTCCAAATCCTCCTTCAGATGCATGTTGATTGTGTTTATTCACGACGGTTGCGTTGATGAGGGAGCAATATGGAGGAGGCTGGATGGACACTTGGTGCGCGTTACCGTTAAAATAGCAGACGTCTCTTGACGGAGAACAAACAGCGAGGGGAGAGCCAAATCAAGGCATCTGCGAAGGCTCTCGAGAATGCAAATTCAAAAGCACTTCATTACATGCTTTTTCCCTGCAATCTTGTGTCTAAGAGACCGAACTAAGTGGTTAATCAAGCCTCTCCCCACCCCCCCCCCCAAAAAAAAAAACAATTTCACTGCATCTGAAGGGAGGAGGCTCTTGGGTTAACGTGCAAGACCAGGCCTACATGTGCATCCAGAGAAATTCATGCACATAACTCCAAACATCTATTCGGATGTATTTCTAATGAGATGGATCTATTAAGTTAAAAAAGAAATAACATTGATCCCAATTATCAGTAGAATAAAGTAGTTTCTCTGGTAGAGAAATGTAACCCAGTGGGAGCCTATGAAATTAATGAAAGGTTCCATAAGGCTAACTTTGGCAACATGCCTGTTGATTCATGCATAATGATTCCATTAACATTGCCCTAAGTGATTTAGTGGCAATGTAAGTTTAAAATCATTTTTATTCTGAAGTTCTTCTCTACCTAAAGCAGAAGCTAAAGCACAAGCCTGAACAAACAAACAGCATTCAAAAGTAAAACAGGATCACCGCTTGATTTAGTTCCACATCCATAAATGACAAAGTTCAAAAATGTCAGTCTTGTCTGATTTATAAACTGTTACTCTATTTTATTATATCACATCCTGCAGGCAATGAAGGGTACAGCCTTTCCTGTGATTTACTTATGACATATGGATTTCTCTCTCCGATCAAGTTAGTCTTCATGTTCATCTTACAGTCGTGTGTGTATAAGTGAGCGGCTCCAGCTGACACTCGGCATTAGACTTGACCGTAAACTCCTAAAAGGAGAGAGAAGCCGAGCACAGTGAGGCAAACATTGGGGATTGTTTGATCACGGTTTGACACGGGATTTGATTTCTTTAGGACAGGTTTTGTTTTACTGGCGGAGTGTGAGATCTGACGGAGACCTAGCGAAAGCCTGGACTCTATCTGACGAAGAACAGACACAACAGCTCTTTGTCATCGAAACGAAGGTCCCCTTAACTAGTCCACCTGAGCTTCTGTCATGTCTCCAAATGTCTTGGTTGCTTCCCTTTTTTTCTTTTATTCTTATTAATCCCCTTGGTACAGTGAAGCAGTATTTGTTAAAATAAGAGCCCCCTTCCCTTTCAGGTAGAAGTTGTATGCGTCTGTGTCTTCGTCTGGTTTACCTGCGGGTCTTTGATCCCGGCAGTACGCGACGGTGTTTGATTTCTTGGGTACTTTGACAGTTTGGAGGATGTCGAAAGGCCTTCCAGTGTCTGAAGTCAGATCAGAGGCGGGAGAAAGAGACAGAGCCTGAAAAGCAGGTGTCCAGCTGGGAGAAGATCAGAAGAGACTCAAACTTTAGCGAGAGCCATTGTGAGGTACACGGCGGCTGTTAGCTCACATAACTTTTCCCTTTGTGTGTGTGTGTGTGTGTTTTTCTCTCTCTCTCTCTTTTCATACGGCTGTCTTCTCCTTCTCTTATCTTTGCCTCAGAATGTTGAATGGCTCAGTTAAAGGTCTCTGAGGTTTTATCAGATTTTTGCCAAAATAAGCAATGTGTGCGCACTCCATCAGCAGTCTCTTGAGGTTTAAATCTCTGTGTGTGTGCACAAGGGTGCTCCTCTTCAAACATCAACCTGGGATAAAGTCACACTTTAAGTATAATTCAAATAAGCATACTCCTTTTATCTTCGTGCAAGTAATTGATCGTACCCAGAGTTTGTTCAAAGAGGAATCCACTGACTCCATTTCAAATCAAAATTAAAGCAGTTCTTGAGTTCTTTTTCTTTTTTTTTTTTTTGGTTCTGGAGGAACCTTAAATGGAATGATCCATCTTTTTTACTTACCAAATTTATGCACCATGTTGGCCAATGTATAAACTGATATGATCAAATTACTTTAGGTGATTCTCACTAATGGGATTTTGAAGGTGTGACTGTGCCCTCTAGTGGTTCAGCAGCAAAACTAACCAAGTTGCAGAAAGCTTTATTTGGGCCCCCGGGGTGATTCTCAGGAATTTTAAGTAAATTAAATGATGCATAAAAAGCAAGACATTTGAGGCAGTGTGCACAGTTTGGATAATAGTTTAATTTACAGTTAATTTGATGTGCAAGATTAATTTCTTGGAACTACTTTTTATTATATCTCCTGACATTGTTGAGGCATTTTTAGTCTTTCTAATCGATTAGAAATGCATTGCATATTTACGCACATGATTTTGAGTTTTCTCTGATACTTTTTGCTGGAACTGTTAATTTCCATTTAGTCAGAGCTTTATGGTTAAGCAATGTTTGTGTAGGTCGTAACCAAACCACGACCTGCTACCAAGGAAAAGTAGCTTCACTTGCTGATACGTTTGTCTGTTCCCAGAGCGATGGGCAACAATGGTTGGTTTTCTATAAGCCTATTACTGATTTATTTCCAGTTTGAGATTTTGGTTTGACTAAATGGAATGTTTGACCCACTCGTTGGACTCCCTGTCAGAAGAGGTATTATATCTCAAACATTCATTGATCATTGTAGATCTGAACGATTAAAATGTTGTTTTTGTTGGCCTGCGTATTCAGTTCACAATTACTTCTTTGTTTTATCTAGAGGGGAAAATGTGAACTATCTATGTTCAGCTTCATGCAAAAATGTTTAGCTAACTTCACTGAATGGGTGCAACCATATCAAAATTCATGTTTGTGCATATTACAATAGTAGTTTATTCAGCTAAATTGTAAACAAATTTCCCCACCTGAGCTGTTATTCTCTGCAGCTCTTCCAAAGTTGGCAAATGTAAACTTGTTTGTTTTCTTGATTAATTGTCTTGTTTACCGGCCTGTTAAGTGAAGCAGGCCAATATGTCTCATTCGCTTTGGAGAAGTATACTTCACTTATAGATAATGGATTGAACACCATCAGATTGTATAATATATACATTTTATCAACTAATCCTGCTCCAAACCTCTCAGCCTTATCTCTGACTTGTGTGTGGTTGTTGGTTGTTCACTAATGTCCTCAAACAAACCTCAGAGGCCTTCAGAGAACAAATATGTTGAGACTAGTTTTCTTTTGCATGGACAAATTGGATGTTATCTGAAAGTAAACTGTTGCACTAGATATTATTTAGAGCTATTTGATTTATTTCTATTCCCCCTTATATCAGCGGTTTTTTCTTTTTTTTTTTTTTTTTTTTGTTTAAGATATGTCACATAAAATCCCAATATACTCTCCAAATCACCATTTTTTTTTTTTTTACAAAATGTGAAAAAGAGTTCAGAGGGTGTGAATACTTTTACTAGGCGCTGCATGGTGGTGAAAGGCTTATGAAAGAAAACACCTCTTATATTGTGTGTTCCGATTATTAATAGAAAGTGATGTACTGTGTATCCCCACTCCCTAATAATAAACGGAGTGACAGAAGCGCATGGTGGACTCGGGCTCAGCTCCAATCAAGTCTGCTAAAAGGCATAACTAATCGATCTACGAGGCTGTGCGCTCTGCTCCGACTTGCGCCTCACATTCAGGGTCTGCTCGTCCCCCAGCAATGGCAACCGCAGTGAAACTCAACACCGGGGCCCAAATGCCCATTGTAGGACTGGGCACATGGAAGGTGAGTTTGTCTGTTTAAGTAAAGTGTTGCATATTTGCTTTAGCTAACAGTCCAGGTAAGCTAGCCGAGCATTTTCATGGGAAGAAGGGCGAAACGCTCCACTGAGCTAAAAGAAAGTTTGGTTTCACTTCCTGGCTTGAGCCTGTTTTTCATTCTCAAGTGTTTAAAAGTGTGTTTTTCTTGCACGATGTGAGGTTTTTGACGGAGCGCATCTCGATTATCCTGCACTGACCGTGGCTAATGCGCGGTCCAAGCAGGCAACTTTTAGAAACATGAGCGCGGTGTGCACAGTCCGAAGTAAGGCTACTGCATTAAAACTACATTCAGTGAGAATCAGCAAAATCTCAGTTATTTTATTTAAGGCTAAATGACAAGAAGTACCCCCCCGCTCCCCACACCCACACACACACCCCCACACACACCACACACACACACCTTCTTTCTAGTAGTTACGTCTGCATAGAAACCTTTCAGCCTCCTAGTTGTAAAAAAAAAAGTAAATAAATAAAAATATTTTCTTAGATAAGCTGGTCCCGCTTTAGCTTATTATTTTTCACACTGCCTAGTGGTGGCGCAGATCAACTCCTGTTATTGTATTAAGTAACCTTAGTCTGGAAAACTTCCTGTGCGAACAGACCTAACCTGTCTGTTTAAATTTCTAGCAGAAATAAATGGCAGGTGTTTTTAGCAAATTTCACTGCCTGAAATACATACAGCTCAGAACAGAAAGCATGTATTTTTCCCAGCCTGGATAAGTGTGTAAAATTCGAGTAGGAATGGGAAATGTGTGGATCTTCAGACATTCTTCTGCATACCACCGTGTTACCATTTTATCCTTTCTGACCTTTAAAAGCCAAAACTGTTGGCTAATTCAGCCAAAGGGCCCTCTTAGCCCTCTTCAAAGGGTTATAGAAAAGGCAATGGTTCCTTTTAATTGTACTGTTTTATTATGTCATGCTCCTGCTTAATTTACTTTTGAAATCCATAAACTCCTTTGCCAGTCTCTCCAACCACAGATCTACCATTTCTATTCATCTGTTGAGACAATTTAAGCTAGGTTTATGTTTGTATTTTTTCTTCTAGTCTCCCCCTGGCAAAGTGGCAGAGGCAGTGAAAGCAGCCATTGCAGCTGGTTACAGGCACATCGATGGGGCGATGGTCTACCAGAACGAGACGGAGGTGGGCGAAGGGGTCAACGCCATGATCAAAGAGGGCGTGGTCAAGAGAGAAGATCTTTTCATAGTCAGCAAGGTAAGATCTCGTTGCATGCAGTGTGTTGCCTGCTACAAAAATACTTGGACATTCTGTAGATGTTGCTGATCTTCAAAATGCTTGTTTCCGAAATATGTTTACTTCATAGCTGTGGTGCACTTTCCACGAGAAGTCCCTGGTGCAGCAAGCGTGCAAGAAGACGCTCGCTGATCTTAAACTGGACTACCTCGACCTTTATCTTGTCCACTGGCCCATGGGGTGCAAGGTGAAATGACTCCTTCCACACTTTAATGGTGTCACAAAAAACAATTTTACTTTTAAATCTAGTTTCTTGTTAACGTTGTGCTAAAAATAGTTGAATAAATGTTTTGTTTTTTTCTCTTTTGTCCAGTCTGGTGGGGATCTTTTTCCTTTGGATGGTAATGGGGAGCTGATTGGCGATAATACTCACTTCCTGGAGACATGGGAGGTAAGCTGATAAAACATAACTTCTCTCAACTATAGTTTGCTAAAAATTCAAATATCACATCCAAATAATGAAGCAATGCAGAAGTTCTTGGTAAAAATATAAAAAAGATTTGATTAAAAAAAAACAACAACTATGCAGGCAGAAAAGTTGCAGTGCATGTTTACTTAAAGGCTTGAACTATAATGCCAGCAGGCTGTTTGTCTCATTAGATGCATCGTTTTGCCTTTGTTTTTCATTCTCAGGGTATGGAACAGCTGGTCGACGCTGGCTTGGTCAAAGCTATTGGCATCTCCAACTTTAACAAGGACCAGATCGAAGCCATCCTCAAAAAGCCCGGCCTGAAATATAAGCCTGCCAACAACCAGGTAAGCTTGAGTTTACTTTAGTCGCCACCTTAATGACCCAAGCAAGCGCTGGCGACAGATGTAATGGTTGCTGTTTACGTCACCCTTTGAAACCGAAGGGTATTGCTGGTAAATAACATGTCTAGTTTGTGTCTCTCTGAAAGGCCATAAGTAATGGTATTATCTGTCTCTTCCAATCTGCTCTGGCCATTCGCAATGAGCCACAGCAGCTTTCCCACAGGCCACACCGATTATCTGAGGTGACCTTATATTTTTGTGCTTCTAGCACGCCATTGCTCTCAATCACTGCTCTGCTGCTGCTTTCTAATGAAATTAAAGGGCCATTCTTTTTTCTTTTTACATCTGCCTTTTGTCCTCTTACACACCAGACAAAGAAGTTTTCTGTCTTTTATATCAGCGAATCTATCCTTTTAAAATAGACTCATTGTTTGAGATGCGAGTAACCATACCCATGACTTGTACTTTTGGACTTTTTACACATTTTGTCACACATCAACTACAAACCCCAATGTATTTTATTAGGATGCGTGTACATTTTTAAGTGAAACAAAAATGTCAAATTGTTCTACATGCAAAAGAACCAACACTCCTCAACGTCTCACCCATTAACCATGACGGTGCTGGCATGCTTTTTTTGAAAATGCTTTTTTTTCCTAGCAAACACAAGGTAACTGGATAAAGTTGATGGGAAGGTGGATGGTGCAATATACAGAGCATTCATGTAAAACCATGTTGAAGGCTGCAAAAACTAGAGCAGAGGTTTATCTTCCTGCACAAGCTACAGTAGAACGATTTAGATCAAGACTTGAAAGCTGATGTTCACCGATTCTATGCATTCGATTTGGCGGAGTCAGAAAACTGGCAAAACTTGTAGAGACGGCCATTTTCTTTTTCTTCATGGGGATTGTTTACCACTGCGTAGCTTATTTTATGTAACTGGTTTCTATGTGAGAGGTTCCTGTTTTACAAAGTCTTTAATGACTCCTGTTTGACAAGAACATGTTTCACTTGATACCATCACATGTAGCCTGCTATAAAATGCTTCAGCTAAGAAAAGGGCCTTTCAGTATACGTCACCCATTGAAACCGATAGTATTGCTGGTAAATAACATGTCTAGTTTGTGTCTCTCTGAAAGGGAATAAGTAATGGTATTATCTGTCTCTTCCAATATGAATAAAATGCATTCCACACATTTCAGATTTTCTTTTAAAGAAGAAAGTTTTTTTTTTTTTCATTCCTCTTGACAATTTTGCTCTACTTTCTGTCTGCCTATGAAATCCCAATATTTGTGTGGAATGTGCCATAGCTCTTGCTGACTTGTGCCGTTGCCTAATAGCGTTTTTTTCCTAGGTCGAGTGCCACCCATACCTGACCCAGGATAAGCTGATCGAATACTGCCACTCTCAAGGCATCACAGTGACTGCTTACAGCCCTCTTGGGTCCCCTGACAGACCCTGGTATGTTGTTCAAATCAAAATGCTATGTAAATGTCTGTAAGGCGGAAGAAACACACATATGTAAGCTTAGCTTGTGCTCAACTAACTGCACTCCCAATGGTAAAAAGAAATGTGCCGAGTTATCAAAAAGTCTCATCAAAACTGACCGGACTCACACTAGCTTAAAGAAGACTTTTTGTAGCTGTGGGCTAAATCAGATCAAGACAATAATTACAGCGCTATTCATGTCTTAGATGAATAGTTCTTCAGCATGTAAATACAGTGCTCTGAACCTACTGTCGATCGATCGCCGTCACAACAGTTTGACAGAAGTCGCAGACATCTGAGTGATGCCTGAATGTCAAAAGATATCACTCATGTGAAACACTTGAACCTACTTTTTTTTCAAATAAAATCTATTTTTAATTTTGTTGCAACAAAAAACATTTTGCTGTATTATAAAGAAATGTTTCCTATTAAATATAGGATGTCTTGCTATTAAATTATATCACGGTATCCATGAACCCTTAAAAAGTACTACTTTTAAATTGATATATCTAAAATTAAGACTTTAAAATGTCTTAAATTCATTTTTTTTTTTAAATGTAAGTCGGCCTAATTTGTGCTGCACAAAGTTTAGGCCAACATAAATTTAGTTGTGTCAGGACTATTTAGACTTTTACATATTCTATGTAGTCTTTTTTTAGTTCCCTCTCAGGCCTCAAAGGCTACTTATTCAGGCTAGCTAACATCGAATGGTATGTGCACTCTGTGCTTTTGCAGTGTGAGAAGCACAGAGCTGCTGTCAGGAGCCACAAACAGACCCAAGAAATGTCAGAGTTTGTATCTGCTGGGGTGGCTAAAGCTCCCCAGAAAACAGTCTGCATTGCTATTTTTGTATTCCTCCCTGCTGTTCAGTCTGCCACGTCCCTTTGGTTAGTTTCAACATGTGACTGTTGTTCCTCCTTGCCTACGTGTGATGTATTTTGTAATTTGTGAACAACATCAGTAATTGTCGTGCACTGAATTGTTTCATGTTGCTGGTTATTGGTGTGTTCTCCCTGTAGTCAATGAGCAGTGTTTGACCCCTGTGAGTGATTTAAATTTCAGGGCTAAGCCAGAAGACCCCTCACTTTTGGATGATCCCAACATCAAAGCCATCGCTGACAAGCACAAAAAGACTTCTGCTCAGGTACAGAAAGATTTTTATGCCACAGACCTTAATTCATGTTCCCCTTTTATTTTTCTTTGCATGCATCAGCAATATTTACAGAAACGATAACAAAAATGTATGTTTGACGCTGTTGCTATTTGTCTCCAACTTTGATTAGGCAACATACCATGTTTAATATCCTGCCCACTTCCTGTTTTTCCAGGTCCTGATCCGCTTCCACGTCCAAAGAAACGTGATTGTGATCCCAAAGTCCATCACTCCGCAACGCATTCAGGAGAATTTCCAGGTAATTCAGTGATCAGCTTATATTTAGCTTTTCAGAGAAAACACTTTTTTTTTTTTTGTTGATTTTGCTTTTCTTGCTCTGAATCTGACCCAAGAGCTACTTAACTGTTCCAGGTGTTTGACTTTGAACTGACCGAGGAGGAAATGAAGATCATACTGGGATTCAATCGGAACTGGAGATGCTGCAGCATGCACTGGTAAAAAAAAAATCAAATAAAAATTGCTATTGTGCTTTTATTTGATGGTTCTTTCTTTTGCATGGTTATAAGATTATTTAATGTCTGAGTTAATATGAGCTATTTTAATATATTAGTGTTTATAACTCATTGTCTCTTTGTTGGTCAACAATCTAATTAGTCTCATAACTTAAATTAAATCCATGTGAAGTACAAATTTTATGTTTAAAGGTAGTTTAACAGCTGCACCTACTATGACACAGACGATATTTGCTATATTTTCTGTGATGAAAATATGACCTAATTTCTTTTGAGTCAGCACATACTGTTAACAGTGACCTTAGTCATAATAATAAGATTTTATAAACGAAAGCTTACCATTTTGTTTAGCTGCTCTACGGCTAACCAAAGGGTGTCTACCTCATGAAATCCACAAAAGTCCACAAAAGGAGAGGTTTTCTATTGCACGTTAATGTTTTTTCTTCTCTCTGTAGGGGCCTGAAACACAAGGATTACCCGTTCAACACCAAATTCTGAAAGGAAGGCAGCAGGTTTTCCACAGGTGCTCAACTCTGCTTCCATACACTGTGGACGCGCTCACTTTCTGGAAGAGTTTTTTTTTTTTTCCTTTTCTTTTTTGAGAGCAGGAGCATAATATGAGCATAGTTCTATTTTTCTCTTTCTATTTGTCTGTCACGTTGTGAATCGAGTTCTGCTTTAAGCTGCGTTAAGTTACTGACGTCCCTCACTTGTTGCCATCCCTGGTGAATATTGAATAATCTTTTGGTTTTAAATCTTAAGTTTGGCATTCCTTTTTAAATACAGGGGCATGTTGTCCTTGGTAAACTTTTGCATTATTAAGATAAAACTATTTTTTACGACGCTACATGTTAAGTACACTCCTTCAATTTGTGACTAAGGCAGAGATACTTAAGGTTTACATATTATTAGTGAATTTCCAAACATATACCACTGAAAACCTGAACATGTTGCAATCCAGAAAGCTGGTCTTTGGCTGACTCATATGTGGCAATTTTCAGTCATGTGTATCAACTCTGTCACGAAACAATCTCCAGCTTTCACTTCCCATGTTATCTGTGTGTGTTACGCTGTACAATAAAGTTCTGTGATGTATTACGTCACACGTTTATGCAGTTTCCTGTCGTTAAAGGTGAAAGAAATAAACAGAGTGGTTAATGTTTGATTCTGGAGAGCTGGTTCTCTAGAATCAAACTTTCTTTGAAGTGCGAGACATTGAATTCAGAAAAGGGAGTCTCAGACATTAAAAATGGCATTTCAAACAGCAAGTCTTTTATTCAACAAATTCAGTAGATGTTTCACAATATCAGTGCATCCAAAACAGATAAAATACAGTTGTCTATAAGAACATCATGGCAAAGTAACTGTTGCTTAGATATTAATTACTGCTGCAGATCAACGTAAACAGTTTAATGATTTTTCATTTGATTGGAGCTAATATTGTTACAATACTCTTGCTTCATCTAGACTTAGTCATATTACAAATCAGCATTTATTTAAATCCTTTTTTTCCTTTTTTAATGTCTAACTAATCATTCATGAACAATTTTTTTGGTGACATTTTCTGCAGGTTCCATAGACGATAATTAGTTAGTCATTTAATTAAACTGTATGTTCATCCTTTTTTTCCACAAAGAAGAATCAAACAGAAACTGTGCTTCATCGGCTAGTATTCTGCATTGAAGGGATAGTCTTTATGCTTCACGGCCCTGTTGGAGGGGGAAAAAAAAAAAGAAAAGACAATGGAACATTGTTGAACTTCACGATACGAAGCAGGAGTCGACAGTTTAACGCCTACGTGTCGTTTCTTTTTCAAAATTATTCACACTTCATGAACTTTCCACATATTGTCACGTTACAGATGTCTGTGTTTTAAGTTATGTGGGAGATCAGCAAATGGCCATTTCACATCATCAACTGGCATGGAAGAATTAAAGCAAAACTCCAGGTATGTTTTTTGATGAGGGAATAACATGACATGATGTAAAGCTAACGTAACACCCATCCTTTCCTTAAGACGTATCAAATTTAATGGGGCTAAAAGCAAAAACTTTTCAGATCCTTATTTGTAAGATAAGTTTTGAAAACATGCATCAATAGCATTGCATTACTTTGTGTTGGCCTATCGCATGCAGTGAACTTCTAATCAAATGCTTTGAAGGTTATTGTAACATGACAAAAGGTGGAAAAGTAACACACAACCTACATAGTCTGTCATTTCTACTCACCACTTTGCTGGGAATCCTCTGTAGTTCCTGTTCAAGCCCAGGATCGTTTTCATGTCGTCTTGGCTTAACTCAAAGTCAAACAACTAAAAGAGAGACGAGATCGATTTGAAAGCGTAGAACTAACAGCTGAAGATTCTTTTCCTAAATCCTTTTAACATGGATGCTGATGGAGGTCGTTTTACCTGGAAGTTCTCCTTAATCCGACTTGGTGTTGCTGACTTGGCGATGACTGCCACATTCCTCTGTGTGTGAAAACGCATGAGAACCTAGGAAGGGAATATGAGGAGCATATTTTAAAAAAACAGAAAATGTTGCATGATGTCATATTTGGTGGTTCACCCCGAAACACCATACAAATTACCTTCTTATGTTCTTATGATAAACATGAGTGCCCAAAGGCACTGATGTTATCAATTGCCCTAGATTTTCAAACTTTTAAGACATTTGAAGTTTCATTGTACACAGCTGATCAAAACATCACCAGAGCACAATATTTTGTTGTTTACTAATTTCTTAAGTTCACTTATGCTGCTGTTATCAGTGATCTTGGAGTGCAACGTTATGAGGCATCTCATGGAGAGGCATGACGACCTTACAGAAAAATTAAGGCCATCAAGAATGTATTTACCACATTCATTTTTTGTAGAACATAAGAAAGAGTAGTTTTAATCATAAGGAGTCATTGGCTCCTGTCTTACCTGTGCTGGAGATTTGTTGTACTTTTTAGCAATGGCCAAGATGGTAGTATCCTCTAGAAGACGGGGGTCATCAGAGGAAGCCCTTTCAAAGGACGTGAATTGTTTGCAATTAGTGATAATTTAGTTTTCTTGAGTGATGACACTGATGCGAGTTCTGCAAATGGCAGGTCAGCTCACCAGGGTCTGTCTGGAGATCCCAGGGGGCTGAAAGCTGTAACCGTGATGCCCTTTGAGTGGCAATAGTTGATCATTTTCTCTTGGGTTAGATATGGGTGGCACTCAATCTAAAGAATCACTCAAATGTTACCGATCTATTTTTAAAAAAATATATATTTCATATGATTTAGAAAACCCAGTTGTATGAATTACCTGATTGTTGGCTGGTTTGTATTTGAGGCCAGGCTTGTTGAGAATGGCTTCAATCTGGTCTTTGTTGAAGTTTGAGACACCTATGGCTTTGACCAAACCGTCATCCACCAGCTTCTCCATTGCCTTTTAAATAAATGATACACAAGTATTATAAAAACTAAAAAAACTCGATAATTTGCAGAGCTAGTCTGTTTGTTCAGTGACTTTTTAAATTACCCCCCATGTGTCCAGGAAGTAGCTGTCATCACAAATGATTTCGTTGTTCTCGTCTGATGGAAAAATCTTTTCCCCTGGCTGTGAGGAGAAAATACAGTTCTTATGCATCAGGGTGAAGGTAATGACTATAAAGCTTCTGAAGTTCTCCAAAGAAATTTGGATTTTAGCTTCTAAAATTAATGTTAAGTAGCAAACATGCACTTTTCTGTAAGGTTATCAATGCTAGGTGAAGTTAGACAGGTTAATTGTGGGCTGACCTGCATCCCTACTGGGAAGTGTAAAAGGTAAAGGTCCACATAGTCCAGCTTCAAGTCTTTGAGAGTTTTCTCGCATGCTCCCCTTACCAGTGATGGAACATGGAAGGTGCACCACAGCTGAGAAACACACACACAAAAAAAGAAGTATCAATAATCTAGGAGGAGAAACGAGCACAAGATGTTGTAGCCACAATATTTTTTTGTCGACGTGAATTCTGGATATCTGTAGCCCTTTAAATTAAGCCAAAACTTATGAGTCAGTCCCTGCCAAACACCCTTTAAGAATAATGGTTCATTTAAATGTAGTTTTAAGAAGCCAGCCTTGGGTAATCCATTTCATTATCAATCACTGGGAGGACTAACAGGCTTTGGATTAGACCAGTCATTTTCTCCTTTTGAGAAAAAGGACCTATAAACCACTCACTAGTGGTTACCACTCTCCCTCTTAGACCACTCCTTGTAGACATTTGTAATGGACAGTGAAGGCAACTAAGATGAAATGTTTGTAAATGTCTAGCACATTCTTTCCCCTTTTGCCTGTTCTCCTTATTTAATGAAGTTGGAAAGGAAAAACAATTTTGATTTGGCTCCCATCGTTCATATAAAGAACTAGTCAATAGCTTTGGACCATTGGTAAGCTTCACTGCTGTACTATCGCTGTTGCCATGTGACTTTGTCTGGTAAAATCAGTGTATGTAGTACTTGTTAGTATTGGATTTACATTTACTCGTTAAACCTCAAATACACTTGATGCGTTATAAAACTCCCAGAATTAGTGACTCAATGGTTGGTTGATCATCTCTCAGTTAAAAAAAGTGGATGAAAATATAACATAGCCACAATATTCTTGCTAATGTGTGAACAAGGGCCTAAAGCTTCTAATGTTGAGCAGGAAACACAGTGGGGCACTTTGTAGCTGAAAAGGAGATACTACAAGAAAAGCTCTGTAGCTTTAACAAAAGTATCTGTTACTTAGTCTAAACTTAGGCTTAGTGATATTTATAGCCACACAGGCCACATATTTAGTGTGAAATTTTGATTTCCATGGTTTGAGAAATTTAGGACAATTCTGGAGCATGGATAACTCTGTTTTCCATGCTCCAGAATTGTCTTTGAAATACAGCCTTATTTGTCCTTATTTCTTATTTCAGAAGCAGTCATTCTTTGGCGTACCTTACTGACAATGAATAAATCCTCTCTTTTTGTCACTCCTTGTTCAATCATGGCGCACACTCCTTCCCCAACTTCTCCTTCGTTCTCATAGACGAAGGCACCATCTATGTGCCTGTAGCCGCTGCTTATAGCCACCTTCACAGCCTCGGTGACCTTCCCTGGTTCGGCCTGCGAAGGTTTACGCAAATGCACAAACATGCAAACACTCAGGCGTCAAACATTTGTGGCAATATTTTGATGTCCTTTTTTTGTGAAAGTAGTAAACAATGTCTCAATTTGCAAATTATTTCAACCCATAAATTGCCTAAAAGTAACTGAAATCTTTAGTCAAGCAAGTGTGGGTAAGTCTTGTCGTTTTTGAAGTACAGTAGTTTTAATCATGTCCACATGTCATTTTTTTTATGTTTCTATCGTACAACTTCATGATCTAAACTCCAAAAACTTTAAAGCTCCTACATGTGGCATGTTGTCCTCTGTTGTACTTTCAGTTACATATGCAAATCAAATGACCTTTACACAACCATCAGCAGGCAGAGCTCAGCATGCAGTAAAATGTTAATATTTACCATTGTATGCAGATAACACAAGAGACGGTGTGATTGTAGTGGTTTCACTGCTTATTTCTGCTCCGACAACTCTGGGTATTAGGTACATTAGCATGCAAATTTACAATATAGTTTTAACTTTCTGAAAGTTTACAAAAAGCATCCAGTGAGAGGCAGGACCAACACAGATGAGCTTGCAGTGTATTTACTAAGCAGTTGCAAGAAATGTATAAAAGCTTAGCCTTACTCTCCAGGTTCCCAGACCAACTATGGGCATCTTGGCTCCATTGTAGAGTGTAACTGCAGGAATCATCTTGATGATTTTTGTATCTCCAATCTAACTAGGTAGCTCCGAAAGCAGCTGGTTAAGCAAAAGATGCCTGCTGCCAGCTGAAGTTGGAGGCAGCCTTTTATTTGACCGTGAAATGGGAGGGGTTAAAGTCACCAGCCCTGTGCCCTACACATTGAAAAAGGGGTGTGGCTGTTCAAATGAGCTTTTTTTTTTAGCATGCCATGAAATTAGGCCAAATTGTAGAGCAACACTCTCTTCATTTCATTCAACAGTATAAATTAAATCAATGTTACTTATTTTTAATACTTCTCCAAAATGTTAGAGGATGTCAACATTTTCAAGAGGTACAATCTTAAAATGCCCTGTTGTGACATAAAATGAAGGATACAGATATTTGATTTGTCTTGCTGCCCTACAAAGCAATGAAATATGAAATAAAGAGATATACAAAGTTCTAGATAATCTCTGATTTGTATTCTGTCGATAGAATAGGAGGTGAAAAACAGCTGAAAACCTACATCAAAGTAACTCGTACTAAAGGATGACTCAGAAGATGATTCTAGTAATTTATGGCATATTGAAAACCTAATTTTTTACTTTTGATAATCGAGGGGGTTCAGCCTGTCTTCATTGTGTCATAATCAGAGATGAAGCAGTAAATTGTGGTACAGAGTGACATTTGTAGGTAATTATTAATGAAGATGTAATTAAACAGCGGTGGTTATCGCTCTGACACCCTGTTTACCAAAAACTCGTAAGCAGCATGTTTGCTTAGGTTCAGCCGGAAAATGAACTGTTAAAGTGCTGTATCAGTTCACTTGTTTTTCCCCCTTAGCTTTCATTAGTTTTCAATGACAATTCATGGGTCCATTTCTGTCCAAATTAAATTTACATTGGTTCAATTCGTTCTAAAAAAAAGTCCAGTATACAATAGATCCAGATGTGTACTGTCGAATTAAAACAAAATTAGAATCCAGTAAAATTGAGGTGATTATTTCATGCCAGTTGATAAAAAAAAATTATCTGAGGAAACACAGCTTATTGAATCGAGTTGAGAGAGCACACAATCTGAGTAACTATTGTGTATGATTCATTTTTGCAAGGAGCTGGCATACCTATAATGGGCACTAGAGGGCGTAACTGATAGCACACTGTGTAACAGCATCCCTAGAAAAATCCAGGGTCATTTTTTTCCTAGATTTGTCCAGAATGTGGGCCATATAATGTCTCAAGTGGGGGAAAACAGCCTCGCCTAGGATGTCAGCACTTATCCATTCTTGTGCCAATCATTTATGTGCCAGCTCCTTATTGAAAGATCTCCACACCCACTACTGTTATCATTAGTACAGGTGTGATATTGTAACCGACTGTGCCATTTGCTAAAATCCTAGTCATCCCATGACTTGACAAAAAAAAAGCAAGGTTGCACAATAGCTCAGCGAATATACAATTATAGTAGGGTAGTGGTGCCTTTTGATGTGCCGTACCTGATAACAAATGTTGGTCACCTGATTTGGAGGGCATAATCAACAATGAATACAAGAGAAGGATGATTTAGCAGAATATGAGGAGATTGAGAATCTAGAGGCGTACGGTCCCGTCTCCGATTTGAAACCAGTTTCAGAATATCCTATATTTGCAAGGAGGCATGTATCCAGGTTTTCCATGGACATCATTCACTCTTCTTGATGTTCCGTCCTCCATTGTTGCAGGTGTAGTGGGGTGAGAAACCCACTTACTGTTGAGAAACAGAAAAAAAAAAAAATTAATTAATACACCCCCTATTTTTGAATCAGAATTGGTCTTGTCTTTTGTCTTCGTTTTTTTTTTTTCTTCTTCTTTTTTTCTTATGTATATAGACGTGTTTGTTGTGTGTATGTGTCTTCTTGCCAGCGGGGGCGCTCTCGTGCGGCTGTGGGTCTAACAGGGAGAACGAGTTTCCTGCCTCTGGGCAACGAGTTCTTCAACTTGCTTCCTCTGTGCTTCACTGGTAGGACAAAAGGCAACTTTTATAAGTCCATTTAAAATGTTCTGTAAATTTATAAAGATTAGTTTTGTAGTGTTTTGTATAACTCGTGTGTAATTTGGACAGGGGTGGAAATTAGCACCCGCCACTGGCCAAATGCGGGTAAAAGTATGAAGTGGCGTGAAAATTGGAGCAACGCACCCGCCACCGTGGCGGCTTGACAATTTGAACAGTAAAAAAAAATAAAAAATACTACATTCAGTTTAAACTTATGTCCAGGGTAGGAGTAGTTGACTGGTCTACAGACTGATGCACATACTGTATATGGGACGGACCTAGGCTGTCATTATTTAACAAAAATATATATCAAAAATAATTTTTAACGACCGCGACAGCCCATTGCTTGATTTCATTGACGGACATTGGGCTTATCCAATCAAATCCCTCAGTCCTCGTTGGCCCGCCCCTCCCCTCTAAGGTTATAAATGGCGCCATTTCAGCTAACCGGAGTCCGAGCAAAGTGAGCCGAGACGAGGAGGGTCAGAAAAACTACAACAAAAGCTAAAAAGCGCGTAAAACCCATTCAGAAAAATGTCTCAAACAAACTGATGTGTTAATTACCACACAGAGGGTATTACTACCGTAAGGCGGGGAGGGAAAGAAGCTAACATGAGAGGGGGGAAGTTCAAGAGGGGATATAAAATACAGTAGTTTCTCAGAAAAAGCGGGAGACTTGACAGGTATGGGGATAACACAGGAATGATGATGGCCCCTGGAATTAATAATGAACACGTTTTGAGATGTTTTTAGTAATAAGAATAATTGTGAATTTCAATAGAAAACGTAGTAAGTAAGGAACAACAAATAAAACAGCTATTGATAACGTTTAAAAATGATAACTTATTACTATATGGGGGAGTTGTAGGCAAAATGTGGAAATGTTCAACATAGGAAATGATTGCAAGAACGTTGTGTAGTTAAATTTGCTGTTAGTTATTACTACAAGTGAACTTATTACATTACACCTCTGTTAAGGTATCCATGCTTTATGCTAAATTAGTCTGTATACGTACATATTTATGGTAAACTTATTGTCAGTAAATTGGTTTTCATAGAGTTAAGAATAAATCATGTATTTTATGTCATTTGCTTGTACTGGTGGGGTTTGTAATTGAAAGAAAAAAAAACAATGGCTTGTTGAAATGTCTTGAGTGGCTGGTAAAATTTTTACATTTCCACCCCTGAATTTGGACAGTTTTATATTAGCATAGTGTCGGCATATGGCTTGCTTTTCGTTGTTGGAGCCTTGGGATTTTGGATTTATTGAAATCCCTTGATTAGTCAATGTTGTGTTTGTATTTGGGTAGTGTTGTAGTATTTTTATTTCTGATAAAAGGGTATTTATTTGTGGTAGGCTTGATCTCCTTTGTAACCGCTGTAACGGTTATAACTGCCAAACGTTAGTGATTAAGAAAACAGGTGTAACTGACAAACGTTGGTGTTTACTGTGTGTTGTATATGGAATGTTTTGTTCAATTTGGTTATGTTAATTTAGGATTCAATTTTCTTCATTTTTGGCTATTACGTTATTTTATTTGTGCATTTTGTTTTATTTTCTTTCTTTGTGGAAACTCCAGATGTTTGTTGATTGAATTTGAATTGTATTGTAATTGTATTTTTTTATTTCTTTTTTTCATTTTTCTTTAATTGAAAATGTGTGTCAGAATAAACGAGCTCCTGCCAGAGTAACATGATTTCACCTTGCTTCCTCTGTGATCCACAGATATTGGTTGCACAGAAAGAGTGAAGACTGTTTACGCAGCATTTCCGTTCCTCACTTTATTTCTTGATTTCAAACGTAAAACATACACGAACAAAATAAAACACAAGAACGAAACGTAAATATAATATCTAATGACATTATAGAAGATCTAAATTATGTAGAAATTAAATTGGTGTTTAAGGGTTGTAGTCTTTCAAGAGCAGATGTAATTTGAATTGAAGTTAGCATGTTAGCATCGTGCTTTAGCTAGCTTACTGCCCACTGCTGAATACATATACTCACCGCTCACCATAAAGCAACAAATTGCACTTTTTCAGACGAAATCATCAATAAATTCATGCTAATCTTTCAGTTTTTCGGAATGTATTGACAAAAGCAAACATAAGAAACAGAGCAAGCCTTACCTTAAAAAAAAATCCCAGTGGAAGGAGGTAAGGACCGAGGGCAAAAAACGGCTGAAAACGGTATACCCAAATTAAATCAGCTGCTGTTCTTGAACAATTTGGAGAACATGCAAAAGCTTGGTATCTTTATGAAGATGACGAGCTAAATTTTCTATTTTTGCAGTCAAAAATACTTTAACTGTAAGTAGTTTCTAGTTATTGCGTTTGTAACACAAAAGAAATTGAAGAATTTTGCTTCACCCAGATTTTTCATTTTTATGTCTTGTAAATGAACATTGAATGTTGAATGTATGAACTGGAAAATACAATAAATCTGTAGAATAAATTATTATGCTTGTGAATTTCAAGATTGATCAAAATAGCACAAAAACGAGTCATTTTGGACATGTTTATTTTTGAAGTTTATTTTTGTGCCATTCGGAGTCTCCATTTGGAGTCTCCGAATGGCACACTTGGACAACACCTGATATACAAACTTCAAATGACTGCAACTCCTCAGTGCTTCAACATGCAGTCATCAATGAGGGCTCTAATGAAAGATAATGACCAGAGGAATACTCTGGTAGACACATTACTGATAGTGGAAATTACTTATAATTATATAAATAAAATAGCATATCTGTCAAGTTTTGGATTTGAGAATATGGGAAACTTTTAGCAGGTTGCTGCCACCATCAGAGCAGGGGAGGGATGGACAGAGAGGTGGTTAGTGTACAGTCAGACCTCCTCCCCCCCTCTTGCGATACGCTGACAACGTGTCTCTCCGTTGGTGAGACAAAGTTCTGTAAACACTGTTACACATGAGGGCGCACAGAACCTGACTTTCCCCTCAGGATGACGCAGCAAAAGTGCCCAGATTGCGCAGGATTATGCATACAACTAGTGGATTCATGTCAAAACAAACCCCTTGTGACAGGACACGTGTTGGCTACACATCTGTGGTTTTAGATTTAATCTCTGAGTTGACCCGTCAGAAATATTCCAGAAAGAATACGGGCATGTCAAAATGAACTCAAGTCACTCTATGGATATTATTGGCTCGGGAAAAGCCATTTCATAACGTTATTGGTCGAATGCAGTGTCAATAAAAAGGGGGGGGGTTCTAGGCTGCCGTATAAAAGCGTCATAATGGACATCGGCAGAGTTTAAAGAGGAGAAAAAATTGGGAAATCTAAAATGAACTAACTGTACTCATTTTTCCTCGGTTTCTGGCTTTACATTTGGCTGTAACTCATTTACAGCCAAATGTAAAGCCTGTGTTGGTTTTCTATGAGGTTTTCTACCTCTTCCTTGAAAGCCTTTTTAATCGAGCTGAACGTCTTCCACCGAGGCTGAGATCGGTTTTCCACAGTTCTCAGGACATTTCTCTCAAATATTGGTGTCCCTGTCTCCAGGAGATGGAGGATGTTCTCTGCCTTGTTGCACTCCTTCAGCAGGTCCTTGAAGACGGCCTTGCCCTGGCGTGTTATCTTCTCCGGGCTCATTTTGAGGACTCATGGTTTAGTTTCAGCCCAGAGTTTCTCAAATAGTCAATTACAGATAATATGCTGTTCTGCAAAAGGGTAGCAGCTCTGTCCTGACTTGTCAATAATCCTCTGGATCACATCTCTGACCAGGCTTCTCGCTGCCGTTTTTCTGATCTCTACTTCTTCAAACTCTCCCTGGTCTTTCTCTGGTTCGCTGATGGACTCTGTTTCTGGTTCTTCCAGTTCCAGCTCAGCAGGAATCATACCCTCATGGATTTCTGCAGGAGGTTTTAAATTTGGATCAGGATGAGAAGCTGTAGATCGAGGTGAATGTGAAACCTGCTCCTCTCTTTCCTCTTCAGAACAAACTTGAGAATCTGTTAGTTCCTCATTGCCTTCATCGTCCAGCACTGAGGAAGCTGACATCTGACTGTCCCACAGAGCTTCCTTCACAGATGAATCCTCTAGAGCTTCATCTGAAGGAGCAAAGACAGATGTGGTATCATCAGAGCTGGACTCCCGTTCTGATTCGTTTTCCAGCAGATTTTCAGTCAACAAGGTCTCCGGATGAATGAAGGCTTCCATGGGTGAGATTTCATCCAACTTTGGCTTCGCTTCTATTTCTTGTGAATCTTCGGTTGACTGAGTCTCTGGTATTCAGTTCTCCACATCTGCAACATCTAGAGCAGGGGTGTCCAAACTTTTTGCAAAGAGGGCCAGATTTGATAAAGTCAAGATGCGCGGGGGCCAATAGTTTGTTCGGACATTTTTTAACTACAAAAGTGTCATGCAAATACACACTGTTATAAAACAATTTTCATTGTCACAATTATCTTTATTTTTCAAATGACAAAATAACCAAATATAAGCCACTCAGGCAGATGAGAACAACTCTAAAAACACAAATTCTGCTTTTCTTTCATATCTGGAGAGTCAGATAACATTGAACAAACTGTATGAAATACCTTAAATTTACATGAGTTTAAAAATATCTTTGCCTCAAGAACATTTTAAACAGGAGTTATAAGTAACGCAAAGTTGTCTGTTATTATTAAATCTTAAAACAAGTTAATTTTGCTCTTGTCATTTAGAATATCTTTCAGAAAGTAATAGTTTGTATCACATCTACAGGTTCATAACCAAATCTTACTCAAGAGTTTAATAAAAATAAGTGCCATAAACCCAAGTGCATAAATGTTCTTTTGACTTTTCACTACTGATAGTGACAGACGTTACCGTTCAAAACACTCAGTTTTATGTCCTCAACTCTCAGTGCCACACTGTTACGTGCCAGGCAAACATTCGCAAATTCTTGCTTCTTCTCAGGGCAAAATGTTCTCCACCATTTTCATAACGGAGTTTTGATAAATGTATCTTCAGTAAAAGGTTTGCCATGTTTAGCTATTAACATGGCTACTTCGTAGCTTGCTTTGGTGGTATTTTCTTTTGACTCAGGCCTGCGTGAAGAATTGCTGTTGTGATGCCAGTGCAGGTTGGAGCTGCTTCAGTTTTTCAGCACGGTCACTCCCTGTTAGCTTGTTGTATGAGTTAGCATGTTTAGTCTGGTAGTGTCTCTTTACGTCAAAATCCTTAAACAAGGCAACCGTCTCATTACAAATTAGACAAGCATAATTGCCTTGATTTTCAGAAAAGAAGTATTGTAATTCCCATCTCTCTTGAACGCGGCGGCCCTCACTGTAAACTTTCCTTGTTTTCTTTGCAGTGGCCATGGCAGAAATGAACGGAGAGGGGTTCGCTGCACCGAGGCAGAGACTGATAGTATTAAAGTGGTGCTGCCACCATTTGGTGAAAGGAGGAATTACAGTTTCAAGTTTTATGATTTATTTATTCTGTTTCACAGTGCAGGCGGGCCATAAATAATACATTATAAGACCGAAGCTGCGGGCCGTATGAAATCTGACCGCGGGCCGTGATTGGCCCCCGGGCCGGACTTTGGACATGCCTGATCTAGAGGAACGAACGGCTCAGCAGGTGAGATTTCATCAACCTCAGGCTCCTCTTCGTGTATATCTACAGTTTCCTGGACTTCTGGAGGAATGACGGCTGCCATGGCCGTAGTTTCCTTGTTATCTTACACATCCTTTAATGTCAGAAACTTTGTCTACAAGAGAACCTTCTCCTGCCGATATTTTTCCATCTTCCACCTGGATGTTCAGTGTTGGCTTGTCTTCAGTCAGAGGTTTCTGGTATCTGTAGTGTTATGCCTAGTCAAGGATGTCACCGGTATTGCGTTTGAACGTCTTTAACATTGAACATAACACTAACACATTCTCGGGCTGCTGAACAGTGTGTTGTCGGCTTTAACGGCTCTCCTCTATACGTCACTTCCTTGTTCTACGTCACTTCCTTGTTCTACTCCAACGTGACCTTACACATAAAATAGTTCCATTACATTACAGTATCAACAAGAGAGTTGTAAATATTCAGGTTAGCTAGCCTAAAATGACAGATGATTGTTGTCTCCGGGACGCGATTTATTCCGTATTGCTATAAATGTCTGACAGACACACCTATCACACACATCTCAATAAGTGTAATAATAACGACCAAAACAAAACAACGGAAATAGTAAGGTCAGCTAAATTGTCGTTGCGGGGCCTAAATGGGACCCTCTCAACCGCCACGAACTGACGCTGTTGTCACGGTTGCTTAGAGACGGACACTACGCAGCCGCGGTGAGCTGCTATCAACCCGCGTGTTTGTTTGGGTTTTTTTTAACCCCTCCAGGGGGTCTTTTGTGGGCTCTAGTGTCCCTTATACGACAGTAGGCTGACAGGAAACAGGGAAGGAGAGGGGGGAAGACATGCGGCAAATGTCGTCGGGTCCGGGAGTCGAACCCGCGACGGCCGCGTCGAGGACTCAAGGCCTCCAAATACGGGTAGCGCTAACCGCACGCCCCAACCCGCGTCTTTTTAAAATGTCCACCCGCTACTACACCGTCCTTGGAAGTAAAACCTCTGGCAAATATACGGGCGGGAGTGGGAAGACGCACATTCCAGGCAAAACAACTACAGTGAAGTTTAATAGGGGCATTAAAAAAAATGTGTCGGCGACATTCAGTGGCGCACAGTGGGTTGTTTGATATCAGACAGAATGGGTCAGGAGAGGAACACCGCATACCAGTCAGAACCTAAAGAACTCAGTCTCTTCATCCCGCAATCATTTCCTGAGACCGAAAAATAATATAAATGGCAATTTAAACAAATCATACAAATAGATTAATAAATTAATTAATAAATACTGTGAAGAGAAACCGGTTTTTTTTTTTTGTTAGGATTGTGTAGGAAAAACTTTGACATCTTTTATAAATACAGTGTTTTGTGGTCAATATTATTTCACCATTTCATTAATGTGGGTGGCCAGTTTGGATCAGGTTTCTTATCCAGCTATAAGAATGATAGAAAACATGCTAACAAAATGCCTCAGACCTGCAGCCCATAGGCGGTTCAATTATGTTTTAGTTTGGGTACCTTGAAGTTCAGAATGTAAAAAAATAATAATAATAAAAAAATACATCGATAGCGTGGTGTTTAAGTTTATAAAAACATTATCGAATTTGTATTTTATTTTGTGTCTATATATTACCTAAATCTAAAGTGCTGCTAGATTTGATTTGATTTTTTGTTTCTCGTTTTACATCGTTTTCAAACTGTGTGTGGCACTTATTTTCAAGCGCCAGTTTGCAGATCTGTAATGACTCAGCAATTGTCTTATATAAAAGTGTAAAACTCTCAGAGCAGCAACCTTATCTAGCTTAATTTAGCTGTGCAGCATTTGGGTGTGGCGCAGCCTAGATGACTAAGCAGTTTTAACAGGCCTTTCATATACTTATATATTTTTCAACATTAAAAACGTTATATAACCAAATTTTTAGATTGGAACTCATGATCAATCAGCTGCGCTGGTTTCAGGCTAAAAGTTCTTCCTCTTGGTCATGTGCAGTTCCTTCAGATAATTTTATCCTTTCTGGTTAGTGGGAGTGGGAATTGTGAGCACAGTGAGAGGCTTAATTTGTGCATCATTCAAGTTTATGTGGATTGAGATGACGACCAAAATATGTTAGCGATATAAGGGAAGTTTTTGGTTTCGTGAAATATTAGAGATGTAAATTAGATTAGGGCTAAGAGCTAATTTGCTCCTGTTTTGGCCTTGTCACTTTGTTTGAATCTGGCCAAATAAACCAAACACCAAAGAAGAAAATGTAGGTAAAATCGTTTGTATTTGACATCTCAAAAAGTATTTGCTTTTTCTAGGCCTCTTTTAGAAGATTATTCCAGATGTAGATTTTTTTTTTTTTTTAGCTTTGAGAAAGTGTGCCCTCTGGTGGAACTGTCTGGAACAACAGTTGGATTATAAACCTCTGTGCTTTGGAAAGTAGAAAAGTTACTCATTGCATAAAATGTACTCTATTAGTGCCATAAAAACTACTTTTAGGTCTGTTAAAAGTAGCACATTTCTGTTGTAGCTTAGTGATGTCCTATATAGTCTACACACTATATATTATTATTGATTATTCTAACTTTTCATACTTAATTGTATTCTTTTTTTAAAAATCATAGAGGTGAGAAGGAGTTTACATAAACAAAGTGTCACAAAGATGGGATTAACAGATGTCAAAAGAATGATTATTTTTTAAGGAGGGGAAGAGAGGGAGGCATCCAGTCACTGGAAATTAAAAGCAATTAATTATTAAGGTCATAAATCACTCTATCAATTGCATTTTGACATAAGGGTGTCAATATATTGTCTCACAATGAATAAAAGGTCATTTCATAGTCTCGAAGGCACAGGTGTCAAACTCCAGTCCTCAAGGGCCGGTGTCCTGCAGTTTTTAGATGAGCCACAGGTACAAAACACTGGATTGAAATGGCTTAATTTCCTCCTCCTTGTGTAGATCAGTTCTCCAGAGCCTTGCTAATGACCTAATTATTCTATTCAGGTGTGGTGCAGCAGAGGCACATCTAAAAGTTGCAGGACACCGGACCTTGAGGACTGGAGTTTGACACCCCTGCTCTAAGGAATCTGGATGAATGGGAAAGACAACGGTATACTTTAAACTTCTACTTTAATAATTCTATCTTTTCCACTTTTCCTTCTCTAATGTCCCCTCCCACTTAGTTGATTAAGAAAACAGAGAAACCTATGGTAAACTGCTCTAATGTTCCCTTAGTAAACATGCTCTGATCTGAATACAGAAGAGCATAGAAAGTTCTCAATTAACTACTATTCTATCGTCTTTGTCTGCAAAGAAAATATCATAAAGCATAACTTATTTTAAATGCTTTATGTGAATAGCTGCACATTTAATATGCATGTCTTAAAAGTCTTAACTGGGACATTTGCAAAGCATTGCTTGAGAAAACAATGATAGGTTTCCTTCTGCTGCCGCTATCCCCCAAGCATCCTGGTGCCAGCGACCCCCAAAGTTCCTGTTCAGTAATTAAAAAATCCAGGGTGGGACCCAGCACCTTAACGTTCCTGATTGATACATATGAATATAAATACGCCCGGCTCTCTAAAATATCGTTGGTTTCAACATTTCCTCCTGGTTTTCTTCTGTTGGCTGTTTTGCGTATTCCTCCAGGGTTTCTTCTTTGTGGGACATCCTTGGTTTTGTCTGCCACCCTTGATTTCATCCTGTCCTGCTTGACTTTCAGAGCTACAATTTCTTTATTCAGCTCTTCATTCTCCCTCTCAAGCCACTCCAGTACTTTTGACTTTTCTTTCATTGTTGCCTGTGTCTGTTCCAGTATCACATTTAATCTTAACATGGTACCATGATCGCATTTCAATGCCTGAATTGTTGACCTTGCTTCCTCCAATTCAATATTAAGTCTCCTAATCTGTTTTTTGTAATACTCGTTGGAATTTACAAGGATGTTATTCTCAGCTTGCCAGCTCATTGCGTTGTCAAGGCGCTCGAGTTTTATCTTCAGGCTTTCCACAGTCTTTTGCTCATTTTCTTTGTGCAGCTTCCCGTGGCTCTTCTGCAAACTGTCTATTTTGGTCAACAAGAAATCTTTCTCTGCCACCTTTGCTTTCTTGGTCAAACCTTAAACTGCAAATGAATGAATTTCTCTGTGGAATCTGGGAATACAGACATCTTCCCATAACAGCATAAATTGTGCTTCTATGTTGTTGTGGATAAAGTCACACACCGATTCTGCCAAAAAGCATCAACAAAGGGACAGTGCCAAAACAAGTGGACAACAGTTTAAGGATATGAAATCACAAAACGTACAATTTACATCAAATTCTTTCTTGAATATAGAGTTGTCGTAAAAGGATAAGTGCAAACATCTGCGATAGCTTTTCATTTTAAGTGGGTAGGATATTCTGATGAAGGAAGTGATATTTTTGTTTTTGTCGTGTAAATTGTTCCAGTGCTACGCTAAGCATAACTTCTAAGCTTCCACTTCAGTCTCGTCACATAAAGGAATGAGTGATAAGAAAGGATAATATTTAACATTAACACATAGCTGGTCTTACTGACAACTATTGTGAGTAGTCCCTAACATTAATATGATCAGGCAGAATGTAATCATATATACACATACAGTATGTATTATTGTTATAAAGGCTGAGCCAAGAAGATTTATGTCTGTATCAAACAAGTAGCCCTTCGTGTTACTCTGGACCCGTGAAGTAGCTCCCAGTCTCAAAAAGGTTGGTGACCCCTGGTCTACACAGTGAGTTCCTAATTTAGTCACAGAGGGAAGAAAAGACAATTCTTTGATCTTTCATGTTTTAATTTCTTTCCAAACATTTTGCAGTCAACACACACACTTACCACACACACACACACATACACACAGTGCAGATGTAAGACAATGACATTTGCAGGGCACCGTCTTTGAATCATAGGCAACATGAAGAGCAAAGGTGCCAAGTATTGCACATTCTTATCAGTTTGGGAAACTTAACCTGTCAGACCATCCAGCTTGACTGAAAAACGAGCGGACGAAGCAATAAATTGTCTGCGTCTCCGTTTCACAGGATTTATTGTGGGACTGATGTTAATTCCTGACCCTGACTGAGTGATAGGAGATGCATCTCTGCAGGAAGAAACTTAAACTTCAAATGAGGTAACTGTTGACGACGGCCAGCCTGCACGCATTCCAGCTACATTTCCTGGAAGAGAAATTTGTTGTCGTTTCAAAGTTAGAAAGCAAAGTGGCCTGATTAGCTGCTGAATCAAAGATTGCCTTCGAGAACTCTTATTGCCTTCCTGCCCTCGACGGAAAACAAGCTTTTATTGTTTAAACGTAGGCCGTACCTGAGTGTCGGAACCGTACAGTCATAATAAACCGAAACAAACACAACAAACAAGGAAAGCTGAATAAAGGGGAGGTTTTTGAATGGTCCTAAGACTTATTCCCGTGCTATAATCAAAAAGGTGGATTTGTTATTGCTTCAGAATAGCCACTAATTTGACCAGCTTGGATATTTGCTGGGAAAAAAACACTAAGAGTTACAAAAGCCACACCAAGTGATAAATTAGCATTCAATTCGATTTCAACACCGCAACTAAAAATTGTGCAGCGTCCCAACATTTTTTTTTTTTCTTTTAAATCCTTCATCTCGTCTCAGGAGCAGTCGGTGAAGGTGGTCACCATGTTCCCCCTGCGCTGAGTCACCGTCCTGCAGTGCTGCTTCGCCGAGCCTTGAAATCTGCTCTCGGTCCTGGAAGTGTGGGTGTTGAAGGAGAACATTTTCTCCAAGTCCTCGAACATGTCGTCGAACATTCCTCCGCCGAAGCTCCCCTGCTGGAAGCTTCTCCGCTGCCGGTTCATCGCCTCCTTGTGAGCCTGGAAGTGGCTGTCAAAGTGTCTCTTTTGGTGCGACTGATGATGCGAGTGGAAGTGGTGCTGGTGTTGTTGACCGAACGGGTCAAAGTCTTTGAAGATGTCATTGAAATTGAAGTTGAAGGACTGGTAGTGCTGCCTGAAGTTGTAGTCGTCGCCGCTGCCGCCTGCTCTACTTCCTCTACCTCCTTGGTAAGCTTCTCCCGATGAGGCAGAGTGGCCAAACTGGTCATACTCTCGCCGCCTCTTATCATCCGATAACGTTTCATAAGCTAAAAGAAGCAAATATATGTAAAGTAAGCATCAGTATTTTAATATCAATACACAGTAGAGCATCCAAAAAGAGTTTATTGTAATTAAGCTCTGATGCACATCATGTGTTGGACACAGCAAGTGGGAGGACAAGACTGCTATTGTCAGATGAGGTCAAGATTGAAATGTGATGTCACATCCTGAGAACACCACTGCCTGGTGAAATGTCTTTCTTTAGCAAGGGCAGGGGAGGATAAACTATGAAGTTTGTAATGTAAAAAAGAAAAGACTTTTAACATTGTGAATAATTTTAAAAGGTGCTCTAAAGTTCAATAAAAGCCATGGAAAAAAACTGGGAATACCTTAGCTTAAAATGTAGATGACTTGTATGAACAAAATAATTAATAAGAAGATAATAGATAATAAAAGAAATAATATCTTTTCTGAAAAGATTTAATCCTGTCTCATACTAATAATGTACAAATTAAAGACTTGTAAATAAAAGCTCATTCTTCTTGACTGGAATTTCACTGAATGATCAGTACGAATTAATTAACTTTCCTACATTGTGTCTGAACTAATGTCAGTTTTTGCACATTTCCTGTTTCAAAATATCAAAAGTTTCCAGATAAAGATGATTTGGTCACCTTCCCCCCCCACCCCCCGGCAATTTGTTCATGTAAATGTACAAATATTTACTGTAAATTTAATCTGCACCACTTTTGGAAAAAAATAAGAATGCTTTTTAATTTAACTGCATGTCTCTATTCCAAACATAGTAAAGACACCAAAAGTAAACTCCCTTCCTACCATGAAGGAGGAAATTCAAAACACAGCAGAGTAGTGGCATAAAAATTACTTTTAAAGAAACTTGTCGAGCTGAATGTGACAATTTAAGTCAATTTTCACAACAGGAGGAGCGTATTTTAAAGTACCAGACAAACACTTTACAGACCAACTTGTAAACAAAACACTTCCTTGACGTAATAGAAAAACTATGATGAATCACTGGCGTACCTTCTGCTATTTCTCTGAACTTCGCCTCTGCGCCTGCGCCCTTGTTTCTGTCAGGGTGATACTTCAGAGCCAGTTTATGGAAAGCCTTCTTGATCTGGCGCTCCGCGGCATCTCTGGGCACCCCCAGGATCTCGTAGTAGTCTCTCTTAGCCAGGATGAACTCCGAGATGAGAAGAATGTGAACTGCGAGGAGCAGCGTCGACTGCGCCGTGGCCATACCGACAGTTTTAACACCCATTAGCTATAAAAGCAGAACGTATACCAGATATATAACGTTTAGAATAAACACTGAAGTTCAGAATTGGATAACAGAAAATTAACGCAGGTAAAACGTTGCTTAACGGCTTTTTTTTTTTTTTTTTTTCCAGCTTGCTGTTTCAACAGAGCCGTCAAGCTGATGATGGAAACTCTCTGGAACCGACTAGAAACTTTCGATCAGTTTTTAGCAGTAACAAACCTTATTACAAAAACATTTCTCTATTTTCAGTCACAAATAAGCCCCTTGTACATTAGAAACCGTTATTATTTTTTTTTTTTTTTTACAGAAATCCGAACAGTTACCTGCAGAAGAACTGATGAACAGCCTTGTGGATTCTTCTCGTCACCCGCCAACAGCTCCAGCTGATGCGAAACGAAACCCAGCAGCTGTTGACGACAAGCATTCTTCAGCCTCAACAACACGACTCGCATTCCTATTGGTCCGTTACTGAACACACTGACTCTGAAGGCTGTGATTGGTGGGGATTTTGCGCACGTGGAAGCTTGAGGACCGAGAGCAGTGGACTAGACTCAGAGGAGTCTGACAAAGAGTAGCGGTATGAAAAGATAATTACAGGTATTTTGCTTCCGTGTTCGGGTTCCGTTGCTAATTTTAGATTAGATAAAGTCGAACATCTTATTTGACAGACTATATATTTTAATTTTATTTAGCTTATATCTGTAATGTTCCTAAGCCTTTTGCTCTAAATATGTTGTTGAATAAAACTCTGACGCTTATAATCTTTTTCTTGCTAGATGTTGTGCAGCACCCTTTCTCCCTTCCGTGCAGCATTAGACAACTAATATATTTTCTTTCTTTAAGCCCTTTTTTATTTTGTCGCATTTGCTTGGATTTTTCAATCCGTATTTTTACATGTACATTTTTTAATGCTCATCTGTTGAGCAACTATGCGGTGGGTACGCACGATTTGTCAACCGGCGAGGCAGGAACTAGGCTTGCCGGAGGATTGTAGTTCGCTGACAATTTCAAATTCCGCTTCAACTGGAGAATACGCATACCCGTTCAAGAGGCGCCGATGTCTACGTCATTTTCAAAAAAAATTTATCTGTCAACTTTTTAATTCGTAGCAACAAATAGATATATATTCTCTGCACGTTTCCCCTCCATTTAAGAAACTCCTTCAACTCCACTCCAATCATCACCCCGGCTGATTGTGAAGGATTCAACCCAAAGTGTTGGCTAAATAAATAAATAAACGTCACCTCCGCCATTCGGACAGCATACCGGAAGTGGACTTTTTCGACATTTTTCACGTTAAAAATATCCTTAAACGTGTTGTGTCAAGGTATTTTCATGCGGCTTCACAGAGGAGATGCCACGATACTGCGCAGAAAAGCTTTGCCGAAACCGTGGAGGGACTTCATCAAAACAAGACAAGAAAATCAGCTTTTACCCGTAAGTTATTCTGTTTGCATAGTTTTTTTCTCAGCTATTTCAATTAGGCTTTTACCATCACCGTTATAAATTGCTTATAGTGACGATACGGCAGTGCCATGTTTGTGCTAGATTGAAATAAACTACTAGTAGTAACGGAGTTGCTTGCTATTGCTCATCTTTAAAGCTACATGCCAAACCTTTCTCTGTCATACCTGATAAGAATATAATAGATCATATTGGTATAACATGCGATCAGTTTCTGGATTTGTTTTGTTATTTTAAGTTAAAGTGTCATTTGGTCAAAATGAACTTATGAAAGGGGGGAAAGGTGTATAGTGTGTTTAACTGTCTAAGAGGCTCAGTTCAGTTTCAGAATTCACAATAATCTTTCATTCAGGTTAATTAATGTCCTTGGTTGTTCTCCTTCTGCATAGTTTTCCCTTGCAGGACAAGACCAGGCTCCAAAAATGGGTAAACAACATGAGGCGGGAGGAGTGGACCCCAAGTCGGCATCAGTATCTCTGCAGCGAGCACTTCACAGAGGACTGCTTTGATATTCGCTGGGGTATCCGGTATCTGAAGAATACAGCTATTCCCACCCTTTTTCCCTCTGTTGAGAATGTATGTAGTAACCTCCATGAAAAAAAAATGTTTAAAGAAAATTTGTTTGAGTTTACAGATGTTTTAACACTGCAGCTATATTTTTTTTCTATCCTAAATCCACAGCAGATACATGTGTTGTATTGCTGTGAATTAACTGCAGTACTCTTTTTCATCCAAGGAATGTGAGAACAAGGTTACCCTTCAGAGAAATCCTAAAGGCACATCCCCGTCACAGGCTGAGGACTTTGAGTTTGATACCAGTAGGATGCCTCTCATTTTGAGGAAAATGTGCCCACCTGTTAAAGAACAGTCCGCGACGCTGCTCAAAGTCCCTGTCTTCCAACAAACATTGATCACTTCTCAGTCAAGTCTACCTGAGACGCACACTACTGTCTGCGAGGTAACGAGTAACAGTGGAGTTTCAGCAATGCCCTGCCGCACACCGCCGTTGCGCTCCGAAGAGCAAACTGACTCGATTGTGACCGTGTTGTGCTGCGAGACACTTGGCCCTCACGCCAGCGATGAGGAACATGCACATTGCGCTACTTTTGCAGCAGACCAGAGCCAGACTTTTCGTTTTGTGCCTGTGGAACTGATTAGAGACAAATCTCTGGGGAGTTTTGCAGAGGAGACCGAGCCCAGCGACAGGGAGCGCGTTTTGGTTCACGAGCACTCGTACTGCAGACAGGACACTGACAAAGACGAGTTGTGGAGTAAGATCCTGAGTCTGCACACAAAGATCTTGGAACTGGACCGTAGAGAGGAGAGCACCGTGGCTAAAATCCACACTTTAGAGAATGAGATTTCACTCCTGAAGAGGGATGGGGCAGTTTTTAAAGAGAAGCAGAAAATTTTAGAAGATTATATATCATCTGTTTTACTCTGATCTTTAGACATCTGACTTGTGTTATTATTGCCTTTTCTGTAGCTAATTTTGGTCAGTTATTTGTCTTGGGTGAAACAGCTTCTGTAACATGCTGCTATAGATGCAGGTCTGATGATGTCCACGTGGTGGCACTGTGGTCATTTTCATTGCTTAACAGCTGTACAGGCCTATTGGACAAATTAGAATATTTTTGAAAAGTCCATTTATTTCAAGAACATTATCGCTTAGTAAAACATTATATAGTAATAATTACACAGAGATGGATGTTTTAAAGCCTTTATTTCTGTTAATTATGCTGAAATTTAAAATTAAAATATAATATGAGACCAATTTTGTTTAAAAACATTTTTAATATAAAAATGTAGTCATAATGAAAAATATGCTTTATACCTGCTTAATGTTGTCAATTTTAAAAACGTACTTTTATCCTGACAAATGAGCTTTATCAGGACGCATATTCTAATTTATTCATGTATCTATATTTTTAAATGTGAACTGCACATTTCACTTTTTCTCCGAATGGTCCTAAATTTCATTTTACAACCTGACACCAATCTACAAGATGGTTTAAATTCATTTTAGCTACTCAGCTTCATAATCCTCCCCAGACTGTAGTCATCAATTTGTCAGGCTTTCCGTGTGGTGGTGAAAACTATTCATTTCACCACTTTTCACTTCTCTGTGACTATCAATCATAATAAAATAGAGTATGGAGAAATGTAAAAATGTTTTCCACACTTTTATTCCTTTCTAGTCACCATGGTGACCACCATTTCACTTCTTTCTTCATCTACCACATCGAGTCTCGAGCATCGTAGGAATAGTTGTCTTGAAAATCATGACCTCATGCACTTACAAAGGTTTTGATGGGCCGATGGGATCTGAAATATTTGTAGATTGTACAGGTGTTAATTCCTTAATTGCTTACTTCCGTTAACTGTACATTTAAGTTAAGTTGTCTCTTTATGTTAAACTTGTTAATCAAGTAATTTGGAAGCCAAGAAAGCTGCGGAAATTTGATATGAAAAATCTCGCTTTTTCTGGCCCAATTTTTGGGAACATCATTTTTTATGGAACAGCCAATGTATCACTTATCAATTGACCACAGTGGTATTCTACCATTTTTTAATAATACAACTGCTGTGACAAGTTGTTATAAAAACTAGTTAAAAGAATGAATTTATTTTGATTTTTTTTTTTCTCTTGCATGTTTTTCTCAAAGTTTAAGACCCAGGTGTCTATAAATCCGGTATAAATACTCTTACTTGTCACATTGCATCTGCTCAATTAGCAGTCACTAGTGTGCCCCCAAGTGTCTGCCTAACACTTTGGAAATTTGAATAATTGATGCCCACAAAGCATGACAAGGCCATAAGAAGATAGCGAGGCTTTCCCAGGAAGCAGCTTCCGCCTGTTTGCAATTCAATTAGGTAGAAAAATAAATTTTAAAAAAAACAGCTAACAGGATGGGCTGAGGTCAAGCTGAGGTCTTGGAAAACTTGGGAAAACTTTTGACGGAAGAAATTGCAAGTAGGATCACAGCTAATCAAAAACCTGGATTGAATATATTGACAGCCATGTCTGCTGTAATGACATCTTTTAGGATGCATCATAAAAGTTTTTTGGGTTTTTTTTCCCTGCATCCTTCACTTAAAATTTAGCTTCAAACATTTGCAAGTGGGCTTCAAAATGAGGCCGATGTGCATCAATGCTAAAGGGGTGAACACTGCCCGACAAAGGACGTCGCATCATCTGTCACTACTATGCTTTCATATTCTGGCCTTTTTGAAAGAAATCGCTGTATTCCTTTAAACATGGGCATCTCAGAAAGCACCCTCTTTCTCCTCCCATTAAGTCTGTAGTGATGGTTGTATTCAATGCAATTACATGAGCACAAACCTGCAGCAGGATTTATCTCCCACTTCTCCACCCTCGGGCTTTGAGTTAGTCACAGTTGTATTTTGGCTGCATCAGATAGCTAATCTTATTTGAAGCAGATATAAAACAAAGTGCCACAGGCTCTCAGGTTGCACTGAGAACATTCTTATCTTTCTTTTTTCTTCTTTTTTTTACCTGACGTGAAAATCAGCATGTGCTTCGAAATGGGCATGTCTCCTTTCTGTGTTGTCTTGATGGGAATTTCCACGGCAAATTAGATCATTTATATTGTGACACAGACGCGCCATACGCGCTAATGGCCACGTGCTGTTGACGGGCTGCTGCAAATTGGCAGACATGGATGGGCTTGTGAGGTGCAAGGGAAAACAACACGAGGCAAACTATTGCGCTATAGGCTTTGCTGGAATGGAAAAGAGAACGTAATTCATATTCAAAATGGCAATAAAGTCAGTCTGGTGAAGTGTGCAGCTGCAGGAAAAGAAGTCGTCATGCCTACGTTGTAACCAAAATTTAAGTTTTTCCCACAAAAGGAGAACCATTTATGTCGGAAGTTCAATCATACTGTGGGGTATGTAGGTTTAAGAAACTCTGACTCATAATTATGCCTAATTTGACTTCAGAAAAATGCAGATCTTTGCCTTGGTTAAACAGACAGTAAACCTTTCACACAAAACATTTTGAAGTAGGTTAGAAGTAACAATGTATGTCAGGAATTTCCAGAAAGAAGTCAAAAGGAACTTCCTGATGGCTACAATAAACGCTTCTCAATTACTCTGTACATGTTAATGGTGACATTATCTGCATTCATATTTGTGGTCTTTTTGTCCAACAAACTTCTTTTTTTTTGTGAAAGTGATGAATGTTGTCCCGTGAATACTTGAAGAGGAAGGACGATCTGAAAGCAAAAACTTTCAAAGCTCACGTTCCTCCGCTGTTTTTATATGCAGGGATGACGTAAACACAGTTTAACGCTAATGCTAAGAATGTATGTGACGTCACTTAATTTAGGGGCCAACCATAGCAAAACATACAAACTGGCTAAAATCCTCACAGAAATAAATCTTAGGTTTTCTAGTAATCATGAAAGATGTTGAGAATATCAATTATTTAATAGCGTATTGTCTTGACCCAGTCAAAGTCTGAATGGTGTTTTCTAGCTGAAAGCGCTTACTTGACTTCATTTTGGTATGAAACACTGAAAAAAGTAAGAAATACCTTGCTTCACCTGGGAAAAACTGAAATTAAAATACATTTGCAAAGTCAACTTTCTAGACGCGACAATTTATTTTCAATTATGTCTGAAAACTGAATTTTAACATGCCAGTTTCTACTGCCAGCCTCCACATGTTCTGTTTACCCATAGCTACACACCGACAGGAATAAACCCCCCCCCCCGAATGTTTGTCTCTGATTGCTCATTTCTGTTTTATCTTGGTCCAGCAGGAGACAATCCTCCATGCAGTCACTGCTTCTGAAAAGATAAAGCCTGTTTGAATATATTTGTCTTCCGTTAATTTGCCGGTTTCCCCGCAGTCTGCTAAATACACACCTCTCTCTTTTGCACAAAGGAGCGAGAGGATATTTTTCGCCAACAGAGAACACAAACAGATGTGCCTTTCTTCCTCAAAGTCTTCTCCATGCGATTCAAAAAAAAAGGATCGCTTCACCTCAGTCCTCACAGGTGGGAACCTGTAGAAATCCTGTTAACTATTTCTCGTTTTCTTATGATGTTCAATTGAGAGTTTTTTGGGTTTTTTTTTTTTTTCTCAGCTGTAGTAGAGATATATCCAAGGGTTTGTGCAGCTGTTGAGACTGGCGAGCAGCATGATAATTGAAAATATGGGACCTGCAAGACAAGAAAAAAAAGAATAAATGTGATGAAACACCGATGTCATACTCACAACCTGGGAGTCTTTATGCACTTGCTGCAGGTCGTCTTCCTGTTTGATGTAAGGACAAGCATGTGGTAGCTACTACAGGCACTAGAACATTCTTAAAAGATTATTTAAATCACATAATAATAAAAGTAATGTATATAGAAGTAATGTATAGATTCATTACGCAGGGATTTCATTCAGCAGTTTCTTAGACAGTTTGAATATTACATAAGATCAATAAGATATTTTAAAACAGAAATGTCATGTTTATGGAGAAGTCTGCTGATTTGACAGTTATCCAGCTGGCACCGCTCATCACAGAGAGAAAGCCTCAAAAAGTGCTAAAGAAGCCCACCTTTGCACACTACTGCAACTAAGCACACTCATGTAAAATTGAGTGGAAGAAAAACGTGCACTAGCAATATCTATTTTTGGAACTGCAGCTTAGAGAGAATGAATCCAGGTCGCACACCAGGACTGCCACTTTCCTTGAGTTTAGCCACTTCTGAACCAGGAAATTTGAGCACTTAATGCTTCCATTATGCTCACAATGACATTTATCATTCAATATGCAACGAATCTGTAAATATATTCTTTCATTTAAATTACTGAAATAAATTTGTTTCCTCTAAAATGAATATTTTTGGTACCTTAACATGATTTCAAGAAGCGTCTTTCAGCAGAAGTGAGAGAAATTCCGTTTTCAAAAGTCCTAGAAATGTTACGTTCAGCTACGTATTTAAGTTGCATGCGTAAAACAAACGTAAGTGAACAGTGCACTCAAGACGGGCTCTAGCCCAGGGGCCCACATCCTGCATCCAGCCCCGCTGAAACCCTGAAACCAACCTTGCGTAGGCGCGCTGCTCGGGCTCCACGCCGACCACAGCTGCACGACAAAAAAGGGGCTCCAGCACACCGTGTACGCCATTATAATCACAAAAGTCATTTTCACCGTCTTGAGCATTGCGCTGGAGACCCCCTTCGTGCCTGCGCGCCCCGACTGCAGAGCCTTCCTCTTCATGTTGAAGTAGATTGTTGTGCATATCCTCATCTGGCAAAACAACAAGATGACCGCGGGCAGCGCGAACACTGCCAGAGTGATCCAGCTGATGTAGATCCTGCTCCCCCAGGGCTCGACGAACGTCGCCCAGCAGTCATACAGGTTCGCCTCCACCTCCTGGAGGGAGAAGATGAAGAGCTGCGGGGAGCTGAAGACGAGGGAGATGAGCCACGCTGCGCCTATGGAGATGTACCTCCTGAAGGAGCCCTCCAGGAAGGAGACCATGGGCTTGCAAACAGCGTGGTAGCGGTCAATGGCCATGGCCACAATCATGTAGGCGGAGGCGAACATCCCGACCACCTGCAAGTACTTCACGAGGCGGCAGAGGAAGTCCGTCCCGCGGAACCTGTGCGTAATTTCCATGGAAAGCTGCGGCAAGACTTGGAAGAAAGCCACCACCAGATCCGCTAGACACAGGTGCAAGAGGAAAAGCTGGGTCCGCGAGTTCCTCTTCCTCCTCTTACACAGGGTGACTAAGAAGAAAAGGTTGCCACATGTGGCAAACACAAAAATTAACCCCAGAACTCCGGCTCTGAGGAGCGCAAAACGGACGGCTTCGTCTTCATCTGCTGCCACCGCAGGACTACTGCTGCTGCTGGGATCCATTTAGACGGAGAAAAAAAAATGTATATCGTTCCCGAGTGGCTTGAAATCAGTAACCTCTTTTTTTTAAAAATTGGACTTTGCCTTTTTGGCGCAGCACAAACGAAACGCGTCGCAGGTGTCAGCGGTGACTGTGAGAAGAGAAGAGAGGAGGGGGGCTGAAGTATGACTAATGTCAGTGTTATCGCTAATACAACACACACACTGACATAAATGTTTAAAATCATCACGATTTACTTGAGAGCAACAAACATTATTTAACCATCTACAAAAACGTCCATATTTATAGAATGTATTTCATTGGGATTGTGTGATAAACACAAAGTAGTGTATAATTAAGTGGAAGGAAAAACAAAATACATGCTTTTGTCTTTGTCAGCTTTGCACATCTAGACACAGAATTTATGTAGCTTGGATGGAAGGCAGCATAAATGTGAATTCTTGCCTGACATTCTCTGTTCGATTTCATTCAGAACTTTGACTGGACCATTCTTACACATGAACACCCTCTGATCTACACCGCTCTTTGTGCAGCCCTGCTGTAAGGTGAACCTTTGCCCGGGTTTGAAGTGTTTTGCAGGTTTTATTCTCTGTATTCACCTGAATCCATCTTCACCAACAGCTACTGAGAAGCTCCCCTGTCCCTGCTGAACAAAATCTTCCCCACAGAGTGATGGTGCACTTATCTGCAAACTGATCCTCTTATCTCTTTCTTTCAGCAGTGGCTCTTTACTTGTTAAGTGCAATTGGTTTGTATGTACAGAGTGTAAAAGTGGGCAAATACCAGTGTTTTGTTCGCGTCGTAACATTTTTGAATACTTTTTCTCCTCCTTTACAGTAACACACAACATGGTGTTTGTTTCATATGAAATCCCCCTCTCTTTCTCTCTTTCTTTATTCCAGATCACTCCTGATCATTAGCGAGCCAGCAAAGTGGATTTAAAATTGGCCAGATCCATAAAAGCCTTTTGCATTCAGCCTTCAAGGAGACTGACTGCAACTTGCTGTTTATTTAGCAGCATATAATGAAATCTTTTTACTCTCCTCCTCTCAGTAAGTGGCAGCTCGGCCATTTTATTTGCATCCAAAGGGGCGACTGAGTGAGAGTCTGTCGAATCATAGTAATGGCGTGTGGGTTTGTTGGCTTTAATTGCGCTTGAGGTTATCAGAAAAGTTCTGATGTTGACGTTCAGAACTCTTTGATAGAAATTCATAGAAAACGTCAGTCAGTCTTCTATTATAAGGCACATTTGCCCAAATGTCAGACTTTAAAAAAAAAAAAAATCACTCTTAAAAGCTTGAAAGCTGAAGAAAATATAGATAATTATGACCCTTGAGCGACAGAGAGTTAGCTTTTCCATTAAAGAAATGCTTGATTAGAGAGTTCCATTAAAGAGTCATCTGGGATCTAGTCTTAATCTGTTTTGATTAGACGGCTAAAAGTCTTGATTTACTTGAACATTTCAACCAAGTGAGCTTTTGTCGTTTTGTGCCAGCTTTACTGAGAAGCTTATGAAACTCAATTCAGTCCCTCCCCAGTATGGAGCAGTGACTCTCCACTCATGACAAATGACTCTTAATCTGTACTCTATTTCATGGCAGGTTGATGTTGTGAATGAAGATTTTGCATTTCTCTCTCTCTTTCTCTCTTCCTTGCATTGGTTTTCTCCTCTCTTGTTTACTTTTGGTAAGATTTTAGTTTCTAAGAACTTATCTCAAGCTCTGCTTTTTCTCTGAAAACCAATAAATCAAATAGCTTTTTCACGAGCTATTCACACACCACACGCCGCTTTTACAGACGGGAGTGTCTTTTCGGAGAATCAATCTCCGCAATTTTCTAAAACAGATATTTTTGTTTTTGAAAAAAACAAAAAAGAAGTAAATTGATAAGCAGAAATGTTTTAGGAATTTGCTTCTCGAACAGCGTGTGCTCAGTCTTTACATCTACCTGTCCCTGGCAATTTATCTGCGCAAGTCTCTCAAGTTAGGAAGAAAATGCATCAAACAGAAGGTCATGCAAAATGAGTAACACCTCAGAAATCTTACAGCAGTTTCCTGTTTCATGCCAAGTACAATAAATCATTATGTGTAATTTTGAGCTTTAGAATGAGCATTTTGTTCCTACTGCTGCTTATTTTCTGGGTTATTCTGTTTCATTTATTTTCTTTCTTGCCTTGTACGTATTATAACCCACAGAGATCACAACTTCTTCTTATTCTTAGTTTAAAATATAGATTCCATTGGATAATGTGGATCATATTATCCAATATTAACAAAGGGATGGACAAGGACCAGGAAAAAAAAATCAGTGGAAAGAATTTGTGATGACATTAAGCTCTAATTGTGAGAATATGAATTATTTCTATTTTATGAAGCTTAAACATTGTGTCCATGCTTGGTTTATCCTAATTTTCAATACCTTATTTCTCATAATTAAGGAAGCAAATAAAGAATTTCAATGCTTAAAAACATATAGTTTTAAAAATGGTTGATTTCAGCATTTTTTTTTTAGCTGCATATACTGTATGTAATTTAAAATTTTTTCTAGGGCTACCAAATGTCATACTTTATTTTTTTTTCTGTACTGCTTGATAATGTATTATTTTTAAAGCATTTTCAATTACATTCCATTCCCTTTCTACCAATTTGTGAAATCTAAATTATATACAAAATTATGTTATATTAAATCTATTATAATTTGTAAGTGAAACTGGTGTGTTTACGTACAATTATTATTACATTAAAAATGCAATGACACTTTTTAAATGAATTTGACCTGATAATTAGTTCTGCTTTTTTCCATATGAACGAAAAAGCAATAAATCTTTATATATTTCAGTCTACATCTATTGGCATTTAGAAAACATACCTTCAAAAGAACCAGCTCCAGTTCATTCTCTCCTCTATAGAGATTTGCTCAAATACCATTTATTCATAACTAGCTGGTATAATCTATGCTGACCTGATTTCTTATGGTATACTAAATCACAAAACTGCGCTTCCACTTTGGACAGTAATGCGTGTTTGATGCAATGCAATGTTGCGGCACAACAGCACAGTTGAATAGGTTTTGAGATTGACGATATGGTTCAAAGCGAGCCAGGCCTTCTTGTCCAACATCAGTGTTTGGCCTCACCAATGCACTTATAGAAGAAGAAGAAGAACAACAACAAAAACATGAACCCATTCTTAAACCTTGTGGAAAGCCTTCCAAACGTTATGGATTAAGAATAACATATCATTGGAGTTTATATGCGTGTAAGGCAAATACTTTGGTTGTTAGGTTTTTAAACTGCATTTAAAAAAAAAAAATGTGTTGAAATTAACAGCCAAAAAGGCAGAGAAGATTCCTAGTACACGACTATGGCCTATAGAGTATGGTAATAGTCAGATCTTTACTTTACATGAAATTTACTTTGTAAATTGTAAATATCCAAAATTTATGAGAAGTATTCCTTTGACATTCACAGAAATGAATTGAACCATTTCAGAGTTCAATTCATTGACTCAACAGGTAACCCCAAAACATAAAAAATTAACAAAATACGTAAACAAAACACATTAGAAAATGAATAAATTTTTACTGATTGCGTTTATTTACTATATTGAATACGTAGAACGGCTTCATTTGAAATGTTTAAATCCAACACTTTTTCTAATATTTGCTGTTACTTTTATTTGAAGTATTCCAATTTTAAGGTTAAAAGCTAAATGAAGCAATAAGATTCTCATATTTTGGTGTGCACTGAATCTTTAAAGCGATTATATTTTCTGGTTTTCTTTAAATTTTTCTATACACTAGGAAGTGGAGACGACATTGTACATTATATCCACAAATATCAACAAAAGAAGGTATCCTATCCAATACTGGCTGTAATACATTTTTTGTAGCAATTCTAAAATTTTCCACACTAATTCTAAAATTTTCTAGCTTCAGTATTTTATGCCATTCCTTTAAATGAATCGTCATTGCTGTGGCCATTTTTGTTTCATTTCCCTCCAGGGCTGTAGGTGGCAGTAATGTCTACTTTATCTGGCTCCCTTAAAGTAGAGCAGCATTCCGTTTCCTGTTTATCTTTCACGACTAGCTTAGGTGGAGGCAGAAAGTTCTAGCTCTGCAATCAATGAAATATTTCAGAAAACCCTCTTTAGGTTTCACGAGGTAAGAAGAAAGTTTATATACACATTTTTAACCAGAACAGTTTCACTCGCCGACACAGACTCTTACGGTTATGTTGCTATTCAGTATGCTTTAGTTGGTAAGCCAACACGTCCTTTAACTGAGCTGCCTCTGAACGAGCTCTCAATCGCCAGGGCGTTGTTACAGTTTTACCTAACATAGGTGTGTTTTTAACAGGTGTGCGGTCGTTTCAGCTGAGACTTAAAAAAAAACAAAAAAAAAACAGAAGCCCAAAGTCCATACACAGGGCCTGTTATATAACTGAATGTTATATATGGTGGCCATCTGATTTATGACTCCATCATTCTCTGGAATAAAGCCTTGGTTTCGGTAATGTCGGTCAACCACTTCTCGCTGAACTTGCTCCTCCCCGGAGTGTGTATGAGCCGCCTGGACTCGAGTATGAAGCGGACCTCCACCGGCGCTTCGGGCTCGGTTTTCGATATTTCCATCGCGAAGTAGATGTTGACCCTGTCCTCTATTGGTTTTCTGGCCGTAGGGGCCATGAAAATGGCCCTGTAGAGGTGGATCTTAAAGTCATCGTCCAGTTCCGGGCGGAGATAGTCCACGTTGTAGACCCAAACGGGCTTGATATCCCAGGTTTTAATATATGCCTCAATCCTAAAGTACCCCTCTCCGATGGTGAAGTCTCTGCATAAGCCCCACACAGTGCTGTCCATCATACTGGGCGGGGGGTTTTCAAGTTCCTCCTTTAACTGTCTCTCAAACCGCAATGATTTTACAAGCAAGGAGAGCTCAGCTGCCTCGTTTCGCTCCATCTTGTCGTTGCGGTCTTGTTGTACTGGAGGTTTCTATGGTTACTGAAGAAGGATAAGTCAAATACAGCCATCTAGTGGCGACCTGCTGCTGTAACATTAATACTCAGTGTAGAACACGTCTCCCTCTGCTGACTTCTTTATGTAACAACAATACAAGTATATGAACTATTTAGATGTAAACTTACTTTTCTTTTTTTTTTTTTTTTTTTTTACAACAATTAATTTCTAAATGTGGAACTCATTTATTATATAGATGCATCACACAACTTGTTTTTTGTTTTCTATTAAGTTCGGTGACTATGGGGTGTTGGACACTGGGTTGATCGGGCGGCCCGAGTTCGACTCCCGCCCTTGGTTCCTTTACCTCCGCATTTCTTTTTTGCTTTTTTTCCTTGCGTATTTCCTGTTGGATTACTGGGAAATAAATTGCACTAGAGCCGAGAATTGTTTTAAAAAGTTTGGTTATTATAATTGAGTGATTAATAAAGGTTTTACTTTTTGAATTGTCAAGAGGCACCAATACTGTAGAAAATAGAATCATCTGGTGGCTTATTGGTGTAACAACAATAATAAAATGTTCTTTTTTTTTCTTACAGGAAGTGAAGGCTACCAGAAACTTTCAGTGCAAATCATTTTTTCCTTTTAGAAATGGAGCTAAAGCAACCATAGATCACGGAAGACAAACCTGCCAGGATGCCGGATCATTTCAAACAAATATTTTAGCCTCTGCTCTTTTCCCCAGTCTCTTCTCCGCTAATGTTCCCAGCGGGTCGTCAGACGCATGTCACGGCTCAGGTCCACAATCGACAGCGTCACCAAGGCAGTGGGAGGCACGGACCTCATCTCCAGGTTCTCCCGCTTCAAACCTGGCGGTGCCGCAGCCAACGGTGCCCTCTCTGAGAAAACGCCACTCAAAGCTGAGACCTTCAGTGCTAGAGACACCTCTTCTGGAGGAATGAAGGAAAAGGCAGGTGGGACAAATGGAGCAGTGGAGGAGGCAGATGAGCAGAGGGAGCAAGTTGCAGAGAAGCCTTTCGTTGCCCAAACAAAGTCACCGTCCACCTCGGCTTCAGCAGCAAACGCAGCCGCTCTGAGCTCCACCTCAACTGTGGCAAAGCAAACCAGGCAGCTGTTTCACCCAACAGCTCTGTCCACGAACATGGACGAGACGTACAAGACTCTGTCCAACCACATCAACAGTTACTTTGGTCCAAACGCACCGGGAGAAGATGGAGAGAACAGGCAGCATCTTTCTGAGCCCGTTCCGCATGTCACCACCCTGAGAACAACGGAACCCATTCCTGTTTTGTCTCCAGTCTCAGAGACCAAGAGTACCGAAGCGCCCGCTACCTCTCCACCCTCAGAAAAACCCAGTCCGGCCGAAGAGACCACCGCCACTGCTACCCAAGCTGGTGAGAGCACAGCCGTGTCTGTCTCCCCCAAAAAAGGTTTCACCCACTACCTGTCGTACCCTCGGCCCAGCGTCCAGGCCTTCGTTGGTAGCTACATCGCGCCCCTTGTTCCCAAGTTTCGAGGCGATCCAAAAAAAGCGGCGGTTGACAAGGAGAAGTCTACCGCAGACGGTTTAGCTGAACCTACAGTGGACAAAGCAGTGGAGAAGATTGAGGGTGAAGAGGAAAAAGCTGAAAAGGCAAAGCGGCAGCAGCTGCTAAGTCAAAGGGAAAAGGTAGAGTTATTGCAAAAAAATTTTTTGTCATGTGTCAAACAAAATTGCAACGCCTGTTAAAGTCTTTTGGGTTATGTCTACCAGGTTGCACATCTACAGGGGGATATATTTTCTCTCTTTTTTTGTTATGTAGCTGGCGATATGTTTAATATTTTCTTTCCACTTCTGGTTCTCAGACTCAGGTCTTTTGAAGCCTTTTATAGGTTTTCCCAGCATTTAATCTGCAGCTTTTTCTTGTTAAACAAAAAGCATTCACAGCATGATGCTGCCATCCCCATGTCTCACAGTGGTGTTTATTTTATTTTTTTTTCCTGATTTGTCTGTCAGATAATAGCCAGAGTGAGCGTGGACAACAGGACCAGAGCCCTGGTGAAGGGTCTGCAGAGGGTCTCCGACGTGGAGCTCCTCACCACTCGAGTGGAGGAGCTCAGTTTTCACCTCCTGGAGTTTCCCGAGACCCGGGGCGTGGCAGTCAAGGTCAGCTTGGACACACATCTTTCTAACGATTCCTGCAGTTTGCTTCACTGCCACATGGTTGTTGGGTTTACATTCTTATCACTGTGTCTTTTAGGAGAACCTGTTGCCGTGCTTGCTGCGACTGCGCCAGGCCAGGGACCTTTCCCTTCAGGCGGCTGTTAGGGAATCTCTGGCGCTGGTTGGCTACACAGACCCGGTCAAAGGCAGAGGAATTAGGGTGCTGGCCATAGATGGAGGAGGCACAAGGTACAACTCTTTATTTTTTTGAAATAGAAAAGCGTGGATGCTTTATGCGACAGATGCCCATATTGTGAATCTGAAGATACACGCTGCAACCTTTTGAATATTTTGTGAAAACAGTTACTCTGTTGCTTTATTCAACATCAAATGCTAATGAAACACATTTCAAAGCCTTTTAAATTATAGGACATGTACTATAAAAAGTCTTTTGGTGTCAGAAAACTGAAAATGGCTCATCATTTGATGTTTTAACCAAAACTTGTAGCCTAATTAACACATACACCAAACAAACCTAATGTCATTTTCATTTCAGTGGACAGACATAAATTCTAGCCTATAGTAGTAGACAGAGTACAATCCTATTGGGAAATTAGGCTGTATAAACAGAAGCATTAACATTTAATTTTAGCTGTGCAATAAAAACCTTTTTGAACATGTTTTTTTTTTTTTTTGTTACAGCTGGGAAATTTTTAAAGAGGCAATTAGCTGTTGCTCTCTGTATGTTGGTTTAATAATAAAAAAGCTGACATTTGTTATGCTTCTAAAATGTAAAGTTTGTATTTGGGTTTGCAGAGGACTGCTGGCCCTCCAGACTCTTCATAAGCTGCAAGACCTGACTGGAAAACGCATCCATCAGCTGTTCGACTACATCTGCGGAGTCAGCACTGGTATGCTTTGCTCGCTTTTTAGAGCCACTATTTGATCGAGCTAACACTTATTAACTGCTTCTAATTAATTTTTTTTTTTCCTACAGGCGCCATTTTGGCTTTCATGCTGGGGATTTTCCAGATCCCCTTAGAAGAGTGCGAGGATATGTACAGAAAGCTGGGCTCGGACATCTTCAAACAGAACGTCATCGTTGGAACTGTGAAGATGGGCTGGAGCCACGCGTTCTACGACAGCGAGATGTGGGAAAGCATCCTCAAGTTAGTCTCTTTCTGTCCAACTACTCTTTACAGTTTGTGGATCATTCTTAGCTGGAATAGCTTATATGCTGTCTTTGTTTAGTGATCTCTTATTTTTCCTGTAGGGAACGTATGGGTGAGGGACGCATGATTGAGAGTGCAAGGGACCCACACTGCCCCAAAGTAAGTTTTTTTTTAGTTTTTTTTTTTTAGTAAATATAGATTTTATTATTATTTTATTTCTTAAAACTAGTAGTAATACATTTACGTATTTTTTTGAATTTCTAACGTTTTTTCTGTAACTAAGGTGGGATTGGTGTCTTTTTTTTTGATTTCCAAAATCCTCCTAAGTTTTGTGTTTGTCCACTAGGTGGCAGCGGTGAGCACCATTGTCAACAGAGGTTTGCCTCTGAAGGCCTACGTATTCAGGAACTACAGGCTCATGCCCGGAGTGAGGTCCCACTACCTTGGAGACTGCAAACACAAGATGTGGCAGGCCATCCGGGCCTCGTCTGCCGCCCCCGGATACTTCCAGGAATTTGTTCTGGGAAAAGACCTCCATCAGGTACCGGACTGATAAATGGGTTGGCAAGGTCCAGTTCAGCCAAATTCGGTTCAGCTTAGGCTCGGAAGTTTAAGAAGAAGTGGTACAATTGCATAGAACTCAATTGAAAAAATGATGTACAGAAAAGTATCTCAGTAATGGCTTTCAATTGTAATATTGCAGACTTGTAGTTGACTTCAAAGGGATGCAGTCTAGTTCTGCTAGAATTTCCTTTGATTACTTCCACTTCACTCAGTGTCACTTTGATTAATGACCGTCTTAGTTAAGGGACAGCAGCACCATGTGTTGCATTGGCTTTGATGTGGGCCAAGGAGTTCAATTTTACCCGTTCGGATTTTCACAGAATAGTTTTTTTTTTATTGCGATTAAATCCGTGCAGGTTCTGGATTAAAGGTGTCTGAGCAGGAATACTTTCAGTTTTTCATTTGCAAATCGAAAACTGTCGAATTTTCCTTCCTCTTCCCATTAAAACAATGAAGTTTTGGGGTTTTAACATGACAGATTGTAAAAAAAAAAAAATTCAATGCGGGATGAATCCTTTTTATAAGGCTCACTTTATTTTTCCTCCTACCTCTTTAGTCTTTTTAGTCAGAGTATGTTTGTGCCTTCAGGGAGCTGCCCAAACAGACTGGTATTATTCTATAAAGTTTGATTATTAGGCCAGATATCTTTAGCCTCTCCTATCAGAGAGCAATTAGGCTGGAGGCTTAGCTTCTTTTTGATAACCTACTTAAGCTAAATTAGCTTGGTCCCCATTGCTCTGCTGTTTCCTACAGCAGATGCTGGTATGGCTGGCCTCTGATTGTGTTTCGGTCAATAAAAGATCCTAATCTCTCGGTTTGCCTTCATCTTTTCCAAGAAGCAAGAAGTACAACATCTGGCCTTGTGGTTTCCTTTACGTCAAATCCCGTCCCGTCAATTCCCATCTGCACGTATCGAATCCTTATGTTCGTCCTGTTTGCATGGTCGTGCCCTCGTCTCCAGCAAGCTCAGGGAACGACAGCAAGCAAGAAAAGATGGAGAGAGATTTGTCATCCACATTCACTGTGGAGCAGTGCAGGTTGAGCTTACATTACCACCCACGGGTCTGACTCCTACTCTAGTTTTCAGTACCTAGCGGAGGTATTTCACAGGAAAATCATGCCAAAATACCCACACTGGAGAGGCGCACACACTCACTGATACAGTTTCTGATACAGAAATTGATATAAATCTGCTAAAATTGCTAGGATTTGCTGTAGAGATTTAGACTTTTAGTTTTAGCTGGGATTAATGTTCTTTTTTAAGACTGTTCACCATCACAAAAGCATCAACACATAAAACATTTTGGGCTAACGCAGACTGAAACAAAGACCTCCAGTTCTCTGACAGACTTCCACATCACCTTCAGAGTCATTGAAGTAATCTTTCCTCCTGCAGTGCAGAGGAAGATAAGCAACCACAGTCTTAGTCACTATCTGACTCTGGATCAGAAGTACGTCGGGGCTCGGGAAAGGTCTCGGCACGGATTCGGGGGGAGGAACTGAGATAAAGTCAAAGTGCTAAATCTTTCCTGCCATTTATTCAAACAGTTTGTCCTTATTTTTTGTTTCGCTCCACAGTTTCTTCCATAACATACAGTCACTTTGTATTACTGTGAGACAGTTTAATTCACAAATCAAGCTGAATTCAGAGTAACACAGCTGTGTGACTCAGTATATAGGTCATGTCTTTCTTATTTTAGTTTCAGGGAGCTTGTTTACTTCTGGGTAAACTGATTTTTTATTTTTTTGCCAGAGTAGCACATCTCTAACCCAAAGCTGTGTGGCTCAGTGACAGCCTGTCTACTTCACCTCATTTATCCTGAGAAATCTGTCACCAGGACTATATTTAAACTACGCATCCAAGCCCCCCCCCACATTCTTTACCTTAATCTCTCCCACTGTCACTTAAGGACGGAGGACTCCTCATCAACAACCCCACGGCTCTGGCCATTCACGAGTGCAAGTGCCTGTGGCCGAACGCACCCCTGGAGTGCGTGTTGTCTCTGGGGACGGGACGGTACGAGACCGTGGGCACGAACAGCACGAACTACACGAGCTTGAAGACCAAGCTGACTCACGTCATCAGCAGTGCCACGGATACGGAAGGTAAGATGTGTATGGCGGGGAAAAGGGACTAGAGCTGCTACCCAGTGATGTCTTTTCTTCTACCAACAAATGAAGAACATCAGTAGGTAATAGAACAAGTTTCCACCGACAGGATTTCACCAAATACAAAAATTCCAAAGGGGGAAAAGAAAACATTGTTTGCGTGTGATTAGGTTGATGACATCACAAGAGGCAGTAGAACTGAGCTGATCTGCAGGCGTCGGTTAAAAACCTATGGCGATCGAGTTGCGGTTGAAGTTGGGCACGTGTTGAATACCGATATCAGCGACTCTCAACATGTCTTTTTACTTTCTGTCCAGAGTCGCACATTCAATTTAAAATTCTTGAATCTAAAATTAATGCCTTAAAATGTCTTAAATTAATTTCTGAAAAATGCTAATTTTCCTTAAATTTGTTAATCAGAGGTCTTAAATTTTGTCATGGCAGAACTATTTCATCATGTATGTTCTATGACTTTGTCAACCTAAAGTTTGAGTCGCCCCCGTACATATTCATTGTGTTTTGTGACTTGAGGAAGTTGAGGCTACCGCTAACTAGCTGCTAGTATACCCTTCATAGCTAGTCGTTAGAATTTTTTTTTTACATCCAGCAAGTGGAAATGTAACGCCAGTTTATCATCATTTGTACCTTTTCGTTGCGATACAGGTCTTAAATTTTATTCATGATGGACTTGAAGTCTTAAATGTGAGTTGGTGAAACTTGCAGAAACTCTGTGTTCGCTCTTTTGCTCAATTGAGTTTTCCAATTGGATTTTATTATTAAGCCCAAATGAGTTTGCTAAATAATAATTTTCCTAAATAATGAATGTGTCTCTAATCATCCAAACTGTTATAATTTTTCTTTATTAAAAATTTTGTCTCTGAGGGTCTTGTTAATATTCTACATTTGGACAAGCTCTCTCTTTTTTCTCCTTTTACCCCATGTGATGTCACCAGACATGTTTGCAGCTCAAAAGTTGCTTTTGCATTGCATATTTTATCTTTGAAATATCATTTTAACCCACTACAAAACCTGACCATAGAGCGCTGTTCTGTAGGTGCCAGACCGCATCTAAAGTGGGTTTTACTGATTTCACAGCAGAGTGTGGGTTCTGGCTTTAACGTGAACTTTCAATTTCAGAGGTGCACACCATGCTGGACGCCCTGCTGCCACCGGACACCTACTTCCGCTTCAACCCCCACATGAGCGAGGACGTGCCGCTGAACGAGAACCGCCAGGAAAAGCTGAACCTCCTCAAAGGCGAAGGGGATCGCTACCTCGAGCGCAACGAGGCCAAGCTGAAGAAGGCGGCCAGCGTGTTGGGCCAGCGGAAGGGCACCATCCAGAAGCTGGCCGAGTGGGCCAAGCTGAAGGCCGACATGTACGAGGGAATCCCCTTCGTGTCCAAACTGTAAGTTTTTAAGGTAATGAGGGGCAGGAGGAAAAAAAAAAAGCATTTCTGGCACACTCTTATTTGGAATTAGATTCATTCCTAAACGTTTACATGGGCTAATGATGATATTAACCCAGCGCTAAAAACTGTTTATTTATTACAATAATGAGATGAAAGAAGTGGAGTTAAATAATGTGTTATATAATTTTATTTTTTTTGTTTAAAGGAATATGTGTGATAGACACAATATTATGGCTGATGTAAGATTAAAAAAAAATTATGCATTTCTAAAAAAAAAAAAAAAAAAATAGAAAACCATGTACAAGTATGAGTTGACTTGATTTTGAACATTGAAAATGTAAATAACTTACTTGTGTGAGACTCATGTTCGTGGCCTGATATGTGGCTGTGTGTCGTGTTAATTTGAACATGTGAAACAAATGCCTGAAAATAGAGCTGCACCGATCAGTCAGAACTTTTTTTCTCGTGTATTAAATGGATGACGTCCCGCTATTTACATTCTAAAGATGCGTTGACCTACTGCTTGCGCTTAATTCATATAAAAAATTCAAGGAATTGGGGAAATTTTCCATTTCCTATACAATTCAAAACTTCTACCTCGGTCGCAGGAACTGCAGAACGTTTACCTTTCATGTGAAGGTCAGTTAGGGAAATAAATTATGAGAAAGTCGGACCTCAAAGAAAACTGAAAATTGGTATCGGCAATGAACTGTCTGATAGGTGCATCTCTACCTGTAAGTGATGTTTGCTTGCGTCCATGGTAACTTGAATAGATTAGGGTGTAAAGGATATGTGATTGCACAATGGGAACTGAAATAGGACTGCCTATTACTAACACTGTACAAAAGTAAAACAAGAAAACTTGTGCACTTTGTAGGATAACCTTTCTTTTATCCTAGGGAGAAAATGTATCACTGTTTGAAACAATCATGAATGTCTTTAAGTTCCTCTTTGTAGATTTTAGGAAGAAAATGAAACAACTACATTCGCTGGCCTAATTCTAAATTTTTTCAAAGCATGCTTATTCTGCTTAAAGCATTGACTTTTGGGCCTTTCGTATTGTGAGCATGTTTAACACGATGAGAATCAACTTGCTGTGATTCCTTCTTCCTCTGCTCCTTAATGGAATTTTAAAAAGATCCAAAATGTCACGAAATAATAAAAGTTGTTATTAAAACGCACTTGATTTCTCGTCTCATCTGAGTTGATGGCGCTCTCTGTGACAGTATCGCTTATTATGTTTGACACACTTTCGCACCGCACAATAAAATCGTCACTCAATGCTGATTGTCTTCCCGTGGTTAACTGACGTTTCTTTCAGCTGCAAATTCACTGCTTCACGTTTTGATCTCTCTAATTATTTTGGTGAAATTCTTTGACATCATATCAAGTCTTGCCCTCGTTGCTATAGTCACCAGGAGTAACCTGCCACCATGGATCATAACCACAACAACTGCCGATATTTAAAAGTGAAGGATCTTCTCTTATTCTTTCTTTTGTTTTTTTTGCATTATTTGAAAAGAAAACCTAAATGTTGAAGTAGCTACATCAGCCCTTTATGTAACTTTCTGTTGCAGCTAGCACTTGAAGTCCACAGTATTGCTTTAAAAAAATATATATATCAAAAGTTAAAACAAGTCACGTTGGTATGGGCACTTTTGCTTTTCTTTGGAAACTTGTAAATACAAATTTCAATGCAGTAACCCTAAAATACAGCCTATTGTCATACTGCACTAAGAGGATTCTGTCTATATCAATGAAAGCTCACTCACCTCAGCATTCTAAGTGCTCGCAGTACACTGCAAAGTCACTATGCCATTACACAGCAGCATATTATACATTTGACACCCTTCATCAAAACGTGCATGCATTTTATGAAGTTAATTTGTCTCATAAACACACAAACCTGATTTGAACCACAGGCTGCACTGCGTGGCAGGAATCTCCAAAGTGACTGTAACATTGTTTTATATCTTGGCTCAAATACATTTGAAATAAAATACATGATGTGGGTTTATGTAAATACCAATGGAAATGTCAATTTCTTTGTAGTAAAATGATTTAGTTTCATTCAATTTTAAGTGGCATTTATTTTTAGGAATAAATACCGGATGGTGCTTAAAGTTGTGAAATCTTTAAGTCTGTCACCAAGTTTTCTCAGAGTTTTTGAAACCAAAATGCCAAAACTCTGGTACATGCAACAAAAATAAATTTTCTTCGCTCATATCACCGCGTCATTAGTCGCTTGTTGTGGCAGGACCTGTCTGTCTCTTTCCCACCTCCTCCACAAGCCGGGTTGGATTGCGTGGTCCGGTGGCGTTCCCTAGCAACTGTTGTAGCTCCGTCTTATTTACAATATTGTCGATGTACCCACGCTTGCCTATAATTGTCCCGGATCTGGCAGAAACAGAGCAAGAAGCCGGTCTGCTGTGTTTGTTTGTTGGTTGTTTTATTGCTACAAGTGAAATGTTGTCATGCGCGAAAGGATGTGATAGGCTTACAATCTCCTCATCCAGTAGGAGTTGTGTGATCTTGTGTTATTATGGATGTGTGTTATTTTGAAATGCATGATGGGATGATCACCGTCTTTCACTGTTTAATCTTCTTGCACACTGAACTTTTTCACATTTTGTCCCAACAAATATCCTTTCTTTCTTGCAAACATAATTTAAGTCTTGACATGAATTCATTTTTATCGAAGCCACTTCTGAACACATCTCCACATTCTAGGTTGCAGCTGATTGGCTCCCGCAAATAAACCTTACTGAGCTCTGACACCTGATGAGCAAATGCAAAACATTCTTTGTAGTTTCCAGTCTTTCGTCCGAGTCCTGCCGGCATAAGGTATGTGATAAAGGCCCAGATGCACCAACGACGGGAAGACTAGAGACTGCTTCACGTCGGCGTTTATCAAATCAAGTCAAGATGGCTGCCGTGTAAACAACAGCAGTAGGGGAGCTTCAGTCTGGTGAGTGTCAAAGCAACATGGGCTCATCCTGATTTATCTTTTGTCTTTGTTTAAACAGGCCAGCTCCTAATAGAAACTCTGGAGTGGATCCAATGAGTGTTAAACGGCTGTGAGAGTCGACGTTTTGTCTTTCAAGTGATTTACTTTCTGAGCTTCATGCAACGTCTGCTTAAGGCGTGGGTAAGTTGAGAGCGCTCCCTTCGGAGAGCACTGTAGCACAGGGATGGTATGTCTGCCAGGAAAACACGGGGGGCCGCCTTCACGTCTCCTCTCTGAGCGGAAACATTTACACAGTGGTGTGGCCCTCCGCGCGTCCCTGCCAGCCTGTTAGTCCGGGGACACACCTGGACACACAGACGCATCCTATTTGGCTGTCGTCAAAGGTGCCTGTGCCCACTGGTGTAAAGCCTGGACGTTTATGGAGTCTTGTCCCCCAACAGTAAGGTAGTGTTGAAAGATAAACTAAGGTAACACTCCGTGGAGCTGTCGTCTGTTTAGTAGAAAGTCTCAAACCAGAGTTATTTTGTTATCCTGCGTGCAGTTGACACTTTTTGTACCCAGTGACTTGATTCCATCTCTTATAAACTCACATTGCTCCAAAAATTAAGTCTGAGATCCTTCAGCCTACATAAGCGTCACCTTTAGCACATTTTCACACATTACGCTCTTATGGTTAATTCTCCAATTTGTCCATATAAAATAACTTATTGCTTGAGAGAGGCGCTCAGCCAATGTCTGAGTACTATTGAGAGAGGTAGCTGTTGGTGGAATGTGCTGTTTAGAGGAATCCTCTGCTATTTAAAATGTGAATTACATTGGTGAGAGATGGGTGGGGGGGGGATGGAAACCATTTCACAGTGTTATGCCCCATTTTGGACTCATCCAATCCTGGCGCTGTCATTTAAACAATTCTAAGCAGAAAACTGTGTGGCAGTCTGGTGGTTCTGATTTTAATGTTGTCAATCTATTGTAGAGCGGTTTAGACATTCACACACCACTGTTGACAGTGATAACATAGCTACTAACAAAGTTATTCAAGAATTAAAAATGACAAAGACAAAGAGTGAATGAAGTTGCTCCCAACCTGTGAAATTTTGCTTAGGTCCTTCCTTGTACAATCTTGGATTAACTCCACTCTTTTGGAAGTTTCTTGTTTCCAATATTTATCTCAAGTTTTGCACTTCCCATTTACGCCGCTCATTACCAGAGGGGCGCTGTAGGGGCGGTTTATTTATTCTCTGAAGACAAGATCTGTCACTGGGATGTTATTCTGATATACAGGTTTCTGTTGGAACAAACGTTTTCCCGATAGTCATCTTTAGCTGCGTATAGTGAAATTTAAACTTTAAGTAATAATAAAAAGTCGCTTTATTTTACAATCAAAGAGAATGTGAAAGATAATAAAATATAAATGAATACACCGAAATAATTTATTTCACAAAATTTGATCCTGGCATTAATAATACAAAACAGAAATCTTAAAAATGTCAAAGAATGACACACAGGAGAGCGGTGGTGTTTTTCGCAAAAGAGTGCGGCCTCCCAAACATAGATCGTCTCCTCAGCTGCTGCTGATGACAGCGGCGGGGGAAGCTGGTGAAAATACACAGCTTGCTGTTGCAGCGGCTGGGCTGAGGGGGGACGGACGCACCAGCAGGGGCACGCTCCCTCCAAAGACACACACACACACACACACCTCATCGTTTCCAGCAGCATCAAGGCACACTCGCTGAAAGAAAAGGGAAACTGCAACCGGACTGCAGAAAACGGTAAGTGAGGACATGCGATTATCTCTCTTTTTTTTTTTTTTCTTCCCACTCCTCAAAAAATGATGGCTTTATTTCCCATTGTTTTGATGATTATTCTAAAATATATATATATATATATATATATATATATATTGCTGGTAGTCATTCAAGTCATTCTTTGGATGCGGCATCCTCACTATCGTAATTATGACCAAGAACGACGCCAGGTGCGAGTGATTGAGGAACGGGAGGTCGCGTGTGCGTGTTTTTAACGTGGATCCCGCAGAGCACCAGAGGCTGAGAGACCGTCGCGGCCGCTGCGCCGCACGCACGGCATCTTGAGGAGCTGCCATCAAAGGCGAGCGGAGGGAGGGAAGGCAGTGTGCTGTGGCTTCGCTCCCCCCGCCCCAACCCGCCGGTGGTGCGGCAGGATTTGTGTTGCCTACTGCCGGCCGGTGCAGGAAGGCCCCGCAGAAGCTGAGCGGATGGTCGGGCGAAGCCAGCTGGAAGCCCCGCTCCTCCTCCTCCTCCTCCTCCTCCGAGTTTCCTTTTTGTATTTGGGCTTAAAGAAAGACAACAAAGGCCTTGTTTTAATTCATCACGCTTTCAGAATCGCATCTAATCCCTGATCTGGTCCATATATTTTTTTTTTTAAGCGCGTAGAAAATGTAATTCGTTGCCACGAACTGGCTAATTTGACCGATGTTGACAGTCGGCACAATTGAAAATTGACCCCAGATTTCAAAACAAGCGTGAAATTTGTCAGATGCATGACATGGCAAATCAGAGAAGTGACGCTCGGAGATTGCATATTGGAACATTTTCCTCTCTCACGCTGGCTGTACGTGTCGCACAATAAACAGTCGCAGCGAGTGTTGCTCAGTGACAGAGTGGATGCAAACAGCAACTGGGTCTCCACTCGTTTCTTTATGTCAGATGATGATAGTTTGACGGGCTTAGCTCTCAGTGTTGAGATATTTTAGGCACATATTGGTCACTTACTGGGATCCAAATGTAGAACCTGGATAGAGAAGGAAGGGTGGCTAAATGATTGGAAAACATATTGATAGATGAACAGAATATCTAGCTGTCTGTTTGTGCTATGGTAGAGAAGTTCATTTACTCTCTAAGCTGGACAAAAAATAAATAGTATTGGAAAGAAATCCATCATTAGATACTAATCTGGAAAATCTGGTTTGCCAAAACTCACCTTCTATGTGACTACTGCAGTGTTGCTGATTTAGCTCCATGACAAATCATCTACAGAACAAATGGGCTCCTACCATGACATGGTACATGTGGTGTGTGTGTGTGTGTCTGAGTGTTGGTGCTGCCGGCCATTGCTTCCACCTCTGTGGAGTTCTTCTCACAGCAGGAGATCGGACGACGCGGGTTCAGTCTCCTCTGACAGCCACCCCTCCACCCACCACCCCATCCCAACCACCAGGCTGTCACAGCAGAGTCGGCCCGGAGCCATTACTCACGGCAGATGTGGCGTCACCATCCCAGCTCTGCTCTGCTTTCGTCCACGGCTCATTAGACGGGAAGCCGAGTGGATGAGGGTTTATGGTTGGCTTGGGCGCGTTCCTCATTCTGTTTGCCGTACCTGTACGCGATGGCACAATCCAAAGACGTAGGCGATGCATGAATATCCTTTCGGTCTCTTCGGGTGTAGGGAAATATAACATTTTATTGGCTCTGTGGAGGCTGCATGAGAAAACGAAAACAAACAAATCTTTGGCTAAGATTTTCCACAGCAAGGAAGCTAACGTGAAGCCCTGGTGCCACATCGCCTTAGATATCTCTTCTGGCAATTTCTTTTTATTTCTACAAGTTCCCATATTTGTCATCCTGCAATCAGATGTACAAATATAACAAGTCTAATATAAATACCTGCCTTTTTTTAAGCAAGTGTCTACAAACCTTTGCTATGACTATCACTTGCTGTTTAACAGCACTGTTTATGAGTTATTCACATTATTCTGAGCATTATTTCTAAATACCTACTTTAGATCACGAACATCAACGCTTTATTCAGAGTTTATGATTGTCCCGAAGTGGTCAACTAAGTATTAGCTTCCGACAGGGTAAACTAACATCTTAAAAGATGCTAGCTGTCATTTTTTAAATGGTTTTCACGAACAATTTCATAAACAAATTGTTTAAATATTAGTACAAGATCTGGTACTGTGTCCTTTTCCACTAATATTTATTTAAATGTGTTTAATGCAAAGACAAATGTGGAAGTGACTGTTATGTCATTCATTTTAATGCTCCAATTTCAATGCAAGCAAGATTAAAATTGAGATTTATGCTCTCATAGCCTGTTTTACCTAAGGCAATACCCAAACAAGGAAACAATGCCGCCTATTAATTCATCCCCAGAGGCTATTTAGTTTATTTTCGTCATAAGTAGCCATAAGGAATGTGTTGCAGGCGCTGATGGTAATGAACTCTTAAATCTTAAGACATGAAAGCAACATGAAAAACAAAATACAGCAAAAAATAAATAAATACACCAATCACTGTAAGGTTTTTGGACATCTTATCCAATCTGCAGCCCAATAATCGTAATTAGCATCATACATCCCCCTGAACACTTTGGGTTAATAGCCCCCTGCAGCGATAATGCTGAGTTCCTGGAGGTGGGAGGAGCATAACCAGCCTCGGTGCCTTGCGACACGCAGCGGAGCGTGTTTGGATGGCTGTTTTCATTACATCGTTGCGACGCATTAAATTGGCGAGTCTGACTGAAGATTGATGAATTGGAAAATGGGGATGAAAGCTAAGACTGATGGTTGATTTGAAAGAAAGCAGCTGCTGTTGTTGGTACTGTTTTCTCCACAGGACAGATGGTTGTTTTTTTTATTGATGCTTTTTAGTTCTTTTTTAAAAGGATGTTATTACTATTGAAAGAGATTCAGTTTTGCATGATGGTGTCATGTTTACCTGGGTATTTTTCCTGCATCTGTAGGCTATTCACTGTTTGTTCAGTGTACACAATTTAAAGCCATGTAGCTGTGCTAGAAAAAAACCTGATATGGACTATAGATGATTAGAATAAATTAAACATCCTAAACCGCCGGGAGACATATAAGCACATTTAATTTACTGAGTTTTGCACATGTGGTTAAAGCAATGATGCGGTAAATGTGCCCTAAAGGTCACGGAACAAAATTGTCTCGCCGTCAGAAAGAAACGCCAGCAGAAGGTTTGAGTCTGCCAATAAGGAGCTGGTGTTGATCAGGTGGGCAGCAGACGGGAAAGTGGAAAAGTCGTCAGACTGGTTATGGTCGTCCCAGTGCAGGACGTGTGTCCGGTTTACATCGGCTGATTTGATTTCGTGTTTTGAAAGGCATACAGGCGGCGGTGCAGTTTAGGTGGCTTGGCTGCAGTTATCTGTGTAGCACAGCTGGTTATTGCTGAAGTTAAAGCTTTTAGCATCAAACATTTACCATATGTTAGGCTTTAAAATCAACCGTTTTCAAGAAAATAAGACATGGAATAGATATACAAGATGGCCTAAAGAGATGAAAAGGTCAGTCTTCCAAAACTGAATGGACGCGTGCACATAAAATGATCAAAAAAAACATTTTAATTGAATTTATGGTAGTTGAGTAGATGCAATGTGGTGCATATCCATTCTATGTACAATCAAACTGTACTCTAAACTTTTTAAAAGTTTTAAGTTCGGCTCGCATTGAATACTGAAGAGGTTTTTATCATTTTTTCACTTGCCCCAAAAAAAACCCAAACAGGACTTGGAAGAATGAAAAACTCAGTAAAAACAAGGCTAAGCTTGCTTGATTAGTCACAGACAAACAGACAAGACTTTTCTCTTAGCTTGACCCTGGTGCATGCTTCAACCAATGAGAAGCAAGCTACAAGCTATCAGGCGAAGTCATCAAGTTGTCTGGCCGGAGAGTCGTTGAGCAAACTTGTAAATGTCTGTTAGAATCCACAAAAAAATGTCTGCTCGGCTGAATTCTTCGCTGGGGCGACCAGCAAAAATCCTTAAGGACAACAGTCGAGCTCTCCCAACTGACTCAGAGCTTGACACAACATATCAATCCTGCAGACTGAGATTATCTTGTTCCATCTCTACCAGCCTAAACAACTAGTCTTCAGAGCAGCAAAGCGAAAGAGGTCTTTAAGACAATTGTTGACCGTCTGAAGTCCTGAATCAGACGGTCAAATATAAGAATGTCTTTCAAATGAGGACTGACCTTTACTCGTCGGATATTTTGATTGTTTATGAACCAGATGAAGCATGGAAAGTTGCTGAAAATGACAAAATGATCAAAAAGACGCGTACTATCAAAATTTAACCAAAAAAAAAAAAAAATCAACATTCAATGTAAACAGGCTGTTACTATTGCAAATACTAAACAGTATCTGAGGAAAACAAAGCAAAGTGACATCAAAAATTTGGCCACAATATAATTTATTCTTTCAAATATACCTTTATTCCAGTGGGCTTGTTTACTCCATTCGTCACATACGGCACTTAAACCAAACTTAGCAGCAAATAAAGGAGAAGGAGAGAGAGGGTTAAAATTTCTGCGGCGGGCGTTTAGCTCGTCGTTTTCTCGCCTTACGCATAATATCATTCTGCCAGCACCGCAGTCTTTGTCGCAGCTTTAAAATCATTAGCACAGATTTGGGTCACTGGGATCCTTAAGGAGTTCCTCTCATCACTCTAAAAAGCCCAGCCGGTTTCAGACTGTCGTGTTGGAACCATTCTGCCTCAGCCGTTATTGGGGAAAAATGGTTTTACTGTAAAATGTTAAATCTATTAGCCCTTGTAGTTTTGTACTTTATGTAACAGAGCCACATAACGTGGCTCGTAACTGTGCATTTGTGTTAATAAAATACACTTAATAGCTCATTAAGTAGTAGTATTAGTAGTATTCGAATGAGACTGAATACTTTTCGGACTCGTATATTAAAAAAATAAGTATTTAATTTTATGTAAAGTTTTAAATACCTCTGTCGTGCCATTATAAAATGTGGAAATCGCTGCACAGTGTAAGCCATATTATCTGTATAAAATGAGCTCCTAGTCTTATTTGCTAGAGGAATACACTTTGGTGAGTCTCTGCTTGTCATCAAGAAATGGTAAGTATATTATCTCCAATTGATGGCGGTCCTCACAGGTTCTCAGCCCTGCTTGCCTGACTCCCCCCAGGGGAGGCTGCTCTGAGGCCACTCTGTCTTCACTGACGGTCCTTTTCTTGAACTGAAAGAATGTCTTTGTGGGAGAAGATAAGCACACAGACGCGGCGGACGAAGAACAGGAGCGGATGTCGCCGTGCAGAGGCCGTCCGTCTTGCTAAAGATGAGTCTTGTCTGCTTTGTAAAGCAATTAAGGAAAGTCAGGAAAGGGACATCTGCGCTCATAAAAACCTTCCCACATTAGCAGGAAAAGTCCTTAACTTTGAATTTAACTGGAGCTGAAACGGCTGCCGGATAACGGGGACAACAGAAATCCCTTGATTTGTCTCCACAGCAATACGCTTAATCAAACAGCTGATGAGGACAGAAAGTTTGAGGATCGTTTTTTATGGCTTTATTTTATTGCGGGGTACACAGATCTACTGTAAGATATTTATCCTTACTCAGCATGATTTGACGCAGCTGGATTGCTGCCACGGTATACTCCAGTGGCATTTCCCCTCAGTGATAAAGTCATACCATGCCAGTCTAGCTGCTGCGTCTTCTCTGTCACTTTTACCCTTGGAACTGATGAGGTGGTTGTTTTGTGGCGTTACTCACCTTGGCTTTTGGCTACATGACACAATGCTTCCCAGTTTGCTGTCTTAGCATCTGAGCTCACTGCAGTTCAGCTAAAGACGTGAGTCAGCTGAAGTCCGTGAGCGCTCCTTTGCAGGTTTGGCCTTCAAAGTTAACTTAATTTCCTGGCTTGGTGATTTCTAGTTAATGCACTTTTATCAAGAACAGTTTTTCCCTTTTTTGTGACTCTCAGTGGGTGTATGTGATCAAACGGAGCAGCAGATTGTGATTGGGCCATTTTCTACTTCATTAGCTGCTGGTTCTGCTAGCGCTCCAAGGCATCTTTGTTTATTTTTTTTTCTGCAGGAAGCAGACAATCCGTCTTTCTAATCTGATTCCTCAAAGTTCAACTCTGAAACGCTGAAATCAGGCCATCGGAATCATTTCAAACTCAGAGTAAATGCAGATGTAGTTTTTAAATAGGTTTTATTTAATTAATAAAGGGGTTAAATGCGCCTAAACCAATATTGAATATTCCCACCAAGCCACTGATTGAGCCACCTCTGGCATCAACACGGTCATCGGCCACTCGTGGCAAATGGCAATGAGTCTTTTACATCTCTGTGGAGGAAGATTGGAGGAATTTTCTTCTTTTGCTTGTTGTAAAAATTCAATCTTGTTCTAATTTGACTGAAAACATATTGCATGTTCCTAAGATGTTTCGGAAACTGCCGATTTTAAGGTTTGTGACTATGAGATTGAAAAGGCTTTGCGTGTTAGAGGCGTATTGTTTTAAACTTTTAAATATTTGCTCTAACTTTAGGTATGGATAATTTATCATGAGTATTTGCCTCGTTAGCGACATTGGGGCTGACTTATGAACATCGACAGACATGTTCCTAAAGCAGGGGCCACGTTACACAATGTTTTGCCCGATTTTTCCCGCAAGTCCCTATCAGGGAAAGTCCGTGTCAGTCTGCGTTAGTCATGGTCAGTCTGCAGGGTGAGCGGGTCACAGTCAAACAAACATCTTTGAATTTTTTCGAGGCAGATGTGGAAAATGTCAAAAGTGAAAAAGAGAAGTTGGGACATAGCAACAGCTGGTAGCCAACTTTATTTTTAGACTTTTTTTTGTGATTATACAACAGTTGCCTGTTTTGAATTGCCTTACCTAATGTAAAGAGTGACTGATTCTCTTTATCCCATTATATTTAAACCCAGACAAATAGGAAGTCATGGACTACTGAACTAAAGGGATAGGAACTATTGGTTTTAAAGCATTGATTTTTGCCAAATAATTTTTTTAGCTTGCTATTTTTTCCCCCCCGTACTAATTAAATGTCCGTGAATTAAAAGTAGGATTTTTTCCTCAAATTTTTGTCAGTGTGAGATATCTCTACTACAAAGAGCATAACGTTAACTTAAGGCTTTATACAAACATAATGAAAACATAGTTGTTGTTTTTTTTTTCTCCAGCTGACATCCAGCACAAGATTATTAAATCCTAGTAAATTTACAATTTCACAAATTACAATTACTCAGACACCTGGGAGGCTTCATGCGTTTCATTATAGCGACTGTTTCCAAAACCTTCTTTTCTCTGCTCTCCTCCACACCATTTTCCCACCATATGCACACCACTGGAATTGACTCTCATCCCACTCTATTTCTCCTCCACTCTCCGGTCTCATCCATGACTCACAAAGCCCATTTAACCTTCACCCAGCTAAATGCAAGCCAACACTTCTTTTCTACCCTCTGGCTGAAAGCACCCCGGTATCCACTTTTCGTCCTTCCCGATACTTTGTACGCACCGTGCCTCGCCGTGCAGCCGCCTTTATTATGTCCCTTTTGTACACTTGATATTTCAACAGGCAGCGGTATTGTCGTTGGGTATGAAAATATGCGGTATACATAACGCATAGCTCTAGCTGCCCTTGTAGGACCTGTTTTTGTCTAGGAAATAACCGAGCACAAAGAAGAAACGAGAGTAAAATTCAGGAAACTCCTGTGCTTTGTTACACATCCGCTCCAGCCGATGATCCGTTTCAGCTATAGGATATATGTTACCTGTGAGATATTTGCTCTACAAAAGGCCCATTAAAACAAAGGAGAGCAGCTAACTTTTCGAAATGGGTATCGCATGCTTTTTTTTTTCTCATGGTGTCTTCCTCTGTATACACACACAAGCTATCAAGTGACCAAGGGTGTGTCCTAGAAGCATCGGTTCAGATTAACCAGCTTGTCTTTTGGTCGAAAATGACGCTGCACTTATTCACTTTTGTTCGATATTTTCTGCTCTTCCCCCTCAGAGATGCGCCGTTTGAAAACTTGACAGATGTGTCCCGTTGATGAGGCTGTGAAAGAAAAATGAATCAAATCTTCAGAAAAAAATAACACTTTAGAGTATAAATGACTTTATGAAACACTTGACAGATTCTGAAAATGGCTAACCTGGAGTCTTTTTCCTCTTTGCGTTGGCTTTACCTGGTGGCACTTTGGTGTTTTGCTGATCAGGAAAAATATCAGATTTTTCACTTTCTGATGGACTTTTCTACCGGTCACGTTGGTCAAGTCGAAAATCTTCCTCTTCCCAGTCATCAACTGATTTCACTGTAGGTTTCTTTTGAGCAAGAAGAAACACACAAGTGAAATTAATTTACACTGAATGCTTGCATCATTGCATTTTTTCAGACTTTATTTTGTGGCTCTAACTTGATGCCACTAAATGTAACTTTTGGTTAAATTTAGTGGCACCTTGTTAGGCTATTAGGGAAACATGTAATGATGTCCACAAATAGTGGTGAAGCTATTTCTGCTTATGGTAGTTGTAGTTTCTTAATGACTTTACCACTTATCACCTCTGTTGGTCCTAAAGCCTTTATGTTGCATTAAACAACAATTATCCTTAGGTTTATTACAGGCATAGGCCGCCTGGATCCATGGTACTTAAAGAATTTGTTTACACTCATAGCTGTTATTTGCAATTTATATATATATTAGATAGATACAACTTAGCAATATGTTCTGCAGTTTTTGCTGCTCATCCAGTGATTTTCACGGTCGCCTCGCTTTATTCAGCAGCCATGGTTCTTCCAGCCGTCGGACGAGGTTCTTCTTTAAAATATTAATATTTCTGGCCATGTTCCATAACGACGCTTACAATGTTGCCCAGAAGCATTGCTTCTCTTTTTGATGAATCGTTGCCAAACAGCTAAGGAGTCTCCGCACAGATAAATTATTGATTGCCTTTGTTTTCTTTTTTATAAGATTTTGACATCTTCCATTTACGAGGCTGCATCTCCATAAAACTGCCGATTCAGGTTACAATCAGAATTTTGATCTATTTTGTGTTTGTTGGTGACCAGTATGTCATAATTCGAAGCTTCCTCACACTCTGTGCTTAACGAGAAGGTATTTGGGACAGCGATTGATAAGTAGGATCAGGTATCAGACATCCAATAAAGTGGCAGGACTTTAGGTTTTATTGACACTAAGATAATTGACTTTAGGATTAGAATCAGGAACCGTGGGGCTTTAGTGTAGCCGAATGTAGAATCGCTGGTTTTACACAGTTAAATGATCCCCTGTGAGCTCCGTCGCACAGGCGGTCTCTGTGGGTTTGCTCGGCTTATCCTCGTCAGCCCAAACCGCTCGCAACTCAGACCTTTTGTTTCCACCAGCCGCAAGCAGAAGGATTCGGTTGTGACCAGAACCGAATGAATTTCATGCTTTGGACCTCTTTTCGCACGCAAGTTGAGCCAGAACTCCTGAGGTTATGATGTTTTTTAATTTTTTTTTTTTTTTTTTACACGCACATCATGCAGGGATTTAAAGCTAAGAAAGAATATTTTATAAATATTCCTCGTAATTAAGCACACAAAAAGAAATTGTGGATATACTGTATTTACACAGTAGGTCCCCAATTTAAAGGGGCTTTTGCTTTGCTTTGAGCTGCCCACTTTAGCGCAGGCAGCATCCGTCTGTGTCTGAAGTACCAAATCGCTGACTGGGGCCTTTGTGTAGAGGCGGCTGCAGCCTCTCTGGTAGAGAGTCCATCCTGTCTGGCTGCCCCCCAAGCTCAGCACCGTATTCCAGCCCTGAATATCCCTGGGTCTGTGCAGGCACGTCTGATGAGAGATGAAGTGATAGTCGCTCAGGTTCGCCGCTTCGGTTGGTCTACTGCGGCGCATAGCTGAGCTCTGAATCTGGGTGAAATCCTCTTTCGCATTTGCATCTGTTGCCAAAGATAAGCTGCAATTATATGAGCTGTGACTGAAACCTGAGCGCTTGCATTTTTTATTTTTTTTTCGGTAACACTTTATTTGACGGGTTGTGAATAAGACTGTCATGGCACCGTCATGAACATGACATAACACCTGTCATGACTGTTGTCATAAAGTGTCATTCGGTAAATCATGACACTTTCAATACAAAGTTGACATTATTCAAAATGTCTTTGTTATGACAACTTGACATTAACCAAGAAATCATGATCTGACGTAAATTTGTTATAAAAGTATTACTGATTAAACTTTAGCTTTAATAACATAAAGCTACATCATTTTTAAGTGCTATGATTTACCGAATGACACTTTATGGCAACAGTCATAAACATTCATGAAGACTTACTCATGTTCATGACAGGTTGTTATGTCATGTTTATGATGGTGTTATGACAGTCTTATTCACAACCCGTCAAATAAAATGTTACCTTTGTTTACTTGCTGTAGGATACAGTAGAAGGAGAACCTGACTGGCGGGTTTACAGTCACCGGAAAAATATTTGCAGACGTTTCGGTGACGTAGAATAACTTTTATCGGTTCCGTATACAGTATAATTTTAGAGAACAAAAGGGCAGAAAAGTCCGTACAGCCGACCGTATGTCAGATTGTGAGCTTTGTCAGACACAGTTGGGTGTGTGCCAAGGCAGCAGATGTCCTGTGCAACGCTGGCTGATTTTCTATGCCAGCACCAGAACGCAATACTGTTAGAACAAAGATAATTGAGAAAATTCTTCAAAAATATCAAATCTACTATAGCAAATGTTGCTACTCCTCAGCTTCCATCACTTTTACATTTGTTTTCATTGCGTTTTCTTGTGTGGGTGAATTTTGAAAGTCGCAAACAAAAGATTTTGAAAGTTCTGTGAGGAAAATTTTTGCCCTGTCAGTGGCTGACGCTAAACAAGATTGTTTCTGAACACTCTGGGTTGCATTTTATCAACTAGAAAAGCTTTGTCTTCGCCTGCAAAAAAAGCTCTGGGGAAAATTTGTCAGCCATTAAAAAAAATAAATAAATAAAAAGAAAAGCCCAAAGTTGATAGTCAGGCTTTCTGCTAAGATCTTCAGTCACTGAAATCCCACATTTGCAAGAAACAAACCTGAGCAACAGTGAAAACGGCACAGATTTGAGATACGTGTAGAATAATTTATTACTTTATTATCACTGTTGAAGCTACATAATGAACAAGCAATGACTAGATCGTCTCTTCTGTTTATCTTATTTCACTGCAACATGTCGACCCTGCGCTTCATCCAGTTGTGAGTTTTAGGAATGTTTTACCAACATGTCAAAACCAAAGCGATAGAAACATCTGTGTTGTCAGTGGAAACGGGAATTTGGTCTTGCTATGCTGCAGACCTGCGACTCTGCAGAACAACGTGGCGGACTGGTTGCTTTTGTTTTGTGCGCTGCATTTGACTGCAGGTCAGTGTAGTTGGAGAATTTGTTTAATGGAAATCAGGGCAAAGAAAACAAGCAAATTAAGGGGGTTTATTTGTCTGCACTGCACCGAGTTCTCAGCACAATGATCCTCCACTCTAAGAGGAAGAGGAGAACGATCCCTGAACCGCGAGGCCAAACAAAAGGGTTGCATCGTTCCCCTTTTATTTTGCTGCTCAGGTGGAGCCGTGACTCACGGCGCTCTGGAGCGTCATTATGTTCGCTTTTGTCACCGTAATGAACGTTGTCATTTTGACAAAGCTCGGGGCTACGGTGAGCGGCAGCTGGGATTTAATTGACCACAAAACAAACACGACACTTAAATAAATTTGAAAGCACGAACGCGGAGAACGATTCAGTTTGAACACAAACCCAATACGGAGAATAATGCCTCCGATTAAACCGAGTTCTGCTTTGTCTGTTGGTAGCATCAAGTCCCTTTACAGTCCAGTGTGCCACAAACTAGAAGGCAGCAGACGGTAATTTGTTGCCTTTGTGTCTGGCATGCGCCTTTAAAAAAAATTACACCAATTCTGTACACACACACACAGTCGTCATAATCATCTGATTGTCTCCATAATTATGGCATGCCCCTGATTCTCTTGTATTGTCTGGCCCCAAAGAGGGAAAAAAATGGACACAGAAAATGACTGGAGGCCATTAAAAAGTTAGGTTGGCACAGCAAAAAAAAAAAATAAAATAAAAATAAATTTAAAAAATCTATTATATATTTATTGACAATAACTACTTTAAAAGGCAAAGTCAGCATGATATTCTAAAAATAGACACCTTCTGAGAGTCTTCTACCTGATCTGACACCAGGAAGAGAGCTGGTAGCTGGGACTTTGTGATAAAACTTCAATCAGGGCTTCAATCCTCAGTTGAACCATTTAAAAGAAATGATCTTTTTCATGTGAGTCTCGCTTCCTTGCAGCTACACTGCCAGACAGAATGTGGGTGTCAGTCTGCACCCAGATATCTTTTGTGTCGGCTCCTCATCACAGCTCCACGACTGTGAGAACGAGATTTATTTAAAAAAATTTTTTTTTTTTTTACATCAGTCCTAAATTAATGGGATCACGCCAGTGGAGAAATCCCTCTCCACTGGCGTTGCTAATATTAGCAGGCCTCAATCTCCTTCCCTCTTTCTGCCTTTTGTCTTTGTGAGCTGGAAGACATGCGGTCAATATTAGACATCTTCCGCACGTCCTACAGGTCCATTCAGATCAACGTTTGCTTTCCTTTGTTCGCCGAGCTTTTGTTCCTCATTTCCACTGTCCTGCTTCTCATTTACCTCCACTCCCATTCCTCAACATCTGTGTCCGTCTTTGCTTTCCCTTGCAGCCTGTAAGGTTGCTGTCTGAGATGAGATGGTTTTAGTATCACCGTGGTGATATGTTGTGACCGTTTCGTTCCCTTTTCCTTCTTTCTTCAATAGTAAGAAGCGAATAGTTTTTTGTGCTACAGTGAGTTACTAATAGGAACTGGCTGAAGGCAGAAATATTCAACACAATCTTACCGATTTTATAAAACAAATAAGAGCTATAAATATTCCCATTGCTGATAAAATATTACATTAGATTGAATACTATGTTTATTTCCTCTGCTTTTGTTCAATATTTGTACTTTAAAATCATCAAATGTCAAATTTAGCAGTTTTATTATTGCTAGTAGTTTCACTCTTCTATCTAGTTTTATCCGTTGTGCATTTAACAATGATTCATTAGCTCACTCCTCACTCCTGCTCCGGCTCACTCCTGATGAGACACAAAATTAGACAATGACGTGTGTTTAAGACATTTTTTTAATTAAGTTTAGACTGCCTACAATAATAAATGTGTCACAATCCTCTAAAGCGTTGTGGTAATCTTTTTCAATCAGTGTGTTTTTTTTTTTTCTTCTCCCAACAAACAATTGTGTCATTATCTCTTAAGTTTCCCTCCAGATATCAACTCTTGGTTCCCCCATTACCCTTAACTGTTGCCTCTTGATTGCATTATGCATTAAGGAAACGGCTGACTTGTAATGACTTTACTGTCCTATTAAATCTAGTCACTTAAGTTTATTGATATAGCCATCGTTTTCCAAACAAATGGCATCTGAAGGCACTTTGAAAAAAAAAAAAAGAAAATCCAACTCATTTCTTTTTTTTTACACAAACACTCAGTGAACATAGAAACAGATTGGATTCAGTGACACGCAATTCACTTCGATCTTAAATGTATTAAAGGAAATCCAATTCCGTTCATAATTCCAACTGGTAAAAAAAAAAAACAACAAAAAAGTTGCTTAAAAGTTATTTATATTGACGGCAACGCTTCGTCCTTCTAAGCAAGCCAGTTGCAAGAGTGTGTAGATAATCGCATTGAGTCAAAGATTCTGCAGGGCTCCCTCATACTGAGGAAGAATGTGGAAATTAGCAACTCCCTTTTAACAGGAAGAAACCTCCAGCAGAACCGGGCTCAGCGAGAGTGACCGGTCTGATTTGGTCCTTAAAGTCTTTCACTCGTTACTGTTTGTGCTGGGAGGATGGCTGGGATCAAAGCTTCCACTGAAGTGGCTAAATAATACAGAAAACGAACTCCACAAGTTGTTACCTGCAGCATGACGTAAGTCACTTAAAAACAATAAAATAATGAGTTTTTGTTGTGCACTGCAGCACAGGTAGTTGCTGCAGGAATCTAGTTTGCTAATTAATGACGCGACCTTTTGAAGCCTTTAATATTAATACATTTTTATTCTTCCTGTGGCGACTCGTGTGGTGTGAATAATTAAAACTATGGGATTTTATGAAAGGCTTTATTGCAGGCATATTTTTCACAATAATAGTTCCAGTTTTATCCTTTGACTTTTGAATACTTACCTGCTGTTAATATTTTCTATTTCTTCCACTGGTGACGACTGAATGCATGTCACCAGTGGACATGCACCAGTGAATTCTCCATCACTACTTCGTCTCGGTGTAAAATGTGGATTGGCAGCTGGTGACCAGTTGGGCGGTTGGACGGCAGCCTGGGAATAATGTAATAACCTCATTGCTAAGATCCGTTTATAACCATATGTCAATTCATAAACTCTTGTTTATAGGCCTCGTTTATACTAATATTACTGCGAGCAATCTAAAAGGCAACCGAGCATAACCGTTTCATCATCATTATAATTACATGTATTTGTGTAAGACATTTCAGCAACAAAAAATTCAAAGTGCTTTATGAGATAAAAATGTCTGTTAGGCTTTAACATTTGTGCCACCTGATGTAAGTTAATGCCGATTCTAACTCGTCGCTCTACTTTGTGCCCGCTGTTGGTTTCCTTGAGAAAAGCGTTTTTGGAAAAACAGATCCCCTGAAAAGTCCCCAGCATGAATGATGTGTCTTTTTGCATCTCTTCCCTATTGCTAAAGCTTGCCACACTTAGAGAAGTCGCACAAAATACTACAGCGATAACACTACGCCACGCATGCGCTCTGTCTGCATTGGCGATTTACTCGTCTTTGCATGCGGGACGCCTGAAACTGACACCGTAACTAATGTTTGCTTAATTAGGCTAACAATTACTTCATGTTCGAGGACACTTCTGAGATCATTTTGTACCAACAAGATCAACTGACCTCAGAACAGGAAAAAACTTCATTGTTTTAGCAAAAGTAATGTAACCCACACAACACTCATTTTCACCAGATGAAAAACAGTTTGACAGCAGTGTTACGACTCCTTTTCTGCCCAAGTTTTCTTATTTACCTTATAGGCTGTCAACAAGGAAGTCAAATGTCTTGAGTAGGGCTAGATATTTGTGTTAAATTGGATTTTATAGCCTTGAGGGACATTCGCTCCAACACATTCTGCAGAAATCTGCAAATTAGCATAGAAATAAAACTCAGTGGCAGGCCTCTTACTCACTGCCACTGATCTAATGGAGTCAAGTCTCCTATGGTAAAGTCTTTTTATGCACTCATGGATATCCGCATAGGTCATCTTTTTAGGTCAGATTGCATTTTCTTTTGTCTTGCTGTTCTTCCGGAGCCTCTCTCACTCCCATTTTATCAAAATGCTTCCTACTGTTCTTCAATCTCGCTCTTATATTTCCTGCTTCACATCCTCTGCGTGACACTCTTGATATCTATATTGTGGACTCTGGCTGAAACGGCGAGGAAGGGAGGAATGACTCTTTAACCTCTGGAGGAGCACAAAGAAAGCTTCGAGGAGGCAGTAAATCTTCATGATTAAACCACGGCTCTCTCAGTCTGCTCCTGTTTGCGTGGGGCCGGTCCATGCGAGTGTCCTTCGGAGAATGCTCCCAGACTGTTGAAATAAAAAATTTAAAAAACTCTGTGCGTAGTTATGACAACCAGTCTACCCCGTGTTTCTCCATGTGAAACGCACATACGTGTGAACACATACAGTAACGGAAAGGATGGGTTTTGAACTTTTTCACTGAGTCTTTGAGAGCCAGAACTTGTTTGTGGTATTTTTTCAGCTCTATTACATCCGCAGACGCTGATTTGTACTAGTTTATACTGCAAGTTTCACCAGTGTGATCGTCAGGGGCTGTGATCTGGAGGATTAGTGAAAGTGGTAGAGATAATGATAATTGTGTAAGTACTATTTTAAATTACCATGTGACAATCTTTTTTTTTAATTGTTCATTTTAAGTCCAATTCAACAATTGAAAGCAAAATATAGTTCCAACAGCTTTTAGCATGTCGTAACCAATAAACAAATTTTACCTAAAAGCTTCCCTGGCTGCTTGACAAACCATTAAACCATCAAACACTTCTAAATGACCACTATCAGGAATGTGGGATTTCTCGATAGAAATCTAACCAGAATTAGAATAAAACTACGAAAACAATTAACTAAAGTCTTCTCGGCTTAAAAACCGTCCATGCTTCTTGTTTTTTTTGGCTGCTATCCATAACCCTTGTCAACACATAGCTTCGGCTTCCTGGACATGCCACCATCTGCACCCGTCAGCGAGGAAACGGGTTCCTGACCCGACACTAAAACTGAAATTTAAAGATTAGTCTGAACTGATTTTATCTGAATAAACTCAAAGTAAAACCCGCTGTGTAAATATTTGAACGGCAACATCCCCACATTCTGCTGCTAATGAAATGTATTAAATAAAAATGATTTCAGTTTCATAAGTAGTTGACTAAATATTGCCCCTACCTCCTTCATATGCCTTGCAGTAAATACTGATAAACTGGATTATAGCAAATAATGGTTATCAAAAGGTACTAGATAATTGCAACAATTGTATTTGTTGGCGAGAAAGGAACATTTATCTGGAACATTATCTACATTTAATGTGATTTGAAAGCGTAGTTAAATTACAGCGCTTCATTGCGGTACTGTCAGCCTTGTCACAAGCTGTTAAAATCAAACCTCTCCTACTGAATTTCATTGACCATTTAAACGTTGTTTTACAGCCAGCCGTTACCGTTGCACACATTGTTGTATCTGCTTTTGGATTCTCTTTTCGCATGCCGAACTGCTGTCCAAAACGCAACAATCATGATTCCTGTGCCCAAGGGACCAATCTATCTAAATTTGCAAATAGCGCCGGCATGGCTGCCGTCTTTAAAGAGATCATTTGTCATTTTGTGTAACTGGAGAAGCATGTAGCCAGATGTTTATAGGCACAGACTACACACACAGAATAATGAATGACCAAGCCCCTCACCAGAGCCTCTTCATGGACAGATGGCACGTCTGAAGTTGAACCAAACAACATTCAGAGTCTTACTGGCAGCCAAGATTTCACCTCTGTGTTCTGCTGCCCACCCTGCGGTGAAAAGTCTTTTTTATGTTTTCCTATGCCTTGACACGATCAAGCAGTCACAAATATCACATTAGTATGTCTTGACGCAAAAGAAACAGCCTGGTATTTCTTCTGCTTCCTGCTGTTTGCACTCCGGGTCAGCTGATGTGCGGCTCTCCAGCGAGACTCTGGCTGATTTCGTGGCAGCCTGGGCTCTCTAAGCGATGCCAAGACGTTCGGTACTCAGACAGATGGCGCTCGCTTTCGCTGTGTTGAGTTGTAAGGCTCCAGTTTCATAAATGGCAAACAGAAACGTGCAACTTATGCAAATTCTCCTACCAGTTTAGCCAATAGTGACTTCAAAACAATCACACGCTGCAGACAATAAAGGCCTATTTATTTATATAGGTCTCAACTTCAGCCTTATTTTGCAATCCACCCATTCCAGGGCTGGAGCCAGAAGTTCAAGTGCTAAAAAAGAAAACTGGTAGAAGGCTAAAAATGAAATAAATCCCCCATAAAGCACTGTAAACACATTACATAGCTGTCCTTGAAGTGTTGGGTAAATTAAAACACATATTTCTTGATGCAGATTGCCTAGAGTTAAATAGCTTCACTGTCTGCAGATTATGTAGATTTTAAGTAAATGTTTCTAAGATCATACGAAAGATTTAAGGGATAGACAGTAAGAGTATGGATTAGATGCGTTTTTCAGGCAGGTGCTTCTGTCTTCTCAGGGCGGAGGCTTCTACCCCCAGGCATTAGGGGGCACACATAAATTTCTGTTCATGCTTGGGGTCGCTTATTCTGTCACGGTGGAAAGAAATCAGACACATGGTGTTTCACTCCCAGTGGAGCCATAAGATCAGGGAACTAATTGAAACAGCTACAGGCTAAATCAAAGCGGTGCAGGCATTGGGGCATGCAGTATGCTACATCTTCACCTTTGTCGCCGATGTTATTGACCCAGTTCTGTTGGTGGAACTACCTGCCTTCATCTCCTGAACCTACGTTTCAAATTTGCAATGTTGTCACAGAGATATTCTGGTTGACTGTTGTTGATTTTTGCTTAAATATTTCTCGAGATGAATGCAATTGAGAAGCTTTACTGAAAACAGTACACAGTTCAATAACAGTTAAATACTTGCACTTATGAGTTGGCTCAAACAAACTAGGTTTATGGTTTAACACATCAAAATCAAATAAGCTGACGAGTCAAACGCTACTTGATTTTGATAGGATTGCAATAATGCTCAAAAATGATGGTTTGATTGACGGTGGTGTTTAAGCGATGCTCAATTGGTACGAAGAAGCCCAAAGGCATATCTCCTATACCATTTCATGAACACTACTAGCTTTGAACTGTTGATACAAAGCAGGACTGATTCACCCGACAATATAAGCTTGATGTCGCAGCTGTCATCAAGACATTTTATCTCTGTTATTGTCTGGTGTTGTTCAGCGTGTGAATTGCAGTCTCAGTTTCTGCTACTATAGACCAACTTCTTCAGTCTATTGTGTGACAGTACACCACATACTTTGAGTTTGGTGAACAGTGTTTGATTTGCTAATGACTGTTTGTCTTCCTGAACCAGCCTGTCCAATCTCTTCTGACCTCTGACACCAACAAGCCAATTTGATCTTGCCTTCACACTACATCTCATTTAATATTTTCTCCTTTTCTTTTTTTTTTTTTTTTTAAACACCATTATTTCCAAATATGAGCAATGCTTGCACAGGAAATCCCTGTAGGTCAACAGTTTCTGAAGTACTCCAACTAGCCTGTCTGGCATCAACACTCATGCCGCTTTCAAAGTCAATTAAATTGCATTCCTTCCTTGTTCTGATCCGCTGTTTGAACAGCAGCGAATTGTCTTCATTGGGATTAGTCATAACAGATCAATAGGTCTTCGTCTGCAGCTGCTATTTGTAAAAAAAAAAAAAAAATGGTGATGTTTTTAAGTTTGCAACAGAGATGCAGGTCTCTTTGTGAGTTGCATTAGCCTTACATTACCTCATAGAAACACCTTTAAAGCTCACTATGTGGCATCATGTTTACATATTGGGTCAGCTTTGCTTGGTTTTTATGCCCTTTCCCAGCTTTTCTCTTGTCACATTTCATCTTTGAGTCCCCCCCCCCTCCTCTTGCCTTCCCTCCTGCACTCTGATGATGAAGCGCTTTTAGATTTGCTCCTTAATAATGCATGTTTCCGCTTGCTCTTCATTTTTTTATGTTTGTTCCTCCTCTACCCTTTTCTGTCCGTCTCAAACTAAGTCTTTCTCCCACGATCCCCGCGTTCGCCTCTAGCTACAGTTTTCTGATGTCTCTGTGCGCTTCTGTCTCTATTCATTAGGATCTCACACTTTTTTCTCCCCCTCACCCCACTTTTCTCCGTTATCCTTATCTTTGTCCTCTCTTGTTTCGGCTCGGCTTGCTTCAGTTCTGCTCAGATAACATCAATGCAGTCCAAGTTCAAAGCAGATCAGTCGAGAGCGCAGAGTTTAATCGGTTCTAGCTGTTGTAACTCAGATCATTCGGTTCTGTTGCTAACATGTGCTGTAGACCTTCACCAGGAAGATAAACCAATAAAAATTTCATTTGAGTTTTATTTAGTTTTTTTTTGTTGTTGTTTTTGAAAGATGATTCAGTCTCATCAGCTCGAGTTTTATAGCTCCACGTCCAACTAAGCACGCTTTATTTTATTGTTTATAATTTATGTTTTTGTTTGTTTGCTAATGTGAGATGAATGAACGGTCCCTCTGGAGATTATGATAATGCATTTGTGGTCACGAAGGGTAGCCTCTTTGTTGGAGGTGGAAGGGGCATTGTGTGTGTGTGGGTGTGTGTGTGCATGTGTTCGGTTTGGGTGGATTTTATGTTAGTATGCGCCCTGACGGAGGTAGAAATAATAAAAGTGACAGAGGGACATTGTGGCTGATTAAAGGCCATGTATTCAGCAAGAAATAGTAATTTACTGAGTATTCTCTGGGGAGGGAGGAAGATGTGCACATATTATTCAGCAGCTTCTGGTCAACCATGGCTATAGAAGGTGAAAGAATTAAGATCTGTTTGCTCTGATGACTAATTTTAACCCATTTTTCTATTATTATGCTGATTGGCTATCTTAAATTCTATCAGAAAATGTCTAAATAATAATATAAATGGCATGATGTGGTGAAGAAAGTCAGATGTTGTTAATTGGTACCTCTTAAGAAGTGCTGGCTAATTTTTTTTTTCATTTGGCCTTTTCCTGTCTCTCAATTTAAATACAGTATATGCTGCTGTCCCCATTAGATTGTTGCATGATGGCGCACAAAGCTATCATTCCTAAAACAGTGCGGACAACTTGGACCATCGTGCGAAATCTGCACCACGGATAAAAACGTGAAACAATCCTCCCCTTGTGCTTGTTCTCTGTCTCTCAGTGGTGCAAAAAAAGGAGGGCAAAATCAACTCACCATTTCAACTCATTTTCCATTGTTCGCATTAAAATGGCTTCCAGTATATCTGGTTTGTCCACGAATGTCATAACTCCAATAAATTTTTTTTTTTTAAATCCACCCTCAAAATTTATAACCTAGCTCTGAAGGATAAATCCTTAACCTAGAAGGAGTACTGGATACTTATCAAAGTCAAGATTTATTGGTACCTCCCTTGTTATATACTTTTTCGGTGTAATTTTATTTCCAAGAGCCTCGTTAATGTCAACCAACAGATTTTTTTTTTTTTTTTACTGGGGTTGAAAACATCAAGTCTCACTACATCTTCATCTGTGTTTGCAGGTCTGACACAACATTACAACAAACTGCTGGGATTAACTCCAAACAGGTGAGTCAAAGATCACTGTCTAGTAGTTTTGGCAAGTTGACTAGAGATACATAAAAGCAACTCGGGTTCATTTGTCCTGGGGGATGTGTGATGTTTTGAGATGTTCTGGGTATATAAATCTACTGGATGTGCTGTTTTAGGGTATTGCCATACCTTCTTGCATATATTTTCTTCTTTTTTTTGGGTGCTTTATTTCGTTTGGCATCATTGTGATGATTGTATTTCACTGTGAAAGCGGGCACCCTGTTGGCACTGGGTCACAGTTACCGTAGCATCTGTTTCTGAATGGTTGAGCATAGAGTTAGAAAGGTGCATGTGCCGATCTCAGGAAGACCTTCTGGCAGTTGTACTGCATTTTCTTAAAGTTGCTGTATTTCAAATGCAGAAGTTCAGCTGGAAAGTGCTGAGCAGTGATTTGTAGCATCTGCAGTTTTACCTCTGCAAACTGCAGAAGGTGAATGTTTGGGAAAAAAAGAAGAAAAACCACTCACAAAATAAAGGTGAACACATTGTGAAGGGGAAAAAAAGCTTGGATTAAGCAATATTTGCTATTGATTTGATTTTCAGATGTGAACAGAGCTCAAAGCATTCGGAGGGACTTATAATCTTTCACAAACAGAATTTATTATAGACATTATAGTATATAATGTCTATAATATTATATAGACATTATTATTATTATAATATTATAGTATGTAATGGCGGGTTTATGGTCTGATAAACCCGCTGAGACAGAGGCTGGCACCTACAGACAGTTCATTCCTAGTCAGGTCATTTGGTCACTTCTTTTTTTTTTTTTCTTTAATTCACACCCCGTACAATCTTAGAAAAATAACGTGAGGAAGTGTGAACTACAAACTCCAGTTGACAAGCAATAGACCTTGCTGTTTTCTTTAGGGTAAAACTGATCTGTTGTAAAACAAAGTTCAGTGTGTCGGACTATAGGTAACTAACAAAACCATATAATTTAAATTTTACTCTCACTTTGGTTACCATATAATAAGATTATTTTAACATTATTCGATTGCATTCCAATTGCTTTTCGCGATTGCTTTCATTTCCATGAAATGACATGGATGCAAAATAGAAATTTGCCTGAGAGATGAGAGGACAAGCACGTGTTTGAACACAGTTTGAATATGACTGGAAAAATCCGAGCCGCATGTCCTGGCGTCACCTGCTGCTCTCCTGCTGCTGACCACACTGCACACACTCATTTCACAAAGGTACAACAAACACACATCACAGCAATCAAATATCCACTAGTCTCAAGTTCTCTCTAGCAACACTGTGGTAAGACACGCTGAATGGAAAATCATATAAAATCGACCATGTGGAAACCCCATAAAACCAATCTGCCGGCCGGGAGCAATAGTTTAGTAAGTCGAGCATGCTGTACAGCAGTATTGCATAACACGCCACTGTTATGTTTCCATGTTTAATTACCATCATTGTTTTCTGAACAGTCTCATGAGGACACTCGCTCGTACTGAGCCACAACTTGCACTGCGAGTCATTTTCGCAGGGGTTTGTTCTAGTGCGTAGAAGTCGCAGAGAAGTGGTTCACTTTCAGGTGTCGCTCGGAGTGATGGCGAATCTCTGTTCTGTGGAGCCCCAGCTTTCTCTTTCTCTCTCCTCTACATGAGTAATCCTGACGAACAGATGGGTGGAGGAGGCAAGTGGCCATGCCAGCTTGTTACACTGCCATAACACCGTCAATTGGAAACCTCCCCCCTTGCACCTTCTGCCCCCACTTTCCCATCATGCCCTGTTCACTCCTGTTAGCGCTTTAGCTTCCTCTGCCTTGTATTTGGCCTTCCCAGTTCTGTATCCATCATTACACTTGGGTGCTAACGACAATGTCGCTGTCAGCCAGCTAGTTTATTTGATTGTGCCACTAATGCAACAAGAAAACATACATGAAATATTGGTGTTCAACAACCGTAAAATCTCGTGACACTGTTGCTCTGAAAGATGAGCATATCCAAATCCTGAGGACTGCACACAGTAAATCATGTTGCCGCGCAGCCCCAAGTCACATAGCAAGGCCACGTGTATCGTGGCTCATCAATACCTTTTCGCTTTGCAGTAGCACCCAGGAATACCAATGAGACTTGGCTTGTTTACAGGCCCAGAAGGATTTACAGCACATATCCATAGTCATGCTGCATTGAAATGAAATTCATATGGATTTTAGAGCTTGCAATCTAATGTGCAAGCTCTTTATATGCTTCTTTCTTCAAAACCAGCCAAAGTCTACAATTTTCAGAGTGTGGGATGATACCCATGAAGATTTACAGTGATGGCAGGTCCTTGTGATATTTTCTAAACTAATGCTTTGACTTTATAATCAATTAAAAATAAATGCAGTGAAGAGGTACATCTCAAAGGATTTTTTTTCCCTGTTCTTCAGCTGTTGACTGTGAAATGTCCAAATGTTTTCATTCCGATTTTACACAACACTATTTTATTTCCCAAGATTACAGTGCACAAAAAGAATAAATTTCTTTTTGTAAAGAAATGTATTGATTAAAATGTAGCGGTTAAATGATTTATGTAAATTTTATCCGATATATCTTATTGTGCTCGTGTTATGTTCAGTTTCCCAGGGTTCGGTGCTCGGACCAGTAGTTTTTAATGTGAACACACTACCTTTGGGTATTATTTTTAGGAAACATTAGGACATGATGACTGTAATCATTTACTTTGAACTAAATATAAAAAAAGGAATTTGACCCCCCAAAAAATTTAGCTTGCTACTTTTCTCAGATCCGATTTTGTAATCCTGCTTTCCTAAAAGGAAAAAATAAAGTCCATACAGTGAGAAATAAAGTTTTTTATGCGTCTCAGTTCTGCTCAGTATTTCACGTGACTTGGCAAACAACAACCAGTGATGGACGGAGCCAGCCGCTGCACTGACTCTGCCTGCAAATGTTTGAAGAGATGACTTTAGACATGCAAGGCGCACATTCAGAGCTGAACACACTCGCATGTGCCCACTGGCACATACACAGCCAGGCCTCAGGCAGCAAACAAACAGATTTCTGCTGCCCGCTGAATGTGTGCGATTGTCTGAATATCGCACTATAACTGGACGTTGGATGAAAACAGTGCATTATACATGAATACGGTGCCTTACAAATATAAAGTGTTAAAGAAAATGCAGTTGACAGAATTAAAAGTAAAAAAAAATCAAATAAAAAATGTAAATACTGCTTCCATATTGAACATAAAGAATGCAACACTCAGTGTCATTATTATCAGGAAACCTTTTCCAAAACTTCGTCTCATGCAGGCATACCTCTATGGTGCCCGTATCATGGCTTATCAGTAGCCCCAGTTGTATTATGGCAGCCAAGACGCTCTGCATATAGTGTTAACTAAATCATGCAGAAGACTTGAATTGGAAAAACTCTTACATAAATCATGCCATCATCCTAAAGAGGGCTTTTAGACATTCTGACAGGCAGCAGAGAACACTGTCCTCTTTCCTGCCTTGCTTTGCTCTACCAAAATGGCCCTAATGGCAGCTGTAGAAGTTGTACACAGGATCACAGAAGATTGACTTTTAAACTCATTATTGGTATCGCCAATGAAAGAAAAAGTCCTACGTTTTTGTTTTCTGCTTGTGAAAACAAATCAGATTCCTAATCAATCTGTTGGATTTAGCTCCAATCATCAGGGTGCTATGGTATACATACAGTATATGCAAAAACACAATCATATTGTTTTCAAACATATATTTCTGTCTCTCAACCACCTGCTGTGCATGTCCACTTGATGGGTGCTTAACTGTTTAAATCTTAATGCCTTCGCGGGTCAATATTGCCCCGAAGTTGACATTTGGCCACGTTTAGCGTTTGGACGCCCCAGAGAGAGATCAATAGATGTCTCGCTGTTCGCTTCTTTTAAAAGCTCACAAGGTCAAAAATGAATCCACACTCGGACTTACTAATAAATGGACATGAAGTGCTGTGGAAAGGTTTTTGCTCCCTTACAAATGCATACGTCTCATTTTATGTATGCTTCGCCATTTAAGTCAAAGGTAACACAGTTTATTCTTTTTCAATTGCAGTCGGCGTTACACTGTTGCCATTATGCAATAAAATCTGCAGTTTATTATTTTTTTTCTTTTACAAATGAAATGATGTGCCATGCCTTATTACAGGCATCAGATATTAAGTATATAGGATGGAGCTGTGGTCTCTTATGTTATTGCCCAGAGGTGTCACTTTGTACCCTGGGAGACCCCTGCCGTTTCAGCATTATTGCAGTGGTAAACAACGCAGAAGGACAAAAGCCCCCATGGGTCAGCGTCAGAGGAGCGGGTGGGGGCCGTCAGGGCATGGGGGCATGCTGACCATCAGCACATCACAAAGCCTCAGAGAAAAGCAGGCACCGGGTGGGGGGGGATTTCTGTGGATGCTGCTGGAAAAACTGACCCGAAAAACCAAGGTCCCGTGTGTGTGTGTGTGCGCGCGCGCAGGGGTGTGTGTTTGCACATGTAAGAGAAGCTGAGATAGTTTGTTTTGATTAGGTGGCTCAGTGTGATCCGGTTGTGGAGCTGTGGGCGACAAAGGGACCTGCCAGTTATGTCGGTCTTTCTTTTTTTTGTCGGGAAGAGATGATGTTGGTGAAGCAAAAGCTACATAATATCCAACAAAGGTGATGGCTTTAGATGAAGTCAGCAGATGAATCCTTTTGGGGCCAGCAATTGAAACCACCGGCTCAGGGCAACAAAACAAAAAAAGATGTCACTTATAAGTCAGAGGGGTCTTTTAGATTTAAGTGTGTTTTGACTTACTTGTCTTTGCAAAACAACAACGATAAGCTTAAAAACTATCTCCTGCCTTAAAAATGCATAAAATAGATGAACTCGGTTGCTGAATCTGTTATTTGAACATTTATGCATTTTCCTGGAGACAGCCATCAGTTTAGTTTTAAAATCTGTTCACATCCATTTGTCTTTGCTGTAGTGAAAATCCTCAGCCTCATGTTTTAACCCTGTTATTTAACATCCTTAAATTTGAGAATGAATACAGGATTTTCATTGCTTTCCTTTATAGCCTAGATAGAAAGCATCATAATCCAAACTACACGATGCATATTATGTACTAAGTAAATAATACTGACGTAAAAAGATACATTTTGCATGAAAAGTGTCCCCTGTCAAGGCAGATTAGTAGAAAAATGCCACCTGTTATTTTTCTTGACAGTCAAGGCAATGTTTTGCCCCTAAGAATTTTTTTTTTTTTAATCTAACACTTGCAACATGTCTGTTGGCTGGAGTGAGTTTGCCAAGTTGACAGGAAAAGACGAAACAAGATCTGGATCATATGGAGATAAATTAGCTGACAGAGGAACAAACAACTGCATTTTTTCTCTTTCTTTTTTTTTTTTAAAGATATATATTTATTGTTTTCAACAAATAATCAACAAAACAGCAGGACTGTTATCAGGATACATCGACATACGAAATGTCGATCAGTCTGCAAAGACCAGTTAGTGGTAGGTTGACGCTTACAACACTGAGATCTTCTACATCATCTTCATCTGGTGATGAATCACAGCTGCAAGACATGTTCCAGAATACAACTGCCCAACCATCATTTATATTACAAGAAAAATAAACAGTCACGGTCCTCTGTTTGCATTTTTGTAGGGAATCACAAAGACCTTCAATATTGGTCTAAATTTGTTAATGTCTTGTGTATTTTGGCGGCATTGCAAGTTGAAAGTAAAGCTGAAAGTAGAATCAACATAAAAGTGTATGACCCTTATCCTTAGTGTCATACGGCAGCTTTGGGACAGTAAGAAATCCTGAAATTGCGTCTTAAATCCGTAAAATGGACCATAAATGAACTCGTCCAGAAGTTTATAATCTGTGTGGTTGCCATAATAAATATTAAATATTGGTTTTCCTTTGATATTTGCAGTGCATTGTTTTATTTTATTGAAGGCAAAGAATAACTCGCCTTTGCTAACAGCTGTTGCCGGGTTTCAGGGGTTAAAACCAAATAACAAAATTGCTTAGGCATAGATCGCCTTGTGTACAGAGCAGAGATTAAGCAAAATCAATAATGTCATTGATCCCATTGTCACTTATTATGCAGGAAATTTTATCCTAGGAACTAGTGAGAGCTTTTCATAAATAATCAAATGGTATTTGGAAAAAGGAAAGGATCTAATTAATAGGCCCTGATGTAAAATATGTTTACCCTTGCTGTGGCACCTTAAATCACTACTGATATTTATAAAAACAGCAAATATGTATATTATTTATATATTAAAGTAATTTAAATCCAAGTTAAGATTCTTCATTCAGGCATTCATAGATTTAGTTTTGAAGTTCTTGTAGATTGTGCTCCCTTTTTTATAGTTTTCATTTCATTGTTTTGGTTTAGCCTCTTGCTGTGACTGTAATTTCTTAAATAAATGCTGTTTGGTGGGAGTTTCTCAGACGCTACAGGAGTAGCTGATGGATTATGTTTTCAGTGGTTCAGAGTGTATTTGAAGAAGAAGAAGGGGGAGGCGGGGGAAGGATACAAATTTTGTTTTTGAGAGATCAACTCCATGCAAGTAGATAGCTAAGCATGTTCTGAACTTTTGGTCCAATCCTGCTGAACAGAGTCTGAGTCAGTACACTGTCACATAAATATCTGTGTCACTGTGATTTAACGTGACTGCAAATAATTGTTTTCCATCCCTCCCTGCAATCCTCTTCCTGCCTCCCTTTTTCTCCTCCTTCATCTGTCATATCCGCCTGCGATCTTTCAGTATCCGTTAGTGACTGAGGGCTGAGGAGTGACCAACATAGTAGCTTGCTTTAGGCTTTACAAACTGAGGGGCTTAGTAGTTCACGGTAGTACATTTGACGGCTTTAAGAGATGTTGCTTATTTTGATCTAGAACATTTAGGCAAGAACGAAGAGAGTACTGTCTTCTGGTCGTAATTATTGCTTGTCTAAGCAATAATTAGATCACCTAATTATTGCTACGGTCCTTTAAAGGATTTTAGTTGAGATTTGCAGGTTTGCCTGACGTCACCACTTAAAGAACGCACCACCTTATGTCAGTGTAAACAAGCCAGAAGAATTCGTACTATTTTTAGCTCTGCTAAGCAACTTCACTCCAGTTAGAGATATACATATTTTACTACAATCTCTTAGGGGGCGATAATGGTTTCCTCTGCTCAAATAAGGAGCTGAAGAAAAGAACTGAAAAGAAAGAATAACACAATTTATATCAATGAAGTTTTTAAATCCTTGTCCGAAGAGATAACATATCCTCATTTGGGGGGCAGCAGCTCTCTACTCTGTATTACTTTGAAATACGCGTTGCTGCTCATTATGTAAACTTTTTTCACCTGCTGTGTGTTTGGCACAACTGTCTATATGAGAGTATTATGGTTTTTGTTGGCGCATCCAGTGCACAGCCAGTGTTTGCCCAAAAATCTGGGCAGTATATGAATATCTGCAGAGACCTCCTAGCATACTTTAGTGGGCAGGTACAAATGACACACAGGGTTTATCAAAAACAGACAAAACATTTCATCAGCATTCACTTTATTATGTCTTAGACACCAGTTTGAGCTTCATGTAAGCTGGATGTACCCACTTTCTGTTTTTCTTTTGCACTATTCTTTAGGCTGGAGAGCTGATCAGTATGTCTTTATATAACTTTATAGGACCATTGTGCAAGTTTAAACTTGAAAGAACGTAGCCATTGTTATCGTGACAGTAAACTATCATGCTAATGGGTTCGTTTTTGGAAAGGAGAGCAAACAAAAGTCACGACAAAGCATCCAGTGAAGTAAATAAATTACAACTTAAAGGGAGAGCTTCATGGTTTTTCTGACCTCAGAGTTGGTAAAAGGATAAAGGATGAAGAGCGATGACCTTCCCGCTCGCTGAAGTCATCCCACTGATTCACTGAGTCGGCTGTTATTATCATAGCTGCTTTTCCCTTGCAGCCTCTAAGAAAATGTTCATCCAGGAATTCTCCTTTTACCAATAGGACGAATGTTGTGCACGTTTGTGTAATTGTGTGAATAATGTCTTCCACCACACTACGCAGCACAGCCTTCGTGGTTCTTACCCTTTAACTCTGAGAAGTTCACTCAGCAGGCCGCATAAACACATTAATATTGTCAATTCTGCTGAGAACAAAAAACAAAACAAGTGAAGGAGTGTTGTTTTTGTAAGAGGGTAAAAAGTTCATGTTTGCTATATTTATACATGTAAACGTGCCGCAGATGAACATTGCTTTGCAAAATTATATAACATCTCGAACTGTTTTACATTTTGTGAGGTTACACTGACAAATTTGTATGTATTTTATTTGTGTTTTTTGGTAGCACAATGCTGTGGGCTTGTTTTTCCTCAGTCCTTATGTTGAGATGAATTGAGCTAAATATACTGTAGATCTAAACTCATAGCAGCACTTGAAGAAAAAATGCACCAGCAACTTGAGATTGGTGTGGAGGCTCACCTTCCAGAGAGAAAATAATCCCAAACATTCAGAGCTACAAAACGTAGTTTGTAATCAAAGCATATTCATTTGTTGATCCTCCCATCAAAGTTCAGAGCTACTGTATGTCCTATTGAGAATGAATGCTATTGGATGATTGTTTACACATTTTGTCTTTTGAAAGAGCCAAAATTGGAATTCATTTTATATTCAGGAGGGCTTATTTTTTTTTTAAAAGTATTGCATTTCTTCTACTCTTGTTTTCTTTTTCGGAGTGTTGCAAAGCTCAGCAGAGCTCAGTGTAACTGCTGATGATGTTGCAGGATTGTGTCTGCTGCAGCTGCATGGGGCGTTACTGTAATTAATCTGAACATAAGATGCTGCATTTATGTAATCATGTTGCAATGTGTTTTTTTCTCTCCCTTTTTTTTTGTTAACAAAGAGATTAAGAGCTTTAGCATCCATGAACTGTCTGTAATGTATTCAGTGATGTTACCCTCTTTATGCCTGCTTTTCATCCCCCCCGGTGAGAGTAATACTCAATAGGACGTGTCGGCGTAATTAGCTGTGTCCTGGGGTTGTGTTAGCTCGCACTCACTGCCTAGCTTCAGTAGGATAAAACCTCTGTGTGTATTCATAACCTCACTCTCTCTCTCTCAATGCCTCTGCCCTACAGAGCAGTAACTGACCTGGGTTTAATCATGTGTTACGATCATTTCACCTTCAGACGCCTTTGAAGGCTTCAGTATCCTAAGCCCCTATCATATTCTGATTGCATGAATGACTTGCCTTCCTCAGTTTGTCTACTTTATTACTCTAACACTGGCTTTACACTCGCATGACCTCATCCATTTTATTACTGATGTTATACATTTTTTTGATTTTGTGCTTTTTAAGGTTCATTTAGAGTCATTTGTTAGAGAAAACAGCAAGACCTCGTCTTTGGCGTTCTGTCAGAGAATTTAGGTGTAGATTGCTTGGTTTATACACTGTTTTTGTTCTCTCCTTTTGAAGGTGAGAGCACTACATCACTGACATTGAGCTGTGCTTTCAGAGCTCCTTGAAGTTTGTATCCCATGGCTTCCGGTGCCACAACACCAAGAGTAATGCAACTGTCCCTCTTTGCAACATTTGCCCTACTGGACCTCTCCCCGTGGTGCCAATATACATGCAAAAAACTTTTAGTAAGGGACTAATGAAGAACAAAATCCTCTTTAGAAAAGATGATGTTGCCTCTTGTCATCAGTTTATACCTCCCAACTACGTCTGCACTCTAAATGAAACCATCTGCTCTGGTGTTTATGGCAGGCTGCGCATGGGGCAGTTAACTGTTAGTCTGATTAATGGCGGTCTTTGAGACGGGGTGCAGGATGATACTTAGTATTGTAAAGAGTCCATTACTCTTATCCAGATGGTAGGCGCTGAACTCTTGAGTATGTAACGCTTGCTGGCAGTCGTGGTCTGCGTTTGGCAACTGGATGCTTTACAGCAGATACACTCTGATGTACCCATTTGTTCCACCGTTGGGCCACTGTGACATTCTTACAACCCACATGCCAGGCAATTGCATTACATCGACCAACGGTCTGCAGGCATCCACATACCTGATGATGCCTTTTAATGCGCCCTGATGCAAATGCTAAATGTGCTGGCTTCTTGAAAATCAAACCAAGCAAATGTCCTTTGCTTATCTGCTAAATGATCTCCAAAGTGGACAATTTTTTGGATGTTTTTTTGTTTGTTTGTTTGTTTGTTGTTGTTTTTTTAGCTAGTGAGAAAAATATTTGTGACACAGAAAGAGTAAAAGAGGTCTGTCTCAGTTTGATTATGTATGCTGCCCAGGTTGCAAGAGAGCATGAGTCGGAAGGGAACAGGAAGTAGAAATAGAAGAGGAACATGGGAATTATGATAAATTTCTACGTTTTATTCTTTGATTCTCAGTCAATAAATTAAATAGCCTATCCGATAGAGTGAATATTGATCAGACATTTTAACATGCCTATTGAATTAAGAGGATTAAAGCCTGTAGTCATTTTTGCTTAGGAGACATGTACAGTATATATGTCAGTCACTGTAACCATTTAAGTCTGCTCATAAATTAAGGTCTACTAAAGCATAGTTTGTGAACCGCAAGCAATAGTGAATAAGCTAGCATGATTACGCTCCGTTTGTGACGCATCAGCTCATATCTGTTGGTGATCCTCTACCCGGTAGAAACGAGAGCTCATCTGACACGCTTCCCAGGATGGTTCTGGTGATGTGGAGTTTTTTTTTTTTTTTTGTGCATGCATGTGATGTTCGTACATGTCTTCTCTAAGCATGTGGGGCGTCTCAGCTGTGCACATTGTATGGACGAGTGGTTGCCCGTTTGGAGGCTAATGCTCAATTAACTGGTGGAAGTTTGAGAAAACTAATCAACCTGGATGGTAAAACACTCAAGTGACTGTTTCTCAATTTGTTGGATAATGGGGACGGGGACAGACCCACGGACAGGGTTGTTTAGGAAAGCGAATCCTGAATCAAGTTTGTTTTGACGGCTCCTTCTACCAGAGCCTCTACACTGGCAGAATTATTGGATAACCACAAGACTGGCCAGTTGAAAGTGCTTGTCTTACGGCGTGTCACGTTGGAATTTATCCAAAAAAAAAAGAAAAAAGTTGTAAATGAATTGTGTTAATATTAGAGAGTAAATGTTTATAGATGTTTTAACATCAGTCTGTGTTTATAGAAGCACTGTCTGTTTGATTTAGACTCTACCAAGGCATCTACATTACACCGGAATCCTTTTATATTAAAACTCTGTTATTTTTGGTCATGTGTTATATTATGTGTAAACCACAAAGGCACTGATGGCTATGCTGCTGTAACTTTTGTCCACATGGTCAATTGTATTTCTATTCACAAGATTCATTATTACATTATAAATATTAGAATAATCCTTTTAGTGTCTTAATTTGCATTTTTTTTCAGCTGTAGAAAGGATCAATTCAAACTGTAGACTGTCTTAAGATTGAGTTGAGGGTGCCTCTAGAGTCTTTACCAAAACTGATGCTGATGCTTCGAACTTTGCTTCTTTTTTTTTTTTTTTAATGAATTGAAAAACCATTAAATCACTTCTAATAATATAATTGAATTAACCAGAAGCAAGGTGCACTGAACTCACTGCAGGGGTTGTAGATTGATGGTCTCCCATGTTCAGTAAGGATCTCGATATTGGTATTGGATCAGATCGTCGCCATCTCTAGATTTACTGTATAGTGAAGTATTTTTCACACTGGCTATACTTGTCATGATGGAAATGACAATTATGCTCCAAAGAAATTGTGATAGCTGCATCAAAATGTTAATTTAAACTTCAGGGCGTGAGTTGATATTGCAATTTCTTTACTACCTAAAATGAAACAAAGAAAATGTATGTTAAATAAAGTTCATTTTTACTAATTTATGTGTTTATATCTTTGTAGAGTCGATTCTTCTTCACCAGCTGGTCACTGTTAACCCTGGAGGGAAGATCATCATTCGGGGTCTGACTTGCACAAACATGGACAAGAAACAAAAATGGACTCCAGGTCTTGAAGCTGTATTATTGATACTGCTGAGTCACATGACCGCAGGGCTTGAAGTGCCTCTTGATCGTAAGTATCACTCACGATAACATATAATTTGCAACCGATGCTGCGTGGTGTTTCTCTTCTGTAAACTGGTATCTGTGACTCCAGTGTTTGTGAAAAGCCTCTTCTTGCATTTATTCCACCTTCTTCCACTAAAAATGCAAGCTACACGTGGGAAAGCTGATTACGCTGGCTCTATCAAACTCTAAAAAAAAATTGTCTTTCAACTTAATCTGCTGCTTGTTCCTTGCAAGACATCCGAAGAAACTCTAACACTTCTCCTCAATATTCTATTACCGTTGTATGGCATGTCATGGGGGACAAAAAGCTAAAGTACTGGAAGGATGTAAGTTGCCTAAAAATAGCCTTGGCTTGTTGTGTGCAGTTTTTGCCTTTCGAATGTATTGATTTCCTCTTTGTGTGCCTTGGGTAACAACGTGCATGGAGTGTTTTTTTTTTCTTTTGTTCGTTTGTTTGCCTTTTCGCCCAACCGCATAACTCTACTGAGCACCTTGCTTGGCTTTGGAGTGTTGCTTGAAGTGTAATTTTGAAGTTAAACAATGGTAAGTCATCTACTCAGGAGAGAGATTGCTGCTTATGTCTTTGTTTGCTCCACAAATCCTGTCTGACAAGTTTGGCTAAGCATGCTTGTTGCTTGAATAGTTCATCTCCTCGTTTATACAACGCGTCTCTACATTGAATTCAGTGCTGACGTGTGTATGAAACATTCTTCTATGGATGTGTCTCCAGTGCCTCAACCCCCCACCATAACTCTGCAATCCCCAAAGGATTACATCTTTGATCCGCGGGAGAACATCGTCATTCACTGCGAGGCCAAAGGGAAGCCTCATCCCAGGTGAGACGGCAACTCCAAAACACTTATTGAATGATTTAATGCCGCTGCCGTGCTCCCTCTCCGCTAAATTACAGCCCCGCTTCCGAGGGCAACTTAACCTGGAGGCAAGTGGAGAAGATAAATTGCCATAGCAACTGTCGTCTTGGAGATCTGGCGGTTAAGAAACACACCCGGAAGGGTGGATTAGCTGCTGCTCTGATTTGCCACCAGTCATTGGATCAAATATGTTAGAATCAGGCAAATTGAATCAAAACCTGTGCTGAATTTGAAACATGACAAATCCCATCAACATTTTATTAATTTACCAATGCACGGCTGTCCACCTAAACTTGACTGGTTGGGCAAGGAGAGCATAAATTGGAAGCAGACAACCACAGCTTATGCGGGAGTATCTGTTGACAGAACGTTTTATTTAACATGCAGTTAACCAATCTGGGGATCATGGAAGACTGGCAAGAAAAAAAAAAAACAATTGTCAAAAATGCTAGAAGAAACCCAGTTACAAACTTTGTAGGAACACAGCGAGAATATGTGAAGATGTTCTGCTGATACGAGTCCAAAACTGAACTTTTCACTCAAAATGTAAAACACCTTTTCGTGAGGCAGAACACTATTACTGCACATCACGCTCAACACAACCATCCTCACGCTTAAACATGGTTCTTGAAGCATCATATTGTAGGAAAGTTATTCTTCAGCAGGGACGGAAAAGCTGGTCAGAGTGTATTTGAAGATGGATGAAAATGATCAGAGATTCTGCATGAATAAGAGTTTTATTGTACCATTGGCGAGCAATAAAAACAATTCTTTTTATACAATTAAAATTAAGATGTTTTTGAAATGACTAACACTGAAAGTTGGACAAAATCAATTCGTTCTTCGCAAAGCTCCAAAGCTGATGTCAAAACATTAGTCGTTTTACGTATTTTATAATGACCTGCATTATTTCATGTTTGTTTTTGTTTTTTTTGCTTCTGTCCCTGCTAAGCTACATTATTTACTCTTGTTATCTGTAGCTTTTCATGGACAAGGAACGGCACCAACTTTGATGTGGAGAAGGACTCCAAAGTCCTGATGAAGCCCGGTTCAGGAACGCTGGTCATTGATATCAGTGGAGAAAAGGCTGATGCCTACGAGGGAACATACCAGTGTACAGCTAGCAATGAGCATGGCAAAGCTCTGTCCAACACCATTATGATCAGGCAGTCCAGTAAGACACCTCAATAAATAATATTCAGTTATTCCGAAATGTCTGTGTTTTTAAAACACCCTCGTTTGGTTATTGTGACTCGCAGGGTCCCCCTTGTGGTCAAAGGAGAAAAATGAGGCGATTTTGGTGCAGAAGGGGGTTTCTCTCGTGCTTCCATGTCGACCCCCGGCAGGCCTGCCTCCTCCTGTCATTTTTTGGATGGATAACAGTGAGTTGTTTGAGTGCAAACTTTGCCGCGTTCTTGTAAAAGAATACCCACACATTAATCACACCTGACATGCTGTGTCCTTCCTCAGACTTCCAGAAGCTGCCGCTGAATAAGCGCGTGTCCCAGGCCCTGAACGGAGACCTATACTTTTCCAACGTTCTCCCAGAAGACACCCGGAGCGATTACATCTGCTACGCTCGTTTTCCATACACGCAGACCATCCAGCAGAAACAGCCCATCTCTGTTGTGGTGCTCAACAGTAAGTCCAGGCAGTGAAAGTTTGTTTTGTCTGTGTAAGTCGAAATGTGGCTGCCACTGTTTCTGTTTAATACAGTGCCTTTGCAACAAGCGTTTATACACCTTGAACTTGTCAGCATTTTGTCATATTACTATCACAAACTTCAACGGATTTCATGCAATGCAATACACACGTTGACTATATTATCAAATTAGTTAGCCTCTGAGAGAAGCTTGTTGGATGTGTCAAAGTCAGAGAGCCGAATATATGAACACAGTACAATTTTGAAAGTTTTATTTCATAATCAGCATACATAAGATACATAGCATTACAGTAAAATACCATGACGTTTATTTTAAAGTGGGGAAATGTGTAAAAGTTGAAAAGAGAATGTACAGCGCTTCTTTTGCAAAGCGCTGTACATTCTCTGCATGTATGTATTAGATAACGCAGTGCACATCTTTCGGTGTCACGATGGTTCCAACGCAACACTTAAAAAATGTTATTGAAGGGAAAGTAAACATCAACTTTATGCTTCCTGGTATTGCATGGTTATCATGTTTCTTTTGTCATATTCCAGTGGAAACAATGAATGAGACTTTGGCTGCTTATAATATGACTGATTTCTATAGTGGTGAGTGCTGATGGTGTATTCCCAGTGTGAACCCTGCCCTGTGTTTACCCCCTGGCATAAACATGCTCCTTTTAACTTGGCCTCAACACACTCCCTGTGTAGTTACATTAACACGCAACACAAGTCTCAAATTGAAGAGTATATTAAAGAATAAATATGTATAAAACATGTGTCTTTCTTTTGTTCTGGTACCATAAATTATTTTCTGTCCCATCTTATCACATTTAGAAAACAGCTTGACTTGGTAGTGCCTCTAACTAATTGTCGTAAATATCCCTTCCTGACTTCACATCTCCACATACTAAGCTTCTCTTGTAAATGTTGTGGTGAGACCAACATCTAAGCTAGCTGCTGCTTTGGCTTGACTCAGATTCCCACTTGTTTCCTCCTGTGATCAGGCAATCCAGAGGGGGAGCGTCGCCCCGGTTTCAAGTTGCCGAGCGGCAGTACGAGCAACAAGATGGTTCTGAGAGGAGAGACTCTGGAGCTGGAATGCATTGCTGAGGGATTGTAAATTGGCTTTTTTTTGTTTGTTTTTTTTTTTTAAATACATGTTTTGAACTTCTCCCAACATTTTGTCACATTAAAACCACTAAATTCAGCATGTTTTGTTGGGATTTTATATGATGAACCGACACAAAGTGGTGCATGCAACACAAATTGCAAAAAAAACCCACAAAAAAACAAAACGGTCTCATGAAGTTGATCTTTGTGTTTTCTGTGAAAAGACCCACTCCGGAAATTTCATGGCAGAAGGATGCAGGGAAGCTGCCGAGTGGCAGGGCGTTCTTTTCCAACTTCAACAAAACGCTGAAGATTTCTGACGTGAATGAAGACGATGCTGGCGAATACCGCTGCACAGCGACCAACAAGCTGGGCTCTGCACATCACCTAATTAAAGTCACCGTTAAAGGTCTGAAGATCGGCAAAGATTTTTACTTACTGTTGTCTCTTCATCAATTTTGAATGACTTAATAATACTTAATAATTTATTTGGGGAGAAAATTACCCAAACCTTCCTAGCCAGGTGTGAATATAAAATCTTGTTGTATTTACTCTTGTTAAGTTTGTTTAGTTATCTACAACATTTAAGTTTGAGGAAAAAAAGCAAAAACATCTTGGTTATAAAGATTTTTTTAAGTATCGCTTAATGTGCTACTGTGCTTGATTTAAGTAAAATGTACAATCCAAATAAATTCACCAAAATCTGCTGATTACATACTTTTAATTGCAATTTTTACACTGTAAAAAAAATCAATTTTGCTCGTCAGCTTCCCCTAACATCCTTGTATAAACGTAAATAAAGACAAGCATATCTAAAGGATTGGAGTCATGTTCTCAGTAATCTCATTGTGCGTTTTTATTCTCCCTCCCCAGCTGCTCCTTTCTGGATCAGTGCTCCCAGAAACCTGATACTGGCTCCGAATGAGACCGGCATCCTAACCTGCCGTGTTAATGGAAATCCCAAGCCAAAAATTAATTGGTTTGTCAATGGACGTCCAATACAGGGTAAAAAAACAAACAGACTAGTATCTGTTCACTGTAATGTACACTACGGTGAAACAAGATACAGACGAATTCGATCAAATGCTGCATTGCAGTTAACTGAAGTGCCAGAAAACTGTGTGTCAGAAAGACAAAAATATCTCCTTTTTTATTTGTCCTAGATGTTTATGAAGAAAATGGCCCAAAGATAGAGGAGGACACCGTGATTCTCAGCAATGTACAGTCGGGAAGCAGTGCCGTCTTCCAGTGCAATGCATCCAATGAGTTTGGTTACTTGATGGCTAATGCGTTTGTAAATGTGCTGGGTAAGCTTTAACGTTATCTAGCTGTTAGCGTATCTTCAAATACGCAGACATGCAGGTGAGCAGTAAAATCCAGCAACAATGTTTGTCTGTGCGTTCAACAGCCGAAGCACCAAGAGTTCTCACTCTGCCAAACCAAGTGTACCGAGTCATCATGAACCACCCGGCGCTGCTCGACTGCGCCTCCTTTGGCTCACCGATACCAACCATCGCATGGTAGGAGTTGGAACCGAAACCAAGTCGGTCCACTGTTCCATTTTGCCGTTTTCTTCCAGGCATAAAACTGAGGGTTGCTCAGTGTCGAAAAATTTTTGATTCAATTTCTCATATGTAATGGAGAGCCGTGACTGAGGCGTGTCGGCAAGCTGAATTGCAGTTTCCTGGCTTGTTGTTTGTGTCAGACAGCCTTTCTGTTAAACTGCTCGAGGGGGGACTGCATCGACTGCTTCTGGTTCCATCCGTAGACATTATGAACAAACTTGACAGAAGTCTTCTAGTTTCTTGTGTTTCCCAAAACCACAATAACAAAAGTGTCCTTTTCAATTTTTCAATACAGGTTTAAAGACGGTCAGACCAGCATAAGGAACGGCGACTCCTATGTGATCCATGAAAACGGCACGCTGGAAATCAATGTGGCTCAGCCTTTACACAGTGGGAAGTACACCTGCACCGCCACCAATAACCTAGGATTTAAAGAGAATGATGTCTTCCTGGAAGTTAAAGGTCAGTAAGAGATAGAAAATTTGCTTTAATGATTCTATTTATGTTCTAGCTGTAAATATGAATTACTATTAACGCCGTGCTCCAGAACCCACTCGCATCCTCACCCAGCCGACATACAAAAAGGTGCAGAGAGGAATGAGTGCTCTGTTTGAGTGTAAAGTCAAACACGACAAAACCCTCATGCCCACCATGACATGGCTGAAAGATAACGGAGAACTACCAGACGATCAGAGGTACAGCAGACCTTCAGATAAAAACACGACAGCGATAATAATGATACTAAAACCTCTTCATTGGTAATCCATGCAGGTTTGAGGTGGACGATGAGAGTCTGATCATCAGAGATGTGACAGATGATGACGCAGGCACTTACACCTGCGTCACAAACACCATTCTGGATCAGGACTCTGCAAGCGCTACACTGACTGTTGTTGGTGCGTTGACACATTTTTGCTTTAAACGTGTTATTCTCTGACGCATTCGTTACGTTACATGAGTTAAAAAACATTGCAAACATTGACGGTCGGTGATACGCGCAATATGGCTGACCACCCAGGGCAGCAGGGCCTTGAGGGTGACTCAAGCACCTGGGGGGTGGGGAAGGTAGGTGGAGGGAAATCACATGTAATCTGATTTATTGCTGACATGTTGTGTCAATTTGGACTGGGCTAACCACTGCATCATAGCCCAGCACTTCATTCAAGCAAGAACAATCACTTATTGTACATCAGAATCTATCTTTAAACTCCATGAATTCAAATGACTGTCCTCTTCTTTTATCTTTGCTGATTCTGTGATAACCTAATGTTTCAGTCATGTTTTTCCTGCCTTTTCTTGCATTTCAAAAATGTCTTCTACTAACAGCTTATCTTCCTTTTTCACTTTCCTCTATTTTTCTTGCTATCAGAGGCAACTCCTCCTCCACCAATTGTGTTAGGTAAACTTAGAGCTTTCATTCAGTCCATCCGGTCCGTTTTGTCATGTCCTGCATTATTTATGTTTACATTTTTGGCACTTTAGTTTCTTCTCCATGTCCACAGTTCTTCGATGCAGCCGTTTTCACATTCTCTCCTGTCAGAACTGTGGGTGTGTGTATAAGCATCATTGATTGATTCCCCCCCCTACATTCAGTTCAGCATTTAGATCTAATGAGCTAAAAGTGAAAAACCTGTGTAGGAGATATCCAATTGCTGCAAAGTAAAATTTCACCGAAAACTTAGCAAACTTAGCAAACTTACGCAAACGTGTTAGGGATTCGCAAGTCATCATGAAATGAATGTAGAAAAAAAACAAAACAAAATATACATTCCACCAAAAGGCTCATGCTGAATTTTAACGATTTGCTTTTGTCGTCATAATGGTGCATTAAATATGTCTTTGTAAACTCAAACATGCTCCCTTTACTGTGTAACAATAAAAAGCCCACCGGCAGGATGTCGAGTACTAGCTTTACTCTGACCGGTCTTGCAGAAAAGCCGGACCCTCCGACAGACCTGGAGCTCACCGACCAGATGGAGAGAAGTGTTCAGCTCACCTGGATCCCCGGAGATGAAAACAACAGTCCAATACAGAGTATGAAATATTGATTGACTGATTCATTCATTCATTCAGTTTTGCACTTTGGTGTCAGATTTGAACTGGTAACAAATGAAAAAACGTAAATTCCCTGTGTGAACCTCTCTTTACACTGTTTCCTATGTTGCCACTTCTATAAAATATTTTTTGCACGAGTCAAAACATGAAGAAATTTACTCATGTTATGATACCCAAGGTTGCGATGATCTCATTGGCTACAGTATAAAATGCAAAGAAAGGGGATGCCAGCGTGATTATTCCTATGCCAGTGCAGAAACTCGGTAGTCAAATTGGCATTTTAGAATCAAGATCCTTACTTTCCCATCTATATGGTCTCAGTAACATTGTGCATTTTTCTTTTCCAGACTTTTTGATTGAATACATGGATCTACTCCACCAGCCAGGAGTTTGGGTCAACCTCACAGAAGTTTCTGGTACCACCACCACGGCCCAGCTAGAGCTCTCTCCATACATCTACTATACGTTCAGAGTGCTGGCTCAGAATGGCGTCGGCTACAGCGACCCCAGTAACCCCTCGGCACAGTACAGGACCAACCCTTCAGGTAGTAAAGACTTTTCATAAATTACTTATCAGCTTCTGATAAGTAATTTAAATTAATTAAATTAATTTCTTCTGTTAAAGTAATTTAAACAGTTCATGTTTAGGGTTCCTAGATGTACAAAGTGAGCCGTGCATTATTATTTGATTTTCCTCAGCTCCGGATGAAAATCCAACAAATGTGGAAGGAGCAGGAACCGAGTCCGACAACTTGGTCATCTCTTGGAAGGTAAGAAGGATTTGATTGAGTTTAGTTAGATTTAAAACTGTGTTCCTCAGCTTTTTAGTCAATAGACTCTTTAACATTTGTCTTGCGTAGCCCCTCACAGGATTTCAGTCAAATGGTCCGGGACTGCAGTACAAGGTGCAGTGGAGACAAAAGGATGTGGAAGACGACTGGGCCTCGAAGAATGTTGTCAACGATTCCCAGCTCATTGTTTCTGGAACACCAACCTATGTGGCCTACGAAATTAAAGTTCAGGCCTTTAATAACTACGGCAACGCACCTGAGCCCACAGTTGTGATTGGATACTCGGGAGAAGACAGTGAGTGAATTTTGCGGATGTTTCCATGAATTCTGTTTTTTGTTTTCGACCAGATAGGCTTAAAAGAAAAAGGTTTGAGCAAGTTTAAAATGTTGAACTTCTTCAACACATGTCCTTGTGTTTTTTTTTTTTTTGTGTAGTTGCCTCAGACACAGTAGCACAGTATCATTTTCCATGCTGATGACTAACACTGGTGTATCTCCACTTCGCAGAGCCTTTGTCTGCTCCTGGTAGCGTCCAGGTCACCGTTCCTAACAGCACGCTGGCAGAAGTTCAGTGGGAACCGGTATCAAATCCCTCTGTCCGAGGTGAACTGCAAGGATACAGGGTACTTTTTTTTTTCATCCACAAAAACTTGTTAGTTTTTGGTTTTTCTTGGACCAATGTGCAATCATGACTTCAGTTACTCAAATAAACCAGGACATTTGGTGATCAGGCTTCAAAACAGCGCTTATGTCTTTGTGTCTTTTATGTAGGTGTACTACCGTCGGGTGCGAGGCCAGCAAGACCAACAGGAAGAAGCAGACGAGCAGGAGCAGATTTTAACTTTCAGTGGTAACCGCAGTGAGGGAATGCTGCCGGGGCTTCAGCCTTACAGTGTCTACGACCTTTTCATCAAGGTGTTCAATAACAAAGGAGAAGGACCTCCTAGCTCCAAAAAGACCTTTGAAACCCCCGAAGGAGGTGCGTATATAAGGTTTAGCATTTTCCTCTGAACAGTTGGCTTTCATACACCCTTTTTCATACCAATTCCAGAGATTTCTAATACATAATAAATCCTGACTGTGGCTTAACTTTGTATTTCAGTACCGGATCTTCCTTCTTTTCTGAGCGTGACTGACCACGGTTTGGACACTCTTACGGTAAAATGGGGCCCACCTTTGAGCAACAATGGACGCCTTACAGGATACACTCTCAAATACCATGCTGGTAGGGGTAACCAGACACCGAATAACTTGTTTTCTCTTCTACTTTTATGTAGTCGTTCATTTCCCGTCACTGACCTCTTTCTGTTTCCTCAACAGTTAATACCACAAGTGAACTGGGACCAGTCAAGGAAGTGACCTTTCCAGCCAACGTGACTACCATCACACTGACCAGCCTGAACGCAAGCATGCTCTATAAGTTTTACTTGAAGGCTCGGACAAGAAAAGGCCCTGGCCCGGAAATCACAGAAGAGGCGTCTACAGCCATGGATACAGGTATGGCCTGGTGTGTTTTCGGTTTTTAGCTTGAGGTGATTCACACTGAAATTCTGATTGACAGAAAAGGTTAGTATCTTACATCAGCAACATTACTGAGGGTTAGAACTAAAGTTGGGTTAAAGATTCCTTTAAAACGGACAACCATGAGGAGGCTCTTCTTTATCCCCCATTTAATGTCTTACGGCCCTGTCTTTGTCTTTCCTTTTCTCTTTTAAGCTCTTATTCAGCCCACTATACAGCCAGGCAAAGGTAACATGTGTGCCTCAAACATGTTTGCATGATATTTTTTTCATTAGAAAACCAAAACAATCCCTAGGATGTCATATTTTATAACTATATTTAAAGTTAATCTTAGATATTTACAAATTAAATTGACATGTAACCTTTTTTTTTCCATTATGTGACTTAAAATCAGGCAAAATTTTTCTTGTTTTAGGTCATTTACAATTACCACAATTATTTGCTAAATATCAACAACTCGTATGGTCGTTTATCCTTATAGATAATATTTTGAAGGCTTTTGGCTCCCTCAGACATTTGGAAGACGTACCCAAGGATAAATCAGACTTACGGAGGTTCGCAAATCTCTTCCTGACACCTTTGCTGATTTCTTGTCATTTTTCTATAATATCCAACAAGGAAGCAGTGCAACATACCTACTCCACCTCTGATTAGCTCGTATATTAACCTTTCAGAAGCTTACAATACCATGAAATCATCATTTGAGCTTCCTCAAAAAGATTAATGGTGTAGTAATTATAGTGTATGTTAATTTTTGACTTTGAAGAAAGACAAAGAAACAACCTGTAAGGATTTTGGTAATCCTTGACGAGCTGGAACAGGAAACATTCAAATCTGATTTAATGTCACATTGAGAAAAAATACGGTTATGTGTGTTCATGAGCTTTATGTGAATATCTGCTTTCAGTTGTATCTCACCTTTATGCACACTGCCTTGTTGCTATGTTTGCAATCTCTATCTGTCTAACCTTACTCTATTTCCTCTATTTCCTTCGCCTTGTTACCTTCTGCTACCTGTTGTCTTTGATCTGCTACATAAGAGATTTTAATCAAGCCCAGTTAGTGTGCATGCCTGCCTTGTTGTAATTCAGATCTGGCTTATTTTGGTCTGGATACAACGATCAATTCAGTGTTTGAACGCGTTCTAAATGACAAAGCTCAGAGGTAGTACAGAATATCTTATCTCAGTGCTGTATGTTGCCTTTTGTCACGTGCACTGTATGTGTGTTGTCTTACTCTTTCCGTGTCCTTTCAGGCCCCACAGAGCCCCCTCACCCAACCTCCCCCATCACTCTGTCTCTACATCCCCCGCTTCACAAGGGTACAAGCACTTCCCATGCCCCTAACTGCACATCCAAACGTCTACCCTGGCTTACACTGAGTGCTGCAAAAATGGTTTCCCTTAAAAGTAGACCCCGAAAAGAACCTATTGAGTCATTTATTTATTGAAGAAAGATGGGTGTTTTTTTAGATATTATACATTGGAGAAACTAACTTTTGATGATCAATTTTAATTTCTGGACATATATTCTGACTTTTTTTTTTTTTTTTTTTTACCAAATAACTTGTTTATCAACGAATAAATTACAAATTTTAGCATGGTTTCAGTATGATGTGGTATTGAACTATGTAGGAATGAAGGCATTTTTACTTTAGTTCCCTTCTATGATTTGTACTCCAGGGTAACATAGTCTTTACAAGGAATTGAGGTTTTTGCTGCAACTACCTTATTTATTTCCTGCTATGTCACAGAAACAGTTAGAAAAAACAAGGACATTTGCAACTTATATAAATATAGTACTGTTTTCTCGTTTTGGCCTAATTTTGAAATTATTTATGTAACCAAAATGCGAAAAATGATTCTACGAACTTCATGTTCGTGAATGCACTGACTTTTGACTCTTGAGTAGCAATTGAAGATGTATTTTGTAGTTTTTAAAAAAAAAAAGTATACAGTAACTTGATTATATTGAAAAACATTCTAAGCTGAAATTTCTGTTTCATATTTAAATAAGAACGTCTGTTTTTTCTTTTGTTTGCCCAGTGCCTTCTGCTGGGCCTGTGTTCGGAACAGTTAACGCATCTGTGTCAGAGGAAGGCCCAGTGATCAGTTGGGAATACTTTGGACACAATAAGATTTTATTTGTGGAATATGTTGTAGAGAACAGTAAGGCATTTCCTTGCTTCCTCCATCTTCAGAATGCCCTGCGCATGCAGCTACTCCAAATGTTGTCCGACTCTAATCCCTCTCCATGCGCTGCACCACTTCCAGGTGATGATGACTGGAAAAGGGAGTCAGTAAATGGTACACATTCGCATACTATAAAAGGCCTAAAGCCGGGGACGTCCTATTCTGTGCGCGTGGTAGCTAGAGACGGCGCCGGCCCGGCGGTCCACAAGACCAAAGAAGTGTCGGTTACAGTGCCAGGTGAGGCGGCGTGCCTCAGGGTGCAGACTGTCTTTTCTGTTTGATTTAAGTCAGTTTTCTGTTATTTTCAGTCACCAGGCGTCGACTGTTACAGTCGGCCGTGAACGTAGTCGTTTTGTAGCTGTCGTCATTTACTTCAGGTCATTTTCATTTCGTGTGTGCTCCTTACGCCATATTTCAGATTTTGTTCTTTTTTTCCAAAAAATAGTGGATTTCTTGAAAAGATCTGTTTGTCAGAAAGATTTTGTTGAAAAATTGGGAGGAGTTTGTGTCCAAATTAGACCTGCCTTTTGGTGGTGTTTTGCTCAATAGTTGTGATGCACGCAATCCAAAAGCAACTCTTGCAGGAATAAACTCAAATCTTTAAAGACAAGAACAGCGAAACGTGAGGGGATTTTAACCGTGATTTTAAGATTTAAATCCTTAAATCTTCTCTCTGGACTCAAATAATATTCAGAAAAGAAAAACAAAATTTTTTACTTAATAAAAGGATTATGAAAGACATGACATGTTGCGTATGAAATTATAATAAATTAAGAAATAAACTTCAAGAAAAAAAGAACAAAGCAAAATAAATGCATGTGACATTAATAATTACTCTAATATCCATATTTTCTGTTATTTGTGTTCTATTCACTCTGTCATTTTACTTAATGTCTCAAAAAAACTGCATGTTGATCCATATTAGTATTTTTATTTCAAAGTTTGAAGTCTCTGTCAACTTTAGTTTTGGACTCCATGACGAGAACCACCCAAACATTTAAGTTTCACTATTAATGTAAAGAGATGCACCAGGTTTTGTGGCAGATTTCAGATCTCCAGTTTGATCAAACCTAAAACGGCACTTAATGTTGTTTTTTTTGTTTGTTTGTTTTGTTCCATTTCCGCAGTGTGAGCAGTCAATAAATATTTGTAAGAGTGGCCACTATGTGAGTGGGTAGAATTACTAACCTTAACAATTTTCTTTATTTGTATGTTAATGGAAATTATGGACCGTTAGCTTAACTTCCAGCTTTTATAAATCCAGTAGGTTCCATAACAGAGAGTTAAAACCTCGGAAGGATAAGACAGAAGAACAGTTGCTTCCTTTTTATTTATAGCTACTTGGATGAGCTGAGGATATTTTTTTTTATGTGAAAACAGTCTCTTCTCAACAACTTCTCTTTTTGTGCTTTTTCAGACTTAATTTTAAACACCTCACTGCTACAGAAAATAGCTACGTTTTGAGTTTGGTAGGTAAACAGCTTCCACGTCGAAGAGTGCTTGTAGTGCACCTTGTTTCCTAATGTGCCAATAGGAAAGATTTCATACTTTTAATGTTCTAACCAGACAGTCGCTGGCCGTTGGGTCAGTCAAGCTAAGTCAGCCATTTTTCAGATCTCCCGCCCATTTATTGGTGCATCTCTTCAAATGTACTCAGTCAGTTGTTCTCACACTTTCCGTTTGTTCTTTTTCCCTTCCTGTCTCTCTCCGTCTTTTCCTCCAGCTGTCCCCAACCGGCAGGTAGACATCGCCACGCAGGGCTGGTTTATCGGACTGATGTGCGCCATCGCTCTCCTGATCTTGGTGCTTCTCATCGTATGCTTCATCAAGAGAAACAAAGGTGGCAAATATCCAGGTAAAGCACAGTTGGCAACAGTAAAAGACATAACTGGGGCCTGCGGGGAATGGAAGAGTGCATGTTTAAAGGGCTCTCGTTGTGTTGTCTGCAGTTAAAGAGAAAGAAGACGCTCATCAAGACCCAGAGATCCAACCTATGAAGGAGGACGATGGAACATTCGGGGAGTACAGGTGAGAGAAAACACTCTCTACAATAGAGTGTATAGTAAGAAATACATGTGTTTTTTATTTACTTTATGTATGTAAAACTTGTCATCAGGTTACAGAGACACTCCCCTTCACCTGGCTCCATTTTCAAACGCTCCATTGAGGCAAGGCAAAATTCAAAACATGCTTTGTTTACCAACTCACCTTTTCATTGGCCGTCTAATTGACCCTGTAATCCAGAAAAAGTTTTGATTAATCCGCAGTACTTTAGCTTTAAGCTGTATCTAGTCATGTACACTAACTAATTCTAAAATGTTGAAACAAATGCATTATTAGTTTTTTTCAGTGAGATCATCTGATTTAGCAGATGTAATTAAGAACCTTGACATAATGTTGACATTATTTGGTCACGGTGTATTTTGGAATTTAGAGATATAGTATTGAAATAATTTAGTTTCTTTGGTTTAACTATTAAAGGAGCTTTGTTTGTTTGTTTGTTTATTTTCTACTTTCCATTTGCATGCTTGGTTTACAAAGATGCAAATGGAAACAAGCATCCTTGTAAGTTTTCATTCTTTGTGAGATATATACATTTTCTGTGGCCAAAAACTAATGAATTATCCATAAAGTGCTGTTTATGTAAATCTGCATTTTTATCTTTCTCCTCTGTGGGATTTAGGTCAATGGAGAGGTAAGACATGCGATAAAACCAGCATGCACCTAATGCAGCCCTCGGTTGCTTTTCAAGCGCTTTCTAACTTTAGTGGATTAATTTGTGGGGACAAGCAGCATCAACACAGACCCTGTTTACACCTGGCATTAAGGTGACAGTCTTGTTCATTTAATAACATTAAATAACTTGAACAATAGTCTCAGGAAATCAGACATTGTTGTCTTTTAAAGCTGTCTTAGACTCCTTGTTAGTAGTTTTTGTTTTTATGCAATGGATAAAAAATACATTTCTGTGCTTACAGTTATTCAAAAGTCGTAAATGGAGCTCGCCGTAACTCATCTCATTTTGTTCACTGTCGATGCAGACATGGCTACTTTTTATTGGCAGCTCATGTGTAGATCTGTTAAAAAAAGCTTTAACATAAATGTATCTATTTTATGTAGTTCCATAATGTCACCCTGACGCGTATATCTGATGTTACAATCGCCTAGTGTCACTCTTCAAAATGGGAAAGACAAGCTATAATGCCATTGGATCCTCATTAATTGTAAAATGTTTACTTGCCTAAATTTGAAGAGAGCGGTCTAAGTTGCGTATGTGGAGAATTTTTTTGTAACTTGTTTTAGTGTAGCACAGAAGAGCGTTATATTTCCAACTTTATTTCAAACCATCTGTAATGTTGTGTCAATAATCAGTTATCAACTTCTCTACAGTTTTAAAAAGATACTTACAAGTTATCCCCTTCAGTTAATACCATGTGTAACTGGGTCTGTATTACCTTAGCAAATGGTCTAACACAAAAAGAGTTGCTTTTATTTACTCTACCTTCATAATTTTAACAAATAAATACTGCTTTATTGATTGTAAATAGACAGTCGGTAAAGAAAAACAATCTAAAGGCTGTGCTGATATTATCCTTGAAAAGCTTGCAATAAAAAAGGACTAGATTAAGGAGTTCTTACTGAAATGCAGCATCAAAATAGACATTCTGATTGCATTTTGGATTGCTGCATGTTACCTGCTGGCATATTGACTAAAATAGTTCTTATTCCGGTGCACTGCAACAAGTCAAACAGCACGCACTTCGCAGACTTCCTCCATTAGTGCACAGGCTTCCAGCATTAAAGCACTAACGCTATACATGATACTTTTATGTAGCTGAGCTGCTCCACTGTACAAGTACATGAACATAAAATGTAATATAAACAACTTACAGTTTGTTTTTTTGTGCAGTAAATGTTGACATAATTAATTTGTGTACTTGTAATTAGGCATGATCTGGTATAATAGATAGATAGTAGAGAGTATTAAAATCAGATGATGTTTGGTGATAGAATCCTTTCTCCATTTGTAGCTTGCCTTCGGTAGGCTGTTTAATTAAACAAACTTTCCAACTTTTGCATGTTGTTGCCAGTATTTGTTAAAAATATTGTGCTAAAAATAGTGAAAAATTACATTCCATAAACATTAGATGAAAGTTCATGGGAATTCCTTTCCCTCTGCCTACTCTCAGTCTGCAGCAACCACCTTATGCCGCAAAAACAATATAATGGAAGGTTCTAGAAAGTCATTGTTTACCATGACTTGACCCATGCCTAATTGTTGTAGACTTAAAATTTGGCATCAAGAAATGCCACCATGGCATTGTTCTGGTAACACTTGTGCAGTGGAAAAGCTGTAGAATGTGGATGTGTTTGAAGAGCCTGTCTGAATTTCGATCAACAGTATGAATAATTTCTCAGTGATTCTGCGCTGCTTTACCTTCCCGCCCTCTAACAGTGACACCGAGGACCACAAGCCACTGAAGGGCAGCCGGACACCATCCAACGGGACGGTGCGGCGCGACGAGAGCGACGACAGTTTAGTGGACTACGGGGAGGGCGGGGATGGACAGTTCAACGAGGACGGCTCCTTCATCGGCCAGTACAGCGGCAAGAAGGAGAAGGACACGCACGAGGGCAATGAGAGTTCGGAGGCGCCGTCGCCTGTCAACGCCATGAACTCGTTTGTCTAATGCGGCCGCCTCCTGGCTGCAGCGGTTGCTACGGCTGTCCCCGCGTCACCCTGGCAAATGTGATCATCCCGGTGGTGACAGTTGCTAAGGCGACAGCCGTCGTGGGCACCTACTTTTACCCTGTGGTTGCCGTCACTCTGGTGGTCACGGCTACCTTTACACCAAGACTGCTGACATGTCCTCATCTCCACACCCCGTCGGCCCCAGTCGCACTGTGACCTACCAGTAAACACACACTTACGAATCCCCCACAACCATTAAAAGAAGAAAAGAGACAGCGGGCAATGCTGAAAAGCAGACAAAATGTGCCAGAGAGGATTTTACCGCTCAGACTGAAACATGAGTGTGGCCAAGTGTACGTGTGCGTGTTAGTGATCTCTTTACAAACATGATAAATATAGCGAATATATATATATATATTTGATGGAAGTACGGCATATGATCCGCAGGCAGGCTAATATAAGTGAATCACATTCATAAGCAACTGCATGGAGCAAATCGTGTGTCTGTCATTTTACTTTCCTCTTGTCTTTTTTTTTTTTTTTTTTTTTTTTTTTTGCAGAAGTATGCTGCGTCTTACGCTGTATTTGGTGCACGCCTATGAGCCAGGGTGTTATTTTCTTACTTGCAGAAAAGTGTTATATGGTGTTTGACATGTAGAAGAAAAAAATGGCAGCAGTGGTATTGTGGTTCCAGCTGCGAAAAGAGTGACTCAAAGTAGAAACTAGTAGGTGTTTTTATTTAACTACCTTTCTTTATTTTATTACAGGTGGACTGTTTGTGCTTGTGTGCTAGAGAAAGAATGGGAGCTATATTTCCAGGTCAGGTGTGTCCGGTCGTAGTGCCTGAAAAGCCTGGGGAGCCAGCCTGGTGTCGCACTCTAGCAGTGCAGTGCTAAACTAAATGTTTTCACATTTTCTCACATTGCAACCTTATATTTTAATGAATTTTATTGGGATTTTAAAGGAGAGACCAACACAAGGTGATTCATAATTGACACATGGACTTCTCAAAATATTTTTCATTATGAAAATCTAAGAAAGTGGCATGCATTTGTACTTTGCTGAAACACAGTAAGCTTGTCTTCGCGGGTGAAAAATTATTTGGGGTATGTCTCTACCAGCTTTCCAAATCTAGAAACCGGAAATTTTCCCCTTTCTTGTGTTATATTTCCACCACATTTTTTCGTTTTGCATGTTGGCAAAGAAGCTTAAGTTAGGCTCGTTTTGTTCTGCAAATTGTGTCATACTCTTTCCATTTGTGGTTAATGAAAGTCGCCATGATACGGTTTGTTCACTGATTTTCTCTAACCAAACTCTAAGACTTTGACAAAACATAAGCGTTTATGCAAAAATTCAACATCCCCCAATGTATTTCCTCTTTGGTGATTTTTAAAGGCAAGTGCTGATAGTTGGAAACTTTTGAGCTTCCTTGGTTAAAGTTTTAGCAGGGGGCTTTTCTGTTCATACAGTGCATGGGTTCTTTCCAGGTTCTTTGATTTTTTTCCCCTCAACTGAAAAACATGCATGCCATATATCTGGCCTCTGTGAGTGTCTGCATGCCCTCTGATGTCCTTTGTCTTATAGGGTGAATGCCTCTGTTGTCCGTTGTTCAAAAGTTAAAGGCACACCCTCCGATTAACAGGCAGATGTAGAAAAATGGTTGGATTTTGTTTGGATAAATCAAGGCGTAAAAGAAGCAGAGCACAAATGAACGCCACCCTTTTCCTATTTTACAATTGGAAAAATGTTGGTTACCATCAATCCTTATCCTTCCATTTTACAGTCATGCAACTTTTATGTTGGCTATTAAAAAAATACATTGAAGCTAAGGTTGTAATGTAGCAAAAGCCAATAAAAAAGTAAAAGTATCAACACATTTCCAAGCCCAAACAATCTGCTTGTAGCCTCATGGTTTCTACCATCATTTAAATTATATTCTATTGTTGTTGCATTGTGCCCTTGTTGCTGAACACTAATGACTGATCCAGTGTCGCTGTCTATTGCTTCCACCCGCAGTGCAAACCCTGTCAACACTCTTCCATCTTAACATTAATTTCACTGGCATTAATCCTCCACCTTCGTTTTATGTACACGTACTTACAGAAATATTCTAATCGTACAAGTTTGCTAAGAATATTGGAGGTATTTAGCGACGTGTTGGTAATCACAAAGCTGTCAGCGTGGTTTCTAGTGCCTTGGTAGAAAGCAGTTACTTAGGTCCACAGTTCAATGCCAATTTATGCAAACCACAATTTTAAAAACAAGGTGGATGTTCAAAGCTTCATAGAAGGCACCTCATGAAAAAAAGAGTTTTTTTAAAAAAAGTTTGTCGTTTCAAATAGTCCTTGATATAAAGCTGATAATGACCTTTATTTTGCCAGAAAATATGACAGGTTTGACCATTTTGTAAGCTATAAAGAACAAATTAACAAATTTAACTGATATTCTTTGAAGTGATTGGAAAACCCCCTCCGTGGTTGTGTTTTTTAGAGTTTCTTCAAAGGTGCCCTTGTTTGTTTTCTGTGGCTGGAAGGTCTGAAAGATCGAATGGATGTTAGCTGATGTGAGACTCAGATTACCTCCTCGACTTCTTTTACAATATCTGAAAAAAATGTTAATGAATCCATATTTTCTTAGGGGTCCGGGTTCCTACACCAGGCTGAAAACAGATTTCAAAAGTGGCAGTAAGTGGAAGGAACCTACTTTAACTCTCGATGGTTGTAGCTTTGTCGACAATCATGTCATTCAGCTTCCATCCTCTTCTACAAAGAAGGCATCTTGCTGAGAGTTAAGCAATTCTAAAACTGGCATGTGATAGGACTCTCTAGATCGCGCGTTCATGTCAAACGTTCCCTTTCTCAACTCATTCATCAAAAACCCAAACTAAACTACTGCCAAACTGCTCACCAGATAACTGCCAGTGTGAACCAGCTTCACCATCTTGTCTCGTCCTATTGTGACCGTCACCATTGGGAAAAATAAGTGGGGGCAGGGGGAAATAATAATACTGAATGTGGATACAAGTGTATCCGTTTATGTGAATGAAAATACTGCTTGTTTCATTTCAAGGAGTGATTGCACTGGTGACTTTGATTTATGCATTCATGCTTACCTTCTGCAGTATATGTTATTACAGTCTGAGTGCAGGTTTCATGTTTTTCCCAATGAAGTACAGGTGTGAATGTCTGAGTTCACGAGCGTGTATGTGCATGCGTGACGTGCACACTGCTTTCTATTGTTCCAATGTGTATCCTGTAGTTTGCTCCTTCTGGACATAGGAGATTCTTTTTTGTTTGTTTTTTTAAAGCATTTTCATGTCTTATCATAACTTGCATCAAGTTTTTAGGTTTCAACATGCCAGAACACCGCGTGTAGATATATATATTTTCTGTTTTATTGTAAATAACGGTTTGATTTGAGCGTAGGCGTGTTAAGATCAGAGTTGGCATGGCGTAAGGAAGTTAGACTGTGAGGAATTAGACGGCTTCTAGTTTTCACTCTTTGATTTATTGTGAACTTCTGTTTGTTTTTGGGGTTTTTTTATATTATCGTCAGGTAAACATGTTTAGCCTACAGTATCGGGTATCACCTCTGATGATTTCACTTGTGACTGAGCTCTTGTGACACCTGTATTGTTTCTATTTCTGGCAGTTCATGCACATTTTCTGCCTTTTTATATTTAATATATATAAATATTACAAAAAAAACATTAAGTGGACTATTATTTCAAAATGCACACCTAATTTAGGACAACCAGATTGTCCTAAATAGATCCCTTTTTTTAGGATAGTGCACTGGAAAATGAAAAATATACTACTAATTTGGAGAATACAATAGGATGGCATGGACACAATAACTGGTGCATTTCAGTGTGAATACCCTGGAAACAATGTTGCTGGCTGAAACAGTATATAATTATAACATTCTGGTAAATGTTGACGCTACATGAGAAGCATGAAAGACTGTTGAATGGTTTACTTCACAATATAATACTGCAAAATATTTTGTATTTTAAATGAAGTACAAAAAAAGAACGAATAAATGTTGGTTTCGGGATTTCAAATCAGTTTATTTTTGTATCCTTGCTGCAGTGCAACATGTTAAAGTGAGAGATTTGGCTCCACCTAGTGTATCTATTCAATCTTTAAACGTTTGGACGTTTCTTTCCAATTTGTAGAATCATTGGACCATTGTCAATATACATAGTTAATACAGTGTGATTTAAACCTCTTTCATTGTAGCTCAGGCTGTGTAGTTAATGTTGTTCTCCTGGTGGAATGTGAACGTCACCTTTAGACTGATGTCTTTTGCATCCAAGATGTTTTCCTCCACAACTGCTATGCGTTTCCGCTTCCATAAAGCCAAGATTTATCGACTGCATAAAGAATCGATGTTGTGTTCACAGATTGTTCTACTTAAACTTCGTGTCTCCGCAGCATTTTCAGAATTACAGTTGGCCTTCTTTACTTATTAATGCGTTCCTTCCTTATTCTTTAAGGCAGCCATGTTTGAGTAAGTTTACAAACGTGCCGAACTTCACCTTTAGGTGATATATTGAGCAGTATTTTGAGAGATGTTCACTTATATTCTTTTACGAATGAAAACACGAGTGATCTTCGCATCGATAATGGTCCGTTAAGAAACAATTGTCATTCAGGTTTGTATTTAATATGCGGTGGCTGTGCTATTTCAGAGTTCATGAACCCGTCCATTATAGCAGTGGTTGGGATGGGATCTTAAATCAGCATGTATTGGGTCTTCAGATCATTTTAAGAACTTAAAGTAAATAAATAAATAAAAATAAAAAAAGATGATCATAATAAAGAATATTCATGCTCTAAATGTTAGTAAATAAAGAGGAAAAATAGTTCTATTTATGTATATTATCCCTGGGTGATATTGACATTTCCTTTTATGATCTTAAACTTTAAAGTCTTACATCCACACCTCAAAGTAAAAGCAGAGAGCGACATAAAATGAAAACAAAACAAAAAAATCCGCAGGTGGGCAAATACTTCTGTCTGTTTTCATCATTTCCATGACGCCTTTGCCTGTCTGGGATGCGCAGCTGCGTCTCTCCTGCATCCCTCCCATCTTCTCCTGCTCATGGACCAATCACAGCCACGGCGTCGCCGCCCTCCTCACGCGCCGCTCTCGGCCAATAGAAAAGTTCACCCTGAACGGGACGCTCCGGCGGGTGGGCTTGTTTCTGGGGGCGATGCGGTTCGGGTTCATGTGTTCCATGAAGACCGACTACTGATTTTTCCTTTTTTTTTTTTTTAGTTGTTTTTTCTTCTCAGTCCTTCTATCTCGAAGGTAAGACCGACCGCGCTTCGCCCTTCGTGCCTCTTAATTTCTGTGGACTGTTTTGGGCTCGCCGTGGTGCTGAAGTGGACCGGCTCTGGAGTACCGCAATGCAGAGCTACGAATTACCGGTGCCGCTCCGGCGTCATTAGGGTGAGGTGATGGAAGGAGCTGCGCAGCTACTTTTTGAGGCGTTTTCCGGACGGCCTCGTTGGAGACGGCACTATTAGAAAAAAAAAAATATCAGTCATTCTGTAGTCGGAGTCGCAGACTTCTCGATAAACACACAACAGCTAGAAAGTAAAGTTAGGGAGGAAACGCAAGGTGAAAGTGGCAGATACGGCAAGGGCGAAGGGAGCTGCATCCAAGGATTAAATGGCCACTCCCTCGGTATTTATATAGAAATGCAACCTCTCGCTTTAGAATTGCCCATTTATGTTATGCTGCAGTTCACCATTTTACTACTTTCTGTAATCATTTCCTATTTTTTTCCCCCTGAATTGCGACCAAAAAAAAGAGATAGTCAAGATGGTTATTGATGGTTATATCAATAACCATCTGATATTGATATTGATCTGATTCTTCTGCCTCGTCATCAATCTAGATGCACACACGGTCGAAATAGTTGATTTTTCTTTTGAGTTAGCTTTATAAAAACTTTTTTTTTTTTGGGGTGAAATTCTGCAGTTAAAGTCTGTGATTTCTCAGCATATTGCCAGAAACCATTTGCTTGTGACAGGAAAACCCTGGAAGTTCTTCAGCATTTGACACAATGCAGTTAGTATATTATTTTTAGGGTTTTTTTAATATCCAAATCCTACATTTAAATCAGGATTTATACATATAGAATTACAGAGGACAATCTCTTCTTTTTTTTTTAATTCAGAGATTGTTCTGACTGTGATTCTCTGAATCCACAAAGCCACAGCAGACATCACCGTTCAGCCAGTGGCTGAAACAGTAGGCTTGGGTTAATACGTGTGACCTAAATTTCTGGCAGGAAATCCAAAGAGGATCTGTGATGGGATTACCAATAGAGGGAAAAGCTTGAAAACACTTAAAAAAAATGTATCAGATAGATCTAGAATGGCATAGATAAACTATAAAAAGATATTTAAATGTTTTTGCATCATTGAGATATGTCTTGTGACACTATATGGTCATTTAGGAGATCTGATAGAAGAGACGTTGCTGTTTCATGCTTTCTCTCTGTCCCGAAGATAGACAGAGGGCATATTGACTTGCAGTGGCACAACACATGCAGCCGAGTGCTGTGTGCTGAAGCAATGTTAGTGTTGAGTCATCAGAACTGCCTCCGGACCCAGAGCTGCGGTCTCTCCTATGTATTGGGTTGCACTGCCTCTAAACTATGCTAAATCATCATTAACATTATGTCAATGTTGTTTCTCATTCATAGTTATTTGTGGCTGCAAACTAGAAATTACATTGTCCAAAATTTTGACACTCCTTGTATTTGATATCTGTATGAAGATCTCTTACATAGAAAATTGCGCTTTTTTGCTTTTCCTTGAACAGGATTTTTGCTCTCATTCTGGAGATCTAAATTGGAGGTGCACAGATCTAAATTTTATGGCCCGTTTAAGATGTCTAAGTTTTGTAACGTTTTAACCTGTTGATACTAATTTTAGCCAATCCGGATTTTAAGAATTACAGGTGCATTTAGATGAGTTAAAATTTTAATAGGAGAGTTATTAGCACACCTGACAAGGAAAGTTGGCCACAAAACAAATGTCACTGCTGTAACCATGCATAAAAATGGGAAGTTAAGTGGAGGGAAAATTTGTGGTAGGAAAAGGTGCCCAAACAAGAGGGAGAAATTTCACCATCTAATAGTGCCACAGCGATCCACAGCAATTTTTATAGATTAAAGACAATGTTGCATTCATGGGAGATCTCATTGGCTAGAAATACTTAAATTAGCAAAAACTCTTATTTACCAAACAACATCGTGAAGATCACCAACACCTTTGTGAAAGTATTTTGAGTACTGATGAGATAAAAGTAGAACTCATTGCCAGTTATCTGTACTTGTTGCTTTTAGGTTTAGGTGGCCATTACTTTTTCACATTGACCTAAGCTGATTTATTGCCGTTTTCACTTAAGTAACTTGAAAACTACATTTTCTGTACATTGCCTGATATTCTTATTTGATAGTCTGAATGTGACAAAAAAAAATCACACACACACACACACACACACACAAGTACTAAAAAGGTAAATACTTTTATACAGGCACTGTACACCATGTGTCCTTCTACACATGGTGTATCTGTTCCCATCCTTGCTATGTTTTCCTTTTATATTAAATGCTTAATCATTCAAGCAAGGATTTGGATTTTTACACAGAAGAGCCCAAAACATCTCTTGTTACCTGGCAGAAAAAAAAAGAAACAGACAAACAAAAAAACTTACTTGATTTGATATCCATTTTAATCAGAGGTGTAGTTTGTACATTTTCTTTTGAAGATACTAGGGGATGTGGATGCAAAGGTTCCCAGTTTACCTTCTGTATATTTAGCTGTGTAATTTTCCAGCTTAATGTTTGAGTCTGCACACAGAAGGTTACTCTCCCAGTACTCTCTGCATTCTGCTATATATAGCAGCTCCCCTCTGTATCTGTTTTAATCTTAAACCTCTAACTCAGCCTGTCTGATTCTTCCTTATTGTGTGATTACACAAGACACATTGCATACTGCAGAGATTCTTTCCATTTTGCTCATATGGGGATTTATTTTTGCGATTCAGGCATGCTTTTTTTTCTGCTGAGTCACTGACGTCCTGAATCGTTTATACTTATTAGGAGGACTGCAGATAGATAGGTTAGCTTGGAGCATTTCTGTTCTGGAAAGTCTCGCATATCGCCCTGCTGACACATGTCCAGGTTCATACAAGTATGCTGATTACACAGTCAACCACAATGGGACAAAATTAGAGATGCAATAATCAGAAATCTGTTGATGGTTTCTGATTTTTGATCAATTTTACCAGTTGTTGCATGTTGTTAATTCTGGTTTCTTGACAAGAAAAAATAAAATCTAAACATGTTCCCCAGTGTTCCTGCTATAATGCAGACATTGAATACTTACACTTAGACATGAGGCAATGTCTTGTGTGTAAGAGATTAGTTTCTGCAAAAAAAGGCTTTACTATTATTTTTAAACAAAGACAAAATAAGTCCAAATTCTAATTTAGTTTTAGTATCTTCTACTATCATAACTAGAGCAAGTTGCATTGCTAAATCTGTCTTTCCCACAGAAACCTTAATTTTTGAAATTTCCAAATCCAACATGTTACATAATACACAGAGAATAAATGCTGGAAATGATAAAAAATGTATTCAGCCTTACTGTTATCTGCTTACAGTCTTGCTCTTTATAAAAACCTGAACAAACCTCAGACATGTTTTGGCCATGCGAATGAAAATAGAATTTAAAAAGCTTTGTACACCTCTGCGCGCTGCCTGAATTCAATTTCTTCCTCTTTACTAATATTTTTCTTTCTTACAAAAAAGAAATAGAAATACATTTGAGTCTTCATCTTCCACACCTCGTAGCCCTTAGGTATGATGCATTTACTGACTCAAAATAGATCCAATTTAAGATGTCAAACAGCCAGTCACCAGTCAGGGAGATCAAACTGAATATTCACTGTACCCATCTATCTGGACAAAATCACATTTTTTAGATGCCATGCTCAAATGTCTTCTGTTTTGGTCTCTCTCAGCCCACTCCAGTTCATGCCCTGTCCATCCTCCTCCTTCTCTCCTTCTTCCTTGCCCCCGTCTTTCCATCCATCTAACTTACTCGGTTGCACAGACTCTCCTTGCTGACCATCATGGCTTCCACACCTTTATTACTACTGGGCCTCTTCTCCTCTGTGTCCGTCACATGTAAGACTAAAACTACATTGATAAAACAGACTGCAGACAAGTGTATACTCAATGCATTCTCATCGTCAGGGATCATGATAATGTTTCATTGTTTCTTCCTGATTAGTGGCGGTCTTATTTGGTGAACCCAGAATATATGGAGGTGAGTTTAAAACACCAAGGCTTATTTAGTGAGGTTTTTAAACACAAACTAACATATTTTCTTATATTGTCTCAGAGGACGCCACAGGTTATGGTCCCATTTTTGAAGAAGAGCCTATGGATGTGGTCTACACCGATGACTCACCCGATAAGAGGATCTCCATGAACTGCAGGGCCCGTGCAAATCCTCCAGCTACGTACAGGTAAGGAGGATATTTCTTTGTGCACAGCATCTCTGGTCCGCACGCCACACAGGCGTGACATTTTCCTGTACAGGTGGCGCCGGGATAACTGGGAGATCAAGCTGATGGAACAACCCGATGAACACTACAGCCTGGTTGGAGGAAACCTGGTTATCACTAACCCGATCCAGAAGAAACACGCTGGGACGTACACGTGTGTGGCCCGTAATATCTACGGCACTGTTCTCAGCAAGGAGGCCCGAATCAAGTTTGGATGTGAGCGCAGACATAAATTATATAACTAATAATCTATGTTATTAACTTGGCTTTGAAAGATGGTGAAACCAATTCAAAGCTTGTCTAGCAGCTAATTTCATCATTATTATTTATTTTGTTTGTTTCATTTTCTCATGTAGATATTGAGGAGTTTCCTGATGAAGAGAGGGAACCAGTGTATGTCAAAGAAGGCCAGGGAGCAGTTCTGCTGTGTGTCCCACCAAAAGCCTGGCCACGTATGTATACACTCTTCATCGGTCTGAAAAATTAGGATTTGTAATTGTTTAACTCAAAAACGTGTGTTTAGATGTTCAAATTTCACTTTACCCACTCGTCTACGTTTTTATTTTCAGAGGAAGTAAGCTATCGCTGGATCTTCAACGAGTTCCCAGTATTCCTGCCCACAGACCGCCGTCGGTTCGTCTCCCAGAAGACAGGGAACTTGTACATTGCAAAGGTTGAGGCTCAGGATGCTGGAAACTACTCCTGCTTCGTCTCCAGTCCTATCATAGGAAAGAGCGTCTACTCCAAGTACATCCCACTCATCCCTTTACCTCCAGAAGACGGTTAGTCATAATCTGTGGCAGGCTGAAATAAAAAAAGTTTAATGTTTAGCGTCATTTATATTTGTCATGGGTTTTTTTTTGTTTTTGTTTTATTTTTTTGTCCAGGTGAAGAGAGAAAATACCCAGCTGACATTAGGGTGAAGTTTCCAGACACTACTGCAATGCTGGCCTCCAATATTACGTTGGAGTGCTTTGCTCTTGGAAAGTATGTTTTTAAAGCTTTCTTGGTAAACTTTTGTGACATAATAAAAATTAGCAGAGCACTTGCAAATAAATTAGACACAAAACACTTAGTCTAGTCTATAGATCTAGACTAGACTGTAGTTTTTGAAAAAGACAACACATGTTCTAAAACCACAAAAAATGTTGCAAAAATTATTTCTAATTGTTGACTTAATAGTAAAGAAAGTTAAATGCTGTAAATGCATTTGCAATGTGATAAAAGTGAATACTGTTCTCTAAGTATCGAGTTCCTGTCTCTGTTTATCGCCGTGCTCACTCAGTCCCATCCCACATATCGTGTGGAGGAAGGTGGACGCCACTGACCTCCCTGCAAATCATGAGATCAGTGAATCAGGCGCTGTGCTTCATCTGTACAATGTTCAGTATGAGGACGTTGGATCATACGAATGCGAAGCCATCAACACCAAAGGAAAGGACTGGCATAAAAACTGGCTTTATGTGGAGTGTAAGTCAAGTTAAATGTTTAAAAAATGTTTTTGTATGAAATAATAATAATAATAATAGTTATTATCTTCATGTAGCTGCACCTGAATGGGCAGAAACAATCAACAACACTCAAGTGGACATTGGATCAGAGCACACAATGCGCTGCGTGGCTTCAGGAAAACCTTTCCCTTTCATCCGTTGGTACAAAGACGGATATATGGTAAAGATCTCTTTGTAAGCTTTTTCTTAAAGAATGTGTGTAATCTGAACTGTCGTCGTTTTCCACAAAACTGCACTCCTCTCTGGCATGTGGTTTTTCTAGTATGGCAAAGGCGAGCTGAAGTTTTCCAGTTTAACTTTTGATGACTCTGGGATGTACCAGTGCATTGCTGAGAATTACTGGGGCATCAAATATGCCAACGCTGAGCTGCGAGTTGTTGGTAGGTAGCAATTCTTTCTTTCTTTCTTTCTTTCTTTTTTTTTTTTTTGATAACAGTTCTTTAAACTGAAATTCCTATCTACTATCTCCCACCAGCCTGGGCTCCAACATTCGAGCGCAACCCAGTAAAGAAGCATCTTCTTGGAGCTAGAGACAGACGCGTGGTAATAGAGTGTAAGCCAAGAGCCGCTCCGAAACCTCGATTCACCTGGACAAAGGGCAAAGAGGTCCTCTTCAACAGTTCACGGTCAGCAGAAGCACTTTCCATATGAAACAGAGAAGTCACAAACAACTTTCTAATGAATTGACTTGATTCTGCTTGCCAACAGTGTTTCTGTCATGTTCGATGGGAGCCTGGAGATCCGCAACGCCACCAAAAATGACGAAGGCCTTTACACCTGCTTCGCTGAGAATGACAGAGGGAAGGCCGACAGTTCAGGATATCTTACCATCACAGGTTAGCTGCATCATAGTAGCAGCATTCATACACCCAGATCTTCTCCGCTTTTTGTCGTTTTTTAGTACAATTACTGCCTTTAAAACTAACTAGTTTTTAATCAAAAACATAAAACCTCGAAACTTAGAATAACTTTCGTCAGAACTTTTCTAAGATCTTTTTTTTTTTTTAGTTTTGCAGACGGTTAAAAGGAAATTATGTAAAGTCACCTTCACATGGGCATGTACACTGCCTGTCAAAATATGTCTTGTTTTATACAAAATGTTATGATAGCTTACTGTCTCCAGTTCTGTTGTCTAAAAAAGTTGAAATTTGTGATGTTATGTCTGATTGTTTCTTTTAAAGGTTTTGAAGTCCTTTGGAGGTTTTTTTAAAATGTAAATTTATTCATTCATGAAAAACATTCCACATTTAGAAAAAAAAAATGCTTTTCTTATTTACTTAAATTTACATGTGTGACATTTGCTGGCATCGCCAACCATTCAAGTAAAATAAACGGAACCGAGACATTTTAAAATTCATGCTTCACTTTTTAACTGATTAGCTTATCTAGGAACAATAAGTAAGTAATTCCTGTCTTTACTGAAGAATAAGCTAAATTGGGAAAGAAAATTTAGCCACTTAAATTCTTGCAAGAATTTAATTTAACCACTTAAATTCTTGCTATTTAAGTTAATCAGAAGTGTGTTAATACCCCCAAACCAGGGATAAGTTTGAGCTATTAAAAAACACACACTTTCAGGTGTGTCTGGTATAAAAGACAGAATAAATACTTCGTAAAATTCCTCATTGCCCACTACTATGTCTAATGAAGGATATATGTTGCAGTGAGCATAATTCTCTTCCAAGGAATTACTACAAATAAGAAGATTTTTGGTAAAAAACCTGATGAGTCCTAGCATTAAACTGAAAATAAATATTTAATTTAATATGAAAAAGGCAAAAGATAAAGATAAAATATATGTTTACATTCACTTACAATACTTTAATTCCTTCTTATTGTTGTCCATAGTGATTTGGACGTGGGATCAGTTTTTTTTTTTGTTATTGTCAGAGGCAACAAGTATAACTGCAGCACCTGAAGACTCCGAAGTTAGAGTTGGAGACGAGGTGATTCTTCACTGTGCTGCTTCGTACGACCCCATGCTGGACATCACTTTCATCTGGGCCATTGACTTCAGAGTCATTGACTTCAATGCTGAGTGGCAACACTATGAGCGAGTAATGGTAAGTCAACATTTTAATCATTTTTTAACCTTGAAAAGCATTATTATTATAATTTTTTTAATAATTTGCATGTAATTACCGAAAACATGTTTCACAATTGGAGCTTTCCTGAGAACCATTATTTTTTGTGTTGATCAGAGTGAAGATGGAGTCGGTGACTTGAGGATAAAAAATGCACAGATTTGGCATGAAGGTCGCTACACTTGCACCGCTCAAACCGTGGTGGATGACGACACCGCTTATGCTGACCTGAAAGTCGTAGGTAAGTCAGTGCATGAAAATAATAACCGAGACCACTATCTGTCGTTTGCACTAGTGTTTTAAATCGATTGCACGTGAAACCTCCAGGTGTTCCCGGGCCTCCCGGTGTGCTCCGGATCGAGGAGATTGGCGACACCTGGGTGAAACTTTTGTGGTCCAAACCAGCTGAGCACAACAGCCCCATCCTGTACTACACTGTTCAGACCAGACACTTCTGGGCTTTGAATGAAGACGACTGGAGGAATGCGAGCACATGTGAGTCCTGATTTGGGCCAGCAGAGGGCCATCTTGCTCCAAAGACGACCAACAGCAATGAACGCAATTCCAGTACAAGCTGTAGTTCAATCAAATTTTAAGCAGTCCTTAATTGTGTCCCTCAGCTCCAACCTTTCTCGATGGGACTCTGGAGAAAGCAGACATCACAGACTTATACCCTTGGATGGAGTACCAGTTTAGAATCATCGCCACCAATGAGTATGGATCCGGGGAGGCCAGTATACCTTCCCTAAAGATCAAAACCTGGGATGCCCGTAAGTTCATTGAGAATTGTTTTATTTATGATTGTGCCATGAGGCAGATTTTTAGCAAAAATCTAACAAAAGGCTGCCTTCTTTGTCCAGCTCCAGTCGTTTCTCCCACAGACGTGGCAGGATATGGAGGTAGAAATGGCGAGATAGTCATCACGTGGAACGTAAGCTTCCAAATTCACGAGTTAAATTCATGTCTCCTCTAAGTTTCTAATGTACATGGATTTCTTTTTATTTGGCAATCGTCAGCCTGTTCAGCCCTGGTATTTCTATGGCAAGAAATTTGGGTACATTGTTGCGTTAAAGCCTCACAATGCCTACGACTGGTTTTATGAAACCATCTCGGACCCTGAGACGAGACGACACGTTCACAGAGACTCCTACTTCATTCCGACCGACGAGGACTTCCTGGTGCGAGAGTTCCAGGTGAAGATAAAGTCAGTTAATGTTAAAGGAGATGGACCGTACAGCCTCACCAAGGTCATCTATTATCCAAGAGATGGTGAGAATTTGTCTTTAATTATGAGCCTTATCAGTTTCTAATCACATTTAATCTCATTTTTTGGTGCACACTATAATTTTAGAAGTTTTGTAAATTAATATATATATATATATATATATGGTTTTTTTTCTGGTCACTCAGTTCCAATAGAACCTCCCACAGATGTCTATGCCAGGCCCGTGTCTTCCACTGAAGCTGTGGTTTGGTGGCTGCCTATAGTTGATACTGGAACCGGCCTGCAGCAGTACATTGAGGGATACCAGGTATGGAGGTTTTCCTCTCATTTTTTTTAAACTAGATCAGCTAAAAATAACATGTCAGAAATTGTTTGAATTTGTTTTAAAAATAAATCATATTTACAGACCCCAACAGTCAAATTTGCAATGTTGCATAACGGAATAAAGACTATAATTAATGACCTGATAGGAGATCAAAATGTTCAATATGAATTTGATGCTCTGTGAACAAGAGGAATATCCTGAATAACAGGATGGTTATTTTCCTTCAACGTACAAACCTATACAACTCTTCAAAATAAATCTTCAAATTTATTACTGCTTTACATGGAGTTTATTCAAATAAATGTCTTATCATGAGATGTCACGTAGGTATGGAAATTACATTGTTACCGATCTTGACAGTTTGATTTTTCCAAATTACAGATGTACATTAAAGCTACTATACAAGATTTTTTTCTGTTGATTTTGGTTCCACGTGATTTTTTAAAAATGTAATTGTTTAGAGTGCAGTATATGTAGAAAATATAGGTAGTTTTAGTCTCATGATCATCTTTTTTTAATAACTGTAGCCATATTTGATTTTTTTCATATAGCATGTGATAAAATAAATGCAAAACCAAATGAATTTGTTTTTCAAGATGTTTGGTTTGCCCTGTACATCAATGTCAGCCTATGTTAACACTACCATAGACACTTGCATCTAAATTTGTACCTATCTTCACTTTATCTTCCATGCTATACACTAAAAAAGCTAAAGTCTTACAAAAATGTATCCTACTACATAGATCAAATACTGGAGAAAGTATGACGATCCAGAGCCCGGGGCAAATCGCATATTCGTTCCAGCTACAGTCAATCAGACCCGGCTGGAGAACATGCTGCCAGATTCGCACTACCTCATTGAGGTCCGGGCGTTCAACGGAGCAGGTCTTGGACCGCCCGGTGAACACTGTGAGATGTTCACAAAGAGGCCACGTAAGGGCGACATGAAAACGGACAATGAGATCTGTAAAAATGCGTACGCAAACTTTTTAAATAAGTAAACTGTTTCTCCGCAGCACCTTCTGAGCCTCCCAGAATGTGGCGCTACGTCACCTGGACCGGACAATGGTTGTACGTGTGGTGGGATCATATCCAGTATGACTGGTTTGGGAATGTTTCTTTCCCCCTGTACTACAAGGTGGGAGCATTTAGTGTTGTTTCACCTCTATGCCTTCAGGTTTTATGGCTGTTAGGAATTTTTACAGTCTATTGGGGTTTATTTCTTTGTCAGGTCATGTTTAGAAAGACGGGGTACATCTACGGGAAGGTCTACATCACTGGCTGGCACTTTATGGACTTCCCAATGCCTCAGCTTGGAGACTATGAACTGATGGTTCGTGGTCGCTATGAAGGGGGAGATGGCCCAGTCAGGATGATAAGTATTAAGGGTAAGAATTAAGATAATAGTGGGTTATTAAATAAACTTCTAGTTGTTTTTATTATTAACTTTTTTGATGTTTTGTTTTTTTCCAGGTAAAGCATCTCTGACCACACCAACAATCAGTTTCTTATCCTTGTTGCTGCTGGCGCTGTGTATTACAGGTTTGTAAATGTAAGTGTGAAGCAAATATATTGTATATAATGGACTTTGGAAGGAAAATAATAGGACCTAGCAGATGATTGAGTTGTCATGAGAAATCTTTACATGGTAGTTCAGTAACTAGTATCTGCTTTTACAGTATTTGTGACAATACACTGAAGATTTTTGATTCCCAAATTAAAATGGGTTGTCAGCACTTATTCTGGACAATGTACTGTACAAAAACAACAACATAGCTGGAGTTTTTTGGAAACAAGATCAAAAATGTTTAAAACGCAGAGACGCTTTTCATGGTAAATAAAGACAAATGACGACTCCTGGGGCCTATATTTAAAACACTATTTAGAATGAAATAAATGTATAGAAAGACCACTATGCTGCACAAAATATACTTGTTCTTGTGATCCTTTTACTTAGTTTATTGTGTATTTTTTTTGAAAATGTTGAAACGGAGCTTGCACTCAAAACATTACGAACCATTTGTAGATTACAAGAACAATCACTGATATTAGAAAACAAAGATTTTTATGTACAAAGTGATTTGATTCATTTGTTTTGCTTTTTATAAAACACAATCAACTTTTATATGTATATTTTATTTATTTATTTATTTGCCTTTGTTGAAAAAAATCGTTAGACATTTTCTAAAAGGGTCTGAGTTATTCACAAGCAGAACACAATCCATGCTGGTATTGTTGATATATTTTAAAAACTGCTGGGATACAAACAATCTAATTTGGCATATTTTTCTAACCAAGTACTGCATTGAATATGGAAAAGTTTTAGGGGTTAGTGTGAAGCCAGAAAAGCCACACATACACAGGGAAGACATGCAAACATCACACAGTTTAACCAACTTGGAGACATTTTCTCTGTGTTTAACAAGTTTTCAGACAGCTCCAGTAGAAAAACATGCAACAAATCTATCAATGTTTTCTTTTAAGACTATTGAGTCAAATCACTTTAATTTTACTTTTATGAACAACCTGTGGTTGCTACAATGGCCACTTCCAAACCATTCACTGGCGGACTAGTTCTCATGGAACAGTCCCTCTCAGCTGCAGTCAGAGCCAAGCTGCTTGTCTAAATGAAAAATATTTTCTAGTAACAGCCAATAACTGCTTTTCTTATTGAGGAGTTGGCATTGGAGTAGCAACTATAGTGAGCAATAGCTTGTACTTATATCTTCTTAGAATTTTAAGGGTCAGCATTGTCTTAGGTAGACAGACTTTTTCTCTAGTGTGAACTAAAGCTATTTGACCAACCCACTGACATTAACATTATTATACAGCATCATTTTCAACCTTTTCATTTCTGATTCACTGAGGTCTGATCAGGTCTTTGTAGGGTCCAAAATGGTGGACTGAGAAGAATAACAAGTTTCCCTCTCTCTGCAAACCCAACTTTTGGGTCACAATATTTGACAAAGTGTTTAACGCTTTCTGTCCAAACAGCATAAACCCAGCAGTTTTTTGTACATATTACAACATTAAAGCCATGTATAGGGAGTTTGACTGATGTACAGCTATATATGTATCGTAACGCCACTTTCCTTTATGTAAAGCTGGAAAACTATTAAACAGATTTCAACAGTCTTGATGTTATTTTATGATATTCTGTGCTCGCCTCAAGATGTCAGGTTAGATCTCAGGTATTTTATTGGTTTTATGCCAAAATGAAGCAAGTATTTAACAGATTAGCAAACAGTGGAAGCACATTTGTGAAATTACATTTTCATACAGGTGCATTTTTAATATTTAGGCCTTGGTTGCACAACTCCAGTCCCTGAAAGCAACTCTAAGAAGCGGCCTCTCTCCTCCACAAGTTAGGACAATTCCAAGGGCCCCTGACCGACAGGGGGGCCTCCCACATTTTTTTTTGTTTCATAGAAATAAAAAAAAAATTGGGGGCCCTGTCGATTACAAAATTAATCATATACTGTTTTAAAAATTATTTTAGCAGTAAAAATTAAATGTTACCACTCCCAGACAAAAAGCAGACATCCGTATTTTCTCTGAACCCCCCCGGGATCTTCATGAAATGGCTCGTTTCTGCTTAGCCCGCTTGACGGCGACGGTGTTCAGCAGCAGTCAGTGGAAGACGAGAACGACTGTGGCAACTACTGTGCTGCCAAAAAAATATATAAAATCTGGTTTTCAAAAGGAGAAGGAGAAAAATGACAAGAGTGTCAATTTATAGCCCAGTTTTTCTCCGAGAGGTGGGTAGACTGCGCGAGATTGTCAACTATTTAGCATAGTTAGCTTAGCTTACCATAGTAGCTACAAGCTATTGTTTGCCTCAATTTCACGAGCATGTAATGAATGAATGAAGGAAAGAATTTAACAACATATTCATATGTTTAACTTGTACCTGTACCTCTTACCACACCTAACAACAGATGAGTCAGTCAGCAGCAGCTCTAACCCAGATACCTGCATAACTCCTCCCTGTCCCAGTGAAAAAGGTGAGCAACACCGTGTTCAATCTATGTGGATTTTTCTCGTCTCTGCTCTTTTTACAACCACACAACAAAAACAATTTATTTATCACTCACAGAAATTCAAACAATCTTTATAAAATCTTCCTTTAGCACACTTAGCAGTGAGTGAATGAGATTAATTAAGAATGTTCTCCTGGTTCTGATTGGTTGTTTTTGGTCAGAACGGTGCATTTCTTTAAACAGCAGTAGCAGCTCAGGGAGGAGGTGGGAGAGATTGATCTATTCACAGATTATCTGTTTCATAACAAACTATCACGACATGGTGACAGCTTTAACAAATGTGGAAAAAAACATATTTTTTAATAATACGCTGCAACTCAAAAAAATGCAACTACACAGCATTTTTTGACAAGTCTGGATTGCTTCATGTATCTTTTGCACGTTGCATGGGACTGTTGCTGGTGGGAGACATTTCAATGAGCTAAAACTAATTAAAAAAATTAAGCAACCTATTTGCATGCAGTAAATAGGTTGCTTAAGTAGTAAGTAAATAGGTGCATGTGAATATTGTGCTAGAATCAGTATTGGACCAACGAAAGCAAGGCAGTTGCAAGCCTTTAAAATTGTTACCGTTTTGATTGGTCAGATAGACTCAAGAAATTGTAACAGCAGCTTCGAAGGGGGGCCCCCAATTTAATTTTTTGTCATGGGGCCCAAGATTCCTGGTGGCGCCCCTGCCTCCACACCTGAATGAAATAACAAATGGCCTGTTTCCAGACCTTTTGCAGAGCAGAATGACTGCTAATGAGGGAAATTAGCCATTTGATACAGGTGTGTTGGAGAAGGGACACGTGTAAAAGTTGTATTATAGTAGCTCTCCAGAACTGGAGTTGAGTATTCAAAATATAGTAACAAAGGAAAAGCAACTCGGCACTAATTAGCTGAACAACACACAGGTGAGTAGTGGCAAGATATTGTAAGAGAGAGGCTGAGGAAACCAGTAAAGACGGGAATATGTTTACAGATATTTAAAAAAAAATCACAAAATTATGCAGTTCAGCAAAATTTTAAGAATGCTACATTTAGTGTAGAGTTTTTTGAAGATGTGTGAATTTGAAGAATTTTCAATAAAATAAAAATTATAAAATCTAGAAGTGAAATGAAGTAGAAATTCAGTCACCAGATGGCAGTGTACCCACATGACATTAACCGTTGCCTCAGGTACATTTTATTCCAATCTCATAGAAACATTTTTTTTCTCTACTTGAACAGAGGCACGCCCATTTTATTGCTAGATAACACATTGTCACTTTTGTCTTTTTCATTTTTTTTTAATGTACTCCTGCCATCTGGAAATCTTATCTTGCATTTCCAATTTTCCTTTTAGTTTCAAAATGGCATGTCTGTAATATCTGCAGCTGCTCTTAGAAAAACATCTCTCTCTCTCTCTCTCTCTGAGTGGCTTTTATCTTTCCCACGTCTATTACCTGTTTCTTCCTCCTATTTTACCTCCTTCCTGATAAACAAATTACTCCGCCCGAGAAAATCCCGCAAGCAGCAAAAAGAAAAATCAATCTTGCTATCATTTACAAACAACCACAGCAGTCACACAAAGGTGAGTCCTTCCACGGCAAGGGGGAGGTATTCTTCCTTCAGGGAAGTATATTAAACAACCCTGTTGTGATATCTCCTTTGGGTTTTATTAACATCCTCAGTCTGGTTCTTCTTTTGAATACATTGTTTGTTTGACGTAGAAAACAGCAATTTGTTTGCTTAGTATTTGTTTGCCTCTTCACATGAATAAAAATATCTTGAAAATGAGTGTTTATGCAGCTGAGTTTTCAATTCAAACCTAATTTTTGTACATTCCCTTCAGTATGGGACTGTGTACATTAAAATATGAACATCACGCTTATCTATCTCTAAGCTGGTGGTTATTTTTATGAGGCAAATGTTTGAGCACAACTTTCTTGACTATAAAAAGTAGACATTCAGCTCGAATTAGCAAATGCAGTGTACAGTTGTAGTTGAGCTCTGACTATAACTGTGGAAAAGTAAAATAAATCAGTACTCGGTCAGTCATTGTACTTTTGTAGGCAGCATTGATGTTTCAGGACAAAATAGACTGTTGAATTAGTCATTGGAAAAGTTTGGAGTTTTGCCAACCTTACTCATTTAAGTGAATGGGATTTTAATGTACACAAAGAGAAGTGGGGACATTGCGATGTAGGATAAGAGCAGAAATATCTAGAAAAATTTGGGTTAATCGTAATCGAAACAATCGTCAACGAACGGCGTCATTCAGTTCCTCCACTGCCATTGCTAAAACTACAGGCATAATTATAAAACAATGCAGAAAATTGATGTAATCGTTCACAACTTCTTCTGTTTTCTGATTGGCCTGGTCAAAAATTGATCGGAGACTTTCAGAGTCAACGGGAGAAAGATCGGACTGTGCTGGAAGCGAGAAATTTTTTCAAGTAGAATTGCACAGGAAGGCAATGGGCAGGCTAGTACGAACCCATATCTATAATTTTGTTTTTTGCTAATGTATCACATTGTGCTTACTGCACCTTCTTAGAAAATCTCAGAAACAAACTGTTCATGCGATGGTGGCAAAGGACACCAGGTGCAGAAAAGCCCTGCAGTCCATTTGTTGAGTAGAGTGGGGTATCAGTGATGCTGTGGACTTGTCTCTCTTTTATACGTCACTGAAATCTTGTCAAAGAATAGGCTAATGTGAACATGTTTCATCTAAACAGAATAATGGACTGTAATGAAACTGAAAATATTTCTTTACCGGGTGCAATAGGGACCCAGAACCGGGACTTGATAGAAACAGAGCACTAGAGAGGACACAGGAAGAACTTCGTCCTACACCGCTGGTTTTCTAACTACCATGTTTTAGCAGACGCCAAAAATATTACCAAATACCAGTCTCAGATGTTTGATAGAGTAAATAAGCTCCCTTGTTGTGGTAGTATACACCCAGTTATTTACATATTAGATATCCTCCATTTGATCAGGGAGGCTCTGATTGCCACATTAAACCTGTGATGGTGGGAGCACAAAGATGGATTTTGTAATCAAGTTGAGGCCCTTATTGCTCAAAGTGTGCTTGCTTGTGGTTTCTATACCCTCGTCGCATCATTATCAAGTCCTTTTAACCCTTTTAGCCCCAGATTTCCTTACTCTGAATTAGCCCCATATCCACATGGTGCATCCTCTGTAGTTGAGCAAAATATAAATGTAAGTTAATAAACCACTAGTTTTCATTAAACAGCAGCAGGTCTTTATAATAGTGCCAGGAAAAATGCAAAAACCAGGGCATATGCAAAGTAATCGGCATGAGCCATGAATCACATCTTTGCCCAGACCCCCCGGCCAACTCACTAGATGGCTCAAACCCAAGAAGCCCCAGAAGATTTGAGTCCCACAGAGCAGAGCAAGAAGTCTCTTCAGATGGCTCCTGGGGCTTGGAGGCACCCCCCACTAAATCTTCCTGACAAATCTTGCAGTGTGGTGCTGGGTTGTGTTAATAATGCTGCTAACCTGGTTAGCAGCCTTGAGGACCATGTTCTCTGGTTCCTTAGCTAGTTCTGTGACAGAAATAGGCTGAGGTGTCAGATAAGTAAGTAATTGCCTCTTCTGCAGAGAGTTTATGACCTGGTTTACTGTGTGATGGCAATTACAAATTGTCTTCTCTGGGTTTTGTCAGACCATTGCTTGGGTTTTCAGAATATTAACAATATAATTAGCATTTTAGTCAGGTTATTTACTGACAGCAACACTGTTGGAAGATTGATTGTCAGTAACTTCCTGTATGATAAATAAATGTATGTGGTAAGTTGTATTTTTGAAGCTCCTGCTTTCCAGTTTAATCATATTTCTTTATTTCTGTTACAATAATAACATGCCTACAAATATGTCTTCCAAATATATTAATTGAACTGTTTTGTACCTTCACCTTTATTCGAATAACCTGTGGCTTCAGCTGTTGAAAACTGATTATTCATTTGCTCTTTATATTGTTTTTTTTTTTACCAGTCACTGACATATGATGAATCAAGACGTGCTTTACATGTTTTTTTTTTAAATCCATACATGTAAAAATATGACACGAGTAGTTGACAATTGAATATTTTTCAGTAATCTTTGCCAGGCATTGTTTTCAAAGCCAAAGAAAATTTCTTGGGAGTCATTTTCTTTGCTCGTTTTTGTCCTGCCTGTGATTGCTGTGGAACTGGAGTTTATCTTGGCAGCAAAGTGTGAAAGGAGGGGTAAACTGTGAACAGGTTGGCAGTCGATCACAGGCCTAACACAAGCACATAAGATGAAAGACTTTGCATGCAAAATGTGGAAGGAAACCAGAGTACTCAGTTTGTGCAAGCACAGGATTGTTATGCAAACTCCAGAAGACCACAGCTTAAATCAATAGCAGTAATATTTTGGATACAATTTTATGTTTGAGGCACCGTTTATCTTTAAATGAGCATTAGGTTCCAAAAAAAAAAAAATACTAAAATAGTTCCGTCAAAGGAGATGGCAGTGTAATAATGGTGAACATGAAAACCATTTGCAACTTAAGCTGAAATGTACTCCAACCACTCTAATATTAACATGTCAACAATCTCGCACCGTGTTATTTGCAAATGTTCTGCAATTTGAACCAACGTCACAATGGTGCTTCCAATATTCCATTGTTTGCTGAGTAGGTAAATTACAAATTTAACAAAGACAACCAAGAAAACTTGAAATCACAATCAATTTAGAATGTCCAGTTGTAAAATGTCTTTTGTTTGATGGAAGTGAAAAAGCAGAGCTCTTCAAACAGAAAAATCTCATCTGCTGGCTCAAACTCTGAGACTCCAATATTTATCTGCCAGGCAGTAGGCCATGAAGTAAATGTACTCTGTTAGCTTGACAAAGGATGAATGCAAAGCTTGTCAGGTCAGGAAGGAAAAAGTGTGAGCAATGGAAACACCTTGACCCCCAATTTACATAGTTTGTCTCTTCACAGAATGGCCTCTGCAGTAATAATGCAGCCATTATAGCCAATGAGAGCATCTACATTGCCTCCGCCTGAGTGACTGCGCATGGCAGCGCTGTGTGCAGCATCTCCACATTGCTATCTATAAGCGCCAACGCCATTGCCCTCAGATAAAATGCATACGTCTTTGAGTCTGAGAGCATGTTGGAATCCTCTGATAATGAGAAAACAAATGGCGGAAGATAACATGCGTTTAAAAAGATTCCATATAAGGACATGGCTCTAGATTTTTCATTTCTAGGTCTATTTAGACTAACGGCAACACCAGCACATATTAGCAGTACTGTATTTACTAATAGTGTTAACTTCACAGTCATATTTTGGTAGATTTTTTTCTTTTATTTTCCCCACAAGGATGAGGTGACATCAAAGTAGACATCCAATTAAAGTTTAGCGGGAACTCAAGATGGCAGATTTCCCAAATATTCCCTTTATAGTTTCTTTTCTCCTATGACGGATCTATCATGACGAAAATGTCAACTTCAAAAGGTGAAAACGTCTTCATGAAAATCTGAAGTGGGAGCAGATGCACAGAAAGACTGAGACTCAGCGGTGTCTCTGTTAGGATGTGTGTCAGGTTTAGGCATCTGTACGTTCTTTGTCTCCACTTAAAAGCCGTCTCTGTAGTGTATTTAGCATTTTTATTCCCCGACAGCAACTCAGGAGAAACCCTTTTCAACACACAGACTCTTGCATTATCTCGGACTGGTGTCAGCTCGGACTGGTGGATGTTGGATTGCATCAGGCATTGTTGGCTCAGGTTCAGTCTCGAATGATCTCTGGTTGTTGACGCACTCCTTACATTGAGAATCATTAGTGGAACTGCATTAGGTGAAAGTCTATCTTCTGTTTTCTTGCATCGCGCGCACTCGCTCGCATTAGCCGCTACTTTCCCCCCTTTAGCGAGAATTGTTGTCCTCTGTCAGCCGTAAAACTTTATCTCCACAGGAAAAGAGCAGTAAAAACGTCACTCCCTGTGAATGATGAGTCTCCTGTGCGGGCCCAAATGGCAGCAAACGTGTTGCATTGTCAGCTTCAACAATGGGTCCCCCTTCTTTATTTGTGCAGGTGACATCAGTTGTAAATGTCCATAATGCCCTGCTGGAGCTGATGGGCTGGTGTCTGCAAACCCCCAACAATTGAGGCAAAGCTGCCTGTTAAAATTCCAAAATTCTCCACTTACCTTGCTCTTCTGGACACCCAAGAAGTATGAATTGTGAGGTCATAGAAGGGCACGCTTTATGGGGGAAAAGCTTGTGCTTGGCATGTCAAGGTACTGCCAAGGCAGCAAGAAAATACAAAGAAAGGGCTGCATTCAGGATCCAAATTTGAGCGTTTCTTTTGCTTTTTGGAGAGTTTTCTCGGTTGGGAATTTCAATTGAACTCTTGTTAGTCAGAATATGTTGGAGTAAGCAGTAAGGGTTAGAACTCAAGCAAAAGCAAGTGGGAGCAATGTTGACTGAAATACAGTACAGACCAAAAGTATGGACACACCTTTTAATTCAATGAGTTTCCTTTATTTTCATGACTATTGACATTGTAGATTCACACTGAAGGCATCAAAACTATGAATAACACATGTGGAAATATGCACTAAACAAAAAAGTATAAAACAACTGAAAATACCCCTTATATTCTAGTTTCTTCAAAGTAGCAACCTTTTGCTGTGATTACTGTTTTGCACACACTCTGCATTTTCTTGATGAGCTTCAAGAGGTAGTCACCTGAAATGGTTTTCACTTCATAGCTGTGCCCTGTCAGGTTAATAAGTGGGATTTCTTGCCTTATAAATAGTCATAAAAATAAAGAAAACCCATTGAATTAGAAAGGTGTGTCCAAACTTTTGGTCTGTACTGTATATTAAGCACTATAACCTTTTTTGTCTACTTCTAGAATGTAAATACATGGCTCTGAAAAATACTTGCACCCCTATACAGATTTCGCTTGTATTTGCTTTTTTGTCACACATGTACGCAAGTTTGTAAATAGTGATTTCGTTTAACCAACATAGTGTTGTGTGAAAAAGTCATCACCTCCATTTGTTAAATCATAACTTGACTGTGTGACCAGTGTATTTCACCATCCAAACTTGGTACATGCTTTTCTCTAGTTTTCTCCTGACTCTGGCTCTGATAAAATTCAAATATAAGTTGAAGTTTATGTGTAAGATTAAAGGGTAAACAATGTAAAATAAAATAAAATCTATGTTTATGTTTTAGTCTAGAGAGCATGTGGACACAGATCTTTTCAGAAACATTTGTGTTCCAGAAGTACTTCCAATGTCTTGTAAATTTGTATTGACATCAACAATTGACAAAATACCACTCTAACTTAAGGTAATTCGCTCTACAGCGCTACTAAATCTAATAAGCACATTACCAAAATTAAGGTACATCATCGTGTACCTGCTCTCCAGTGATTACCCTCTTAAATACAAGTAAAAGCAATAAGTGACAGGCTTTGTGTGAGAATGAGTTAGTGGTATTCTTAATTGAGACCGATGCATTTTTAATGACTCGTCCTGGCTCAAAGCAAGAGAGGCATCAAATTATGCAAAATAGGTGATAAATGCTAATGGCCATACAACTGCCTCTGGCGGCAGCTCAAAGACAAAACTTAGCCGTTTTTAAATGTACTTTTGATGAATCTTTACTTCTGTATTTTCAAAGCAAAGTAGCTGTCTGTAGTTGAACTCAACAGAGTACAAGCAACCAAAAATTGAGAATGTTTTAATCATCCTGTTTATCGGTTTTGTAACCTTACCAGTTTATAGCCCGTGTTAATATTTGCATCCTGTGAAACATCTGCTTTCCATGTCGGGTCAGCGGTATTCATCTGGATGCTTCAGTTCTGTATGCTCCCCTCAGGGTTGTACCAAGACCAACACACCTGGAGAGAACCACGTCGATTTCAAAAGGCGGGCACATTGTCGTTACATGGATGACTGGCCTGCCGAAAAACCCGACGACTTCTCATATGCAATGTAGAGGCAAACTTGGATAAACATACAGGCAGATGGATACATAAACAGAGATGAACATGGATTGTTTTCTTTTGCAGCCATCTGTCAATTGTCACAATCTCGAGGGAGGCTACAGACTGCGCCTTAGTTGGGTGCTAAAATGAACGACTTGGCAGATGTTTGGGAACTTACTAAAAACCTATGCAGTCTCAACAAGAACCTGCCAGCTTCATTTCCCATGGGGCAACACAGCATAGTCTTGTCTTGTAGTAATGTCACTTAATTAATGACATCATGGCAAAATGAGTGGAAAAACATCTGTGTTTGCCTACTAATTGTCTTTGGAAGACATTCATCACAGAGAAAAAGTCAGGACACTGATGGCGTCTGGGAAAATATTGATGTTGGCTAAAGATGTTTTCACATTATAACCACAAACTTCAATGTAGTTTATTGGGAATTTATGAAATCGATCAATACATAATTACAGAAATCACAAATGAAAATGTACGCATATATTTGCCTTCTGTTATTATTCCTATACACTTAAGTAGTTCCCAGTGCAACCAGATGATTGTAGACATTCCCTTCCTAGTTATAAAACATGTGAAGCTTTGGATATCTAACAGAGTACTGACCAATCCAAGCAATTTGGTACAACTGGAAACCTACCAATAGATGGAGTGAAGAAAGCATGACTAAGAGAAACTGCTAGAAAGCTGCTTTGGAATTGTTGGCAGAATTCAGGGGGAGAAAGTCAACAAAACAAGCATTGCTTATTGCCATGTCATTGTTGAAAGAAAGCCTTTCCGGTTTGTCTCAAGCCGTGCTGAGTACACAGCTGGCAACCCTAAACGTACCTTGAGATGTTTATCAGAATAGTTCAGATGAAAGCATATTCATGTGTTTAAAATACCCCAAAATCCAGACTTCGATCCAGTTGAGGAACTATTTTCAAGACTTGAAAACTGATGTTCCCAGATGTACAGAGAACATCAGTTCTGAACTATTGAGCAAAGAAAAAAGGTCAAAAACTTCCATCGCTATATGTACAAAGACTTAAAACATTAATAGAAGCAAAATATACATCCAGAAAGCGATGCATCATGGGGCTAAATACCACACTCAGCAGATTTTGTAGTTTTTTGTGAAACCATGTGCGATTGTCTTTCAACATAACATTTGAGTTGGTTTATTACATAAAATGTCAATGAAATACATTAAACTTTGAGATGTGATACAAACTAAAACATTTCAAGGGATATAAATATTTCCCATAATATTCCGTAATTTTATTTTTTTATTTGAGTAAAATTATTATCCAGTGATGTTTCTTCCACATTCATAAACAATGTTTCCAGTCACATATAAGACACGTCAACATCACCCTGTCAAAAAAAAAGACAGTTTAACAAGCTCCGTCGACGCATTTTGCGTTTGTGCGCAGTTCTTAGAATTCTCTATTAATCATTTTACAGCCTGACCTCGATAAAGGATAATGAAAAATGATGTAGGTTTGATTAATGTGACATGCACACGCAGCCGCTCAGCCTCAGCATATTGCCAGCAACACCTCCCAGACAATAGGCAACATGTTCGGTCAATCCTCGTTGCTCCCGCAGTCCCGTGTCAGCCACTGATGGATGGCGTAGTGAAGCTTCCATTGTTCGTGAACATTGCGCAAATTAGCCGAGTCCAAAAGCTCGCTCCCCGCTGATGTGACCAGAGCTCCCCTGTGAGAGTAGATTAGTTACTTACATCATCTGTTTGAAGGAATAAGCCTTTATAAAGCTATTTCTTTGCAGAGTGATGAAGTTTTACTGTTAGATTTTTCAGCTTAAATAAAAAAGACTAAAGATAAAAAGTTTCTTTTTCTACTTCAGTTCTTGGGTTTAAATGGAGATTTGATTTTTAAAAAAATTTATTTAGTCAAAGATTCTCCAAAAGAATTGACTGTTATTTTGCTTTTTTTTTAATCACATCGAAACTTTAGCCTCTTTATACAAGTAAGCTAATCAGTTTCCATCTACCTCTGCTTGCACCAATATTCAGCCCAAACTGTTCACTTTAAAGGATATTGGGATCAATAACAAGTCGATTCCCAACAGTGAAAGCCCCACTTCAGGTCCACGTTTCCACAAGTGGATTTAAATGCAATCCACATCTGTTTGTTTGAGGGTTATGCGAGGATGAAAGGTGTTTCAGTCCATCACGAGTACAGATGCGTAGAATTTTGTGAAACACTGCTGGGAACTAGAGATGAATATGTTGGAAAGCAACTCGTTCCACCTGTTAAATACCATGGAGGATCTGTGACGTGTTTTCTCTCTTCCAAAAGCACTTTTTAGAAAGCATGCCATCATTAGCTCTTTGAAATACAAGGAAATCTTGAATAAAATTCTCAAAGTGTGACTCATTTGTTCTTTAAACACATCTGGAGAAATTTTGTAAAGAAGAATATAGTCGAAAGTTCCTCTCTCCGTTTGCTTCAGGCTTGAGTTCCAGAAATTAGGTATAAGAACTGTCAGAAAGGGTGCAAATAAATATCTGTGCAAGATGTGATTTTCCCCACTGCCAAATAAATGTTTGATTCATTGACGATTTTCGGGGTGAGAGCAGTGGTGGGAAGTAACGAAGTACTTGTACTTCGTTACTTAAGTACAGTAACGAAGTACAAGTACTTCGTTACTGTACTTAAGTACAATTTTCATGTATCTGTACTTTACTTAAGTAGATTTAATAATGGGTACTTTCTACTTTTACTCCACTACATTTTACAGTAAGTATCTGTACTTTCTACTTCACTACATTTCTACAAAAGTGTCGCGTTACTCGTTACATCCAAGTCGCACTGCTCTCTTTTTGTCCGTTAAAATATGAAGTTCAGGGACTTTAAGGTGGCGCCGTAAAATCCAAGCAATAACGTGACTTAGTGTCTGTTGTCACCCATCGCCTCCCCCTTTACTAGCACGCGGAGCTCCAGACATGCGCAGTGGTTTCCTCTGAGCGGGAGAAGATGTCTAACTAATCGATAATAGCTGCATAAATCATAAGATATGACGACATGTAAAACCAGCAGCGCTTCGCTTTCACAGACGGCGGGACTTTGTCCAACTTTTAGCGTCACTTGGAAGGAAAGCTTAAAGAAAGGTAAGATCTGTGGACGTGATGCTAGCAAAGCTAGCTGTACTGAGACACATGTTGCATCTGCGATGAAAAAAAGTTGTCACTCGCGCTGAATTATTGTGTGGATTCAGGAACGATCCGATTCTTCTGGACGGATCTTTACTAAGGTTGATGGGACTGAAGCCTCACTGAGAGCCATTCTTTGTTCTTGTATACACTGCAATATATATATATATATATATATATATACACACACACACACACACATTTATTTAATTGCCGAATAAGTAAAAGTTGAACGTATGAACACAGAGCATGCTCATTGATTGATTTTGTCTCCTGTCATGGTGGCAAACATGCAGTGGGAGGGAGGATGAGAACAGTCATGGTGCTCCTGCTTGTTGCGCCGTTGGACAGTGTTCATAGTGTTGTTGTAATGTTACAATTACAACTGTAATTGTAACATAGCAATTACAGTTAATTGCTATGTTTCATGGTTTAATGGTGCAGACAGTTGTGGTTTCTGACATGGGCAATATGGGCAACCGCCCAGGGCGTTATTTTTATAGGGATGGCAGGCGACCTCTGCGGATTGTAGCACAGCGATGAAAGCAAAACAGAATGAAATGAGTTGTAATTGATACTGGTTAAATATATTTCAGCTCTAAGTATTTATATCTAGGTGTTTTTATGGAAATGTGGATCTTTCAGATCAATCTGAGAACCAATTTTGATAGGTGCACTTCATTTTATTGTGTCATGTAGCGCAGGGCGCTGGTCTTGGTCTCGTGTTCAGTGGTCTTGACTACAACTCTGCTACGTGGCTCCTCGATTGCATGTCTTCCCCCCCACACCTTCGTTCCATCCCCTTTCAGTTGGATTTCTTTCTAAATAAATGTCACTAATGAAGTTCATGCTACGTTAGGACAGGAAATAAAATGTTTCCATCCCTGAAATTATGATGCATAGAATCACATATCTAAGTCTAAACTCTTACAGAGAATAAACACAATAAGAACATGTTTAATCTGTGACATTGTTTATTAAAATGGCACATTTATGATGTATTCAAATTAAATACTATCGGCACACTTAATGATGTTAGCGATTAGGTTATGTATTCAGCAAGTACTTCTACTTTTAATACTTAAGTATTTTTAAAAGCCAGTACTTTTTTACTTTTACTTAAGTAAAATGTTAATGTGGTACTTTGACTTTTACTTGAGTACATTTTTGCCTGTGTATTTGTACTTTTACTTAAGTACATTTTTTGAGTACTTTCTCCACCACTGGGTGAGAGTACAATGCGGCAATAAAGTAGGAATTTACTTAAAAATTTTTTCTATGCTTTTCTCAGGGCTGACGATAATTGTTTGGTTAAATTCAACAATGCACTTTCATGAGGCTGCTGAATACAAAGAGCAACAACACAAGCAAATTTAGTCTCTTTGGTCTCCTGTCGGAAAGAGAGAGAGAGAGAGAAAAAAGGAAGGTCTTTCAGGTATTTATTTAATTTCCAAAATTGTAACAGTGGTCTTCCTAAGGCAGAAAAACTGTTTTATTTTGGAAGTAATTTAATTTTCTTTTCTTTTTGATCAAGTCTTTCATAGCCCTTTTAAACGTAATGGTGGCATTTGCGTCCCTTCAGTAATTTAAGTTCTAGAGTTTTTTTTATTTGTTAATCTGTTCAGCATTCCTATTTATAATGTCCTCCACTAGGCAAAGATATATTTTCATATATAAATACACCATATTTTGCAAAATGTAGCTCGTGCAAACCCCTGTCAGATTTCTGTGGAAAGTAACGTTGTGATTTGACTAAGATTTCTGTCTGGAAGCAACATTAATGTTTTGGAACCCCAGCTGGAGTCCAAACATGAATCTGTGGAGGGATCTAAAAGTTTCAATTATGGCAAGGAGGCCTTATTTATTTAACTTGCAAAATTAAATTTATCACAACACATACATTTCCAAAAATATCAGTGGAAACATGTCTTGTAAAAAGCTTGTCAGCGATTACAAGATAGGTTTGAGAACTGTTGTGCCAACAGCGATTTTTCCAGATTAAGATTCTAGATGGTTTTTTTTTTTTCTTTCATGCTTTTTCTTAATCAAACTGAAAAAAATACAATGCCATGATTCATGTTTCTGGGCTGTTCTTGTCATGCCATGATTTTTTTATTTATTTTTCTAACCATTTTCCATTTCTCGCCTCATCCATTACTCTTGATTGCCTAATCACTTAATCTTCCTCACCTATACCAGTGTAATTATCTTCACCTGTTCTGTTCAGGATATAAGCCTCTCCCAGTCACAGCACAAGTGTCAGATTATTGATTATCAGAAGCTTCATGCAGATTAAGCCAAACCAAACCAATTTACTATGAACGTGAGACTTTTTCTACCATCTGAACCCATGCTCTTTACCTGCTTCTGCCTGGTTATATATTTTTTGGACTCTGACCGAATAGTTTCGATCCTTTCCTTACTTTTGTCACTTCTGTCTGCCTGACTTATAAACTTGTCGAATAGTGGCGCTTGTGATTCTCTTGACAATTCTCCACCACATCTGCAAATACACCTGATATCCCCTTCTGAGCAAAACTGCCAATCTGTCATAAGCCGTCTTAATTTGGAAGAATAAAAATGTTGATCATCGGTTTTATTTCTGAGAAGGGTACTTGTTGCCAAATTTACCACCATGCCAATGCATACATAGAAGATAGAAGTCGGTACTGCATTCATAAAAAATGGACCAAAAAATTGGAGAAAACAACAACAAAAACAAACAGGTGGTGCTGACAAATGAAAGTGCATGTTTAGAATAAGTGTTGATAAATTTGAACACTTCCAGGCTCAAATACCTGCAATTGTCAAAATGGCATGTGGTAAAACAAAAACACTTCTGTTTTGATGCATAAGTTACTTACTATGTTCTTTGGGAAAAGATAAGAAAATATATCTAGTAACCTAATTTTGAATTGGGTTCTTGTGGCATATTCTTCCCTTCGCTGGTGTTCCTTGTTCTGTGTGATCCAACATGAGCAAAGTCATTCTGAAGAAGCAGACAAGTCCAATCTACTGCCTCAAAAAGCCATTAACCTCTTTGAGCGGCTAGATCTTACCCATCGACTTCTGACTGCCCTTTTTGTCGGGTGCGATTTCGAAACCAATTTCCTTCCTTTTCCAAAAACTAGACTAGGCGGCTTCTCGATGTTCAACGTTCCAATCGGCACCACTGATTTAGGGGACCAAAGGGAAGAGATCTGTTTAAATAAGACTGAGAAAAGCTAAATAAATGCAGATTACAATAAGCTGGGCTTGTCTGACCTCCTGTGATGAGCAGCAAGTAGCTTTAATTCTGTGCAAAAGGTTTGAGCAGTGTTAATTGTGAATAGTGAAAGGCGTGACCCCCAATGCCAGAGAACATCAAAAGGTTAAAGGTCAGAGAACAAGGGCTTTGGGTTAATAAGGTCAGGCAGTGATACATTACAGTACTCCTAATGCAAATAACTTTAATGGAAACCAATGAGGGTTAAGTTTATTATTTCTTTTCTTTTTTTTTTTGACTTGTGGATATCGTTTGTGTCTGAAACAATGACGCTCAACTCTCTTTATTCTGTTATAAAATTACAAAAAATTGGTTACAAGCAGCAGCTACATGTTTCTAATCACATTTCAATTTACTTCAAGTTCATAAATTATGGTTTGTTAAATATACAGGAGAGCTTTGTGGTATGAAATTACGACAAAGCTGGGCATCACAGCGTGGCTGTAAATATAACCCCAATTTTAGCAGAGACCAAAGTGCATCTATTATAATGATGACTCATTATGCTCATTAGCAGGAGTAATAAAAAAGAAAATATGGGACTCTTTCTTGTAACATGTTTGGAAGGACTTTTCAGGAACACAAGTATTTTTATTATTAAACCTTTGAACAATTTGTCATATTAAAACCCTAAAACTCCATGTATTTTTATCAAGGTTGTCTGTGACATACTGTAACATAACGATGTATAATTGAAGAGGAAGGGAACAAATGGGTAGTTTTCAACATTTTGTAGAAGTAGATATCTGAAATGTTTATATTCAGGATCCTACAAAGACCAATAGTTTGATGAATCACCATTAGCTGCTATGACAGATGGAAGTTTTTAACGGTATTTTCCAACTTTGCACATTGTTTTTTTTTTTGCATCAATTTTAAGCGTTTTAGTAAATTTTTGATTGGATTTAATTCTAGGTTTAGGTTTGCGATCATTTCAACACCTACATTTTCTATGATCTAAACACATGTTCAGTTTTTAGATTAGCCAAACCAATGGGGAAAAAAACTCTATGAAGAAGCTGTATGTTGCTGCAAGCTGCCACATGTAGCCTACTAACAAGGATGGCGGTGTTTAAAAGATGGAAAATACAACAAAATAACTTCATCGCAGCTTTCAGTGAGACACAGAACTGTCTTATGCATCTTATTTTGCTTAAATCAGCTTTATAATCTCTTTGTTCAGCTTTTTTTTTTAAATGCCAAGATTCATATAAGAGGAAGATTGCATAGATTAGACAATCGGGAGCAAGAGGCTCAAAACTTTTCATCTGTCGCGTACTCCATAACGAGCCTGAGATCTGAGCTTCTGCAAAAGATGGAAGGAACTGTCATCAGGAAGATATTTGCCTAAATGCTAAAGAATAAAGCGGTGACCCCCTGACTGATGTAAGCGCTGGGTTCCGGTGCAGGCAGCAACAAGAGAAAAGACTGCAATGAGATCCGGTTGATCAGACAACAAGACTTGCAATTATCTCTGCTGCAGCCCAATCAGACACACCGTGCCGAGGCAAAGAGGCCACGATCAATCTCCACTACTTCTAATGAGCAACATATTTTTCCTCCGCCATTGAAAAGATAATCAGTAGCCGAACAGACGGGTCAACAGGTCCTCGCTACAAAGGTGTCTCAAAAACAACAATTGGCACAAATCTTTATCAGGTGCGGCAGATTTATCGCTGGAAGCCTTAAATCCGTCAAATAATTAACATTTCGTTTGGCGAAAAGAAGCTGTAACCTTCAGCGCTGTCAGTTTTACATTTAATTTAAATTATGCACAAATGTGAGGTTGTGGAGAAAAAAAAACAAAGTAGATTTTTGTTTTTTTTTTCCTTTTTTGTGAAGCAGCTACTGCTGAAAAGAACATAGAGTGCTTTCATAATGTGTAGTTCATGTTTGAGCTATTACCAAAGTAATAGATGAACTACATTTCTGGGGAAATCTCCAGACTTGAGCACGAATGCGTTATTTTTCAAATGAAGATGAAGGAAATGCACTCAAGAAAATTCATTAATTCAGTTTGAATCAATTTTTTTTTTTTTTTTTTAGGTCTGCACAGAATTCCTAATGTCTTTCGGAGCACAAATTAACACTGTGCATAGTTTCAATATTTTCAACATTATAATAAACTATACAGAGAAAATGTATGACCAGTCAGCCTATTACTGAACAAAGTACGCTTTATAAATTCTTGAATAAAGCAGTATCACATTAGTTTGTGACTGATTTGATGATGGCATTGAAATCAGTTTCTTTTTTACACATCAGTCTCTCTAATCTGATCTTTTATTGTTGTAATCTCTTTATTCCATTTGCATGCAAATTGTGACGTGTTGTTTTGTAGCTTCTTGAATTTGTGCCAATCTAAACCCCACGATGTTTCTACGAATGATCACAGGTGGAAGCTAATGAAACTCATGTTTTGCGTGAATTCTCTTAATCTTCTCTGTTTCATCCATTCTTATCCTGCTATGGTTTAACAATGTAAAGTGACATTAGATGTCTTACACTTGTGTTTTTTTGTTCACTTGATTTATACAACAAAAAAACAGCAGAAAGGGAAGGCATATTATGTTTTTTTTTTTGTGCTCATACATTGCTGTTCTTGAACCATGCGTCCTTGAACTGTTTGCCATGCGAATTCATTCTTTTTTTTATGGAAGGACACCCTTTTGTGGTCACGTTTCTTACATACATTATATGCACATTAAGATTAAGCTGCAAGAAAACATAAAAAACATTAGCGAGTTATGTTTCTCAGGCAATATTCATGAGTAGTTAATGTGACCGTACAAGCAGTAGAACTGAAAACACAAGCGGTGATGCAGATTCTCTCATAAATGTGCCTCATACCTTTTTTTCATCACAAACCGTTTCAGCCAAAACCTCTTTGCAAACAAATCTTATACATTATTGTGCAAAACCACTGGCGATGACTGTGCCATGCAACAATTTCAATCAAAGAATCATTTCTCTTTCAGGAAACTTCAGTGAATCTCATTCAGCACGCCCAAACTGAAGATCTCATTCATCCGTTTGCGTATCAAGTTTGACCTTCTGCCCACTCGCGCTTGCTAAAATGTTGGAACAAAGACGAATTTGTCTCGGCGTTGCATGAAGACAGTTTGATTGAGGAGCTTAATCTGCCGCCGGCAACCTTAAGTGTCGGTGAGAGCACCAAAACAAGAAAAACTGTACTCATTCTTTTGCTACTATGGCGCTCCGGTCAGACCCACTCGACACAGCCGCTTTGTTATGTTTCTGGGGAGAAGGGAGCTCCCAGGTCAAATTAGACAGAGATATATATATATATATATATATATATATAATTTTTTTTTTTTCGTAGACGCAGCAGAAGATCCGTCTGAGCACGCTCTCACACACACTCACAGGTGTACACATCATTATAGAGTGGCTCCACCATATGAGGCTATTTCAGTGACAGATCTCTGCTTAGCGCTCCTCTGTCATCAGCTCTGTCATATTGCCTCGTTGCCATGACAACCACAGCATGATTTCGAGAAAAGCAGGTTAAAAAAAAAAGGGGGGGGGTCTTGTCCCGCCGCACCCTACTTCATCAGTTTCTGATTTTAAACACGTGGCACGCGAGGAGATAATGCAAGAGAGATAATTAAAATATATATATTATTATTATGAAATGAGGAAAGTCCAATAATTTCTGATGGGTGGATTTAGTCTTTTTAACAACCAGGAAACAATGCTGTAAAAAGCTCCTGACAGCAATATGGCTGTCTTTGTTGCCATGTACCAATAAAACAAAATCTACCGCCTGACCTTCTGTGCTTTTTTTTTTTTTTTCCATTTTTTTATTTTGTTCCCGTACAGTCCGGTTGTAAAAAAAGACATGGCTCTATATTGGCTCATAAATTACTGACAAGGCTGATGCTAAAAAGAAACAACTTTGCCAGGTAAAAAGTCAGCTTAAGACTGCGATCCACCATATGTGATAACAAATGTCAAATCGTATGCACACGTATATAGAGCCTTACATGAATAAAAAAGTTCGATGTAATTTATTGGTACAAACCTGCATACAATAGTGTGTAATTATGAAATGCATAAAAAAAAATTACTTCAAAACTCACATGCGTAGGAACTAGCCTGGGCATCGTCCTGAAAACATTATAACTCTGTGAAGCATTGTGGTGGCAGCGTTATGCTGCTTTATCTCAGCACAGACTGGTAGAGACATAAAAAAAATTAGCTTAGTAACTCACAATCAATGTGTCAGTAGTAATAGTAATAGTTTTTTTTTTTATTCAAAAGGGTCCAACTGATAACCCAGGTAGTCCCTGTTAAGGCGGAGAAATAAATATTAAGTACAAGCATCATCTGGAACAAGTAGACAATTGAAATTGGGAGTTAAGCAGGATTTTCCTCACATCCCAGGTGTTCATAGATAGGACGGTGAGTGACAGATTACATTGTTGCACCTCTCAGAGCCATCAGTGACACATCAATATGTTAAAACCATACCATGAATGTGATGAAATTGTTTTCTGCAGACGGTGTTGGTGCGGTTGAGAAAGCTCTGTACCTGTCCTGTCTCCTGTTGTGATTGTGTCTGTTTTGGTGGGGTGAATTTTTTGCAGGAGCTGTCCAGTGCTGAAAGGGACATAGGACGTTTGTTGAGGCCGTATTGAGAAGTTAACATAACCTTAATTCTTGCTTGGTGCATTTGATTGAGGTTCAAAAAGTGGCTTGTTGGCCTGCAGGCTGGTGGTTATAAGAAAAATAAGCTTTTGATTTAAAGAAGGAACTTCCCTTTTCAGCATCATCTTTATATATTGTGTTTAGCCAGCAGTTACTGCCTCTTCTAACTCATTGGCGATCAATTTAGGTTTAGTTGTATTTCATCTTTTACAAGGGTTCTTGGGGTGAGGGAATGAGGAAAAATATGGAGCAGGAGATTGATAGGAGGATCGGTGCTGCGACTGCAGTGATGCAGTACCAGTCTGCTGTGGTGAAGAGAGAGCTGAACCTATAGGCAGAGTCGGTCCGTGCATCCAGGACCATCATTCTGACCACAGTGGCCCCTCAGGGATGCATTCTGAGCCCCATACTTTCCGTCCTGCTGAGCCAAAGCTGAATAGCAACATATAAGTTCGTCTTTATCAAATTTTCAGACAACACCACTGATTACTCATTAACGATGAGTCAAGCTATATCGATGAGGTGAGCCAGATGGCCATGTGGCGCAGTGGCAACAATCTCTCTCCTAATTATGTGAAAAACAACAGAGATTCTTGTCGACTTCCAGAGAGCTGCAACCCAGCACTAGTCATCAGCGGTGCTTCCGTGGAGAGAGTGAGCAGCATTGAGTTTCTGGGTGTGCATTTTACTGAGGATCTCACCTGGAGCATCGACACCACACCACTGGCCAAAGAGCCTCAGCAAAGCCTCCACTTCCTCTGCAAACTAAGACGAACCAGTCCACATCATGTCCACGTCCAAATATCAGTCATCAGGGATTAGGTTTCCATCATAGAAATCTACCTAAAACATCTGATATTGGAATAATGATTAAAAAGAAATCACAAGGTAAGACTTGTGATTCTGTTGTTCTCATAGGAATTTTCAGTAATTTGATGTTAGTTGTAAATCTTAGCTGGTAATAGGTTAAACCCTAAACCTTTTTTAGTGTCTATGAATGGCAGCTTAGCACATAACATTTGAGTGGAAATCTGAATCTCCTCTTTCAAAACTGTTGGTGCATAATGGGCCTTGGCTAGCTGAGCAGAAAGTCCTCAATTAGAATTGATTTCAGATTCAAATTAGATTTAAGGCCAGTGAATGAATGTTATCGATGGAAAAATGGCCATTCAGTTGAGGGTGGAGAAAAATACTTTGTGCTAGCTACCATTTATAACAAAAAAAGGAAAAAAAGGCCTGACCAACCAATGCTGATTAGCATTGGAAGAGTTGAGGTAATCTGATTCTTCTACCACTTTGACCTCTGTGGTCACAATGGACCTGTGTTCTGGCTTTTTGTAAATGCTACAACCTGGTTTTCTTCAATTTGCTATCTGTGAAATTAGCTTTATTTCAATAAAAACATATTCTTTATGATGTAAAACATAACCAGGCTGCTTTATCCAACATTTAGTATGTTGTTGTCGATGGACTTTGGTTGAATTTTTATTTTGGTGGTGGTGTTGTTTAATTTGCATGTTTCTGGTTCTTAGTCCGATCCTTTGTCACATCTGTTGAGGTTAGATGTTTTTGTTTTGCTGCTTTTACCCTTTAATTTATTATCAAGTCAACACCGTACATTGCAGAATGAGCGAGTCAATTAAGCAATCAGTCACATGCGTTTATTGTGCAAAGAATGTTTCAAATGCATACACAAGTATTCTATAAATATTCTTGGATATAAGCCAATTCTTGAAATATAACAAAAAGATGCTCCGAGGCCCTCAGTGAACTATAAACAATAAACGTTAATGTGGAAAAGCAGTTAAAGGCAGGACAGTTTATATTCCCCTCAATAATAATACGTCAAAATGGTTTGATCAATCTTCTTTTACAACCCAGCGGACTACTTACACCGTGTTCCAAATTATTATGCAAATTGTATTTAAGTATCATAAAGATATTTTTTTGTTGTGCTATTAAATTTATAGATGGTATTATGTGTCAGGGCTCTTTGAATCACTATAATTAATTTCAGAGAGCTGAGTTGATTAGTTTGTCTGGTGAGCTCAATTAAAGGAAATCTACTTAAAAAGGATGTTCCACATTATTAAGCAGGCCACAGGTTTCAAGCAATATGGGAAAGAGAAAGAATCTCTGAAGAAAATCATCAGATAGTGTAGTGCCGTATGACAAGATATGAAAACATTAGATATTTAACGAAACTGAAACGTCATCGTACTGTGAAGAGATTAGTGGCTGATTCAGAACAAAGATGGGTTTGTACAGATAAAGGCATAATGAGGAAGATTTCTGTTAGACTTCTGCCCTTACAAAGCAGCAACCAGTTTTTTGAAGCTGCTGGTGCCTCTGGAACCTCAAGGTGGAGGATCCTCCAGAGGCTTGCGGTGCATGAACCTACTATTGGGCCCCTAACCAGAGCTCACAAGCAGAAATGGTCACAGTGGGCCCAGCCGTACATGAAGATTAATTTTCAAACAGACTTGATCACTGATTGATGACTGCTGTGCAACCCTGGATGGTCCAGATGGATGCAATAGTGGTAGAAATTCAAGCAGAAACTTTCCACAAACTCACAAGTTCAATGGAAGCAAGAATTGTGCAGGTGATATCAAAGAAGGGGTCTTATGTTAACATGTAACTCGGTCTGTTAAGATGTTTTTAATTGAAATAGCTTTTGATTTTAGTACATGTGACCACTTAATGCTGCACATTCAAAGAATGACCGTTTACAGTTTTTTATAATCCCTAAAATGTTTAGAAAACCTGCCGTGCATAATAATTTGGAACAGTGCATTTTGAGTTTTTTATTTTTGAAATAATTACTGCTCTCATGGCGAGCTTTGTTCAGTAAAATTTCATTTATACTGTAATAGTTCATGACTTGAAAATTATACTGACCATCATTTGCATTGACTATTTAAGAAAATCTGAGAAAATATCACTTGCATAATAATTTGGAACATGGTGTAGCTCAGCCCAAATGAAAAAAAAACTAACTCTCGGCAGTCATTAATGTGTACATTTAAAAGAAAATAACTTAACACTTGTTCTGTTTTTTACTTTTCAATCTAATCCTGTGTTTTGAGGAGCTTCTGGAAGTAAAAGAAGTATTGTTTGTTTTCTAGCTCTGCAAAATAAGCAATAGAAGGCTATTTCCCCACCGTTTTACCAGATTAGATCATTTTCTTATGAGTTAAAGAAACAATCACTTCTTGCATTAGGCACTCCTAGGATATTTCAGGGTACATTGATACGTCTCGCTCAACTTCTCCTTACTTAACCATGAGATTTTGATTCAGTTCTACACAGAAAAACACAATGATCTAAGGGATCTTAAAATCCAATTGAAGCTACCAACTTTGAATGTATTTTATATGGATTTTTTGTGATACACTGGCACAAAAAATACATAGTTGTAAAGTTGAAGAAAAATGTACACATGATTGTCAATATGAGATGAGCTTCTGTCAGATTACAGACTTTGAGTATAGTTAGAATTGCACGTTTTTGGAGGATGCCTTCCAGCTTTAGATCTCAAGATGCTAGATTCAGGTTTGAACTGTGAAGGTTTAGGTTTTTATTTTTTCAAAACTGAACAAATTACCACATGCTCTGCAAGCTGGTCTTCAACCAGGCACTGTGAGAGCGCCTTAGACAGTGATAGTTTCTGAATCAATGCTACTTTTAGTTTAAAATGTCAGTGTGAACAGCAAGCAGCAAGGGATTTCTGTGAATTGAAGGTAGGGTGTCATCTCAGCATCTGCTCTTTTTGTGCCTATTCTGGCCAAAAGTCATTGTTTCCAGAGCTTTTTGCTTTTGGCCGCACCTCTGCTTGGCATTCAGACTCGAACAGCGACCCAACACACACGCATAAGGAGGATCACGGAGACAAAGGCCTCTTCCTTATCTGTCTGACAGACAGCGGCTTGTCCTTCAGTCAGGATTAAACAGAAAAGGTGTCACCAGCAGCTGGAAGCAGGAAGTTGGACAGAACACGACAGCAAGAACCCCACACTTTGAGTTCAGCGGTGTGTGACTAATCTTACGTCTCCTGAACATACATTATTTTATCACCATGTGCGGGGAGCCAGATTAAGAACACATTAATTCCCAACAGGGAAGTCTTTTTAAACAGAGTCTGTGTGCTCAAAATACGAATACCCTTATTCTAGAGGAGAGTGTATACGCATGGAAAGATGTTGAATCAGAGGAGTGTGAGCTTCTTTTGAAATACAACATAGAGACCAGGAGTGTCTTTATCTTTCTTTTAAAATGACTCTCTTTGTGTATTGTTGGGTTTGGATTCTTGCCAAGCACTTTCCAAATTTTATAATGGACTGAACAGCGATCTGTATTACCTTTAGAGCTTGGAATATTGGTTTAAAACATAACCCTACATTAAACTTCTCCACAACTTTGTCTGATCTGGCCCTGTGGCCCTTCATAGAACACCCTTAGTTACAGGTAACAGAGTAAAAGGGGCTCAATATAAAGGTACAACACTTTTTCTTTTACATTAATTTTTTTTGTTCTAAAAACTATACACCATTTTTAATCCACTTAACAGAAATGCTCTTACCATGACAAAAAAATCCCAATATATGGCATAATGACAACTGTATATACCATAGCTCCAAGTTTTTCTGCCAATAATGCCAAATATCTGGTACTGATTTCATAAAATTTTCTATGAAGTTCCAAAGAGCTGTTTTTTTTTATTTTTAACATTCTTCCTGTAGTGTTTATAAAATAAAATAGCTACAGTCCTTACAAGAATGTAGGATTTCTTGTACGCAACATTTTGTGTGTGTTTACAAACCCTTAGCATTCTTGAATGGCCCCCCAAAAACAGTAGACCCGCATGCTCAGCTGAAGTCCACTCCTTATCAATAAAAGCTGGGGGACAATAGTCAGAGGTGCTTCTCGACCTGTCTCTGAATATTTAGGTCAAGTCAGAGTATGAACACCCCTTCGCGTTCATGTGTGCATAGAGAAGATTGGCCTTGTGCCCCTCTGTAATCCTGTTAAGCACCTGAACAATAAGTGAACAGCTGGTTTGGCCTTCCTGCACTTTGGAGCATGAAGCTGAGGAGAGGATGCTGTGTGCTGCATTCAGATGAAGAAATAAGAATAGAAACCTTGGAGCATCAATACAATGGACTAATGTAATTATCTCCAGATTTATTTTCTACCCATCTACTGTGTCCCTCTGTCTATTTGTCTCCCTGTCTCCTGTATGTCTTCGTGCCTTTCTCCCTCGGGTCAACAATGGCTCTCCGCTGGTCATGTTACTGCATTTGTCCTCGCAGTTCAATACTGGCACAGATGTTGTGGAAAGTTTAAGGGGCCCGATTGTGCCATTAGTCCGGGAGTGAGGCCTGGAAGCAGCAGGGGAAGACTTCTCTAATCAGTTTTATTGGAGCCGTGCTATTGGGTTAACACAACGAGGTCAAGCCCAGAGCCCGGCGGCACTACAGCGTAAATGTGAGGTTGTGAGCACACAGGGTAGATCTATGTATGCTCAAACCCCAGGGCTAAAGGACAGATAGTTGTTTCTTTCTGTCTCCTCTTTCATTGGTTATTGGGTCTCATTTGGGTGACACATGAGCTCTGATTGGTGGAAATGTGCTCAGAATACAACCAAAGTAGAACAAAGCAGCACAATCTCGTTTTTTGCGGGTGTGCACATGAGAACTCAAGAAAATTGTACCATAAATGAATGCGATGTTATCTTTGTCTAATTGTTTGATCTCTTTGTACATTACACATTTTTTAGTTAAAAATTTGTCCAATGTATGCGTCAGAAACTCAGTTTATTGGGGAATTTGTGTCAGACTCCTTCAGCACTTTAACATCTCACCAGTATTTACGTGATTTTGTTCCGATACTTGAGTTTAGGTAACTCTGAAATACTGATTATTATCTCATTTTAGATGGGTGGACTAAATTTTGAGGTCTGGATCTCATTTTCTGAATACTTAAGATTTAAATTACATGTTCATATATTAAGATAAAAGGGAAATCTTGATGGAAAAAAATAAAAACTGATTCAGGTTACAAGTGATATTTGGACACCATCAAAATTCTTAACTAAGAAATTAACCGCCATCCCAAAAATATTACCCTTGTCACTTAAGTGGTCCAGCTGAGGGATTTGTAAACTTCTGCTGTGGCACCATGTGTTGTTATTTAGACCCTCAGCTGTAGCTCTAAATAACTTACTACCTACAGAGATAGGCAGCTCATCAAACCCTGAATGAGATTCAAAAGATCTGAAAAAGAATTGAGTGGGTGATATTTATCAACTTAAAAAAAATGTGTATTTATATCTTTTTGAAAAGTCTGAGATTTAACAGTCATTCAAATTGGCATTTGGTAACAAGTCAGCTTTAAGTGGTATAAAAGTCTCTGTGTTAAAGGTTAATTTAGAGTCTATTTTTTTTTTCTTTTATCCCCACTGTTCAATAGTCAAAGGGAAACTGCTTAAGGAGATCTGAACCTGTTTTCCACTGCTGGAGGACAAATCCATTCTTATGGATTACTTGACCCCGTCGTGAGGTCAGTTGTTCAGATGACAGTTTGACTCTTGACTTCTCAAAAACACAGGATCCCAAATTCCCCCCAGTGATGTCCCACCTCTGGTTGTTTGTTGCTTCATATATTTATAAGAAGCCCTCCATTTTGTGCTAAACGTTTGCCTTCCTTATCACATTGTTTCAAAAACCAGCATAAAATTCATCCATTTGTCTATCTTAGCTTTTTCTTTTTTTAAACAAAACCATGTCTCGTTAAATAGCTGTTTTTATTTGTGCTTTGCAAAATGACTTTATCAAAATATTATTTGACTATCTTTGTGTGTGTACATGGCGCTCAGAGACCATACTTATTCTTCAATGTTGAGATAAATTACAGTGATTTCATCTTTTTTTCTTTTTTTTATACAACTGCACATTTGTTTTCACATTTAAAACAATTTGTTCCAAAATTCATCCCAGTTTAGCTGCTTTATCTTCTCTGTTTTGTGATTCGTCAGCCTTTTGTTTGCGCTGTGATTGTCTTCACTTTACAATTAACTGGCTGGGATCTCTCGTTCTTTTTATTTTGCGAAGTCAGACATTTTGCTTCAATGGTCAGAGTCAGAAGACAATGCAGTGGAGAAAAGACAATCATCGTGAATGTTGGAACTCAGCATTGGCCTTCTGCAGAGTAATTAAACAATTATTAATAGTTAAAATGTAATTACCAGAACGTCAAAAAAAAAGAAAGAAATCGGATTGGGCGGTTGCTTTTCAATTACCATAATGTACCATTATTTCTCCTCGCCCTTTAGATTCATAATGTGAGTAGCACTCTAATTGTGTTTTCATGTAGACAAATGGTTTAGACTGTTAAATAATGAATGGGTTATGGCCGGTGAGAGGACTGCGTGTGTCACCCTTAGGCTCTTCCCACACCGCTGATTTTGAGATGCTCAGCTGTTTTGTATTGATCTTTCCATATTCACAGTGATGTCAATAAGTTGGTGAAACAACAAACTTCATTACTTCAGGTAGTTGAGAGTTGGTTATATGTTTGACAGTTACGACAGAAAACTAAAATATCGACAGGGCAATCCTTGATCAGGATTTCCAAACGTGTTCCCTGCCCTTTGCCACGATCCTGCGTGTGGCATTCATGGAGAGGATCTCTGACGTAATCATGTCGAGGCAGGTGTCAGGTTTGAGAATCTCAAGGTCTGATGTTTTTATTTTGACGACTATATGTCGACTTTTGTCGAAAAAGGTAGCTTGCTCTCCAAAACTGGAGGTCTTTTGCTCAAACAGAAAAGTTCAAGAATCTTGTGATCATGAGCGACGTAGAATCAATGGCTAGATGGCTTATTGCAGTCGATTGTAGAGGATAAAAAGCTGAGTTGATGAGCTCTTTATAAGTTCTTGTGATTTCTTGGTTTGTCTTTGTTAACCATCACCAAAAGAAATGAATCCTGGCTAAAACTGTCTCAAATTGGCTTCTTTCCTGGAACTCTACCTTGGAAATAGGATCCACCATCCACTCTATCATTCAGGAGGAAGCCTGGAGTAAATCCAGTGCTGCTCCTTGGCTTTAAAAGGAGTCAGTCAAGGTGGTTATCTGATCAGGATACCACCTGGAAGTCTTTGGAGAGTTTACCAGCCATGTTCCATGGGAAGGAGGCAACTGTGGAATATCATCTCTACTGCCTGGATATTGAGTTAGCAGCATATCACGACAGTCACGAATGAGACTCTCATACAGCAACTGAAACTCAGTCAGAGGCATTTTCAGATCTGTTGCAGGGATCCTTCCTGCCACAACAACTCTTTGAGGATACTTGGATGATATTACGGGATAAATAAAGTAGTTTTGAATGGAGCAGAACTCTTTTCTGTCTAGGTTGGATAATTGATATGTCTTTACAGTGTCTCAGTTTTCTGTTTACAAAATGTGCTTAGAGCTAGCTTTGGTGGAGACACAGACTTTTCACAGGTCACTGGTTTTCTAGAAGGCTTTTTACAAATGGAATGAAGACATTATCAGATTTGCTATTGGGATCCTTTGAACATCACCCCAAAGTTCAGTCAGCCTAACCTCTTTAATTTCTTCATAAACTCTACATGTGACTGTATGGTTCAGAGCTCACAAAACTGAGCTAAGTGGCACATTTTCCATCATTGTCAAACACACAGCACATTATGCTAATGTGGTGGTAAAGGCTTCCTTTGAAGTGACACACTTTCCAACACTAACAAGCTATTTTTGGTTAACCTTTGACAGACCAGCAGATCCAAACGACAGACTTCACCATGAAATATACAATAGTTGGTGCAAATAGTTGAAACCGCCTTACCCTCTTCGCCCCAAAAGTTAACTACCTGTCAGAGAATTCATTGAGCACGAGACCTTACACGTATGACACCACTTTGCTGTCGTTATTGCCAGTCCTGCTCCGAGACATCAAAGATGAAGTGCCTTTTTTTTTTTTTTGGTACCCCGCAATTTCTCTTCGACAGGTTCCAAATTCCACGGTTGTCAAAGTTACACAAGTCAATTCAAAATGTTAAGGGAGCACAAGCCTGTCCAGTGTCTCGTTTACGCCCGAGTAAGAAGGCAGGATGATGAAATTTGAGAGGGAGCCCATTTCAGGGTATGATGAAAAGAGACTGACACGAACAACAAAAAACGTCTACTATAATGATGTCACCTTTTCTAAAGATTTATGCGATTCCTTGTTTGTATGTTTTCTTTTATTTTTATTTTGACATTTTTAAATAAAAAATTACCTTTGGTATATCTCTTATAACTGACATTTGCTTTTTAATGTCTGCGCTGATATCCTACCTGGTGTCAAACGTTTGTGACAACACCTTTACCCACAGTATGTTAGTGAAAATATTCTTCTTGGTTAGTACATCAAGAGAGAAAGAAGCCTTTAGATTTTTCACATGATTCCATGCATATTACCTCTTCCGCAAACCGTTTTAGAGGTTCACCTAATTGCAATGGCTAAACAATAAGACAATATATCAAGACCCTATGAAAGTGCAGTCTGTTCATATTGGTAATCCATTTTCACATTCCAAATTGCACCACTTTCAAGAAAGTAACATTGAGCAGAAGATCCAATGAAAAAAAAAAAAAAAACTCTGAGATTAGTTGGTGACGTCAACTGTTTAGCAAAGGTCAGTGGAAAGAGCAGTGACCTCATCACCGTGCACCTTGGCTTGAGAGTGCGTTTAGACAAAGGGTCGGGTTTTATCTGGGAACCTATATCTGGATCTGCCTGGACACCCTTGACTGCTCCTTTATAGGCCTTATTCCTGTTTAGGTGGCGATAAGAAGGATGGTGCATCTTTGCTCTCTGCTCATTAGCCATTGCAACGATTTGTCTTGGAGACGCGGTTTGCCTGCTTCCAGAGCTAAAGTAGTTCTCCAGTGCACAGCGGTCATTTCATGTAAAGATAAATAAGGGTAAACTGTTGACTGTACTTACAATGTTTTGCATTTCTTTTTTACGTTACCATGTTGGTATGAAAGCCAACAAAATGCTAAAACTGTTCTTTGTTGCATCCTATCACACAGCCTGGCTTCACAGTATATGGAAGATGATGATGATGATGATTATCCCTCATATGACCAGAGGTCATATAGCCCTACTGGATTGACTTTAGATTTTTTTAGTTGAAGAATTATTTAAAAATGTGCAAATTTTCTCAAACAACTTCTGTATATTGCAGTTATCATCTTGTGTCTTTGACTATCCAACAACAGCTTAAAGGGCAAACAACAACAACACAAATCTGATGAGATGGTAATAGAAGGGGTAACAATGACTTGGGTAAAAAATAGTTTAAGAAAAACCAGAATGTTTTAACCCTCCTGTTATGTTCCGGGTCAAATTGACCCGTTTTAAAATTTACAAATTAAAAAAAAATAAATAGAAGCATTTTTTTTGCATGAAACGTTTTCTATTTGTCTTAATAGGTGCACTCTAGACATAAGTTGAAAATTTATTCATTTTACACATTTGTACCAAACCTTAGGTCTACTTTTTACATCGATACTGTTCGGGTCAATTTGACCCGGCAGTCAGGTTAAAGTGCAAAAAAAGATTTTATAATGTCCAATTCTATATGTTTCCTTGCAGTTATGAACCATATTTCACCACACACACACTCACACACACCCACACGCAACCACACACACACAAGCCCACTTTCTCACTATTCTCTTTACTTCACTAGGAAACTGCGCGAAAGCAGGTGTTCACACAACCTTTGACGGGAATCTTTTCTGTTCCTGTGGACAAACTCCACCCACACTGAGTGGACACTCAGCAGAAGTGGAGAAAAACATAAATACTCTCTGCATGACTCATTTATCTTGATTTTAATCAGCGGGTCAATTTGACCCAGAACAGTATGTGTGTCTCAAGTTCAATTATAAAGATCACCCTTTGGTAAAAAAAAAAAAGTATAATATAAAATAATTTACCAAAGGTCAACTTCAAGGAAATTATTGTTTTTTTGTGTCTAGGTTTTTTTCAGTGGACATTAAAAATCTAAATTCCATTTTTTATGTCCAAATGAGTAAATGAGCAGGTTGTCGTCATTGATCCTTAATTTCTGAGAAATAATAAAACATCATTGCACAAATATTGATTGAAATGGTTAGTATTGGAGTTAATAATCAGATACAAAAATGTTTTGGAGGAATTTTTTGGTTTCTGACACTATTGCATGATTAAACACTCCCTGGGTCAAATTGACCCACGAACATTTTTGCTGTACCCTAGAAACGAACATAACAGGAGGGTTAATGGAAACATTTTGCATAAATAATGGATTTTCTGATGATAAATTACGTGGATTACAATTTGTGAATCAGACAAGTTGATTTGGAAATGCACTGACCCTCAATAGGGTGCCAGTTTGTTAAGCTCCCAAGATACTCTGCTCAGACAACAACTTCCGGTTATTTCCGGAATATTTTGAGTTGTAAGCTGAAAAGTAGTTAAAAATAAGAATACATTCCTATTTAAATATCTTATACTTGCAAATAATTCTACACGCAGTCAGGGATTTTTCAGCTTATTAGTAGCACATTTGGTGCTTAGGTGCAGATTTCTTAGTTGTAAGCGTAAAAAGAACCGGGATTTGATAAATGCCATCACTGCCATTTTAATTAATCATAGCTGCAATTCTATATCATCCATCCTCCTTCCTTCTCCTCTTCTTTCTGTCTCCCCCTACTCTGAAGAGATGAACCAGCAGTGCTGGAAGCTAATTTGAAGCCAATCAATATTAGTCTGTGTTTCTTCCTGTGTGTCAGCCCGGTTCGGTGCCCTTGTCTAACTGCGGGCGGAGAGAGGAAGCATATGCCGGGGGAAGCATCGCGCGCTGACTGTAAATCTATGGCAGCCACTGAACACCACTCGTGGAAAACACGGAGCCGAGTGCAAAAGGCTATCCGACTGCATCCAAATGAGATTGATTTCCATGCCAGATCCATTTGTTAAATGTGCGTGCTGACAAATAGCCCTCTCGCCAAATTGATGAACTGCGGAGATTGCGTTTTAGCTGCTGGTTCGAGCTTTTGGAAACGGAGGGATCCGGAGGTGGCGGACGGGTGCTTTTTCAAACCAATGGTCAATCACTGAGTCTTCACAAGTTGAGACGGGTCCACTCCCTTTAACACTCCCCTGCTGTCCGCCCTCAGCCAGCCACCCTCCTTTCCTTAAACAGCCAATAAGGATGCTGTCTATTCATGAACTGAAAGTGGGAGCAGGCATGTGTAGGCAGCTTGCCACAGGAGGAGGTGTGTCTCTGTGAGCCAAGAGTGTGTGCATAGAAGAGAGTACGCTCACACTGAGAGAGGAGGTGGTGGAGAGAAGAGTGTATGGAGGCATGCAAGTGAGAGCCGGGAGAGGAAGGGACAGGCAAGAGGGAAAGGGAAGCCAGGTGCATTTTACGGAGTTAATTAGGGACTTATATACTCATTAGGAATACAAAGAAGAAAAACTCTAAAATTTGGGTAGCATAAATGTGTGTGAGAGAGAAAGAGAGAGGGTGGGATCTCTGAGGATACACGGATGAGAAGGAAGAGTGAGGGAGACGAAGAAGAGGAGCCCGAGTGTGGATCGCCCTGGGGGGAGCTCGCACACGCCGCAGACAAGCGCACACACTCCGGCGGGCACTCGGCACCGTTTCCCTGACAACTAGGATGGGCTGCAATTTGTGCACCTTGCAGAAACGAGAGGAACACTACAAACTGCTCTACGAGATTGCACAGGTAAGTTAGACCAGGCGCAGAACGAAGGATGACAGCGCTGTGAGGTGACGTGGACCCTCCCTGGTCGAAATAATTGGGTATTCGGAGAGAAATGGATTTCCCAAAAGTGAGTACTGGGAAGTGAGAGGAATATGCAGGAAAGTGGAGAGAAATTAGTCACTTTGGAACAGGCAGGCAGAGTTTGAGAGCATGCGTGTTTTCGTTCTCCTTCAAAGTGAATGGAGCTAGTTATCTCTTCTTAGCAGCAGAAGATGTGAGGACAAGTTCAGCTCTTCTTCCTGCACTGGCTCCAGGGGAAATCAACACATCTCCTCTGCCCATGACTCTACAGAAGCAGAAGCAGTGCAGTTCCAAATAGGTCTTGCTGGTTCTTTTTATAATTTTTTTCAGGAGGGGGGGGTTTACTGGCATGTTGTAAAATCGGCTTTGTTTTGCTACTGGTTTGAAAACCCTATTGGGATTTATTTCTACGTTTTACCAAAAGGGTCCTTCTGTTGCCTTGTATGGATTTTAGTTTGTTCTAGTAACCACATACTTTTATACAAACACAATTTCACTCTTGCAGAATTTATTGTGCATTGAAAGTACTGCTTCTTGAGGTTTCTCTCAAAACTTCCTCACCAGACATTAGATGTGGTCAAAACAAGCTGCTATATCTCCAGGGAGCATTCCAATATTCCAAAAATATAAGCTGTAAAAACATTTTCTTTTAAATTCTGATAAAACTATAAACTTCTAATGAATTTAAAGCCATCTTGCTTTAAATTCATTCATAATTGTGTGCTATGTAGGTCTAAACACAAAGAAATAAAGCACATTTTATATTGCAACGTATTATGCATTCCATTCTGAGTAGTTCATGTATATTGGAATCAAAGGTGTGGAATTCACATTGTTCTACAGTATCAAATTACTTTTGTAGTGACAACTTGTTTTTATCTATTTACTGACCATTTGCTGATTAGATTAATATGTTCCAAAAGGGACCCTAAGTAGAAAATAATTATTAGATGCTTAGAATGTAGGCTATGATATCAGTTTCACTTTAATTTCATTCGTGTAGCATGTTTCTTTGCATGTTTCTATTGCTTAATTAACAAACATACCATAGATATTAAGCAGTAGGTATTAAGTTGCTTAATATTTTCTTTTATTTTGGGTCACATTTATAATTTGCTCTCAACCATGTTTTTGTTTTTTTTTTAACTTTTATTTCGATTGGTGTCCTGGGTACACTAAGTGCTGATTCTATTTAAGTCTAATGCTGAGAATTACACGGAATTCTGAAATCTTGCTTGACGGAAAGGTCAAGTTGATCATCGAGACTGATTTGTTTGGAAACGTTAATCATGATTCAGTTAAGCGCGACGGTGCCACATTTCTTACTTTTGCTCTGTTGATAACTGGACTGTGTTGATGTGGGATAAATGGACAGATTGTTGGTGAAGTACATGCTTTTCTTCTGATTGTAACATCAGGGCCAGCTTTCATTCATCATTTAGTATCTTGCACTGTTACAGACAGCGGGGAAACTCAGTAGGGCACAATCTAAGGCATCAAATTACAAACCGTGCCGGTGCTTTCACATAGCTATGGATACAAGTACATCAGAATGTGCTCTTAGCTGCTGATATGAAGTATGTTTATGCTGAATATCTTAATGGTTTCTTTTTTTCTCTCTCTCTAAAGTAATAAAAATGTTATAAATTCTATGATCTTCCATTAGTGTTGAAAAGCTTAAACTAATGAATGTAATTCAGAAACCTGCAATCTGAAAATCATGTAATTTTTATGTTTATTATTACCCCATGCACTAATTGGATTGTGCTGTTTATGTTGGATGCCTCTGAAGCAGACAAGCAAGTAAGCCATGCCAATTATAGGAAACTCTAGGAGGTCATGGCTCCTTTTTGTTGTTGATGTAAAAGGGAATTTACTCGCTTAACCAAAAGCAGAAGGTGCATTATGTGACCAGCTGTGAAATCTAAGCCTCTTAAGCTGTTTAAACATACAGTAAACTGAACAAAAGCATCCTTATAAGGATTATAAGGTTCAAAGCAAAAATTATATCACATTTCCACAAAAACCCTTATATATCACCTATCCGTCTATACAAGCAACAACCTATTTTCATAAGCCATGTGCACATGAATATTAATATTTTTTTATATTTCCTGCTGTGCTTACAGCTCTAATTTATTTGTAAATAAACACTTTCTCAAACAAACTCACAATGGCATAACGATATACTGTACATCACAAAACTGTCTTTGTGTCCTGACTTGGCATTAACTTTTATTTGATTCTCACTGTATGACGCCCTTGAGTCTTTCATGAATTGTATTTGAAATGGAAAAGCTGCAAATATTCAAAGAGATTTACGGTTGCAGTTGTTGTATTTACAGGCTTATCCTTTATTATTTTGGTTTAAATGCATAAACCAAAGTAAAAAAAAAAGGTAATATACACACCTGCTTGACTTAGTGCTGATTTTTAAACAAATGTGCTTGTTCTTATTTCTCTTTCTACAACACTGGGAGCCTAACAAGCTCATAGACTGGTTAGTTAGGCCTGCTGCTTGGGGAGCCAGTCAAACTAAGTAAGTTAATGTCTTTGATGACCAGGTGGTCTTTGCTTGGCCGCTATGTTTTTAAAAACTAACTTTTTTAGGTGAGGTTTTGTGTTTTGTGTCATTTTTGTCTTATAAAAATGACAAAAAAATATCGAGACAGCGAAAAGAGCTTTCGTGCAAGAGACGTAAGTCACAGTTACGACAACGCAAACAACTCAAACTGGAGGGTAAACTCAGGGCGAGGCGGGCAGGCAAAGAGAAGAGGCAACAAAATTCTCTGAGTCCTACATTAGGCCTGTAAGGTTATTTGCGGGAAATAAACTTGAAGCTATTATTATTTCACCATGTCAGTAACAGGTTACTAATAACACTCACAGTAAGAAGTTGCATGTAAAACAAGTGGCATTTTTTGTGGTGCCTGTGTTCAATGAGGTTCTACAAGTAAACTAGATTTTATGTGGTGCTCAAAAAGAGCCAAAGCAACAGAAGAGCCTTTTGCAGTTTTTATGGTGTAAAATAACAGCAGATGAACCATAAAACATTGGGTTCACATCAAGATTGGCTGGAACAAACACTAAAATGGCCATAATGATGCATTTTAATCCCTAATTACACTTGGCAAATGTCCTAGAGAGTATTCCTTGTCTGTGTACAAGTCGCCACACTACAGTCAAATGTTCTTTGTGACTGCCAGAGGACACCGACAGTTCTCATTTTTAGTGTTGAAGAAAGAGGAAGAAAAAAACCCGCTCATCAGGCTGCAAGTGTGTCAGTGTGACTTTGGCCTGAAACTTGAGGCTAAGGGGGATTCTGCAAATCCAGGGAGGCTCCCCAACGATCCCTCTGTCTCATTTTACTTTCGTCATTTTTTCCCTCCTTCCTTTTTTTGCGTAATTCTCCTTCTGTATAACCTTCATTAATTTTGCTCTCCTTTCCATTTCGGTGTTCACTTTCTGCTGTCTCTCAATTCAGTTTCAGCAGACACACAATAAATGTGTTTCCCATATTTTACACTCAACATAGGAATACAGCGGAACACTCTTAGCTAATTATGCTTGTGAACTACTCCGGAAAGCTGATAATATCCCCAAAAGCCAGGTGGGGACAGGTGCAAAGGGTGTCCTATTAACACTTGTCTAGAGGCTCATCTGTTGTGTGTGGCTTACCTCATCATATTATGGCCTGTGGCTTTTAGCAACGTGAAATTTTGTTGAAGAGTCTCCTTCTGTTGTGTATTGGCGGTAGGCTATCTGTTTGAAAGGGTTGTTTTGAGAGCTTAGCAGAAAGAATTATGATCTAGTTTTAAAAACAAAAACACACATTAGCTGAGGTTTCGGGTTTATATTTGCCAAATATTTTTTAAATTGCTGACTTTTTTGTTATTATTGAGTGAATGAGTACACAACAATATTTAAAAAAAAATCAAGTTAAATTTCATGAGCCATTGCCACTTTCAAACACTACCACACCTGTAAAATCAAATCATTGCTCAGATAGAACCTGCAACTTGAAGTTAGCTGAAAGATCTTAAAAAGACAGCACATTTTGTTCTGATCTGCGCAACCGACATTTATCAGTCTGGATATGTTTTTGAAAACGTTTCTAAGAGTTCGGACGGACGGCAAACTACAATAGATTTAGAGCAATTCTCCACAGATAAAGGAAACTTGGAAAGTGGAGAACAGACAGTCTGCTAGACAAACATGGTGATTGTGATTGTCTGCAGTAACTTTGTTGTTTCAACATGACGACTTGTCATTTATGGAACCATGAATCCTGTTCTTTACCAGAACGTTCATTAGGTGGATCTCGCGTAATCATATGTATACGTAGGACAGTGTTTCAAAGCACACCAGGAACTCATCTGTGACCGGCTCAAAGGAAAAGAAAATCTAAAATAATTAAAAGTCAACATAATGGCCCTCTTTAATAAAAAAATTGTACTGGTAGGAGCCACAGACTATGACAGAATGAACACAAACTATCCTTTAACCAATCTGCATTTTGCAGCAAATGTTGTAGTTTGTTTAATGTTTCTGTGTTATTGTATCAGTTCTCATCTCAAGAGTATTGCTCTCAGGACAGCACTTCATTTAATTAATTGAAGACATTTATTAGCCAGGGACGAAAGTGCTGAAACAGCTGCTTTCTTTCTTGACAATGTCAGCATTTAGCCTGCCAGTTGCAGTTCATAAACTCTCCCTGTGGGTCGACACTGGAAAGCTAAACTCTCATACAGCTAAATGTTTTACACCAGTACAGATGAATTATACAATTCGAGTTTCTAGCGTGATAAAAACCCTTTGGGAGAGTTTCTTTTCAAGGATGTAAAATATATTTAGAGGCTGAAACAATGGCAGCTGAAATGGCAGCCATTTGGAGTTAGGGTATTGGTTTTCCCTCTGTAACTGACATGTAATATTGTGAACAGACCTCTAACTGTTAGAAAAAGTAACTGAGCTTTTCAGAGACCAATTTGAGTTTTCACCCTGCAGGCCTGTTCTCCACACTACCAGCTATCTTTGCACACACAGCTGCACTATTCTGACAGGAGCGCTGGGTGCTCGACCCCAGCTGCCCAGCGGCCACTGAGAGATTTATAACTCTCGTCAGACCATTTACATTCAACATTGCATTTGTGATGGCGTGCATGGCCTGGTGTGTGGGGGGGTGTGCGCGTGTGTTTCTCTGCAAACTCACTCTGCGGGGCTCCATTCAGGGTGTAGCAAATGCTATTCCATGTATTTTGCTCGTGGCTGTGTTAAATTGTCCCACAGCCTCTGGCCTTTAGTGTCTCACTGGGCCCATATGTTTTGTGCTTTAGTTTGACCAAAATCAGCACTATTGTGTCAGACAAAAGCGCAGAAGACGGCAAATTGTACGAGTGTAACAAGGTTGAGATTCCCACGGTATAGCTATGATACCAGTTTTCCTATATTGTTATTGGCATATAAAATAAAATCAGTTTGCATAATCTAATTGCTTTTATCTAAAACTATAGTGCAAAACAATATTACAGCAATATAACAATGTTACATATGCCATATATTAATTATTATACTCATTTAGACCTAAGAAAAAATATTAATTACGCCAACCAGCTTATCAGTACATGGGGGAAATGTACATTATTTTATGTTATTCTGTTGTCTATTATCTACATGACCAGCATCCAGTTGTGATTTTATAGCATTTTAATATATTTTAAAGAGTGTGATGATTGAAAAGAATACCTTGTCCAAATATATGTTGTCAAATCACTTTAATGCACCATAAACCCAGTGAAAATGTGGTACTCTGGGACTTTTTGTAGTATCCAATCAAAAGAGGAAAGTAATTTACACTTTTGGTTGTTGATTTCACTCACCAACAAGTCAAATGTCAGATAGAAAATTTCCCAGAACCCCCCGAAACCAAATGTGAGTTCAGAGTAATATCCTTGATTTTAGACCTGAGCAGTCCCGACATCCTTCTGAGCGAACCAGATTTCCCTTAGTGCACCACAAACGGCAGGAATATCTCCTAAGATTATCTTCGAAGTCGTCGAAATAATCGGGGTGTCCTTACGACTGTAGGAACGGGGAAAACAGGACAAAAATCGGCTTGAAAATCTTGGCATGTGAACTAAGTATAAGCGGCCCATGCCTTGCTGTATTTTTTTGAGGGAATTTTTTGGTTTGCAATGTTGCTTCATCAGGTCAGTGAGCAGAAAGGGAAGTGATTACAAACTGATTTTTTTAACCGTGTATAACACACATGTCCTACATTACTATTGCAGGTCCTTTTCTGAAAATATCCACCTTCCCCCCGTTGGATACCTTATGTATACCGGTCTGCTCTTGTTGCGAACCAGGCCAATCTCTGGTGTGAGCATTTCCTCTAGAGACAGATGCCGTGCCTCATGTCCAGCCTGTTAGACAGAACAGAGGAGGCTAGACAACCAGCCCCTCGCCCCCGCCACCACCCGAGGTGTCCTGCAAGTGCCACACAGAGCAGGGGAGGCTGGGGTCAGACCCGCACAGCCGGCACATCCATATGCCCAAACTGGACCTGAAGCTGAACTTTATTTGTTGGGAAGTGTAGTTACTCGCCAAAGAGGCTATGGCTCTTTTTTTTTTTTTTTTTTTTTTTACATAAAGGTACAGCATAATATAAGTGATCTCATATGTTGAGGTTGTAAAACGTACTACAAATCAAAGTAGCACTCTTCTTTTGTTTGTCCTTTTCAATCTTTCTGATGGGGTTTTGAGCCATTCGTTGTGCTGACCTCTCCATCTTTCTTGCGTTTTTCATCCCAACAAGTACGCTGTCCGCCTGTCGACGTGGGTCAGCGAGGGTGACCTTTTTACCTATCACCGTAAATCGTCTCGACAGTCTTGTATTCCCTCAACGTTTTTTTGGGGGGTTTTTTTTACAAAACATTTTCAATCTTTGTTTTTACCAAACTGTTAGATTTACCTAGGTAAAATATTTTCTGTTCATAAGAAATACAAGAATTAATGACACACAATGGAAATGATTTCTGCTGCTTAACACTGATCATCTGGTGTCTTCCATCATGTTTATAGCTGCTCATTGGAGCTCAGCCTGGTGATAATACCACATGATTTAGAGGTGCATATGTCCTCGTCGCTGGCACCGTGGGTAGAATGTCTTCTGGTTGCTCGCCAAGAACTGGGAAGAGCAAAAGGGTGAATATCCATTGCCAGTAACACAAGGATGTATAGAAGTACATCCTATGTAAGCTAAGACTTTTTACTGAGAGAAAGTGACAGAATGATCACTAAATGCTTCTGCCCAGTGTTTATGCGATGTTTCTTTATCTTCCAGTCTGCCTACCCTTGAGCAAACATACACTTTGTTCCTCCATGTGTTAGTGGGGGGAGAAAGGGATGTCCAGTGTTGATTGGGGGAAAGGGGATAGGCGAAGGCAACAACAATCAGCGTCTTGCTCCACTGGCCAACAATCTCCCTCTGCGCTGGCTCTGATAAGCCTGGGATAAAAGCCCTTTCCCTGGGCACAGTCACTCTCCTCGCCGCCTCTTCTCTAACTCCCTTCAGACGAGGCAAAGGATGAACATGTGATGCCTGTGGAATCCACTGAACAATACAAAAGCAGATATGCATATTTGCACTTTCGATTTATCACACAGAATGATAATTGCAAAGGGTCAGGGCATCCATCCATCAGTTTTACTGCCTTTATCCGTTTTTTGGACGGTGTAAAAATGCAATTCAAAGATTGATCAACACTTTTTGACCTGTCGGTGATTATGAATTATGTCAAAGATCAATGAGATGTTAGGAAGGCTGGGAATTTTCTACAACGTATTGGAATTTTATAGCCACAATGTTCAATGTATGTCATTGAGATTTTGAATAAAAGGCTAAGATAAAGCAGCAGATAATTACAAAATTCGGAAAAGTGTGGTCCAGATTTATATTCAGACTCCTTTACTTTGACACTGAACCACCTAGACGCACCATCCTCATTAACCATGGTGGTGGGCATGTGACTCTTTAACAGGGAAAGCGGATCTGGTCAATGTTGACGAAGGGGAAGTCAAATTGTTCATGTATGAGAATGGCCCAGTCAAAGTCCAGACCCACGAGCAGTTCAAAATCTGTGACAAGAGTCACATAAAAGGAATATGACTGAGACGTATGTTTTTGTATAAGGAAGAGATATACAAAACTGGCAAAATATTCAGTCTCTGAATGTACATACATGGTGGAAACATACTCAAAAGATTTGCAGTTGTTATTGCAATGATTAGAGATTGTACAAAGTACAAATAAAAATCGCAGCTACAATTTTCATGTTAGTGGTTAAACATTTTGAGAGCTATGTGTTCTTCTTCCTATTAATAGGTACGACTTACTTTGTATTGATAAATTCAGATCAAATCTACAGAAAATGGCTTGAATTTTGTAGGGGTACAACTACTTTTTCCAAAGCACATCATGGTCACGAAATGAGGGGAAAATGTCCCAAGAGATTTGTATGGAGTTTAAAGTTTAAAATAAGTCAATGGAAGCTCTGAAAGATGAGTTGCGTACCACCAGTAATTCTGTTAAATCCTCACATTTTCTTCTAAAGCTTTTCAAAACAGATAGGTTGACTGCCTATCAGTCATCAAACAGCATCAGGTCTGTTCCATGTCACTTCCCCAGTCTGTCGTTTCTTCTCCTCTCTTCCACTCATTAAAATAGTTGGGCACAACCTCTGCTTCCTCGGTGCCACAGATTTGTTTTGATAGAATGACCCTGCAGGAAAAAAGATATCAATTGAAGTCATAGAAGTGTCCAACCTGCCCGGAAATGTAGTAATTTTTGTCTATTGTTACACTCCGCTTTCAGACAATTACTATCATACAGCTTGAAGTCAACCTTCTGCCAGAATAACCAAATAACACATCTTATGGCCACATGCTGCAGGCTATGTTTTGTCAGGTTAGACAGATGCTAAGATAAACCATCTGGAGCAGTTATGGATGCAGTGGAGGCATTTGCTTGCAACGGAAGAGCACACATACACATGAAATATGCACAAAGAATCCCCTCGACGTGGAGCAGTTAGAGGACTGGAGGGAGATACTGAAGCATAATTTTGAAGATGTTGAGAACCTCCAGCACTCTCCATGTTTACATATTTCTTCCAGTTGGATCTGGAGATCAGATCTTTGATTTTTTTTTTTCTTCTAAGACCAATTGTTAGATCAGATGAAACAGGTGAAATCTCTATTTTTTTAAATTTTTTGTTTTGGAGTTGTTTTTTTGCCAAGAACATCTCTATTATGTGCAATCGTTTGGGGCGACGAACATGAATAATAGGTTTATTTCGTATTTCATAGAGATTCACAGCAGATTGCTTGAATTTCGAAGCTCTGGCATATTCGCTATAGCCTGTTTTCAAAGCCAAACAATTCTACATGTGGAATGTTACAAACGTGCTTAAAAGCATTGAAATATTTGTACATCACTGTCGAGTGTGTTTTGTAGCTTCTGTGTACACCCTTGGACCAGGTGGTCCAAAGGGAGATCAGGTTGCACCAGAGAGGCAGTGTTGCTTTCTCGCTTAACCAGCTTGGGTTTAGAAGTCATTAGGCCCACTCAGAGTCTGGCTTCGAGTCCAGTTACAGATAGAATAACACTAAACCATCTGCATAGCAGGGGGGTGATTACATTTAGTGGGAGGTGTAACCGTAAGCCTTATGCTGATATGGGAAATGTCCTGAGGGTGGAGAACGGTTGAAGCCCTGCTTGGTTCTACGTGGAAACATGTGACACACTTTTAATGAGGAGCAGCCCTTCCACGCTGTTTTGTGTCTTTCCTTGCATTTCTGTGGCATAGATGCGCAGCTTTAGGATCCGCTATGCTTTTCTATCAACCTAGGTCTAGTATGTTTTTTGAGACACAATACATATTGCACAAATGTGCCAGTGAGAAAAGTATTGCTAAGAAATGTATGCAAATGCCCTGCAAATGTTGTACCAGCGACCTAATAATAATAATGGTACTTAGGCTATGTTCACACAGCAGGCAATTGTGACCCAAATCCATTTTTTTTGCCCATATGTGACCCATATCAGACTTTTTCATGGCAGTCTGAATTCGGAACTTTTCCGAATGAAAATAGCCAGATTTTGTAAGCGCTGCTCAATTTACTAATAGAAACAACTTACCACAATAGGAAAGCCATTTATCTGTTGTCATCAGCGGCTATGCTAACTAACCTGAGCATTCATGGTTGGCTCCTTTGTGGTGAAGGAACTGTATCATAGCAGAGAGGGCTTGGGAGGGGAGTGTGTTCACAAGCATGACTGACAGCGCTAAGACCTTCCTCCTGGCTTTGATTGGTTGTTTATGGCTGAGGACTGTATTTTTTCAGATGGCAATAGGAGTACTGCCAGAAGGTAGAGGACCTCAATTTTTTTCACAGATTATCTGTCTTATAATATGAATGCTGTATTAGTGACAGATGTAAAAAATATTTTAAAAACCTTTTTTTGTTTTTATAAAAGTTACATAGTGCTGCTTTAAGGCAGTGCTTGGTTGTAGAAAATAACAAAAAAGCTTTATCTGAATTTGCAGACAACTTTGTCACTTGCAAACTCGCAAATTTGCGTGGCCAGATTTAAAGATTTGCAGTCACACTGAAATATTGTTAAATCTCGACTGAATCTGGTTGAATTAGACAACGGCAAATCTCTCATTTAAGCAACCAGGTGTCTGTTTAGATGAAGGCATTTTTCTTTACAGGCACAGCTCTCCTCCTGCTCACATCTAGTGTGAAGTGTAAATGAAGTGTAAAGTCGTTTCTCTTCTCCACCAAAGGGCAGACTGAGGAAACTTCACGCTATGAATAATGCTAATGTGTTAGGTGCTTCCAGTGAACATAAACACGCATCACTAGAAAAAAGGGTAAAGTTTGATGGGAGGAGAGAAAACTTCACACACTCTAGGCTTTTCTGGAAAATAAGAAGATTTATATTTATGCAAAAAGCAGCACATAAATCTTTAATTTTCCCGCTCTTTAGTGAGGTTTTTCACTTCCCAGGCTGCTACTTTTCTGCTAATTATACTCCCGATTGCATTTAGAGTTGACTTTTTGCCTTTAGCCATTTTGGGCTCGTATGAAGAAGAATAATATGACTGTGTGCAATGATGATCTAAGTAAGCTGAAATAAATGGGGTACTAATGAACATCCTGAATGTCAGATATGAGTTAAAAGTAGCTGAAATTTTTGGGCTCCTTTGACCTTTTGTGATGCCTCTATTTCCTTACTTCTAAGGTTGCAAGTTAGTTTGGGTCCACAGTTTTTATTGTGAAGGGAATACTGTGCTTTCATATTGATGTCTATTGCTTTTTTTATGTAAAATACGGAAATTGAAACATTCTCTTAGTATTTTAATGTCTCAATTTTACAGCTAGCCTTTAACATCACTGTCTCTAAGATTATCTGTATAAAAATATGCATGATATCCAGTTGTTCCTCAGCTTTTAGTGTGCTGCTGGTGCACACGCTGGATTTTATTCCTTCAGTTCAAAAAGTAGAAAGTAGTAGGGAAGCAAGGAAATGACAAAAGTTGCTAAACTTGCTTCCCAGTTCAGTTAAAATGCAAAACAAGACTAGGCATGACTAGCACAATTTCTGAAAACTACTGCTTTTTTGTAACATTTAAGAACTCAATTAGCATAAGAAAATCCATTTATCACTAAGTTTCTTGGCAACGAAATTGAGATAAAAAATAAAATTAATTTGGGGTTCAAAGGTAAACAATCTCTCATTCATCTTGCTCAGTCACAAGAAAAAAATGCCTTTCCAGAGAATTATTCTGGCTAAATATGTAGGAGAAATGTTTGGAGAGGGCTCTTATTAAATGTAATCTGCTAGCATTTAAATTTAAATTTCTTTTTAAAAAGCGCTTTTTAATTTAACTTTATGCTCACAAACAACAGCTGGTTGACAGTTCGTCTCGTCTGGCTTGAGTTATCCCTCTTTGTGCCGTAAAGTATCTATATTTTTGAAACTTTTTTTCTTTGTTTATGTATCAAATTCAAAATAAATCCTGACAAAAAAAATATCCACCTTAAGAGAAAGAAAAGTTGATACCAAAATAGAGAAGTAACTGATGTAATTAAATGGAGATTTTGTGTTGTGCTTTCAAATAGGGGAGTAAAATATAGCCTCTTTGTGAACTCAGCCATCTGGATGAATTAAGAGGGACTAATCGGTGACCCCAGAGAGCCTAATTCAAACTCATTGCCAGTATGGGTTGTGGGGCTCAAAGACGGGACACTCTATTGTTACGCTCGGCTCACTGGCTGTTGCTCTAATGGCAGATGAGAGATTAATGGTGATATAATGAGTTTGGGGAGGACACGGCGCAACAATATAGTCCTGCTGCAGCACGGGCCAATTACATTAGTCAGTCAAGGCAACTATCTGCATCAGCGAGAAATCATCCAATTATATGTGGTTGAAATGTTAATAAAACACATTCAGACATTCCGCAGACACAAAATACCTGCATATGTACAAATGCGGGAATCAAAGTGGCATTTATTGATTTCTCAATGAATAGTTTTTTTTTTTTTTTTGCTCCCGTCCCAACATTAATGCTCCACGTGTCACAAGGAGGAAAACAAACTGAGCCAATTCTCAACGTGCCAGTCTCCTGATGTGACAAAAGGGAGGCTAATTTATGCGTCGGTGACAAGAAATAAGGAGTGTGTGGCAGCGAGGCTGGGTGCCCACATTTGGATTGCAGTTATTGTGATTTGGTTGCTAGGATGGTGAGGGTAATGAATGTCTTGCTGATGCAGTCTGTCATAACCCGTGGCATCCATGGCTGCTCAAAGACACACAGCCTATTAGTTAAATGGCAGCGCATAATATATGGGCGCACAAAGAAGAAAGCATTGCTCATTTATGAGAGTAAATTAAGAAAACTACTAAGATACAATTCACATAAAGCAAAACAGATTGAGGGTTACATTACTGAATCTGTTGAAGACCTCTTGAATGTTGTCAAGAGATTTGTAGTCTTGAGACGAAGTTGTTTTCACCTTGAACTAATCAATGCATCTTGTTCTCAAAAAAAAAAAAAAAGGAAAGGGACAGCAAGACAAAATGTGTTTCTTTGCAGGAGTAAAACAGTGAGGTGTATCTGTATTCATGAAGCCTAATTGAAAGGAAGGCTGCCTTGCATAAAGAAGTGGGACAAAGAGGAGGAAATAAGAGGGTTCCTAATGCATTCACTGACAGATAACCTTTGATTTCCCTTCGCTTGCATCAGAAATAGCTGCTTGGAATGACAATCACAAGTCAACGGTTTCTGACGCCGGTGTGCTTGCCTGAACTACCTGTGTAATGCCACAGACATATGAAGAAGAAATGTCTTGTTTATGGACTTCTTTGGCAACATACTACACAATATTCAAACTGGTTCAAATGAGTTGACAAATGATGAGAGTGGCAGGAAAAGAACGGGGGAGGGTTCCTTATAACACAAAACATGGAATTTACTGGTGAGACCATAAAGAGGGCCTTTGCTAGCACAAAATATGATATGCCACTTTAAAATACAGGCATATGAGCCACTTTTATTATAAAACAAAACTAAGAACATTACTCTTGAATAAACATACTTCACGTTGGCTTAGGGTTTCCAGAAAAAAAAAAATTTAATCACTTACCCTCTGAGCTTTTCACTATCCCAGTTAAAAATCACACAATGGATTTTTATTCTGATTCAATACTTTGTGGGACAAAATTTCACTGTAATTACAGTTTGAAATTCTAGCAACTGATTCTTCTGTAAAACACCTCAAGCTCAGGATAGAAAGGATCTGCAAACTACACGGGGATTTTTATCTGGATTAACATTGAGACTTTGTCTGGGCCATTCCAACACTAAATATGCTTCTATCTAAACCAATGCTTTGTAGCACTGGCAGTATGTTATGCTATTGTTGTCTTGCTGGAAGATGAACCTCTGGCACAGACTCAAGTATTCTGTAGATTTTTACAAGTTTTCTACCAGGTTGCACGTTGCTTGTATCTTTCTCAATCTCTAAATAAAATCTGAGCAACTACGCATATCCAAAAATGCAAACAATAACAGTTGTGAATTGTGAAAACGTGGCTTATCTTTTACATTGTCGCATAGTTTTAAGAATAGAACTCCCAAGTGCTCAGAAGTATGTGTCAAACACCAGTTTCCAGAGATGGTGAAGCATCAGCTGCAGAGAAGCAAAATCAATCAGATTAAAGGACACTTATGTGTCACTTATGTTTCATGACGGGAATTTTGAATACAGATGAATAACCAGTTGAGGGACGATACACAAGTATGCTACTTTTAGCAAGTATCACTGAACATGAACATATGGGACTCGCAGGCCAGCCGTAGCTGTGAAACTCCTTGACGTCTGCCAGTGTTTAACTAAAAGGTACAGCCTTATCTTTAGACTCCTTCTGACTGCAAGATCTAACATCTGAAGCCAGGCGGCTCTACGGAGAGCGATTCCTGGAGGAAGCATGCTCTAATCTGCTGCACACAGATACCGTGTGATGTAGAAGAGACTGACCTAAGCGCGGTACTTAACATCCGTCTCGACAGCAGCTGTTAAGTCCATGTTTCATCTTGTCATGCTGACTTTCTCATGCGGAACTAATTAGTTGTTTTCGCCTGTTGGGCCGGAGCCGCTGTCTGCTTAAAAAAAAACCTCAAGGACACTCGTAGCAACTTGTGCACACATTCACATGCATGCACATAGATGATATCAGGGATGTGGAGGAGCACAGGTGGAAAGAAGTGGACTAAATTTCACTCAGTTAGAGCCCTGAGTGAAATCTCCTTCAACCTGTTGCCATAGCTAATCACAAACGTGCATACACGCCAACACGCTGAGCTCGCAACACAAAGTCTCTCCCTCCCCACCCCGCCAGTACTTTCTCTCTGTCCTTGTCTGATTTGCATTTTGGTTAACACTCTAATTGCCTCTCATTAAATACCTTGTCACTTTGATTAATTGGTGTGATACAGAAATGTAAAACAGCAGAGCACCATGAGGCGCGGCGAGCGGTTGCTGATTGAAAAAGATGATCAAGCCTGCCCTAAAAGAATGCAAATCAGGGTGAAATGTTACTCATGTAATTAAGGATAAACAAAGTAAATACATTTGAGTCAGGGTTTTCTTGTTGTTTTTTTTTGTGGCCCTTAGGTAGTAAAAGTTTTAAAATCTGTGAACAGGGGTCGGTCGTTTGTTTATGTCCTCGGTTTCCTTCTCCTGAAAAGAACCAAAAACTTAAACATCAAGAAAAGTGCAAAATCAGAGGATATTGCTGCAAGAGTGTTGTTGAGTTTTATATTTGAGGCGATGGGATTTTGTGCTGTAAAACCAAATCATAAGAGATTGTAATTATGAAGTGGAGAAACCGATTTCATAAATGATTTCAGACCACTTTTAGGCCCCTTAAATTGAATTAGCTTTTCTTCGGAGTCATGCTGTGGAATACCCACTATGTATCGACTATATTGACCCAAAGCATTCTATTGTAGCTCTGTCTGTACTGGAAGGTGAGCCGCCGCACCAGGCTCACGTCTTTTGTAACCTTCAACAGGTTTCTTCCCATAGTTCCCTAGAGTTATCTGCATCCCAGCAACTCCAACAACGTCCCTTCACCAAGCACCATCATAGTCTAATGCTGCCACTACCGTATGTGAAGTAACAGTTTTCTAACCACACATGGCATGTTGTGTGCAGCCCAAATACTTGAATTTTGATCTCAATTGACCTGAGCACCTTCTTCCACCTGTTTGCTGAGCATCTCCGCAACTTTTTCCCTTACATGTCAAGCGTGTACCTCGGTCTTCATGATATTGTCTGTTCCATAATATTCTCTAACAAATCTCTTAGGCCTTCATAGAACAATTGGAGTTAAAATAAATGAATTCCAGATGGATCGTATTCCCTAATAGAGAAACTTCTGAAGGGACTTAGTTGCTCTCTATTTAATAGGGGTATCAAAAGTAAAGGGTTCTCAGTGCAAACACATGGCACACCTTTTTAAATATTTTGCCATGCATAATTTTCAATCTCTCAAGGCACTTTGAGGAAACTTAAAAGGGCTGGTGCCAAAATACAATTAAAGAGGTATACTTTCTATCTACCAAGAAAAAAAAAAGTTATCCCCTTTTCCAATAACTTTTGATTTTATTATATCATATAGTCGGGAATACAAGGTTACAATAAGATAACCCAAAGATGATCAAAGTAGCTAAATGATATACTGAAAAACCTACACCAAAATGTCTCTTACCCGGCATATTACAAATATTACATTTCTTTGGAAGCACATCTCTAAACAACAATGAATAAATCAAACATTCATTTCAGATCTGTCTGGTTTTCTTATTTTTTCTCCCTTATCGCATGTAAGACGCATGTCAATATCCCCACAGTATCCTGATCGCATGTCGGGCCTGATTCAATTGACCGATCGTATAACCACACCATGCGCACACCTGTCACTCGAACGTGTGAAAACATGATAATTTTTTCCCATTGTTGCACAGGATGATATTGTCCATAAGACACTTTTATTATTGAAATGAGACATTTATGAACAGTGAGCCCTTCTGAATCCTCACAATGCAGTCAGTAGAGGGAAAAGAAATGAGATTTGGAAGATTAAAGCGGCATGCCACCTGCGTTTCCTGCCTCCTCGTGACATCGCGCCTCCATGAATATGAAAACGGCCTTTTTGTGAGCAGAGCAGAAGTTTCCGGAAATCAAAATGCAGGGGTAAAACGAAAGATTGTGGCGAGGGCTTCGACTGCTGCAGGGGAAGACGAGGTCAACACTAAATGGACGAGGGCAGCTCATTGTTTCATAGTTCATTGTAACCCTTTTCAGCGTGAGACAGGAGTTATTCAGTCCGACATCGTAAATGCAAACGTATAGATGCTTCAAGTCTTTCTAGGGGATGATACAATGCTTAAATTGTGCGTGAAAACTTTCTGTGCATTCTGTGTTTGCTTCCATTTGTTCGCAATGACACCATATCTGTCAGGTTTAGCTGTGAGGTTGAGTGCTTTCGCTCTTATCTCAGTTCAGCAAACACATCCATTCACGAGTGCACGTGCACTTGCACGCACGCACACGCAGCCCTTATCTTAGTGATTTTGTTATCACACGCTGTTTGTATTGAGGACTGGAAATAACATTAAACCATCTGAAGTGACAAGTTGATAGAAACCCTGTCACGTTTAAAGGCTGACGTGTGCAATATGCTTTGTGTATGTTGAAAGCTTCAGGCGAAGCGGTGATAGAACGGCAGCCGTTTCAACAAATCCAACAGTTGGCTCCTGGTTGCGGAAAGCTGGGACCCAATTATTAGCGAGTTAATAATCAGTCACAAAGTGTCCTGTCATCTAAATATTGACATCACCCCCCCCCCCCAAAAAAAAGAATCAGCATATCACAGTCATTTACATAAATATATATAATAGCAAACCAACTGAATTGGTTTTCAAGTGTACATATGCAAGTAGCAGACTGCTGTGTGTTTTTCTTTCTTTCTTTCTTTCTTTTGTCCAGCTAGAAAGCAAGTCAGATAGACTTCAGAGACATTGTAATGGGAGGTCCCAGCAGCAAGTGTTTCTCAATTCCCGTCCTCGTCCCCCTCTCCCCTCCCTTCATGTATTAGATGTGCTTTTGTTCCAGAACGCCTCTCTCAAATGATTGCTTGACCTCTTCTGCGGCCATCGAGCGCCGCAGATGCCTGTTAGTCACCCACAGATTCATGCCAGGTGTGTGGCAGAAGGGAAAACGCTTAAAACATATGCAAGGCAGGCAGGGGGGGGACCAGAGGACCAGAACTGAGATCTTTCAAGGCGACACAGTAGTTATATAAAGTTGTGACTGCAGTGAAACTTCAGAGAAAGTGGCAGAGTTACTTTACCTAGCATTTGAGTGGTTGAAAAATTTAGAGTAGAAATATCCAATTTAAAAGTTTGACTTATTTAGAAGAATTGAAACCGATTAATATTGTAGGCAATTAGAACTTGAAAATTACTGCTTAATTTTATAGGCCTGGTATACTACATGATGGCTCAAGTTGATGTTTAATAATAAACCAAGGAAAATCAGAGAACTGTGTCTAACCCAGGAAAAAAAGCAACAAAAAAGAGAAGACAACCATTTGGAGGAAGCAGATGAACCTGACAAATAACCAGGTAAACATGAGGGTGGATTTGGAACAAAGAAGATGAGAGTGTAATTAACTGAATGTGCTGGAACTGTGTGGGGTACATGACTGGTGGAGCTGAGGAAAAAATGGCCAAATGACACAGAATCAACACAGCAGGTGAAGCCGGCAGGGTTGTCCAAAGTCGGTCCTCGAGGGCCGGCATCCTGCATGTTTTAGTTCTCTCCCTGGTTTAACGCACCTGGATCTAATGATAAATCGTTAGAAGGCCTAAGAAGAGCACTGACATGCTGAAAAGGTTGTTACTACCACCAGGATGAGAACTAAAACGGCCCTCGAGGGCCGACTTTGGGCACCCCCAATGCGAAGGGAACAGGAACAAAAGAACAAGAAATAAATGGAGCGAAACATGGGAATCTACACTGAACACTTCAATCTGTCTATTAGCTGAAGCTAATTTCATTATTGTAGCTATTGGGAGTCTAAATGTGTAATGTAGGCTAAACTGTAAAATGTTTGCTTGAAAATGTAATTTTTTTAGCAAAAAAAAACAAAAACATGAATATTGTTTTATATATAAATTGATGGGGCAGGGTTTTCTAATTCAGTTTAATAGCAAAATCTAAATTCAGCCAAAAATACCTTTCTTTTCTGGTTTTTACTTGTTGCCAATGCCAAGGTGTGTATAATTTGATGCAGTATCATTCTGTATCAATGCCTTGATTAATATATCCTTCTACTACTCAGAAAAACTTTTAAGTTGTTTTAAACTTTGCTTGGTTTTATTTTGAATTTATTTATGTTTGCTTTGTGACAGAAAAATCCATTCTGTAGGATAACGGGGATTGCCACTGTAAAAAGATGAACATTTTAACGCAAATTCACTGCAACACTGTAAAGTTTGATCTCTCCGTCCAACAACAAAGTATCACAAGAATAAAGACAACTTGGATGTTGTTGACAGTTGTGCAGTCGTGTTTGAGTAATAGCGATGCTCAGGATTGACACTCATGTCCATTAAAGCTTTTTCAAGCAAACTGATATTTGCATATCCTCCAGATCAGTACAAATAAGCTGTTTGAATAAATGTGCAGATCAATATGCATGTTTTCAAAAGCAGTCGCTGCGACGTGTTACACAAATAGCTTCTCCTCTACCCATCCCAGTGTTGCACAACTGTGGCTGATTATCTGAATTATAAATGCAATGTTCGCTAAAACTTGTGTCTCTGATGATACATGGTGTACTCGATGGTGCTTGTTTCCATTTTATTGCTCATTTGTCTCAATCAGCATTGCTATTATGCACTTAATGGGCTTAATAGTAAAATTTCAGCGTAAATAATGCATCTCGCTTAGATGGATTGGCGTAAGAACAGGGTAGACTTGCATTTGAATTAGAAAGAGATCAAATGTGCTCTCTAGAAAAATATATTTCTGAACTTACATGGAACTGAAAAACATAAAGTCAGCTGGTGAGCAGTTACAATCTCACAGCCTACTGGGAAACATACTGTGAAGTGAAAAGATATTCCAAATTTACATTTTGTAGTTTTGATGTAGGACGTACTTTAATGGATGCCAGACTTTGGGGGATTGTGCAGGTACTATAAAAAAAAAAATACAGATGTTTGATGTACATCTGGATGCTGCTGGGTGGCTCAATCAAATGATGGATTATTTCTGGTTGAGTAATATCTTAAAGGGTTAAACAAGAAACCTCCGATGAGCAAAACATCTCCAACATGAATAGTTGTTTTTTTATTTCGTTTTTTTTCTCACCCAAGGTGAACGGGCGTGACTTCTCCAAGGTTGAACATGACGAATCAGTGGTGGAGGCCATCAGGCGAGACCCCATCGTTGTCCAGGTTCTCCGGCGAACCCCCGCCAGAGCCACCGTCGTGCAAAAGAACTGCGACTCGGCACAGGATGTGTGTGTGGTCGACGTTTGCACACAAACAGACATCACATTCGAGCACATCATGGCGCTGGCCAAGCTCCGGCCCGCAACCCCGCCAGTCCCAGACATCTGTCCGTTCTTGCTCTCCGACAGGTGAGGGAAAACACTTATTGAATTCCTTTTATAATAGCTATTAAGCAGCTCTGTCAGAGTGGAAACCCCAAGCAAAGCCGAGCACTGTGATATGATTATGCACAGGCGAACTGGCAAACAGTAATTGCTTCGGTGTGCTACATCCATTTTCCTTAATGAAGGCTTTTGCTAGGCGATTAAAATCCAGTGGACTGATATAGTAGGCGGCCTGACACGGCACCCATTCTGATGCTGTTTATGGAGCTTTGCTGGACAGGAAATGAATTCATTTTGCCTCATAAAACTGAAAATCTTATAGGCTTGGTCAGTAATTACAGTGAGGCAGTCACAGGGACAATTTTCAGAGTTCGTGGCTTTAATGGGGGAAATTGTTTATGTCTTTGTCACAAAATGAGACGAAGTATAAAGACTTTGGGTATGGAAAAATGGTAAACAACTGCTGGTAAAGTCTGGTTCATGAAATATGTACAAGGTATCTTATATTAACAGTTACATAAGCAGATGTCCATCTAATTTATTCCACAGAATGACACGCTTTGATATGGGAACACAACATTATGTAAATGATCTTCATCATGGTTCATTTTCTTTGCTTTAGCTGTCAATCCATACACACCATGGAACACGACTTTTATGAATGTCCAGAGTACATGTCCAATACTCCAGGAGAAGTGGAAAGGCCTGAAGAGTACGAGTACGAGGTAGGGTCTCTCATCATCATTTTTTGCATTTTGTCGCATTACAATCAGTAACTTTTAAGGTATTTTATGGGAATTTGTGGGATGTTTTTCTTCTCTGGATTTGGTATTTTGTAGTGATGTGACTTATTTATTTACACGTCATTTAATTTTCTCTGTATGATAACATCATTTTAACAAAATAAGATGAAAAAGTTTTGCACAAGTACTTAATTCTTAGGTAGACTTTTTACCAAATTTCTTTACATTTAAATAATTATTTGGATGATCACCTTTCACTTCTACTTGGGTAGAAATATTGATTTAGTGCTACTCTTAAAATTGATTAAAATTGTGGGCTAGTCTAAAGTCCTCTGGTTCTAAAATTATAACCCAAGCTGCACGGGCTACAGTGGTGCAGATAAATTATTTATTTTTAAAAATGTATCTCTTCGAGGAGAAAGTTGACCTTTTGCACAGTGTTTAGCAGATGCATTGTGCTGTTTAGATGATGCCACCTTGAGGTTCTCCCAGGTTGAAAGTGATGGGTATTATTTGCTTTGTCTGTTTTCCGGTGTAGCTTAATAGGCCCTTCCTGGTTCAGTGCACAGTTTCCTTGGTTAATAGGATCCCTTTGCTGGTAGCTGTGGCCTTTTAGCAACCTCCCCTCCCCCAGTTCGGGTCGGCAGTGGGACGGTGACGGACGGGTTTTGTTTGGTAATAGCAGTGCTATCAGAACAACTTGGACCGTACAACGTTCGCCCATTTAATCACACCCTTCCACCCCCACCTGCCAGGCGTTGCACACACCAAATCGGCTGTCCTCACTTTCCCCAGTCCATCCATGTGTATCTAACTGAAACAAGAATAGCTTTCCCCTTGCAGGAAACAGAACATGGCTGCCATTCCAAGGAAAAAAAATGACTTCTAACTGACAGGTTTTGCTTCACTTCAAACTGATTGCCCACCTGGGTACAGCTGTCATGATACACCTGGTGGTTCTGCCAAATCTAGCACACCATAACATTACCAGGCACCTGCCGAGTTTCAGGGTTATGAATTTGACAGATCAAACAGGAATCGATTCGGAATGAATTTGTTTCCAACACATTTATATACCAAGGCCTTGGAGGCAAGAAATATTTTAATAATGTCAGAATTTCATCGCTTGCACCATGCAATTAATAAAGTGGAAGCAGTGGGGTGTACAGAAGTCAGTTTTCTGTTTGCCAAATTATTCAGTCTTAATTTGGTTTGTCGCAGGTGCCACTTTCTAATGCTGAAAACCACAAATGAGGAAAAAAATGATTTCAGGCAAACCTATTTTTAATATATCACATCAAGTAAGTTTGAAGAAACGTTAAATAATGCTACTTCACACACATTCACCATGCTTATACTTGTACATTCAGCCAAGTATAAAACAAAACGCTTCACAGGCGTAAAAACTGAAAGTATAGCAAATACACTCCACAGTTAAGCAAACACAATTTGATTTGGTTTCATCCCACTTTTTGGGTAAATTTTACTAGTCAAACCAGGTACGATTACTCACCTGTGGACTTGACCACGGGGTATGAATACCTTTGCATATTCTGCTAAATAAATATTCTTTCTTCCCCCACCCCCACCACCTTTTACCTTTATGTAGATTAAAGGCTTGGTGTACCTGTCACAACGGATTAGCGGGAGGTAAAACAAATTTAGAACCTCGATCAGCCGAATTATCTTTCTTATGCTTAAAGCTGCTTACAGCTGAACGGCTGTCATCCGCTGAAATGAGGAAACAATAAGTCAGTGAACGTTGTGCTTGGCACTAATTACAACTGAATGAAACATGAGGTGGTGGTTAAGTGAATGCCCGATCGAAATGGGCATTCGCTTAATATTAAACATCTTCCAGATGTTTAATGTTGCACCAACAGGATGAGACCTATTGTCAGTCCAATCTCAATATTCTTAACATATTTTCTCACAACAAAGGTATCAAAAACCATGATTTTCTGTAGTGTTGTGAACATTTAAAGTTAAACTACTAATCAGAATAAATCATAATCCTTCTGTAATTATTAAGTAATCTCTTGTAGCCTTTGACGCCATCCAATGTTCTAAGAGATTACATGTTTAATATCATTGCAGGCAATATCAGGGCACAAATCAACCAGTTCATCATGCTGGTGAGGAGTGTGCCTGGTACGAAGCAGTGTGTTGTGTTACAAAATCATAAACTCCTTCCACAACCCAACCTTTGAAGGTCAGGGCTGTTTGCACAGGGGGTTAAATGCCACAGAAATTAATTTCTTCCCCTGTCAATCTCCGCTACCGTTGTTTCCCCTGACAGTAGAAACACGGGACAGGGGTTTAATTCCTGCCTCCCCTCCACCATCCCCAGCAGCTCCCTCTCTTTACTCGTCGTTCTTTCCCACAACCCTTCCTTCATTTCATCACAGAGGTGAAATGGATTTGGCAGTGTGAGGTTAATAAAGATTACCCCCAGAGTTATCGTTATGTGATTACTTTAATACACAGCAGAGATCAAAAAGGACCAGCGGTGAGTAGGACTAAATTTGGGGAAATGTCCTGGAGGGGGGGCTGTGCAAAGACATGAAAGACCCGGCCTGCATGGCTCTACCGTATTGGCTTAGTTTGAGTTTTGTATCCCTTGACTTAATTAATATCCACATACCAAGATGGAGCTTGGACTGCAACAATATGCAAATTAAGGCTGCCTCTACTTCAACTTCTATTTCTCTATTTTTGTTTTTATTAGTGACATAGAAATGTAGGAGACTTTTCCATACAAACATGTATTCATCCGCCTGTGCACAGACTCAGTTTGTTGTTGTGCATCTGTTCCGTCAAAGTTTAGTAAAAGACCTGAACAGTCAGAACAAGCAAAGGGGAAAAGCTTCTTGAAAAAGAAAAACTTTATAATCTATGAAAAACAGTCCTGTAGTGAACGAGAAGCTGGAACATTCTCATACCCACCTGTAGCAGAATGCCCAAATATATATCCACCCCAAAGTCAATATCGATGAAACATTTATTATTTAGTCAAAGGGAATTTTAAAAACCACTCTTGACTTAATGAATAATAATAAAAAATATATTTTTGTTTTATGTCCAGAAGAACAGGCAAATTACATTGTCGAAAGTATTCAGACACCCTCTATAATTCATTGAATTGCGATGTTACAGTCGTCACTCTGTCAAATTGTGCCTTAATTGTGACCTCATTCATATGTATTCATTGCCATTTTGTCCCTTCATTTCAGTTTTTGATGGGAGACCATGTAATATCATAAAGCAGCCTGCAGAAGTCTGCAACTTCTGCAGGTATGTAGATTCCGTTGCTACATACTGTACCTGTAAACTTTATCTGGATTTCAGCCTAGCTGAAGTCTAGAAAACAGAGACGGTCCTGTTTTGGGTTTCTACGGCCACGCAGCTGCCTTACAATACCAAGTACGATGAAAAGTGTCAAATGCAGTGTGGTTAAAGCACAACACCACTCAGAGGTGAGTGTAGAGCATTGGAGACGCGTTCTTGACGGCAACAAATGATACTTATCCTACCACGCCGTCCAATCCAGTCGGGTTTGGTAGTTGCCAGGATCACACTATGTGCTGATTGCATTCTGCTGAATATATAGTTTGGTGGAGGGACAAATATGACGCTGGGTTGTGTTTCAGGGACTGGGCACTTCTCCTTCAGTAAAAAGAAGTTTTACAGCATATAGAAGTCTATAACCCGTTTCTTATTGCCATAACAGATGCCTTTGTGAAGCCTGCTTTATCTCTGTCGTATTTTTTGCATGATAAAACAATGGAATTCGACACTTTATGTGCAGTATGTCTTTTACCACCTGAGTGGGGTAAAAGCTGTGTAATATATTAAGCGGTGAGAGGAGGTTTAGGCTTGGATTGAAAGTGTTCGGTTGCACAGTGCAAATTTTATAGCGACACTGAATTGGCTACCTTGGATTTTTTTTTTACCTGCAACCTCAAACCAACAGACGGTTGAAACGTCATTAAAATGATGTTCTCAAGGAAAGCAGTGACTCTGTAAAAGCACACATGCAGCCTGTTTAGAGAACAACTAAAGCTCTTTCACACGAAGCTCCTTGCATGTTTTTATTTTATTGTTTTTGTCATTTTTGCAAACCTAAAGCTAATGGATTATCTTTATGTAAGCTAGAAATATGTCATAAAAGTGGAGCTCTTTTAGTCTGCATGACTCATCCAAATTTTTTGCCACACCAATAATAAGTCAGGCAAGGTAACCCTGGCCAACTTTCCACTGAGTTTGATATTAACAGATGTGTTTCTTTTTCATTTTCACTATTCAGTCACCAGCTGTCTCTTCAATGTTTTAAAAAAAAATATATATATTTGTTTTGCTTGCGTTTAACAGGAAGTGGAGCTGTGTCGTCTGAACAGAGAGGATAAGCTCGGTCTGACATTATGCTACCGGACCGACGACGAGGAGGACACCGGTATTTACGTCAGTCAGGTACTTAGAAACCACTGCTACAGCTTTGTGCAACGTAAAACTATTTCCTGTTTGGTTTTATTTAAGTAGATATTTAAAAGTCACACAGAAACTCTGTCTTATTTTTTTTGACTCGTTATTAGTCCTTTTGGAGCGAGAAGTTATTACGAGGAGTTTATGAAAGCCCAGACCCATTCCCGTATCTACGTTCTAAAGCGGAGAGTGAGTTGAACCGAATTATGGAGGAAGACGGAAAAGAAAAATGTTTTGCAGCCAAACATCAACAGGGAATGAGATATGCATGGCCTAAAAGGAAGTCATGTTTGAAATGTGATTCACTTCCTTCCCTCCTCATTTTTCACCTTTTAACATGTTATCCTTTTAATTAGCTCACAGCGGCGGCGGCTCTCTCTTCCTTTTCTTCTCATAGTTTGAAATGACTTCTTCTGCCATTTACTGCCACTCATCTAAATACCAAACATGCAAAGCCAGACAGGAATATATTACAGAGATTCTCCTAATTCACATGATTGTCAGCTCAGAAAAAAAAAAAAGATCCCCTATTGCAAAAGTGTTGATAAGACGGAAGGAAAACTAATTATTGAGCTATTGAAGAGAAAACCAAATGAATTCGGGGGAACTTGGGCGACGGGAAATAAATTAGGAAATCATTCAGTCTGACTGCAGGTGCAGTTTCAATCCTGTTGTGAAGACAAAGACGGGCTGAAAGGAAAAGTAAGAGCTGCAATGAGGATTAGCTTTCCCGCACAAAGGCACAGATGGCAGAATTACAGCAGTCAATTTAGCTTGAATCAGTTGCATGCTTGCTGTGTAGTTTCCTGCAAAAGGTATATTGAAATTTGACCCATTTTGTCAAATTACAACCACAAACATTACTGTAAGTAAACTCTATTGCAACTTAAAAATAGATGTTCTGCTCTGCTAATCATATAATAATAACAATGATCCAAGTGTTGAACTTATCAAATGGAAGTGTTTAATCTGTTACCTGAAAATGAAAAGGGTTTAGTACAGGGTAATCCACCTACACTGACAGAGTGGAAAAGGAGAATTTTGATGAAACATGAGGAGATAGTAATGAGAAGGAGCTGTAGAGACCTCAACTGAAACTGGAAACATTTTCTAACTGGTCAAAGTGTAGATTCTCAGAAGTGACATTTAAACAGAAGACATTGAACTTATTATCCAAACACCTAGTTCAGTTCTAATCATAATCGTCCATTTAACCGTACCAGGGCTTTAAATTGGAGTCAGAATCGTCACTCCAATAGGATCGTTAGGTTACAAACTTAATTCTGTCTATTGTTAGACTCCCTTTAATGTTGGTGTTTCATGATTCACTTAGATTACGTATTCTACTTCTCTTTCAAACCATCTCGATTCCCTCTCTCAAATTTGTCAATTTTTGTGTTCTGAAGAGAGTCCCTTGTCCTTGAGATTTAAATGCACCGCTGAGTGTTGACCTGACAGTCTTTCCCTGTCAGAGAAACAAAAAAAGTACAGCTGCTATTCTAATCAGGCAGTAAACTTGCTGACAGGTCAGCTGTTAGTTATACACACCATAAATACGTCCTTCCTGGAAGACTGGCAGGCAGAGGGCCATTTTTGTAGAACGTCATGAGAATTCCTGCCACAAGTTTGCCACAAACCATGGATTCGACACAGCAAACCTGTAGAGGACGGTGCTCTGGTGACATAAAACCAAAATGTTACTTTTTAGTCCAGTCTAAACACACATCAACTTGGATACATCATCTCTGCTGTGAGGCATAGAGCAGCATTATTGCAGTGAAAGGGAATTGGAGATTTTTTTTTTTTTTATTTCATGCAAAAGTTGAAAGAGGAATGAATACTTTTGTAAAGCACCATGTCTTCCTGCTGTTCTGCTTTTTCAGTTGTTTCCCTTGAACCTGACAAAAAGCTCAAAAACTATTGAAAGCAGACTGTGGAAACTGCCTTCCACCGACAGAACACATATATTTGTGTCTGTGTCTTTGCTATGCAGGGTCTCTCTCATTAAAATGCATGTATGGATAGCACTGATGCAACTTTCGGGAAATACGTGATCTTATTTTGACTTGTTTTTTTTAATGTTTTGCACACCTTACTAAGACTTTTGATCTTGCACGCGGGGGAAACAACAAAATTTATGATTGTGCAGCGCTGGCGTGCATATCCACCGGGACACTTTTGAAGAAGAGGATAAATTAAGCTATTCAGCCTAAAATTTGCAAGATTTTGTTTAAGCTTTTTTTTTTTTTTTTTTTCTCAGTCCCCCCACTTTTTTTTTTGTTGCATCTCCAACACGAGTGACGCTCTCTTCGTACGTACAAAAAAAATATGTTAAATCTGCTGTTGCTCGTAACTGTCTTCTGAAACTTGGACATGAATCGACCTCAGTACCGACTCAGTCTGCACAAGCCCCTCTTTAACATAGGAAAAATACAGGCTTGAGAGTGAGGTTAAAAAAAAAAGTATCTCTCCTTTGTGGGGAAAAAACAGTGTTTTCTGCAAACGGCGAACATCAAAGTGCAGTTAGAGCGCGAGACGTCGCAGGCTGCATTTCGGAGAATACAGACATGCTCAATGACTAGCTGTCGGGATTGATTTCTGCGTTCTTTTGTGCAGGTGGAGCCGAACAGCATAGCAGCGAGAGACGGACGCATTAAGGAAGGAGACCGCATTCTGCAGGTGAATTATTTACTTTCAGTGACAACGATCCACTAAGATCAGGTTATGTCATATTCTCAGAAATATCATGTTTTTTTTTCCCCAGTACTCCTCAAATAACCGCTACCCTTTTAATTAACAAAAAGAAAAGGCTGTCTAGGAGGAAAAATACCTCTCAATAGCTTCTCTACCCTTATATGACATTCTTGTAAGAGAATAACGGAGCTGCTGGTGTCTCGAGTCTGGGCAAGGATATGTATATTTAATCGCCTCGTTTTATCAGGGAAATTAAAGTCCTTAGTTGCAGTTTCGCAGGCACTACATCATCTGTGAGAACTCTTTCTGGCTCTGTCCCTCATTATGCAAACCTTCCATGGGGTAAGCTACTGCGAACAGCTTCAGTTTTAACAAAAGGTCGTTCTTTGTAAATCTGACTCGAACAGAAATGCTGAGAAACGTGGACAGATCATTGCCGTTTAAAACAAAAAAAGGTTATCTCAGTTTTGATATCTAGTCTGAAGCAGATCTATAATCATGTCCATGAATATAAAGCTTTTTGTTGTTTTTTTAAAAACACATTTTACCAGATTGTTTTTGCGTTTGTTGTTCTCGCGCTAAAACACTGGCGTAACAAACTTGAAAATGAATGACCCCCTGACCCTGGACTTGCCTATAAGTGGCTCACTCTTTTCATGGCCTGACAGCTTTCAGCTTGTTTTATTTTTTTTAGCTGAATGTTTGCCTCCTGCTATTCTGGAAAAATAAAATCAAAATTAGCTTTCATCCTTGAGCAAGAACTTTGACGCCAAAGAGTTGTGCTTCAAAAAATGTTTTAACGCAAAGATGTGTTGTCACTGATTGGGGGGAAAAAAGCCAGATATTGACCAGTCAATATTGATGACAATTACTTACCTATCTTTCAGCTTGTCTTACAGTGTGCTCATTGGTATTAAAAAAAAAAAATCACTTTTGGTCCTGTAAACTAAAAATCGACAGATTCCGGTCACTGGCCAATATCTTGGTCCATTTCAAAATCGTCACTCTTAAAAGTCCCGGGGTCTCTGATACCGGAAAACAAACGTGTCTTCAGATGATGTGGAACTGGATTTGCATTGATTTCACTTTAGGGTTATTATTAAAATAGATGTTTTAATTTGGGAAGCAAAGGAGGTCATCATTAAAAACCAGATTTGTGTATCATAAATATCAAAGCTGTACTCCTAAATAAAAGTGTTACCTAGTGTCTAGGAATTCCCTGTTACTGATGGTTGTTTTAGTCAGATCCCTTGCTTATCTCGGTAAAGTGACATTTTAAGTAGCTTTCAGTCCAAGTAGAAGACTTTGAATCCTCTTTATTAATTGTATATTGACCTCTGAGTATCTCCCTTCTCGCAGTGTGTTGTTTGTTTCCTTGTCCTATGAATGATTGGGTGGGATACGGCCTGCTCTGCTCCTGGCCCTATTATCTTCCTCTGACAGCCCCATTACTCTAGTGTGGAAAAGATGAACGCCACCTGTCAAAGAACAGTTAATTGTATGTCTGGATGGTCTGGTGAGAGCAGAGTTCCACTATTGACTCCCCTCTCCAGAGTGTGTAGCCTCTCTTGTGTATTCATATTAGGAGCAAGTGGCAGCGGAGAGGGAGGAAGGCGGACGGCAGATGAGACATGCAGAGAAATTAAAAAAGAAGTGTGTGGAAACAAAGACTAATGGAGAGTGAAAATATATGGATAGGGGGAAGAAAGTAAAGGGGCTCAGAGTCAAGAAAGATCAATGATCCACACAAATAAAGCCTAACCCATCTTCTCTTGCAGCTTAATTGCGTATAATTTAAAGGACATGTGTATGTTATGCAAATTTTCCTTCTCATACGCAATGTCGGTCTTTGGTGTGCAGATAAATGGCTTTGAAGTGCAAGACCGGGAGAAAGCCGTTGCCTTGTTGTCAAGCGAAGAAGCAAAGAGCATCAGACTCCTGGTGACAAGGCCAGAGATCCAGGTAAACACGCGCGCACACACACACCCACGCAGCCCTCCTGCCCCGTCTTTGACAACCTGTGTCATGTCAGATAAAAGCGACTCCTGCTTGAGAGCCTTTCGGTTTTCTTTCCTGTCAAGGTGATTGTTTAGAGTCCCTGCACGTGCGCGCGCTCACAAACGCACACAGTCATGGGTGCGAAACCTCAGAGAGGACTCTGACAAGATCTTGTGATTGCAGCTGGAAGAGGAGGCTGTGTGGCTGGATGACGAGCAACAGCGGCTCGTCGAGGAGCTGAAGATGGAGATTCTGGAGGAGAAGAGGAAGCAGAGAGAACAGAGCTTTGAGATGGCAGATAGGGTGAGTAAAACGGATCAAAATAAGAGACAAAAAAAACGTCCAAAAAAAGAGACGGCGGAGAAAGGATGGCGACAACACTACAGTTGATGTATGCGACCACAGCGTCGTTCTTACCAAGGCGGTGGGAAGTTGGAGGAGACAGGCTTTAGTTCTTATCACCATCATGTTACCCATAGATTACTTGAATGTTGTATTGATTAGTCCAAGCTGTAATTTATATTCTCTTTCCATTTCAAATATTTGTAGTATATTTTAAATGCTTCTTGACCTTTGTTTCTAATTGATTGTGGTTAAATCTCACTGGGATTTAGCTAAAGGACTTAGATATCAAAACAATTACAACTTCTTTAGCTGATCTCCTGTCATTATCCTTAAGGTCCTTTTAACGTGGACTTAAAACTACTCAATGAACTAAAGGACTCCACTGCTACTTGAATATCACTGAACCAAGGTGATTTAAAAGCTTTAATTTCGGTGGGAAGACAATCAAATTGCCACACTTTTATATCCCTAAATAAATTATTCTTAGCATCCTTCCCAGCCATTCTTCATTTCTTTATAATGAAGGAAAGGCTTCAACCTCTCCTTTAGTTTTAACATGCAATATTCCGAATTTGCATTGAACTTCAGCAACTTAAATATCCTTGTTTTACTTTTGGCCATCTCCGAAATGATGCCTTAGCTCTTGTAAGCAGAGTAAAGAGTGTTGTGTTTCTTCATTTAAAGCTCCTAGGTGATGAGGACGCCACAACGGACACGGCCACCTGTTCTTCCAACAATCAAGACAGTGGATTTGGGCGCAGCACAGACAGTACCGAGCACCAGCCCTTATTGGCAAGACTTTACAAGAGGAGCCCCGCAAAGTGCCTGAGGGATCGATGGCAGTCAGAACATCCACTCAACAGGCGAGGGACTGTTGTACCACAAGACGCCCAAAGCACAAAATCCCATTTAACGAGCCAAGGCAACGAAAGTGTAGTGAGTATTCGTAATAGTGGATGCGGAGTCCGAGGTTTAGAGAACTGCTTCCAGCAACTTTTAGAGCTCAAGTGCCAAATACGAAATGGGGGCGAATGCGGGGTGTACTCCATTAGACACAGTATAGAATGTAGTCTCACTGGGCAAGGTGGAGGGGATGGAGATAGTGACGGTGATGTTGGTGCAGGGGGAGGGGTAGAGCAGGAGTTGAAGATGCTGAATGAAGAGCTGCGCAGCATTGAGTTGGAGTGCCAGAGCATCATGCAAGCCCATCAACTACGCAAGTCCCAGCAGCTCGAGCAATCACAGCCTGCACCCTGCTCACCAGGAATGAACCACAAAAATGGACAAAAGCGGCACGGGAGGCTGGCTGACATTCATGAGTACCCCGAGAGGTCTGACAGCGATCGAGTTCGTGAGAAGGACAGCTCCAGTGCCTACAACACAGCGGAGAGTGCCCGGTCAACGCCTCTGGGCATGGAGAAATCCCCTGATCATTCGCTGCAGAGACAGATCAGCATTACCAACCAGAAAAACCTCAGACTTGCCTCTTCTGCGCCATCCAATCCCATTCCTATCCCAAAGCCTCAAGGCACACATAGGCCTTGCAGGCCAGCCGATCATGGTCCAGTTATCTCCAGCAGCCCCGACCAGAGCAATCCTTCACGGTCTGAGTCGGACCCAGCCCTACCAGCGGACGACGAAAGATGCGACAAAAAGGGAAGCAGCAGAGACTCGAGAAGAGCTCTTCCTTATGGTGCTTCATATCAGACGGGCACCTATCACGGCCAGGGAGGATCCAAACAACTTCAGGTTTGTATTATGAAAACTTATCTATGTAGCGCACGTCTACATAAAGCACTTCTGAATAACTTTGAATAACATCATCTCTATTGCAGAGCTATATGCAGCTGCTCCAGCAGCACTCATCCCTGGAGTATTCACAGAGCCAGCTGAGTCTCCTTAGCGTGTGTCGAGATCCCATGCACCGCAACGGTCATGGGGGGGAACCTCGCCTCGAGTGGAAAGTCAAAGTCCGCGCAGATGGGACTCGCTACGTCGCCAGGAGACCTGCTCGCGACCGCATACTTAGGGAGCGGGCACTTAGAATCAGAGAAGAGAGGAGCGGAGGCATGACCACAGACGACGATGCGATGAGTGAGATGAAGATGGGCCGCTACTGGAGCAAGGAGGAGAGGAAGCAGCATTTGGCAAGAGCCAGGGAGCAAAGGAAGAGGAGGGAGTTCATGCAGAAAAGCCGCCTCGAATGCCTAAAGGAGGGACCGGCGAGCGGAGCCGAGGGCAAAAAGGAGATCAACATCTTGGAGCTCAGTCACAAAAAGATGATGAAGAAGCGGAACAAAAAAATTCTGGACAACTGGATGACCATCCAAGAGCTGATGAGCCATGGGGCAAGAGTCCCAGAGGGATCTACTGTTCATAATGCCTTTCTTTCTGTCACCACTGTTTAAGAGACGTGTCTAAATATTTGATGCAGGCATATTTTTTAAAATCAGGTGCACCGTTGCTTTGTTTTGGAAGTCGTCACGCTGTGAAAACCACTGTACATGGAGAAACTCTGCAGCATTCCCTGAGCAACGTTTTTGCTAACAGTTGGAAGAATGTTCAGCATTCAGTCCCACACGTCAGTCATTTAAAACACGACGCAAGATGCTTTTAAACCGGACCAACGTTTTATTTTTTTTTGGTGATAAGGTGGTGCCTAGTAGCATGTCGGTTCAATCAGTTCATAAAACGCGAACGAACCGACAATGTTTTGTATACTCTGCTTTGTGTCTTAATATCTGTCATTTTTATGTTTCATAATATATGAAGCAATTTTACTTGCCTCATTCGAGCTGGCCTTTTATATGGGGAAGATTGCAGTATTTTTTACACTTTGTAATCTCAAATTTTGTAAGAATTTTTTTTTTTTTTTTAATGCAGAATGTCAATGTATTGTAAACGATTATCATAATTTCCTATTTATATTTGTATCACCAAACCCGCCACTGTCGAGGTGAGACTATTTGATTGTACTATAGCTAACGCTGTACGCCAGACCAGCAAAACAGGAAGTAAGAAATCTCAAAAGACAAACCCTGCCGGAGACGACTCCTTTACATCGCATCTGTGTCGGTGTCAGGGGTTGTCGGTTTACGTCACTAAAAATGTCAATATGCTGTCAAAGAGACATTTTAGACGTGAGTTAGAAGGGTTCTTTGAAACAATTTTACCTCAGCTTACAGTTAAAACTGAACTATCAAGAAATTCAATGCTTTGCTAATGAAATCATTGCCTGATACTTTAAAGTATGAACCTGTGACTTATGTTTAAATCATTTTTAGTTTAATTTATATTGTTTACTTGCTAATTGTATTTATTGTAAATTAAGTTAATCGTCAGCCCCGATTCTCTTAATGTGGGGCGTCCTGAGGAAAGCAACGTTTTTCAATGCGCTGAGAAGACTTTGTATCATATTTTCAGCCTTTCAGCTCTGCTGTTTTTACTGCTAACGAGGCCTCAAATTGAGTAATTGTTGATAATGTTTGTAAAACTGAATAAAGAAAGCAGCAAAAAGCATTGTCCTCTTGTCCAAAGTTTTTAACCTTGTGTATATGTATCATGTTCGTTTGTTTTTTGTTTTTTTTTTACCTGTGCTTGTTAAAAGCAGCTATCAGTAGGCAATCTTCTAACTCCACTAGCGCCATCAGCCATCACTGTGAAATGAATTGGTATACATAATTGTAATTATTCACTTCATGTTTCAATGTGCAGCAACAAATGTTTAAACTAGTATTACTGACTTGGATATAGACATTTAGGACTGATGGTTTAAAGATGATTTAAAGTTTTAAATGGTCCCCTGTCCTACCTGCATGTTTTGTTGGTGTATGTTATTTTGTTGTAAGGTGTGCTCCAAACATGATGTGGGGAATAGTTCAAATTATTATGATTAAGATAAATCTTCAGCCTCATTTGCCACATCAAACAACTGAAATTTTATTCCAGGACTCGCAAGCTTTGATTGCCTTGGATGAGGGCACAAGATTTAGTGTCACATGGCCTAAAGGCATGAATGGTGATTCACCCTGTTGCTGCCTTTTACTGTATTCATGTATTCATATTGGACATGACTGACTGTGTGGAAAGTTGGGACGTGTGCATGTGAGGAGCAATAAATAGCATGGCTGTGCTGTAATAGAATTAAAGCTAAACTATCCTCCCATTTCAGCGCATTAAAGAGACACCGGCGAAGTCTCTGTTGCCCCTGTCCACAGCCCAGTGAGCTGAGGAATTAATGAGGCACGTCAGACTGGCATCCTCATCACTGGGGCCTTTATGCATAATATTAAATCAGGTAAGCAACACATCCACCTCCCTCAAAACCTGCCTGCCTTCTCCATATTATATCCAGGGCACTGCATCTGTGTGGCAAGAAGTGGGGGAGGTGCTAAGAAAAAACATTGCAATCAGTTTCTAAGGTGCAAAGGAAAAATAATTGGGTGTATTTGAATGTTATGTTACACTCCAGTTGTATCCAAATCCTGGGTTAAGTTTTCTTCCATAATAGCAAAAATATCTGTGGTTTTGAGGCTGCAGTGCTTTAGAATAAGCTTCACAGTATCACAACTTTTCTTAAATGTTTTATGGCAGTAGGTGTCTCAGAAAATCAACATCTAAAAAAAAAAAAACCACCATAAAAGTTTTATTGCTTTTTTGTGCAGACTTAGGCATTGGGAATAATAAATCAAACAAAATCAGAAAATAGTTGAAAGGTGAGTTGAGAGTGGAGAGTGGATGTCAGTCCTTTTTTTAATTTTTTTTATCTACATATGATGACATTCTGTTGCTTGTGGATGAAGGACTGACAAATCCACTTGCAGATAGCACTGTTGGTTGGTGAATACATTAACAACATGTCCAAAATATCCACAGTTCTGACACGTTGCAGCTATTTGGTTAAAATGAGACTGGCTTTACTTTGATGTTTTCAAAAACGCAGCTAGACAAGATGAGTGCACACATGCTGGTAGGAGAGCTAAAGGAAAAAAGACAGAAATAATGTTAATAAGATTGGTCAGAATCTGAGAAAAAAAAAAGATGCCACTCCCAGTCTATTATACATTTTATCCATTGTAGGCCCAAGTTGGACAAAAACTATCAGACAAATCGTTCGCATAAAACGTAGTTACCATTGAGATGCACACAATGTAAACAAATCTAATGTTTAGAGCCTGACATGAAATGCAACACAGCACAGCTTCATTTTATGCAAAATCCAACAGTCTGAACTGAATCCCGTGAAACTATTCAGACGCAACAGTTTACAAAACTCAAACTGCAGCAGGAATCTACATGCAGGAGCGTTGCAAACGGATTTTGTTCTATGAGCTGGAAAAAAAAACAAACAAAAAAAAAAAAACGGTTGGACCAGCTAATGCTTGGAGGGCCATCAATTCTTTCCCCAACTCCGTCTCACCCTCCTCCACCATCAGCAGTAGCTTTCTTATCTCGCAGCGGCGGCTATGTTCTCCAGGTCCCTCAGCCCGATAACAAGAGCTAAAAGTGTCGAAAAAGCCACTTTCCCGTGCAGACAGGACCCAAACTCTGCATCTTTCCCATGCAAATAAAGACCAGAGTTGTCTGTCTGGGTGAAAAACAGACAGAAACCTCACACGCCCACCTCAAAACTGTATGGAGATTAGATGCTTTACATAAGAACAGAATTTTGAGGGACAATCACGTCTCGGTAGTTTGCGTTGAGCTATAATTATCAGTGTGAAATTTCAATGCCTCTAATTACACTTGTAAAATTCCTCACCTGTGAGTCGCTTTGGATAAATGGGCCGCGTGTCGACATACATGGACAAACGCACGGAAATTTGAAATTTCAAACAATAAAAATGTTTGAAGCTATAAAAATAACCTACACTTAACAACTCTGTATTACATAAAGTATCACCCCCAGGCTTCCAACATCACCCCAGGAACAACACTCTGGGCACAACAAGCATTCCACCAATTAGCATACAAGGCGGCAGATAAGAGTCGTAGTTTAAAGCAAACCTGCAGCTCTTATCACAGAACAAAAAGGAATGTGTTCATTGCTTTGTTCCTCGGTGGCTAATCTGTAATAGTGAGATAGACGGTGTTATCAAGCAGGAGCTTTTCTCTTTACTCGTCCTTTATCATCTCATCTTAACCAGTTAAGATCAACAAATGATGAGATTAGATGAAAAACATGTTTAAAAAATAAGTTTGCGTCATTAATTATTGCTACAATTCAACACCCTCTAAAATTAATGGTACCTTTGCTGCAAAGCTGCCAATAATCAAATTCATTTTTGATTGCGGTTACATAATCTGACAGCGGAGCAAATCCAACTTGAGCGTTGTGTTCACTTGAGGAAAGATAATGACACAACAGGAAATAAGTGTGATAAGTAAATGATAAATGAATGGCATGAAACCCAGTTACAGTTTCATGCTACGCAGATGACATTGTTATTTATACAGCACTTTGTCCAACATAAAATGGGCAAATTTCCAGAGATGAAACAATTATGTTCTTAAAAAATCTAACAAAAGCTATATTTAATTACTTTGATTACAATTGAAAATACCAGCTATCACTCTAAACCACAGAGGAATAATTAAATAAAAGAATATATATATATATATATTTCAATCTGGAGAGACTCAGACGGAGATGAGAAGACAATTAGAAGAGTTTATTGACAAACAGAATTTAAAGTCTTTGGCGCTCGGGCCCCGGCTGGGGATGACGGTTATCGCAGCGTTAGCGATAGGCTTCAGATGAGCATCCCCGATGCTGTTAGGAACGTCATCCCCCGGGGCCCGGCACTGGTGGTGGAGGTTGAAGAAGGGTGCGGGCCTCAGGACCGGGCGAATGGAGGAGAAGGGGTGGTGGTGGGTTGAGCTTGGCTGGAGAGCGAAGGACACCATGGATGAAGGTCCTTATCAGCTGGGACTTGGTCGGTGATTGGACGTGACGTGGCTTGGTCCGGCGTTGATAGGTCGACGATTGTGGGCAGGTCGCTTCAATTAACGGGTCCCGGTGGGGATAAAAGAGTCTTCCAGTTTGAATTTGCGCCTAGGCTTCATAACAACCAAAATCGTATAAGAAAAATAGGGCTGGTTTAGGACCCAGGTCATCTTGATAATTTAAATAAAAATCCTGGTGTCCTCTGCAAGAAAATGAAAATCACTGGAGCCGTATGTTTTATATCAATGTAATGACACAATATATTATGGCCACTTCGACACATTTACCTGTGGAAGAAATCTCCAAATTTTCTTGTGTTTCGTAAAATTTGCATTTTTCTTTGAACGTTGTTATTAATGATGCCTACTGCTGTCTGTTGCACAGAAACATACACAGGTTTGTCCCACATGGCTGTCATCTATAAAAGCCTCAGCTAACCTAAAAAAAAAAGGTGTGGATCGGGTCCAAAATAACTTGCTCTTTAGTCTGAATCCAGACTGGACTCCTGCCATTACAAATTGATGGTCTATCGGCTTTTTCATTGCAGTGATGCTGTAGAACTATTGGCAACGTTTGGTACGATAGCAACAGTCTAAGGCAGCTTCTGTAATGAGTTGTATTTATGAATAACTGGTTAAATTTATTCTTTTTGTCCTTTTCAATAATCAAACACCTGCTTGTCCCTGTGAAGCTAGAACATATCTTGGCCATGTCCACCTGTTGCACTGCTGAACCTTTACTCAGACGAAGTTGGTGGATTAAACATGCACCCAAAGTGCAACAGGATTAATCCTGCAATCACTGGATCATTTATCGTCAGCTAGCAAACAAGCAAGGCTAAAATCAAATCTAAAAAGTATATCTGCACTTTCCACTTAGTCAATAAAAAAGCCCATGAAGCACAAAACCTCTCGGTCCATGTTGTGGTTCAGCTGGATTAACTGGCCTGCTGAGAGCAGGGTTGAGATCCTGCTCCTTCAGTCCCAACAGAAACCTGCTTCTCCGAAATAATAAAACACACAATCAATGAGTTCTCAGTGATTTGCAAAAATAAAAGCTGACAAATCAATACCAAAATAAATAATATTTTACCTCAACTTTCCATCCACAGCAATGCAATTGATGAAGCAGCTACACTGCCCTGCATAGATATTCAGGGTGCATTTCTTTAGGTCCTTCTCCTGGACTTGTTTACATCTATCTACCTGCGAGTTTATTATTCCAGCTAAACTGTAAGAGTTATCAGAATGACTCGGTCTGGATTTGATCAGATTTGTTTGAATTTGATTGTCGTTGTCTAAAAATGTCTGTTTTTTTTTCTCATAAGTGAGTTACAGAAGCGAGATTAATATTTTAACAGCATTTAGAGATTTGGGAGTCTCTAAGCAAGGGATGAGAAATTAACTTTCCCCAAAGGCCACATGGCTAACTATGACTGTTATTGAAAGACGGATCGCTGGTTCTAAATTAATCTAAAAAATAATTTTTTAGATTATTTTTAATCTAAAAAACTAGAAAGTGTGCATTTCCTATGAAAATGCAAGTGTGAATGCTGAACGCTCAATGCTTTTGGTGAAAATGGCAAAAGCGTTTGAAGCCGACCTGAGACATGACGTGTGAAACACAACGGGCATTTTATATTGTAATTCTCAATTCTGCCACAGGATGAAGCCGTTTCCCCATGGGGTGAAAAATTCATAAAAAGCTGAATATTATCAAAAGTATGAAGGTTATGAATACCAAGAGATACAGCCTGCATTAGGAGAGCAAGCCAAGTAGCATAAAAGTTGAATGGTGAAAATAGCACAAAGTATGCAGGAGAAGAAGCTCGGCGAAATTTACCAGAGAAGTGGAACTCAATAGTGTGAATGCAAAAATGTATAGGGCAGTAAAATGGAGGGTCCAATGGTTCCCTGGCCCCCCTGTTCTGGCGAACCTGCACTTCCAGTTCAGACCTGTGGGAAAAATGTATTTAGTGCCCACAGATTTTTTTTTTTTTTTTCCATAGAGCATGCTCACTGTGAGCTATTAGAACCCTAGCAACAGTTGCCATGCTGATGTCAGTGTCGTGAGGCCCTTCTAAGGACGCCTCTGTGATGTCATAACGTCCATGACCAACTGATCAGTTAATTCTCTGGTCAGTCAACACAGAATTCATTTGGACATTTTGGACAGCGCAATGAAGATGACGGACGAGAGCTCCCAACGTGACGTTTTTGTGAGACCGAAGGTCTCATTTTGGAAAATGATCAGGAAGACCTGCTCAAATAAAGTGCATCCAGGTCAAACAACCCCTGACTATCGAAAGAGAAATTTTCTCAGTCAACTTCTGTGGCAAATTATTGAAAAGGTGGCAGATGGCCCAACTCTGCATCTGGTGAAAGAAACCTTCTGCGAGCAACACCAGAAAGTTTTGCGTTTACTGATGAGCGAAACAGGAGAATTAAACGTGGATGTGCTGTCAGACATTTCAGAGGAACTCAGCGAAAGGGTTTTCCAAAGTCTCGCTAAAGATGAGTTCAGCTTCGCTTCTGGAATGAACATAATTGCCCTCCTTGATTACCCAGATGGACACTCAGTTATTGTAAAAAAAATCAAACATCACCTGGAGAATCCTGTTCCTACAAAGAAAATGTTTACATGTGCAAAAACAAAGATTAGAAAGATTTTTTTTCCTAAAGAGGACATATATTCAGAAGAAAATTGCCTGAGTGAGGCTTATACTCAGGCAGATATGGAGCCTGAACAATTTTTGAGGGATGCCAACAAAATGGGATTCAAACGAGGAACTGAAGAGGACAGGAGAGATATGGTGGAAAATATTCTGTGGCGATTGATTTCCAAGTCCAGTCGTAGATCTAGATACAAAATGAAGAACATCGACCCTGTCCACCAAAAACTTGCCCCAAAACTCTGGAAAGAACTTAAGGATATAGATTTTGTATTTTTTGACGATATGGACAGAAAACTCTGCAAAGACATCGTTCAGCTTCTCTGTGGCAATGATAATATAGTGAGAGAATTGCTGTTTCAGATTGTCAAAAGTGACAATCCGATAGTTTTTTACAAGCTTATAGAGAGTTTCAGAAGAACCCTGACCCAACCCAGGAAAATTCACCTTCGGAAGGACAATCTTAGAAAGGCTTGGAGGTGGATCCGACATGCTGCCTGCTGTGGAGACGACTCGGACATTGTTCGGCCTCAAGGACCCTTTACCTGTGGACCAGACGTTGAGCCAGCCTCCGGGTCGGTACCGATCTCCGAGTCAGGTCCGACCTCCGACTCGGGACCGACCTCCAAATCAGTACCGGGTTCTGAGTCAGAATGGACCTCTGAGTCAGGACTGGATTCTGAGTCAGAATGGACCTCTGATTCATGCCCGGGATCTGAGTCAGGATGGACCTCTGAGTCAGGACCGGGGTCTGAGTCAGGACTCGGTCCTGATCTGAGTTGGTACCGGCCTCTGAGTCCGGACCAGCCTCTGAGACGGTACCGGCCTCTGAGACGGGACCGGCGTCTGAGACGGGACCGGCCTCTGAGACGGGAACGGCCTCAGAGTCGGGACCGGCCCCTGAGTCCGGACAGGCCTCTGAGTCCGGACCAGCCTCTGAGACGGGACCGGCGTCTGAGACGGGACCGGCGTCTGAGACGGGACCGGCCTCTGAGACGGGACCGGCCTCTGAGACGGGACCGGCCTCTGAGACCGGACCGCCCTCTGAGACGGGAACGGCCTCAGAGTCGGGACCGGCCCCTGAGACGGTACCGTCCTCTGAGTCCGGACAGGAATCTGAGTCCAGACAGCCCTCTGAGTCCGGACCAGGCTCAGATCCCGGACCGGCCTCTGAGACGGTACCGGTCTCTGAGACGGTACCGGCCTCTGAGACGGGACTTGCCCCTGAGACCGGACAGGCCTCAGAGGCCAGACCGGCCTCTGAGTCGGGACCGGCCTCTGAGTCGGTACCGGCCTCTGAGTCGGTACCGGCCTCTGAGTCGGGACCTGCCCCTGAGACCGGACGGGCCTCTGAGTCTGGACCGGGATCTGAGTCATGACCAGGATTTGAGTCAGGACCAGGATCTGAGTCTGGACCGGGATCTGAGTCGGGGGGACCTGCCTCTGAGTCTGGACCGACTTCCGAGTCTGGACCAGGATCTGAGTCAGGACTCATCCCGATCTGAGTCTGGACAGGCCTCTGAGTCGGGAAGGGGCCTCTGAGACGGTGATGCCCTGTACATGACTTAACTATATTATCCTTAGAGAGAACCATGTTTTTGTTTGCCTGCCGCATATTGATTATAGAAATGTGGATTAGAATGTGATTGTTTTTGACACTGTATCCTTTAGCATCTATTAATTCTTAGAGTCGGAAATATTGCAATGTTATTAATGCTCAAATTGATGCTGCAATGATGAGTTATGATGTAGCCCTGCCTTAGAAGAATTTATTATTAGAAATTATAACTATTATCATAATTAAAAATGTCTACATTCTGATCACTAGGGGCGCCTTATGGAGTAGACCTGCGAACCACGAGGTCCCAACATTTTTGGTTAAAATAGTTTTAAAAAATCGCCCAAAGCAGCCCAACTGTTGGATATTCTGAATTGCAACTGGAAAGTCAACGTTATTTTGCGTACTCCTGTCTTTTCTCGAACAAAATGCCGTTGAAACCACCTGCTAAAGGAGCGCGAGCTAACAACCCGGAGGCTGCTAGCAAAGCGGCTACAGACCAGGCCAGAAAACGAAAACCTACGAGGAGAAATTAAAGAGGAAATCGCCAAAGCCGTTTCACCCAATAAAAGCTGCTGTTGACGAATTCACAAAGAAATTCGGTGACTATGAAGAAGGCCTCGAAAATTTGGACAAGCGCTTGGAAGTTGCGGAAACCTGCTGTGCGGACCTAAACGACCAATATAATAAGTTATTGGCGAAAACAGACGACTTGGAAAATAGGGGAAGGCGTCGTAACCGACATACTGGGTGGTCCGGACGGTCTGGACAGGGCCCATCCATCGAGCGGCAGCGCCGGTGCCTCCGAAAGGAAAAGGCCTGCGGGCCATAACATACTACCAGTCTCCATTACTACCAGGAGAAGGAGCGGATACAACAGCTGGCTAGACGGAAAGGCAAGTTGGAGTTTCGAGGGGAGCAGATTTTTTATCTTTCCCGACTACAGCATCGACCTGTCCAGACGCCGGGCCGCCTCCAAGAAGCTACTGCAGAAAAAAAAGACGGGAGTTCGCTGCGGTCTTATCGATCCTGCTCGTTTTCGGATCTCCATGAATGGCGAAACAAAAAAATGTTTGATTCCCCCGAGTCAGCGAAAACCTTTATTGGATCCAAGTTCTCCTCTCTGAGTGAGCAGGATACAGGATTCGCCTGAAAGACTTTGAGAGACTCTCCTGCAGACTGATGCATACGGATGGTACGTTTGTTTGTATTTCTGGTGGTAGATTGGGTACCAATACACACCTTATGTTATGTTATCTTAGTTGTTATTAGGAGTTCGCTCTTGTTTTAAAAGAAAAACTACATACAATGTTTGATGTGACTTTCTTCAACACGCTTTGGGGTAAATGGGTGATTTATTACGGAGCCCTGTAGGGGACAGGGGATTTTTTTTTCTTTTGCGTTCCCTCGCAAAACTGTACTGGTCAGTTATGCAGCATAATTGAACACTGCAAGCCTTTCTTACGGTGGGCGCCGTACTTTCTGCTTTAATGGTTATGTGAGGTTTTTCCATGAATGTTAGAATCTTTTTGGGAAATATCTGAAGTTTTATATCTTTCTTTAGGATAGAAAGGCGCCACAAACCTACGATATAAACAGAAACTTTCCGTAAGTAGGAAAGAAATAAAAATGCATCCTAATTTGGACTATTTCTGAGTTATTATCGCGGGTAATAAATCATCTGACAGTTTTGATTGTGTCTCTGTTGTGTTCGTAGTCTGAATGGTTTAAAGAGCTGCTTTCAGTTCCTCTCCATCTTAGCCTTAACAGACATAAACATGCAGTAAAATATAAATAGATTTTCAATCAGTGTTTTGCACCAAACAGTTAATAATAATAAACAAGTTTTCACTGAGGCTCTGTAAGAGCCATATGAATGAAATAAGTAATTATTGATATGACAGGAGCAGGAGGCTTTGACGCTTAGGTGTGTCGACGTGGGAGTGACGTCACCAGGTATGAATGGGAAGGATACTGGCTTTGTGTGTATGAGGAAGCGGGGCGGTCAGTCCTGGCAAAGTTTGGAGCCTGATCATCAAAATGGAATAAATCGATAATTGTGACAGAATAAAGAAGTGGTTTGGAGTTGATTGATACACGGACAGATGAGATTCCCCGAGTTAACCCAGTGCGGTCCTCTACCATCATTAGTCTGTCGTGTTTTTAATAATAAAAACTTGTTAATAATAAAAACTGTTTGGTGCAAAACACTGATTGAAAATCGATTTATTTTTTACTGTATGTTTATGTCTGTTAAGGCGAAGATGGAACTGAAAGCAGCTCTTTAAACCATTCAGACTACGAACACAACAGAGACACAATCAAAACTGTCAGATGATTTATTACCCGCGATAATAACTCAGAAATAGTCCAAATTAGGATGTATTTTTATTTATTTCCTAATTACGGAAAGTTTCTGTTTATATCGTAGGTTTGTGGTGCCAATTTCTATCCTAAAGAAAGATATAAAACTTCAGATATTTCACAAAAAGATACTAACATTCATGGAAATACCTCACATAACCTTATATTAAAGCAGAAAGTACGGCGCCCACCGTAAGAAAGGCTTGCAGTATTCAATTATGCTGCATAACTGACCAGTACAGTATTGCGAGGGAACGAAAAGGTTTTGCGAGGGAACGCAAAAGAAAAAAAATTCCCCATGTCCTCTAGAGGGCTCCGTAACTACAGATCCACAAAAAATAAATGAGAGTTTTCAAATGTTTTACTCTAACCTTCATGAATCAGAATCTTTAAAAATGCCTGGATTGTTTGGTACATTTTTTGAAAAGATGACAATCCCAACTTTAGACTCTGCACTTAGGGATCAACTGGAGGAACAGATTACTGTAGAAGAAATTAAATTTGCAATTTGCTCAATGCAGAATGCAAAATCTCCGGGACCAGGTGGCTACCCAGTTGAATTTTTCAAGACCTTTAAAGATAGTTTGTCTCCATTATTGCGAAATATGTTTGTTGAATCATTTAACTGGCAATGTCTTCCCCCAACGCTTCGTCAAGCCAAGGATCCTCTTGAATGTTCATCATATCGTCCAATATCGCTGTAAAATGTGGATTTAAAAACATTGTCTAAGATCTTGGCTCACATACTAGAACGATGTTTACCTCATATTCTGATCAAACAGGATTTGTAAAGGGAAGACATGGTTTTTTCAACTTGCATAGATTTGTTAACATATTATATACGGAGTCAACTGCAACCCCTGAAGTCGCCCTGTCACTTGACGCTGAAAAGGCCTTTGATCGGGTGGAGTGGGACTATTTGTTTTACATATTAAATAAATTTGGACTTGGCCCTAACTTCATTTCTTGGGTTCGGGTACTTTACTCCTCACCTATGGCGTGTGTTCGAACAAATTCATTATGTTCCTGTTACTTCCCACTTCATCGCGGGACAAGACAGTGGTGTCCTTTGTCCCCTCTTTTATTTGCGTTAGCAATTGAACCGTTGGCGATTAAGCTGCGAGCAGAAGATAAGGTTAAGGGTATCTACAGAGCGGATCAGGAGCACAAATTATCTTTATACACTGATGACCTCCTGCTGTATATCTCAGACCCTTTGGGCTCTCTTCCCCATGCTCTTACCATATTTGAACAATTCGGCACTATTTCGGGTTACAAATTAAATTTGCATAAAAGTGAATTATTTAGTATAAACTCTAAAGCCAGGGAGATGTCATTTATAAAGTTTCCTTTTAAAGTCAAATCAGGTTACGTGACTTACTTGGGGGTCAAAGTTACTCGCAAATATAAAGATCTCTTTAAAAAGAATTTTGTACCACTTCTTGAAAATACTAAATTAGATTTTCAGAGGTGGAATGACCTGCCACTATCATTAATGGGCCGTGTCAATTCTATAAAAATGAACATATTGCCTAAGTTCCTTTATTTATTTCAGTGCATTTCATGTTACATCCCAAAGGAATTCTTTGTGACACTAGATAAACACGTTTCTGCTTTTATTTGGAATAGTAAATCCCCCAGAATTCGTAAAGATTTTATGCAGAGACCTAGACCTACGGGCGGATTGGCGTTTGCCAAATTTCCAGTCTTTTTACTGGGCAGCAAATATACAAAACATGCTATATTGGACTAGTGATTTTTCTACAGAAACCCCATCTTGGCTTCAGATTGAGTCGTCTAATTGTGGCCAGACTAGTCTACCTGCTTTGTTGACCTCTGCTCTCCCTTTAGAGATATGTACATATAAATGCAACCCTCTGCTATACAATTCCCTGAGAATCTGGGTGCAGTGCAGGAAAAAATTGGGACAACATTTTATGTCGATTAAAACTCCTATCTGTTCAAATCATATGTTCCCACCTTCTATGTCTGATTCTGCCTTTAAAATTTGGGAAAGAAGTGGACTAAGTAAAGTTAAACACCTTTTCATTGATGGGATTTTTGCTTCGTTTACACAACTCATGGAACAGTTTAATATTCCACATACACACTTTTTCCGCTATTTACAACTGCGGCATTTTGTGGAAAATAGATATCCCACATTTCCTGAACTGCCTGAAGAAACAGCTCTGGATAAAATCATAGGTATAAACATCCATCAGAGGGGGGCGATTAAAAAGATCTATACCATGCTGCTAGATCTACAATCTCCTTCTCTCTCCATTATAAAGTCGCATTGGGAGAAAGATCTTGCAGTTACATTAACAGATGAGCTCTGGCAATCCATTCTTCACAGGGTACACTCCTCTTCTATATGCGCTAGACATGGGCTCCTTCAGTTCAAAGTCTTGCACAGGTTGCATATCTCTAATGAAAAGCTAGCTAAGTTTTATCCAGGGGCTGATCCCTTATGTAACCGATGCGGGTCAGAAGTCGGCTCCCTTATTCACGCTTTCTGGGCGTGTTCAAAACTTCACACCTATTGGACATTCAATACATTCTCAGAAATATACAATGTTAAATTTGGACCTTCTGCTCTAACTGCAATTTTTGGAGTCATACCCTCGAATATTTTACTTTCCCAGTATAATTCAAATACAGTAGCTTTTGCTACGTTGATTGCGAGGCGTTTGATACTTTTGAGGTGGAAACAGGAGGCCCCGCCTACACATGAACAGTGGCTTTCAGAGCTCATGAGGTTTTTGCATTTAGAAAAGATGAGGCGTACACTGGCAGGTTCAACTGCTAAATTTATCGAGGCAGGGCAGCCATTTTTACAATACATGGAAACATTCAAGATGAGTACCTCATCGTAACCAAACTACTGCTATTTTCTTTTAGTTAGCTGTGAACAAGTTTTTGCATTTTCATTTGTCTTTATTTTTTGTGTATGTGTGTGTTTTTTAAACTTTTACTTTATTTTTAACTTGGTTTTTTTTTGTTTGTTTTGTGTTTCGTGTAAGGGTTATGTATGTTAAGAAGGACAGCGTTGTATAAAACCTGAATGCTGTAAAGAATATGCTGCGAAAATTGATAAATAAAGTATAAAAAAAAAAAAGATTGGTCAGAATCTATAAGAGATACAGCCTCTCATTCCTGAGTACAGAGATTTTGGCTTTTTTTTTTTTTTTTTTTTACTATGCTTTTACACTGTTTAGTTACAATTTGCAGGTGTATAATTGTCAGATAAGCTTAATCATGAAAAAGGCATTGCACAGTTTTGATTATGAAATCATGATGAATACGAAAATGAAGTCAGAATTATAAGAGGGTTTAACAAAATGATGAGATGGCCTCAGTTTAATCATATTCTCGATTCTTTATTAAGACCCAACGAAGTACAGAGATGATGTGAAAGAGAATTTACCACCTTACAGATTTAATCCGTTTGTGTTTTTGTCCGTCTTAAACGTTTCAGATGAGCAAAGACAACCAGGGTGAAACCAAAAATGTGGCTTTTAAATGTTGATTTAATTTATAACAAAAAAAAAAAAAAAAAGACGGATTCACCTCACCTTCTGCACATCGGTCGAATTAACGGAATAAAACGTTTGTTGCTGAGATTTGTGAATCATTTCTCCTCATCTGAATCCACCTAATTCGGATCCCAATAGTTAAAAGTGGAGCAGCAGAGATGGAGAAAACAAGCCCACCGTCTTTAATCTAACGATGCCTTTGAAGTTTGCAGGGGAACCAGAACAAAGTCGGGCGTTCTGTTGAGACGAAAGCTTAAACGTTGTGATGAGAACCAGGTGACGCGTTGTGTAAGACTGCGGGTCCCTGAAGGTGATCATATGGTGTTTAAATGTGGAGGTAGTCGACTGAAGCTGCAGTATAATGAAAAAAGGACATTATCAAAATGTGCCATATCTATTTGATTGTTCAATGCAGCGAAATCAAAGACGATGAAAACAGGACAGAAAAAAGGGAAAGAGATAAATGTGTTGTTTCGGGGTTCTGTTTTTATTGATTTTAGTTTTATATTATTTTTGTGTCTATTCTTTGATTAGATCTGCTTTGTCTCTGTTTTGCCTTGGTTCAGTCCTTTGGTTACTTTGGTTTTATTGGGTTCCGTCTGTCTGGTTCCCCACTAAATGTACCACTCATTCTCAGTCACTCCTTGCTGGTTCCTTTTGTTGTATCCTGTTATTTCCCTACTGTCACTTTTCTCTGAATTCCTGTTTTTGTTTTTGCTCTGGCTCCTGGTGATTTTTGTAAGTTTTCTTCACCATTGTTTACGAAACATTCTTCATCTACTTGCTGCATCTGCCTTTACGCATTCGGGTCCAACTTAGCCACTACACACCACGACAAAATGGTTTTTTACTTTTATATTTTCCCTCTTTATCTTGTTAAAATATTAAATAGTATTTTAAAGGAATGAGAAATATACCTTCAAAAACAAACTGTCTTCTTTAAATCAGTCATACAACAGTAAAGAAACTTCCATAATATTAAGTACAGTCAAGTTAGGCATGTCTGACATAATAGATATGCTAAGTCCTAATTTGCTTAGCTTTTGTTATCTGACCACAAAGTAAACCAATGTGTATTTTATTTTTATTCTAATTTTGTAAAAGTGAAAAGTTATGCAGATTTCTACCCTCTAGTTCCACTGAATCCTGAAAAAAAAAAAAAAAAACTGAGAGTGAGAAGAAATAGCAAATATTGTCAGACAAGAAAAAGAAGAAATAATAACGCCAGAAATGACGTCAAATGTCATCAAACATGTAAAACTGGTTTCATAGCAGTCATGACTGGTCAAAAACAGATAAATGCATAATGCTACTATTAATTTTAGCAAATGCAAATGATTTAAATTAGCATTGCGTGGCTGCTGTTACAGGTAAACTGACTTGTACTTTAAATGCGCTGTGGCCAGGCGATGAACTTCATAACAACCTGTTAAGGTGGAAGAAAAAAAGATGTCTCCTGTTTACAAAATAGGCTGTTTGGCGATTTGGAAAGACGCGCATTTAAATACTGTCTGTTACTGTTTTGTCAGCGCAGCGACGACGACGACAACGTCCATTGTGCATTGTTCTCTGTGCAACACAATCAGGATTTGTGCCTCCGTCTAGAATAAACGACTGATTAGAGCTGGTTAATGACAGTTAATTTTCCATTCATTAAACTTCTATTCATGGCCCCAATTACACACTAATGACTGATTCAGAGTTCTAATTAACAGCGGGCAGATTTTCTTAGCTGTCTCGTTGCCATGAAGTCGCTATTTATATGTATCGCTGTTGCTCGGTCTTATTAAATGCTTTAAATGTTTGTTTTGGTTGACGAAATGTTTCACTGAACGCTAACTCCTGGTGTAGTTCTTCATAGTGATGAGCGACTTTAAAAAAACAAACAAAAAAAAAAACGACCTAAATTCATTTAGCAACAATAAAACATGTTTATTTGCAGAGCAGCAAAAGCGCGTCTTTGAACGTTGCACTTGCACCAGCTGACTCCGCCTACTAACGGGCTTGACCTGCAAGCTCACCAGTTTCTCATCAGCTCATCGAATCACAGCTTGATGAGACAAACAGGACTCTCCTCAGGTAACAGACTGTTTGCCCTGGTTTGTAGTATTTTGGTGAGATTAATACAATTTAGGATAAGAGTGTAATATAAGAAAATATGTAAAAAGTGAAGCTCTGTATGATTTTGGAAACACATTTTTTTTTTAGAGCTCTGCCTCCTAAACAAAGTTAAGTTTAAGCTTTTCAACATTTCTAACCTTTCTTTTGAGTTTCAAAGTAGAAGTATTTTTTTCTTAATTGGTTCCAGTGATGGAAGCCGTCTTTTATTTTGTACTTGTACAATCCCCTTTTCCAATGTTTCCCAGGGTTACTACTTGTATGCACATTGAGAACTGCCACAAAGAGTGGATGCGATAAAAGGGTAGCATAAAATCTGTTGGCGCAAACTGTGGCAAATCTGCCCTTTTGTTGGGAATATGCAACAAACAAATGTCCAGTATTTGTCTTACAATAATGTATTTATGATGACACAGGAGTAATGACTGTTAATCAGTTGGACTTGTCTATCATTCCTTGTGACAAACTTTAGAGTTAACCCGATCAGCCACCGATATCTTTCAAAGACATACCAGGAAGCACTGATAGCTGTTTTTCTTCTTCTTTCCAAGCGCAAAGTCATGCAGAGTTGTAAGATTCTCAATAAATGTGGCTCAACCTCTGCCTAACGAGAATTATAAAATATTCAGAGGCCCAGCAACACTGCAGATTTAACACTTGAGATAATTGGGGACAGAATACAGAGAAAGAGCAGGAGGCAAAAAAAAAAAAAAAAAAGACCAACTATCCTTTCATGGGATGGTGGAGAGAGATGTTAGGGGGTTTTCCTGTGCAACATCCTGCTTCCCTTTTACCCGTTCGTACTACAATGCAGTATAAGAAGCGAATCTAAAACACTCTGTTAAGTGTTTGTTTAAAGACAACTCTTGTTTTTTTTTGTCTCAGGGTAGTGACAATAGAGCGTCCACGTGCTTTCGTTACCCAGGGGATCTGAGGCCTGGTTTATCCTGTGGGGTGAAGGCTTTGATTGAACAGTGTTGTGCTCAACTATTGATCCAGCTGACTGCGTCTGATCTCACTGGTTCACTGAAAGCATCATTACGGGCTCGCCGGTTTAGAGTGCTTTGCTGAGAATACCGGCTCTGCTCCGCTTGGAGAGTTCGGTGCACTCTGAGCGGAGACGTTAAGAAAGCTGTTATTTTTTTTGTTTGTTTTGTTTTGGGTTTTTTCTCCATTCGCTTTTCTCTGTTGCTCTTTTGGCAGCAAACATCAGAAAACCCTTTTTATTTTAGAAAAAGCCAATAAAGTTATATAAACAAAAAATAGGCAAAGGAAAAAAAGAATAGAAGCCCAACTGTAAAGTGCCATTAGGAGATGCTACTCTGAAAGCACAGCTTCGGGTTTGGTCGTCTAACAATCCCGTTAAAATATAAATGCAACGACCAAAATGAAAGTCTTACCAAATAATTGCTTATTTTGAAGCACATAAGCATAACACGTCATCGAATTGCCTTTTGTGGCACAAAGACGGTAACCAGGTTGGTTAAGTTTGAAACTCTTGAAGCAACATGTTGTTGTTATTACAGGATTGAGAGAAATAAGAAGAACGACAACAACAACAGTGGCAGTCGCTCAACTCCCGTGGCGCCTTTCTAGCAGGAGGAAGCTGAGGCTCTGCTTCAACTTTAAGAACGTTTTCCAGAAAGCAGGTTAGTTTTCTCATGTCCTTTTTATTATATTTTCTCCCTCTTTCATTTCTATTGCATCTATTACAGCTGTGACACTTGAGGATAAAAATAGCACCTGACTCAGTTTATGTCAGGCTGATTGTAATCTTTGGATATTAGCGGTCTCCCTCCTTTTTACTTCCCATTTAAGCTAGGTACATAGCTCCAAACTATACTTGAAACCTTTCACTTCAACCTGTTTTTGATCCAAGTTAGACTTTAATTTGTCGATACTATAAATGTTCATCCTTGTACATTTTATTTGCCAGTTTTTTATTAGCATTTGTGTTGTCTTTAAATCTTTCCTTAGTTATTAAAAAAACCCCAGATGTTAGTAATTCTCATTTGTATTGGGATCTAACTCCAAGAAAGGATTCAATTTGAACAGAAAGTATCAACACTGGTATATTTAAAATAGATATTTCTTCAGAAACAGATTTCTCACGTTGTTTAATTGTGTAATCCAGCTCCCCAATAAAGACAAGTCAGCTTTAATATCAATTTTTTTTCCTTTTTTTTTCTTGAGATCAATAAACTTTATCAACGTAGCTTTATTAATCACTAGTTTTTGTTTTAAACTGAAGTATGAACTGGTGTTCAGCTCCACCAGCGACTGACTGCTGAGTTTTTGAGGAAGGAGATGCAAGGAAAAAAAAAATCAATGTTCAGCTCAGGGAAGAAATTGTGATGTAATGACTGGTAATGCTTTCCAATCACTTGCATTGTGTTTTAGGCCTGTCACGATGTCATTTACGGGATAATTAAGTCCAGTAACTTTGCATGTTGAGAGGAACATTCTGAAAGCTTGCACAAAGTTGTGCCACTACAGCACTGGATCCACAGCAGTCCTCCTCGAAGTCTGCGAGGACCGAGTGCCACGATTCACCCTGCTGACTTGTCCCTGACTCTGATTAGCTGATGCAACGTCGTATTTCTGTAGATTTACACTTGCAGGAATCCAATTGTGATTTACTGAAAGCCAGGAAAGCTCCGAAAATGTTGCGGCGAGGTGCAACTTCTTGCTGAAATTACAAGACGACACAGCCGTAAATCCAAAAAGGTGCAAGTCGAAGTAAATAAACATGGGGTCCAAGTAAAAGCTCTGGCATTTAGAAAGAGCTCTTTTGATTATTTCAGCATGTTTCCCTAGACGCTGAGGTGTTTTCGAAAAGTTTATTGCTACAAAAATAATGGCTGGCTCCCTCCAAGTGGATCCCTTTAACCAAGAGCCATTAGACTTGGTGAAAGCAAATTGATTTTTCAGAATGAGAAGTGTCTCCATGAGATTACCTTAGCCGTTGAGAAGACATGTTTATATTATTGTTAATACATTTTGTGTGACTGGACAACAGATGGTGCTTCCGTCTTTCACAGCCCCTTTGAAGCAGTGAAGAAGGAAAAACTCGGTAAATTAAAACCTATCAGTCCAGAAACGTGAAACAGTTGCTGCAGATTTACAAGAAGCTGCAGACCCAAGTGGTTCAATCACACCGGGAGTGAAAGAGAGTTGGTTTATGTCTGGGGAAAGATTTAGTTAAAAGCAGCTTTGTTCAAGTCATTCCGTCAATATTGTGAATTTATATAACTTCAGTGCTAGTGCTGAGTTTGGTCTTGGATAAAAATAAAAAAAAACTGTAGAAGTTGGATTGACCACATTCAATCTTACTCTACTGTTGAAAATCAAAATGGTGTGACTGAGATGAAAACTTGTTTTGTTAGCATGATTGAACTAATTATAGTGATTTTGGCAATATCTGTTGAACATATGTGTGTGTGTATACGCGATTGTAAGGGACAGGTAGAAAACACAACAGTAATCCGTCGGAAAACAATATTTAGGTGTGGAAGTCCTGAAATCTTGCAACTCCAAAAGGTCGAGACCTTATAAAAGAATAAGGGTTCATCTAAGCTTCCAGAAATTTCTCCTTTGCAACTCCAGTCCTATTACACAATTAAAGCACTGAGATCTGATCTGCTGCTGTCTGCATAATGAGAAGCTTATCTCGTAGATTTCCTGATGGTCCTAATAGAGCTCAAGATCCGCCCGGAGAAGCTTATCTCTGGTTATTCTCCACCGTTATCGGCTCCAGCTAGTAGAGATGAGGAAACGGGCTTGTTTAGAAAAATTGAGAAAATTCAGCGTTTAATTGAAGTAGATCTATTCATTGAGGGGGGAAAAAAGGAAAACGGTTCCATGTTAAAAAGCAACCATATAAAAACACACACAGATGCGGCATTTTTTCGCGGCCCAATTTGTAACACTTCATACAGGAATCCCATTTTTCTAACAGGATCTTGTATTATTCATATAAGCCACTTAGATTCATGGATTGAAGAACTGAGAAGAAAAAAACAAAGTGGTTTCAGTGCAGTTATTTGTGTTCTTTGTATTTATAAACAATAAATTTTAAAGATAATGTGTCCACAGAAAAACAAGTGTTTTGATTCATTAAAGTTATATCTGCCGCCACTTTTTGAATTCCTAAAAATGGAGTCTCGTTTCATACTGTGTTGCTTTGACACAGTATTTATCAACCTATTTTCTGCCGGACGTTCCCATAATTTACCTCGGATGTCAATTTATTTTCAAGCCCTGATTATGTCGTGTCCGCAGACAACTTTTGCAGGATGCTTGGAAGAGAAACGGGCCCACAGCATCACAGATTATCCACTGTGCTGGACATTGGGCGCGATGTTTGTTTTTGAAAAGCTCAATTTGACTTTTCAAGAACTATAAATGACATAAAATGCTTCTGAACAAGTCGAGATGCGATTGGTTTGTTGCCAGTCAAATAATTATTTATCCATCAGCCTCATCCGCTATACTTATGTGAACTAAGTGTTATTTACCAATAATATACATTCAGTTGATGACACTGGGGAAACAGATACTTTATGCATTACTTATAAATAAAACTCTGTTTTCCAACCAGTTAAATTTGCTACCTTGCAAAGTTCTGTGTCTTTTCACACATCGATCTTTGTCAGGGTCTGTAGGTCTGTAGAAAGAGATGAAAGCCAAATGTTCTGAAATACATCTAGTCTATAGGTAGGGAACCCTTGAGCTCTGTGTTGCAGATAAAAGGTTAGGTCCAAACTCAGGACAGGGAAGGTGTTCGCTAATGATGGGCCTTTATACTTCAAAGCCATTGAGCCTGGCAGGCTGCAGTAGCTCAAAACGTCCAAGGCGGGATTTTTTTTTTGTTTTTTTTTTCTTTTTGGCAGTCTGACAAGTGAAGGAGCAGGCTCGTAATGATCCCAGAGCTGCAGAAAGGGACAGGTTAGCAACAGAAAGCAGAAATAATGATGGCCAACAGAGCCGGGCTGGGCGCAGAAAGCATCTACCACTGGGGAAGAGGGACACAAATCGGGAAAACTCTTCTCGGAGTACGTCTGTCGGCCGGAGACACGGCAGCTGAAGCGTCTTGCGCTCTCTGAAAGGAAAGCAAGAAAACGCTTTTGCACACGGGTCACTCTGAGCGAAGACGGATCACTTTTTCTCTGCGGCGCGAATCGGTTTGGTTTCGCCGCCCCTCCGTCTGATTAGCCAGCAGAATGCACAGTTCAAGACGACATTCGAACTTGGCAGAGAGGAAGATACGATATATTGAAGAGCAAGAGGAAAATAATCAATAAAATATGCTTGTGGAAGCCACAGAAAGCCGTAGTAGGCTGTTTGACAACATGACAGAGAACTGTGTGCTTTGGAATTGATTCTGCTAATTAACTACATCAGACAGCCGAGCTTTCTGAACACAGTCAATACAGACCAAATCTGTGCACTCTTATGTTTTGCTTTGGGCTCTCATCGTGCCACTAATCAATAAAACAGTTGTGATTTGCTGTAACACTCACATTTTGCTTATTGCTGGAACAAGCAGTATAATTCGCAGTGGGAGTCGTCTTAAAAGTTGCTGTCAGTTGGGAAAAGTCAAGTTGAGTGAACTTTACCTTTTGAATAATCTCTGCTCCCACAAACTGCAACACCAGAATAGTTTTAGAATGACTAGCAAGCAAAATAGCGATCATGTACTTTTACCTTTGTTATACGTTTGTGTTGTGTAGTGGTCTTAGACATCATTCCAAGGACAACATTTAGTTTACGCACTAAATGTTTACGTCACCATCCTGATGATGTAACATCATCATCATGATGCTTCCTCCGGTTTTAGGAGACATGATGCAGAAACTTCTTTTTGTGTTAAAAGGATGTGTATTTTAAAATGACTTATCTGCACTTAAAGGTTTATCAAGGCAATGAGAAATCTGATTGGCTGTCTATCGCAGCCTGTTTTCCTGACACGTCAAAAGGCCCTTATGCTCAAAGTAACTCGGCTTCTAAATGTCCTGATTTTGTTTAATATGTCCTGAAGTTCCAGCTTCCTTTGCTTCTTCTTAGCTCTTCATGTTGCCATTAGTGCCTTTTGAGTTTCTCTCTTTGTTTTATTTGTTTGTTTGTTTTGCCTCTTTCCATAGAGGAGTTTTCACATTCCAAGCTCCTCTTTTCCTGGATTGGGGCCCTTCATAACAATCATTATGACAGAAAATGTTGCAACATTATTGGCTTAAATCATCCTAAAGTCTGCAAAGGCAGCTCAGACCTTCCCAGCCTGCATCCCGGGTTTCCCGTCATCTACCTGCTTCTTTTTTAACAAACTGCTGTGCTTTTAAAAACAACACGGATGAACCACAGTACAAAATTTCTGCGCAATTTCTCATCAACTGCTTTGACACAACATAAACTGAGAGAGATTCAAAAGCATTTTGTTGAGTCACAAGTTGTTCTTCGATTTTAATGGCCTGCTGTGATTTTTTTTTATTTTTTAAATGCTTCTTTTTTTTTAGTTGACATATTTTTAAACTCTGATAATAAATCAGACTTAAGCAAAGAGCTGACTCTGAGCAAAGTTACAAATGAATTATGAAATTGTAAAGTCTTGTGAAAAAAAAAAAATCAATACAAGTTGACGCAGCTTAAAACAATACATTATAAAATAAATAAAATAACTCCACTTATTTGAAGTTATTCCTTATTTGTTGTCTGGTAACACATTCCTGCCCTGTTGGGTCCTCCATTATGAGGTGATCCACTCATTCACCTTCCTAAATCTCCTTTACAATAACCTCAGAATTTTCCTCAGGGTGCTGATTCCCTGTTAACAAGCCAATAAAGTACAGTTGAGCTAAGACCTTTAATCTTTCGATCCTTCATTGGTGATGGAGGGGGGAGAGGAGTCCCCATGGTAAGAAGAGGTGGGGGATTAACATTTTTTTGCTTTTTAAAGCTGTACCGTCTATAGATTTACTGGTCTCTCCTTCCGTCTTGGCTTCCCCCTTTACCTCAGAATCACCTGAGCCATGTGTCGGCATCATGTGTCGACACATAATTTAAATGCAAATGGCTAATCAGCCCCTCTAGCCCAAAGCTTCACAGGAATCAGACATTCAACAACAGACATTCGTTCCGTTATCAGGTGTGCAAGAAACTCGGCTTAACTACAATCAAATAATTAAACTTGCATCTTTTATCGGGCCTGTGCCCGAGAGTGATGTTTGCTTCGTTTCCACGTAGACCCACGCTCCGGGATGCAGTGATTTTTGTGCAGAAAGCATCATTTGAAACGGAACCCAATGTCAGAGAGTATGTCTCGTGATGGTCTCTGTCGTTATCGGAGTAGTGGAATATTAAAAAAAAAATATATATGTCTCAGCTCGAGATGCGATACGTTTCCATTTTCTTTCCACGTTAATTACATTTTAATGCCAGCGTAGGCATTAACCTTTTCCGACACCGATGCATGAGCCGCTCTCCTTGTTCGGCGTAAACACCGGGGAATGGAGGCCACACCAATTACTGGTCCTGTGTGAAGCCTCCTCTGCCTTCCTAGACAGCTGGGGAAGAGAAAAGACTATATCACACTGGGAGTGACTGTACATGGTAATAAGCAGAGCAGAATGTTGCATTTTTATGGCTCTTGTATCGAGATGCTTCTCATATTTAGAGGTCAACTTTTGTTTTATTAGTGCCTTAAATATCCTCATTTTCACGCTGAAAGCTGACACATAAATATTGAATAGAAAAGTGTTTTCAGATGTGCTCTGACGATGACGGATCACGCGGCATAAAGCGGACGACAAGACGGAAAGCTAAATGAGCCGTCTGACTCGGCTTTATAACACCAGAGAGAACTGAACGATATTAAAGCGTTCTTTTTTTCTTTCTTTGGAAGTAGGGTCCATAAGGTATGCAGTTATTATTCAGTGAGAGATGAATCTCTTAAGCAATCCCCCTGTGATGAGTGAACTTGAGCACAAGAGGCTACAACAATTCAGCTCGGGGCTTCGTGCGTTGTCTTTTTTGAATAATTGCCCGATTTCTGCATTCATTGTATCCTCCGCGGTCGTGCTCCCAAAGAAACGCGACTCTTTCGGTGTCAGAAAAGACGATGTATTCATGTCGGTGCTTCGGGCCTGTTGGCTGCTACGGACAGTAGCCGTTTCTGAATCCGTATTCACAAGTCCTAGAGGTCACTTCCACCTGTGGTTGCCTTTTCCTTTCCCGGTCTTGCGTGAATTTCCGCCACATCAGTCCCAGAGCTTAACTAAGTGCTATTGCAGAATCTTTTTTTTTTTTTGGTCTTTCCGCAAGTGAGCCAATCTGCGCTGCATTAGTGCTTAACTATAAATGTATACAGTAACCAGTGGGTTATCTTTTATATTCTGAATTATTGTAGAGGATCAACCCAGTGGCGAGAGAGCTTACCAGCACATATCAGCTAATGCTAGTAGCTCTATAAACAAATGTATGATCGGCGAAATTTAGTAATGCTTTTTTAAAATGGCGGCCATTTGTAATAATAACAACAACATGCTGCTGGTTGTTTTTTACACCATTTTGCACCTTCCTAAAATTAACATTTTTTTAATGGTAGTGCGGTCTGCCTTGACATGTTTAGCAGAAGTCACATACCTGAAATTACGTCCAGTTTGTTTTATTAAACGGCTTAATTATTTTTTTTAGCATAACTAATTTTGAGTAAAGATAAAACCCACAAAGGGTTTTTTACTGAATTTCAATCACAGCAAAAAGTAGAAAGATGGAAGAAAAAAAGTGAAGAAGTTCCAAACATCATGGTAGCCTTGCAGAACGAACACATCAAATTCAAATGTTCATTTTTTTTTATGTCAGAGATATTTGTTAGAGGTATTCTGGTCTCGTTTAATTTACAATTCATTAGGCTGCAAACTTTCACCACCACAGTGTTTTTAGAACTCATGTCAACTTTTTGTTGTTTTTGCTTGGCAGCTTTACTACATGACCTACATCCTCCCTCTAAAGCTGACATGCACATGTCAAATGAAGCTGAACTAAACTGGAACATCAGCGTGAATTTAAGGAACATATTGCAGGCAACTCATTGCCTGCAACATATTGAGTGTGCGATTCATAGCAACCAGATTCGCTATTAAGTTGCTCCCATTCCGCTTTACGAAGGAGCTCGATGGAACAATCCGACACATCACAAAGCTACTAATTCACCTCAAGGCACTGAAAGCATCGTGTTGTTGAGGTCCCGCCCCACGTTTTTTTTTTTTGTTGTTGTTCAGTACATGGTTTTTCGCAGCACGTTTGTCAAAAAGCATATCCTCCCAAAAGTGTTCTGCAGACACCTCTATCCAAGGACAAATCAATTAGCGGCGAACGACAGGCAGACCGGTTTTGAAGGATGTCAGCGCCTGTGCCTTAGGTGAGAGGCATTGGATGGTGGAGAGCAACTGTCAAGTAGGATACTCGTCTAAGTGATTCCCACATGTCATCCACACACACACACACCCCTGTGCCTGCCCACGCCTACACACACACTCCTCCGCGGAGCCTCCGCCAATATCAGACACGCGTTCCACAAAGAAGCCGCTCACAGGATGCTAAAATCAATGCTGAGAGAAGCAGAGAGGTGTGAATATTTCATAGGCATATTATCAAACTGAATCGCAGATTAGCATTCCCTCAGAATTACCCCAGGTGATGTCAGGGAGGCGCTGTGCAATGAGTTGCCTGCAATTTATTTCATCTAGAGAGCGAAAAAAGCGGGACTAGAATGGAAATAATGATAAATCAGTTCTGTTATTCCCTGATTCCACTTTTCAAGAGCATTGTCTTCTTAGTGACGGTAGATACTGGCTAAGTTATTCATACCGGTTGAACATTTTGACATTGTGTCCCATTATAATCACAAAATGTAATATCTTTGCTGAGGATTTTACGTGATTGACCAAAACAGATGGGTAGATAATTAAGCTGGATGAGGTTAAAAGATTTATTTGCAAATAGAAATCTGGAAAGTGTGCCAAGACTCCAGATTCATACTTTGTATCTACAGTCCTGTTGGGGTGTGTCTAAAGACTGACATCTTCCTTTTTCTTTTTTTTTTTTAAAGTTCAATCAGATAAAATTAAATTATTCCATTGCATCTCTGGTTCCATCTTTATGGTTGCTATCCTTCATCATTTTTTTTATTTTTTGGAGTGTAGCTGCTTTTCTTCAAGTATTGCCCTCTATTTACCTCCATCCGTCTTCCTGTGAACTCTGAGCGGCTGCTGTGTTCCTGCTGAGTAAACGCGTCCTCTCAGCACGACTGCTTGCAACTTTTTTGCAAGTAGTGTAAAATTCAACCTCGGTCCAATCTCTGAAGAGCATCTTGTTGCACAAGTTCATTTTAACTCCTGCATGGTTTGTGGCAAACTATGTTATGTTATGTTTGTATTTGTTCATGACTTTGAAAAATGTTGAATGACTATGAATACTTTTGACATGAAATTGCTTCATTATACATGCTCAAACCACATTCTAGTAAAACTCGTGAAGAAAACTTAAATGAGAGAGTTAAACTGCCTGTCCACAGATAACCCAGATAACCGTTTGGTTTCTTAGCAATTAAAAATAGCCCGAGCAGGTGCGAAGGCGACCGTTGTGTAAAGCTGCGTGAATAAAGATGAAAGATATGGTTTGCTGAGAGAAGGAGGTGTTGGTAAAAAAGCCCAATTTCTCCTACTCGGCAGTAATTATGGTAGACAAAGACCTGGCGACGTCGGTGAGCATGTGGAGACAAAAGCACGTCGTCGGTTTTGAGGTTAAAACGGCAGCCTGAGAAAAAGAGGAACTGAGTCTAATGAGATGATGCGAAAACATGAAGAAGCGGATGTTTGTTTTTCCACAGATCTACGGTTAAAGTTTGTCCACTCGCATCGCTTGCTGTCTTCTGCTGTCTTAACAGCGTATCCATTAATGCATCACAATAACTCCGCCTGACGAGCGGCGAACGTCCAATCATGGAGGTGGACTCGGCGTAGCTGCCAAGGAAAGATCCTAAAGGCCTGCTAATTGAGATTCATGACTCCAAATACCAATCAGATAAAGTGATTAAGGCCTCGCTTGTCCACATCTTTAAATTTGCAGCTTCCCCTCCCAGAGCATCATCCTCTGATGGTTCATGTCTCATCATTTCATTATTAATCTCGTCTTTGTTTTGGAGCTGTGTTGCTCCCAGGAGAGCTCCGAGTTGATGCAATTAGAAGCTGCAATTACTTCTCTGTAGAGCTGTAGATCTAAACAATCTATATCTGAGTGTCTGCTCGAAGCACACAAGGAAGGGACTGGTGACGCTGTGAGCCTTTGGATGCCGATTGCTGTGGGTTTTTTTAAATGTACAAGTACAAAAATACATTCAGACACACAAAACATAACAAGGCAAAGACTGTAATCCCTGCCAGGCTCTGTCAAAGTCTGGTAATTCACTGTAAAACATCCAAGATGTCTTGATTTTTGCCACTTTACTCGCCGCTATGACATGCCGTCAGATGCTCAGGAAACTGCCTGCAGCGTCCGTCAGACACTCGTGATGCCGTCACAACGGTTAATAATCCAGACGTTGCAGCACCTTGCCAAAATGAAATATTTTCCCATAACTGGTCTAAACATCAACCAAATTATGTCCAAATCCAAATCTGTATATAAGCCAAATGATGGTCAGATATATTTTAATATTTTCCTGTCACTACAAATCTGTTTCTTTTTGTATCTTGATTGCAACCTGAGTTGGGATACGATTTACAAATAAAAGTTTTAATAAACTTGTATAGTAGCTATGTGCAGCTCCCTGCAGAATTATTATAAGCTGTTTGCCTGGGTGACTTTGATTTTAAGGTTATTTGAGTTCACTGCACCGTAGATCTTTCCACGGTGGACAAGCTTTAAATGTGGAACCTGGAAAAAGCAGTGCAGATGGCGAGGTAGGTTAATACAAGGAAGGGATGTAAGGCACAGAGAACTAAAGAGAGGGAGATAGAAAGGACCAAAATAAGGAGACGAGAGGATAGGAGAGCAGAAGGAAGAAGAGTTGCATGACGCAAGGGGATGAGTGTATGAAAAACGCACACAATGAAAGGAGAAAAGAGAAGGATGAACGGCACTAGGAACGAAGAAGGAAAGGGATAAAAAAAACAAAATGAACTCCGGATACAAAGTAGGACGTGTGCAAGAAGGGATCAAGGGAGGAACAAGGAGGACACATTAGGACAATGATATGGGGAGTAAACTCCGGAAATATTTTTAGTCTCATACTCCCAGACTTGGGAGAAACCTGAAATCAAATTCCATACTTTTCCAGTCTGTATAGAAACCTAGTGAGCTGGGAATTAGTTCACCAGGATGTGGAGAAGAGAAGTTGCTCAGATTGTCAACAGCAATTGAGACATGGTTACACGCCAAGACAGAAGGACAAAACTGTCACATGGACTTCACAACTGAGGTTTGATGGTGGACCGTGAGGAATCTCAGCAAAAACCAGTCTGTGTGAACGTCTTCAAGGTCATCCTGAACGCCGACGTCTTAATGTCTCCATGGTACCGCAGCTGCAGCAGCACCCGCCGTTCTCTGGCTGTCCAATGAGAGGATCCCGTGTTCAGAAGGATTCATTAATTAGGAGGTTAATAACTCGAAATGCTAAATTGATTGAACATCCACTGCAAAACCCTCCAATAAAATGTGTGTTACAGGGTTGGACAGGGTTCAGCCATTAGCCTAATGTTCCTCAAGATAGATGGAGACTCCCCACCCCTCACCGCCCACTTTTTCAGGGAATTTCATTTTCTTCTTTGGTGAGATTCAATTTATGATTTAATTAAAATTTCGAAAAGACTCTCTGGACTGAGCCGTTTTCAACGAAGTCGTAGGCCAAAAAAATGGAAACTTGGAGACGATCATAAATGACGCACGGCCAGCAGTAGATTGTCAAAGCCTAGTAATGAAAATTACATTTATAAATATATTTATGTGCTTTTTTTCCCCCCACCAAAGGAGAACGTAAAAACAAACACTATTTAACGTAGATGATGTTGGCGACTTCCAATCGTAACTCCCCTTAAGGTCAGTGACAGTAAAGTTGTGCTTTCAAAGCGTTTCATTGATTGAGTGTCACCATTAAAAGAAAAAAAGGAAAAAATAAAACAGCCTCTCTCCGCGAGTGGGAGCCCTATTTCAGCCGTCATCCAGTTATGATAGCCGGCGCTGATTAAAACCTTAAATTTTGATAACGGCTGACGCGCAGTCTCGGCCCTGAGACGAAGCTGTCACTGCGGAGCAAAGCCGCTTCCGTGAGTGATACCAGCCGCTTTAAAATTTGTTGACGTGTTTTCGGCGTCTAATGGGTTCAACGCTGGCAGGTCAAACAAGCGGAAGCCAATTTATTACCAGATGTTCATAATGCGCTGCAGTGAATCTTCGGGTCAAATTATCCGCAAGTCCTAAGAGAGCGGAATACTCAGGCCATGTGGAGTGAATAAGCGGTCGCAGAGTCCCACCCCCCCGTCTGATCAAGAGCAAATTAAAACAGTCTAAAGAAATAGAAGTGCCAGCAACGCATCAAATCTGGGGCAAACACTTAATCTTACACATAGTTATTAATTGATCATGAAAGGTAAATGGTCTGTGCAAAAATCCCTGTCCTAATCTTGCTGATTTCTTCAAACGCCTTATAGAATAACTCCACTTTGCTGTTGGAAGAAGCAATAAATTAAACCTCTGACGGAGGTAACGGCTGCTATCAGTTGCATCTTATTTTGCAGTGGTCACCAGAAGCCTGGGATAGGAAGGCCGAAAGGATGGTGGAGCAAATTCCATCCAGGGAGGACTATCCTAGTGAAGACTGATAGGTGCTAGGAGGACTTGATGCTAGCAGTGACTTTGGAGCGGAGGATAAAAACAAAGTTGGGTATGCTGAAGCGCAGAAGTCCAGGGGCAATGGCGGACAACTTCAAACTAATCTGAAAAATAAAAATCAAGCAGTCTGTTGGAGACTTGCCAACATAAGCTTTAAAGGAAAAAAAAACAAAGAACATTTTGGGCTGGCAAGATACATGACCTTATATTTCACTTCTCCCTTTCCCTCCCCTCCACCTTCACACAGCAGGAATCCATCTTTGAGGGACATGATTAGGATTTTTCTAATTATATGCCTTGTCAGATTTCCGTTCGTTAGGAAGCGTCGTTAGTCCAGGGCGATGCTTATCGGCGACTGATCCGAACCGTCAGCCTCATATCCTGCCTCGCTTCCTCCACTCGGAACAACACGGAGAGCAAAAGCTCGATAAACAACCCTGATAAGCACCCACCGGGCTGCCGTAGCTTGGAACCCAGCCAGGAGTTGTTGTTTTTTTCCCAGTGTTCTCATCAATGTCATTTAACAACCACAAAGCAGCCGGCGATAGAACACGTCCGACGGTAAATCTTCCTGCTTTTGTCGCCTCAACTCTGGCTGCAAACGGCTTTTTACAGAGACGCATCGTTAAAATGCGACGCGCTCATGTGTGCTATGAGCATGAACTAATGAAAAACGCTCACAACCTGTTCACATAATGAACATTTCAAAGCCTTCATTTGGTGACAGCGGGGCATTGGGGAAATGCTGATGGGTTCTGAGCTCTGAAGTGACAGAGAATCACGCCGCTGGCCTTCCGTCGCGTTTTTTGAAAGTAGATATTTTTGTTTTGCTTCAGCAGAGCTGGACGGACTTACATGTGTGGCCAGGCAGATCAATAGGCGCTCACTATAAAACGAACCCAAGTGTGAGTTAACACACTGGAGAGCAACACAGCAGCGCAAGATCCATCGGGGTGTAATTTGGACAAACACACTTCTGCTGCCTGAGTGCTGCTGCTGCTGCTGCATGACTAGACAAGTAGTTAGTGGTGTAATTTAATACATGTTTTTTGTGTGTGTGTGTGTTGGAAAGCGTTTTCAAAGCAGTATTTAAGCATGTTTTATATACAGTGGACCCCCCGGTGTTCACTGGGATTAACTATCTTAGCCGTTCACAGTAATCGGTGAATAGCTAAAAGCTCAAATCCACAAATTCTACATCTGAAAACACTTGATATTAATACCTTAATATGAATTAGTGTAAACAGTGTAAACCATCTTAGCGCTATCGCAAAAGCTAACATCTACAGCCGTCCTCATTTCCGCTCTTGACAGCGTGTCACCACCGAGGAAGATGAATGCCACTCCGATGATGTGAGAGCAGAGTAGCACAATAAAACTCCTCTCCCCAATCTGTTGTTGCACCCTGCTGGTCAGCTGGCTGAACAAACGCTAATGTACTTCTTATTTTAAATAAGGAAGTCAACTGTTGGGGAATCATGCATGGACTCTCATGGTGTTACAATTATGACTCCTGCTTGTGTGAAAGTGGTAAAAAGATTCAAACGATTGTTTTGTTGTTGTTTTTATGTTTTTGAGGACAGTTATAAAACTAACAGGTGATCCATGCCTAAATAGGACTTTAGTAAAAAAAAAAAAAAAAACCTTTAAAACATCCAGGGATGCTACTGTGAGTTTCGCTTCACATTTTTAGCATTAGCTAACATGAACCAACTTATGCTATTGAATGTACTGTATATGTAACAAAAAAAAAAAAAAGCTGGTTTTAGCAGTATTCCAGTTTTTTTAATGTAATAGTTTATTTTAATTTCCACAACAGAACAATTACTAAAAGTATCTAACATTTTTAGGTACATTTTGCTACAGCAAACACTTGATGGCAGACGTTGCTGCCGACGGCGGCACAGCCGGTTGTTAGCTACCCACTAAGCCGACATTTCATATTAAAATTTCTATTTTGAAAAAGCAAAATCAGAAGAAATTTGCTTTTTTTTACAGCACCACATGTACAAAAAGCTGACTTTTGTTTTAGTTTAGTGGTCTATCGGCCGGTATACTGCAGAATCATGCCGGAGCTACTCTGGATGTAAATTTCAGTTCAAGCTGTTACTCCTTCTCAAGCCCCGTGCCTAATAACTCGACAGTTTCTCTTAATGGATTTTTTTTTTTTTGCATTTAATTGCTGCTACATTGGAAGAAAACTCGCTAAATTGCCAAAAATATTAACAAAATGTTTAATAGCGCTTTTTTAATGTGTTGCTCGTAGGTGGTAGCTTTATGTGAGCGGCTTGCCCCGCAGGCAATAAAAAAAAAAAAAAAAAATTCCGGCAGCTGACCTCCCGCAGCACTCTGATCACATACCGCCCAAAGTCTCGCTGGTGTTGTGGAATATTTATAATTAAAGATAAAGCTGATGGTTGCCTGGGTAAGCATGAGCTCAGATAAAATTACATCCCCCAAACTTCCTTTATTGCCGGATATAAGTATGGAAAGCGTCTTGGGCAAACGCACACTGGAGTCTTTAGAGCCTAAACATGTGTGAGCACAAACAGACCTGTGTGTTGACGCAAATACATACGGGTCACGAAAAGCGACACACTTGCGAACACACACGAACGAACGCACGCAGACAATAGCCTCCAACTCCCCTCCAGCCTGGCAGGTAATTGCTGTCTGCGGGGGGACAGGTGCCTCTACAGTGGAGCGCCAGTGTCCAGACAGGCTCTATTCACTGCCACTGTAATTACCTAATTGAAAAGCCCACAAGGGAAGGGAGAGAGGGTGTGGGTGTGGGTGTGTGTGTGTGTGTGTGTGTGTGAGAGAGAGATAGAGAGAAAAAAGGTGTGTTGAGAAGAGCGTAAAAAGTGGGGAAAGGAGAAGATACGCTTACAATAAAGCCTCCCAGCCGTCCCCTTGCGCGCACACACCCACACCCACCCACGCACACACACACACACACTTTGCTTGACTATGAAAGCACATCTGCTTTCTATGACATTTGTTTGCACAAATGGATAAATACGCACCCTACCACGCACACACACACACACACCCACACACACGCCGGGAGCCTGACATCTTTTCGGAGTCGTTTCACTCCGCGGGCCAATATCTCCGGAGCGGACGGCGAGGGCCGTAACGGGGAATCTATTGTTGTGCTATGAGGATTTTTAAAAAAAGAAAAGGAAACGGGGAGGGCGGGGGGAGGAGAGGAAGTAGAGGAGGGGTCCGGAGAGGCAGAAATGTCAAAGCGGCAGGTTCGCTCATTTCTGATGGCAGATTCTCCCATCTCAGCAGCCTCTTTGCTTTGACTTCAAGTTTCTTTCACATCTGCAGAGCAGCTGGTGCACGAGTGATGCAAGAGGGCGTGCGTGTGTGTGCGTGTGTATACATTCGCATATGAAAGACACATGCATGCCAATTTACACCTGAGCTAGCCACTTGTCTATAATGACACACAGAATATAGATGGCTGGAAAGTTCTGCTCTTTGCTTCCACTTTCTGTTCAGTTGCATCATGTCGTTTCTGAGTTGGAAGCCCTAACCCTATCATCATGAACGCTAAGCTCCCTCCGTAGCTCTGTAATGACAAACCAACTGTCACTGTTTGGCTGAAAGGTGTGGCTTAAGTAGGGGATTAGTGGTGCTGTTTTATATGAGCAGCATGGGCAGCTGCCCAGGGTGGCATTAAAAAGGGGGTGGGCATGAGCACCAGATCAATCTAAAAGAAACAAAAACAAAAGAAGCATTTTTAATGTTGACGTTGCACTCTAAGTGACATAAGAGAAGAAAATGTTTCACTAAAAACCGATTGTTTAGTCCAGCTTCAGGTACAGATGCAAGGGGTCACAGAGAGGTCAGAGGGAGAGCATGGAGTTGAGTTAAGGGACGATTCGAGGAATGATGTCGTTTGGAATGCTGTGAACCTGTGGTGTGAATTTTAAAGGTCTGGTTTGGAAGGGGTGAAATAACACATTCAGCTCAGGAGAAGATACAGAATATCAGGCTTACAAGAACGAAACTAGATTTTGGCAATAATATTGGGAAGACCAAAAAATTCCTTTTTTTCTTTCTTTTTTCTTTACCCATTTTATGATTAAAACTTTAACAAATCACAAATAGTATTTTTAAAATCAATGACAATGCTGTTTATGTGTTGTATTTTTCCATGCTGGTTTAATTCTAAGACGGTCTTAAGAGTGTTTTTTTTTTTGAGAACTGCTGAATAGAATTGATGAAGATGAAAGTGAAAATCTCCGTGTAAAATGCATATCTTGTCGGACACAAACGGGTCACATCTTGTAGAGTTTAGCTTCAAGTCTCATCAGAATGAAAACTATTCTAAAAGAATGGCACATTTAAAAAAAAAATTAAAAATTTTCTCTGAGCACGAAATTAATTTATCAATAAAAATGAGGTCTACAAAAGAAGACAGAAAGTTTCCTTGGACGGAAAAGGAGGAGGAAACAAAAACTCTTTAGGAAGTTGCCAAGAGAAGTAAACTCAATCAGGGGGGCCATCCGCCTCAACCGCTGAGGGTAAGGCGACAGGAAAAGACGGGGTGGGAAAAAAACGGCAAGAGAGAGACAGACGGCAACAAAGAGAAAAAAAATCCTGGCATGCCGTCAAGCTGGCACAGAGTCTTGGAAAAATACAACTCGGAAACAGAAATATCTTCAGAAAGGTACATGGAGAGACAAAAAAACAAACTCTGGATGAGAGACACAGAAAGATAATGACATACGGCGCACAGAGTGCGGATGAGATGAATTCAGGGGGGATGTACGATTGTAAATCCTGTCACTAAGGGCCAACAGCACCACAATGGTCCCCCAGGTGAGATGTAAGTTTAAGTTTCATCAAAAGGTAAAGTTTTATGAGCAAAGTGGACTTTTGGCTTTTAAACCCGAACTGGGAGCTGGTTTTACAGGAAAATGGCTTGTTAGGGAAAAGCTTTGTCCCCTGTTAAATTCCTCTTCTTTTTTTTTTAAAATCAATTCTTGGAGCCTCAAATAATCCCACTGGGCAAGAATAGTGTTAGATAACACAGAAGGTCTTGGAGATATAACAAAGCTTTGAACTTGGGTAGTAAAATAATAAAATGTAAAAAATAAAATAAAAAAAACTATCAGCTTACTTTAGTCTCTGGGGGAATTGTGGCTGTGCAGTTAACATATTTCTATTCAAGAAAACTATAGTCCATGAGAATCTGCAGACAACACATAATCACCAATTCATGGTACCTGCTTCCTGATTTTAAGAGGTTTGGTTGTTTTCAAAGAGCTCTTTCATAAGCATCTGGTTTTTAAGGCTCATAACTCTACCTTCAACTTTACAAAGTCCGATGGATAAAACAATACAAAATTTTGCATGAAAAAAACCATTAAAACTATAGAATTTCTAGCATTCTGGTTCGATAAACACGTGAACCAAAACGATGCACTTTGTACTCTGATTCACCTTTTGAGCTTAATAAAACTGAGAGCAAGGTTATTTACAAGTATCTTAAATTTCTGTTGGATTTAAAAACGATCTCTATCTGCAGTATTTTTACTGTGTGTTTTACTGTGTGTTGTCTAATTTTGACAGCTAATTATTCTAAGTCACAGCCGTCCCCTATGCAAACTTCAGAGTGCCAGACGTGTTTTACGGAAATAAGATTGAGTTTAATGTTGCTGTTGTGTTGCTTTAAGATCCTTAGGCCAAATTTTGGGGAAGCATCACATGTATCAGTAGGACACTCACAGCCTGAAGGTAACACAAAGGAAGGTCTGTCCTTTTTCCCCACTTGCATGTTTTCCTGTTTATCAAATACGGCCCCTCAAAACACACCTGACCTTTTCGAACCTTAATTTTGTTGCACGCTGCATCTCTGCAAAGCGACATCCTCGAAAGTACTTAACTTTGTGCTCCATGTGCTTGGAAATGTTTGTCGCATTGGAACAACCTGATTTCCGAACACGAGCGGCTTGTAGAGCGGCTTGAGTCCGTGACGCCAGCAATTCTCGCAAACGTGATGAGAGTCGGCCTTGTTTGAAAACACTGCATTTATCCAAGTCAAGATCCCCAAATACTCTCTGATCAAGGTGCATAGTAGGGTTTTATTTGCGTGCGAGTGTGTTTGGAGTGGCATGGAAAAGTTCTACTGCAGATCAAGATGAGAAACTGGGTCAGAGACTAAAGCAGAAGAGGCAGCATTAGAGGGAGGACGGCGAACACTGATCTTCTTCCGGAGCTGGACGGGCATCGCCTGGCACGGCTCCTCATGGCATTTGCAGTGGAGAGAGCCTGTCAAACATGCACAGTAAACAGTCAGCGGAGGTAAACAAAGCAATCTGCTTTATTGACGACAGTCAATTCCTCTGTCGGTTTTTGCGCTGTGAGAAGGGGAAAAAAACAACAACAACGCTGCAGCAAATTCAGTTTCAGTTGGAGCAAAGTCGCGCTTTTCGTCTCTCTGGGCATCAAACTTTCCCCCAGAGGTGCAAACATGTATAAAACGAGTGCAGAACATGGCATCCTGCTTGTTGGAGGTGAGGAGGGGCTGTTTGGGCCTCTCATCTCCTGCAGCTTTGTGACATGCAGACCCTATTACAGCATGTAAATGACTCCCCCCCCCCCCCGCTGTGCGATCTAGAGGTACAGTGTGACAAACATGCTCGCGTTTGCAGAGTTGTGTGTCCTTTACCTGAGCCTGTATGAGGCTTGTTGTGCTGTCATGTTTTTCTTTCTTTCTTTCTTTTTCTTATGGGAAACATGAAAGTGCACATGGAAAAAAAACAAACACTACAAATACTGCTTAGACACTGAGTTCGCTGAGTGAAATCGTTTCAACGCGGTTTGATTCGTAATTTATTGTCTTATAGGCCAGAAGTGAGTCATTAAAACCTTATTTGAGTTCGAGGAACAATTGGATCTCTGGCAGAGCTGCTATTGTTCTAATTAATATTATTTTTATGAAATAATGACAGTGTGATGAAACCATGGAGACCAGTCAGTATTTTTATTTTTTGTCTTTGTAGAAACATTTAGAATGTTTTTTGATTTAATTGTATCATTGCAGCATTAGTCTAAGAGCATTCATTTATAGGAAAGTTTATACATTTGGAATTGACAATTGTGCTACATATTAGTTATTTAAAAGGATTTTGAACAGCTTGACTGCCTTGTAGAACCTGTTTTATTTTGGTTACAGATTTCTTGACATGAAAATGGAGGCAACTGCCATAATCTATCAGTCTGAACACAACCGGACAGAAAAAGTAGTAGAAATGATAATATATAGCTGTTGAACTGATCATCAGAAACCATGAGGGAACTGAATGATGTTAGGGGAACTGAATGATTGCCATTTACTTTAGACCTGAAAGGAAAGTGTGTATTCTTTTTGCTAAAACTTGACGCTGATGCAGTAATGGGTACATTTCCACCTTAATATTAAAGCAGCCTGATGATGCTGCACTGATCCACCTGTAATTTACCGCAGAGAGAGTCTGTTTCTCTAAAAGGACCTCTCCTTTTCTCTGTGGTTGTTTTTGTGGGACCATGTGATGGCTTTACACCGTGCCATCAAAGAACATGTTTGCTCCCCCTACCAAAAAAAAAAAGAGAGAGAGAGAGAGAAAGGCCTGTTTCTCTTTTTCCTTTTGATGATATAATTTTAAGAGCTCAACTCTGTTTTCAGTCAGCCTCCGAAAGATCGAGCTCCGAAGCCACAAAGCGCCTTAATTGCTGTATCGGCTATGACGGCCTTTTTCTTTCATCACCAACACTCTCCATGAGCCTTTTCTCCGTCCTCCCACTACTCGCTCATCCTTGCTCTCCACTGACAATGCCGAAAAATGGCCAACCTCACCTGGATTCCACCCCCTTCGCATTATTTCTTCCTTTAGTCCTTCACGAACACACACACACACACGCCGACACGCACCTACGCACTTGCGTTCAGCAGTTGTACAATGTTGCCGGGTTTTTTTTGTTTTTTTTTCCAAGCATCTTCCACTCGACCCGCTCCGAGAGCCGGAGGTCACGTATTTATTTTAGTTTCTCTCGCAGTGGGGAAAAAAAGACGGCACAAAAGAAATCCAATTTGAGTAATTTATCACAATATGAAACATGTGGTTTCAGGGAAATTAAACCTTGGAAGAGGAGCTATTGAAAATCGGGCTCCGTTCAACCCCTCCCCCACCCAGAGGGACCCAGAGTGCTACACGTTGCTGTAAAGCGCACAGGTCAATAAAGGTAATTGATAAGCTTTCATATAGATATATAGTGATAAATGGGGGACGTTTATGGCGTAATGAATCAAACTAATGCTGAAGCCATAAATAGACAACGGTATGCCCCGCCACAACGGGAGTAAGCATAAACTCATCTGCTGTAGTCAATGGGATATCACAGACAGGGCACCTATAGGGCGGCCGTGTTATTGGTCCATCACTTACACTTTATGAGCGGCTTGGAGCCGAGGTGCAAGGAGTGTTGAATTGGGTGGCCTAGTCATAGATTATTGGCGAAGTCATTGATCTGTCAGATGGTGTTTGAAGCATGGCATCAGGCTTCAGCCTAGAACTTTTACAGAACATGACGTTTTACCAAGAAAAGGGGCAAAAAAAAAAAAAAAAGTCTTGCTTTAAAAGTGGAATTACGCACTTGATTTTATAATGCCATGCAAAAAATGCCTTTCTCACATATTTGTCATGAAATAAGTGAAGTGAATTTCTTGTCTTACTAAAAATTCTTAATGATATTCGGGTTTAAGCCATTCTAGCACATGATTATAGTTTGAGCTTTTCCTAGGGCTGCACAATACCAGGCAAATGTGTAAGGACAATGGCGATCAATCATAATCATCTCTAAATGAAGTCATTCCATTGTGGCTTTTGCTGCATGTTTAGGATCATTGCGCTGCTGGAAGGTCAATCTTCAGCAGCAGCTTGTATTTGGTTCCAACCCTCATCCAACCAACCAACTCTGAACATGGAGACGGCTACCGCTTTTCACAGGGAGCATGGTGTGTTCAGAGTTGGTTTTCAACCACAGTTTAGATATCCCAACATCAAGATCTCTCCCACCTGAGCTGTGGATCTCTGCAGCTCCTATAGAGTTACTACATGTATTTTGCTTCTCTGATTATGGCCTTCTTGCCCATCCTGCAAGCTTATGTTGACTGTATGCCAAAAGTACTTTTGGCATACAGTGCTCCATGAGATTAAAGTTCCAAAAGTGCTTTAAAGCTTTCCAAAACTGTACTGTTGATGTGTCTGGTGTTCCCCTTGGTCTTCATGGTGCTAATGTTCTCTCACTCTTCTCCAAAACCTTCACAGGATAGTTGGATTTATATTGAAAATAAACAAGGAGTTAAATACTATACTTTTTATGGATGCATTTACAAAAAACAACAACAACAACAACAAAAACATGTCTAGTTTCCTTTCACCTTACAATTATCTAAAACATGATGTTGGTCTACCACATAACATTTCAATAAAGTCCTTTAAAGTTCATGGATTTTCTTCAATTAAATGTGAAACAACTAAATTTCAATGATGAATATTTTTTGCAGGGCGGTAGGCCTTCTTAATTGAACTTGATCTGAAAATAATAGGTATCATTTCTTAAAGCACAAGTAATGACCGCTAATAAACGTTTGCAAAATGCTTCCCCCTGGCGGCCACATAAAGTACTGTCGAAATATATATATTTTTAAAAAAGAAATGTTCCTTAATGAAATCACAAAAATCTCACATTGGAGACGCTGCAACATTGAATAAGACACATTTAACCCCTTACAGCATGAAATACATTCAGTGGTGCACAAACTTTCATTACAGAAGCAAGTCTTTGGTATCAGAAGTGGGTTGTTCACACATTCAACAGTCTTCTTATTTTACACCTGAATGCCAATTAACACATTATTTTAAAAACACATTATTAACACAATAGCTATGAATATATATATATTTTTTCTTTTAAAACTGTAAAAAAAAAAAAATTAAATCACATTGCAAAAGAAAAGAAAAGTTTGAAGGGGTAGAATTTCCATTTTGGTACTTTGCCCACATTTTCAGTATATATATATATATATATATATATATATATATATATATATATATATGTATATCTGATTTGGTAATGTGACACCAACAAGTAAAGAGCTGCTAAATATTTAAACATTTTCAACGTACAGTCACTTTTACTAAGACATTCTCTAAGGGACATGTATTTAAGATGGGCATGTCAAGGCCAGGATTATCTGTCCCTGATACCAGCCCTAGACTCACTCCGACATATAATTAAAATCAATTTATAATCAATAAAATAACAGTTTTACCAGTATTACCTGGTTTACATTAGTCTTCCAACAGCAAAGCACTAAACTCACTCGTAAAATGGTGTTCCAGACACTGAAGTCTCTCTTATTCATTTCCCTCAAGTCAGAGTTTTTACAAGACAGCCGTAAGCGTCTCTGACATCGACTATTTAGTTTAAGAAAGCTACTGTAATATTCTGACATTGTGCCACTGGAAGTTTGAGTAGCTTAAGCATTTATATTTTAGAAATACAACTGACTCCACAACTACAGTCCAAAATAAATTCATGTTTTGTTCCATTTTTAATGCTAATTAGTTTTGATGTGAGAGGCTAATGCTAGCATGTTTACTCTGATAATGACAGATGGTAGCATCTCTCAGGATAGACAGAACTTACAGAAAACATTCACTAACTTTCAAAACGTTTCGCTTTGCTTTGAGTATCAAAAGTTTTCATTTTCATGTTTCAGCCGCTGCAACTAGCTCTTTCTTCAACTTGAATAGTCGTCTACGTAGCATAGCAGGCAAATCAGCTCAAGAAAAAAAAAAAAACAAAACCCTAAAACTTAGTTATTGATCCTGAGTCCTGGAGTCAGGAGGTTCCTAGTTTAAGTAATTTCTAAAAGCTATAAAAAAGAAAACAAAAAGTGGTCCATTGCACACTGATATCAAAACCTTTTATCCACTTCTCCAGTGGTTACAACTTCCTTTAAAATTAGTTCAATAAACTCTCCGATATGGAAATTCCAGTGCCTTCCTTCTTCGTAGTTTTTACACTTTCAATCAGATTTAGAACTAAGTACATCAAGAAGATTTCCATTTCCTCCATGGAAGAGGCCTGCTACATCAAAAAATGCTTTTGAGATGTAAATTTTTCCCAACACTGCCACTAAAACAAATACCTGATTAGACAACTAATCATGTATTTATACATCTGTAACATGTTAGTCCAGGACTGTTTGCAGCAGGTTTCAGTGGTTCTACGCCATACTCTTATCCAGAGCAACTCACAAGTAGTAAGATGCTCCTGTCATCCGTTTGACACAATCGCAGCGCTCCAAGGATCTCCAAATCTTCACTGCATCATTGCCTGTTATCACAAAGTTGTGTGATTTGAGAGTTCTGTCAGCTGGTTTACCAAAGCGCGTTACAACTCCACTTTACCGTAGACATCATCGTCCATGTGGAGTTTTCCTGTTTATGTTTTCCAGACTGAGTGCTAGTCTCTTGGTAAAGAGTGCATTGGATTTGCCACAGTAGGTGTGAGTCGTCTTCAGTAGTTCCTCCGTCAAAGGATCCAACAAAGACAGGACCGGGTCTGATCCAAAGGAATACTGGAAAGACAAAAGAATGCGTTTGTTGTAAGGTTGAAGGCAAACTCGTGTCCTTTGGGGCCCATAAATGTGACCGGTAATCCTGGCTAAACATAAACTGCACCGTCGGTCTCCGGGTAATTCTATAGGCTTAGTATCCAGTAATAACCAGAGATGGCAGTAGAGGTTTCACGATTTCCCAATAATGAAGGGCTCTTTACAATGCTCCGAGGAAATCAAAGGGGAATTAACATTTTTTATGCCAGCTCATTTGCTTGCAGTTGGGTTCCCTGATATTGGGTCGCAAAGAGATCGGCATTTTTACGAGCCCGAAGCCAGACAGGCCCGTCGCTCATAAAGTTGCGTTTACAGTTGGTGTTATTGATTTTGTGTGGCTGTCCGTGCCTGGAATCACGCTCCGAATGCACCGCTAGTGCTAAAAAAAATTAACAGCTGCTTCTCAGACTTTTTGCTACGAAGGGAAGGGAAGGAGGGCTGTGTTGCTGACCAGAAGTAGGGGTGCATCAGCATGTCTTAAAGTTTATTTATTTAAACCTTTGGCTTTATGATTATTATATTTTTTTAATTATTATTGCTGACATTTATGAGTGTCACAACTTGGCCGAGGGATTGTCGGCCAGCAGTGACAATACCACGCTACAGAAAATCAAGACTCTTTTCATTTGTCATTCCACAATGTTGGAATTACCTAAGAAACGCTACCAGTGATATTAACTGCATTGTTATGTCCTTATTTGTAAATAATATTGGATAATAGGATAAAACTAAACATAGTTGGACGGTTAAAGTGGAAACTTGGACCAAACTTGGGATGGATGGAATTACAGATCGATGACGGAGGGAGGAAAGTTGATATTGACGGATACATGAATACATTTGGAAATATTTTTCCGTTGTTGAGCAGGAACTCTGTAATGATGTTCTTCCACCACTTTTGGATGAATTATGAGGTGGGGGAAAAAAATCATGTGCTGCTGCATCTAAACAGATTGAAATGGATTAAATAGTCTGTCCAGACATTTTAACCACACAGAAGATTAACCAATTTGCTCAGAACCTCCTGGCAAATCAGAGTTGATCACAAATCTATAAAAAGCATTGTTTGGAGTGGGGAAAAAATGTGCATGTGAACAGCCGGTAGTACACGTGTCCAGTAGTGTCATTGATCCCGTCCTATAAAGCTACAGTCTTAACTCCAGGCTATGGGTGAGGTATGGATAAACCATCAGTTTGATCTACGTTCAATGGGAAAGCAATGAGACCCGCAGTGTTGATGGCTTCATTAAGTAAATGCCACTTGTGTCCTCAATATCATTAAACAGCGGGTAAGCAACCCATAAACATCCTCATGGGGCAAATTAGCTTTCAATCCGAGCACCTGCCAAAGATGAAGATTGGTGTTTTCCTGCACAAGGCAATTGCGAACTCTAAAGCCCTTGTGCTCTTTGGGGTCAGCAGCAATCCAAAATCTCATCCCAGAGAGAGAAGCAGGAGGTGGCGGAGGACAGCAGCTGGGTCACCGAGGGTGGAGACAACTTTCATCAGTCGTCGAGCTAAATTAAACCAACAAGACGTAGAGCGGCCCTGTCAAATCCGCTCTTTAAACTTTGATGTACCCAGGAAACTTTTTTTTCCTGAAGGAAGGAAGGCAAACTTGGAATAGAAAAACACTCTAGTAACTGTTTGCAGGCCACATAATAGTTGTATTTAGAATTTTGTCATGACATTTTGTGAAAACAATAGAAATTATGATTTTAAAAAACTATTTAGTACTACTTTTTTACTTTTTAAAATGCAGTTCTTCTAAAACATTTCCATTTGAAATGGGATTCTTCTTAAAGAAGTCCGATTTATATCACTAATCTGCACACACCAACTACATAAACTGTTTTTATTTACTGATATTTATTGATTCTCTTGTGGAACAAACAGTGGAGAAAATAGTAAAAATTACACTTGCAATAAAACTCCCAGTTTAGTTTTTTTTAATTATCATTAATTGAAATTTGAGATGATGAATCAAATTTTTTATAAGAAATTTTTCACAATAAATAATAAACACTACAATAAATATCCACCCCTCCTCAAGTACGGTGATATGTTTGATATCTGTCAATTCTGTTGTCTGACACTATAAAGATATTTCTTTGACTTCCTTTAATACGTTTGTTGAATTAGCTGTTTTATCTAGAGAAACTTTTAAATAAATGTTACATAACCTAGAAATGCAAGGTTAGTTGGTAAATACTTTGAGATATGAAATCTAGTGGTCTGAATTGAAACAAAGTATGAAAACGGGCAAAAGAAAACTATTGGGGGACCTGAAGCGCACGGGAAAACGTCTTTGAGCTGGAAAATACCGTCAAACGTAACTTCAGAATCAACACAGAAATGCAAAATAAAACCTGTGCATTGGCAATGTCGAACCTTCTTTATTGCCTCGTAAACGGCTCTGAAAGCCGGTTGTTTGTAGTCGTGGTAAACCCCTCGGTTTCCGTGCAAGACGTAGATACCGTCCTCCTCAGCTGAGGCACAGTTACTGCCGTATATGCAATGATCAGGGCGATAGTTCCACTTGCATGGAAACTCCAGCAGAAACTCTGAGAGCAGATGGACAGGAAAAAAAATAGAGGTAACGCTCACTAGTTAAATCTATGGTATTACCAAAGTATGTGTTCAATTTTGAAGCTTTTAATTGAAATATATCGTCTGAAAGTGCAGAATCTGTACCACAAGAATGTGCACGCTTACCAGGATTATGATGAAAAATAATATTCAGAAGGTCCTGGTCTCCCCAGGTTATATTCAGCTTGTATTTCTGAAGGAGAGGCATCAGCAGCTCCTCCCAGCGCAGTCCCACTCGGGTCATATCGTTCTATCAACACAAACTGGCATTTTTAGAAATTCACGGACATCAGGTACAGGAGAATGGGGCCCTCTTGTGGTCAAAAGGAGGAAGCTCACCTTAAAAAAGGTGCTTCTTATCCTTGTCATGTTCATAAGCATAACCCCAGAGTTGATACCCGTCCTGCCGTAGAAAGGGTGCCTTGCAAAGCGACTGTACCAGGCGATGCGGGGCTCCTCGTGTTCAGGGGACATGGCAGCCAGCTGGGAAGGACTAAACTGGGACAGGAAGTCCCATAAGCCATCTACAGGCTGAAGGAAGAGGATGTCGGAGTCGACGTACACGATCGAGTCGATGTCCTTTAAGATCAGCTGCAAAATTACAAATCACAAATCCGATCACAAAGATGTTGGCCTCGAGGCTGCTCCAAGTATGTTTTCTCCTCTGAGCAACTCACGGGTAGAAAGAGCCTCTGAGAAGCGCAGGGTTTAAAGAGCTTCTTCCACTCGCCGCCGTTCTCGATGGGGAAGCTGATGGAGTACACGGTGTAGTTGAACCTCGAGCGGAACGAATCGGGCCACGACTCCAGCTGAAACGCATCGGTACAAAGTGCTGACAATGATCAGCGGGAAAGGGAGAATTCCCGATTAGTAACACGGAACGTAACTCACAGTCCCCACGAAGCTGGCGTGGAGCTGATCTTCAGCGAAGACGTGCAAGTAGAGGCGCTTGACGCTGAAAAGCACCGCGGATTTGATCATGGTGAGGGTCTCCTCCAGCCTCTCCCCGCAGGCCACCACGGCCAGGTGCATGGTGGGCTCAGGCCTCCTTCGAACGCCGCTCCTGTCACCTTCTATCTGCCCGCTTTGACGCATGATATACCTGAGGGGAAAGACTTGAGCTTTATATTACAGAAAGAGGTATTCTAAAGAGATTAAACTTATACTATTACATTATTTCTGCTTGTTTTTTGCTTGTTCACAAAAAAGGTCAAGAAGCAAACAATGGCGACATGGAGGAAGAACCCTCATCCGATGAGACTGAAATGGAACTTTTTGGCCGGCATGCAACATCCCTACGTGTGACTGAAAACCAATATGTCCACTGAATGCACCATTCCCATGATGAAACATGGTGGTGGCAGCATCATGGTGTGGGTTAGATCTCATGGAGGCTCTCCATCCAACCTGGCTGAATTTCAGCTAATGTTCCAAAAAGAACCGACAAGAATTTCACTCTAGATCTGCAGAGACATGTCCCCCAAAAAACACACTTTTCAGATTTCTCTTTGTTTGACTTCACTTGAAAACCACACTTTGTAGTTTGACTGGTCTGTCAATAAAGATCAATAAATTACATAAGAAATGAATGATTTCAAAATTAATTATGACTTAAAGAACAATAACAGCGACCCCTAAAGGCCTCTACAACAATATAATACCAGCGTTCTTACACAAAATAATGGGTGCAGTAAAAATGTCTGAAACACATTCATTATGTAAGATGTAAATATTACAAAAAGAGTCATTTTTTTTATAGACATTGATCAAGTTGATGTTTCTGCAACTGTTGCATACGAGTGCGTAATCACTGCCACATTCCTATACATCTCTCGGATTGAACTTTTGGACGCCTTCAAACATGCAGTTTGAACACGTTTTTAAATTTAGCCCACGTTATTCCCGAATAATAATAATAATAATAATAATAATAATACCCAGAACTACCTATTGTACCAGTGGGGTTTCTGGGGCCCGGCTCTGACCGCGGACCCCCGCCTGCCTCCGGTGCCTCCCTGCGGGATGAAAGCCCTCCTCGCTCCGTGTCCTCCGGCCGAGACGTCCGTGTTAAACAGCTTGCTGTAAACATACAAGCCCGAAAACACGGCGAACACCGTGCACAGCAGCAGTGCACGTATGTAACGCCGCATTATGGTGTTCGAAAACGCATCTCGGAACCAAAGTCATGACATAGAAACTAACGTTTTCTGATTTTGGCTAGCCGTGAAGTTGGACCACTTGTGGAAGCACTTCCGGTTGCACTTTAGAAAATAAAACCCTTCTGACTGAATCGAACGAAGACGATGTCGCCCTCTGGTGGTAACCTTGAAGCTCAACAACTACCGCCACAAACATTTTAAGCTAAGCCGCTTTAATCGCTTATTTCATGAAGAATTAAGTTGGACCTTATTATTCGTTTGCATTTGTAGATTTGATTTATAATAATTCTTTATTTATACGGGGAAAAAAAACAAGTGAGACTCGTTGTCTAATTTACAAGAGGTATCTGTTACATCACAAAAACGTAAAAACAATAATACAACCTACAAACACTAAGCACAACATGTCACCCATTACATTGTATTAATTACTTTATTAATTTTAGTAAACATTGTAAATGATTATATATTTTCTTCTGTTTATTACTGATGTTTAAAGATTTTAATTTTCTTTATCTCAGATGTTCAATTACTAACCCTCGCAACTGTACTTCCTCTGTTGCTCATCCTTTTAAATTGTTAGATAGTTGCTGGTCTGTTTTAATTCCAATGCATCTTTTTTCTAATGCAAGTTAAAAAAAAATTTAAAAAGAAGCTTAAATCTGAAAATTTATCGAAGAGTCACAATCTCTTGATTCTCTTCCTGGTGGTTAGTAACAAAGTGATCAGGAATGGTCAACTTTGAATGGCTTGAAAAGTTTTAATTTTGACTCAACTAAAACTCACTTCACCTCGTGGCTCACGTGCTTTTATTCTGAAGGGGTACAAGGGAAGAAGATCTTCTGTCCTCGCGGTGTTCAACCTGATGCCGCAGCAAGCAGCAGCAGCAGGAGGAGACCCTCCGGAGGGGGAAGGGTGGGAGCGAAAAATGAATAGGGTTCCCTGAAAGGACTCATTCAGTCTGGCTTTAAGAGAGTTGCTCTCAATGAGTGGGGTACGTTTGACAGACAGACCTGAAGGTCAATTGAATTATCATTAAGTGTGGGGGGGAAAAATTGCATCGATGATCGATAAGGTTAGTGGGAGGGTATAAAATACACTTTGGTATTTTGATCAATAGTTATGAAAATATAAGGAACTACACAAGAACTTGATCTTGCTGTGCTTTGTTGTTCTCTCATCTGCCCTGAGACTGAGCAATGCTTGTTTTGATGAAAACTGATATTACTTGTATTGTGAGGAAAACAGAACCAGCAATAGTTATTCCCACTCCGGTAGCAAAGGTTTTAAAAAAGAAAGAAAGAAGAAGGAAAAGAAAAAAGAAAGCTGGGGCCTACAGGCACTTGCACGTCTGGAATAATAGCTGGGTGTGCGTGTGTACAATAAGCAGGACGAGTTTTTCTTGTTTTTAATTTGGTAAGTTTCTTATTTAGACACATAATAAACAACACAGTTTAAACAAAGGAGCATGGTAAAGCATGACGAATGACAATAATAAAAAAAAAAAAAAAAAAAAACTACCAATAAGTGATAAAGTTGCAATTTCTTTCCATTTTTGCCACAAATGAATCTTTGAGTTCACACACCTAGTCCCAGCTAGAGTGGTGAATGCAGCGGACACATGAAACAGTCCTAACAACTAAGAGACGCCGCCTTTTCCACAATATATCAAGACTTTAATAATATCATGCTGTGACACTTCTCTGGCTGTGAGCTAAAATGTAAAAGTCTTGACAACACTGATATGATGAATATAACCACATCCAAACATTGTAGTAGAATATTATAGAAAGCTATTTTCTCTGTTCAACTATTTTACAGGTCTTAGAGGTTATGGTGGAGTTCATCTGTGGTGGTTCTGCTGGAGATTATTGTCTTCTAAAGTTTCTGAAGTCCTCGCTTTGTCAAAGTTCATGTCGAGAAGTCCACTCTTATTTTTCACCCGCATCTTGCGCTGAGTGGTAAAAATTGGCTTCTTGTGCTTTTTTCACAAGGACTTGAGCCCTCTCTGCAGCTCACGCAGGTTGCAAGAAGCAAACCGGAGTCATTTACGCCGCATTCAGTCAGTCACTTTACCACCTTTTATACTTAGCTGAGATATCGTCCTCTTCTTGTGCAATCAGCGACTTTTAACAGCAACCCTGGTTTGAAACGAGCTCCAGTTCAAGGAAAGCACAAAAATGTTGCATATTTGCACATCTCCAGCCTTTAGAATATGTCTATAAATATAAATCTCCATCTGAGGGAATTTGACAAGTAGGATCCCTGGTATATCATTATGAATGTTAATAGTTTATTTACCTTTTGTAGAGAAAAAGTTGAGGGGGGGGGGAAGCACAGACAAAGTTTTAGACTGGTGTAGTGCAACAAGATGGAGGCAGCTGGCCAAAAACGAGTGGAAATAGAGGCTGAGTCGGCACCTCGACCACTCGTCACATTCCCCAGAAGATTCACAAGGACCATCATGGCGCTGAAAGAGGCTGACATCAGGGAATGCCTTCGCTATGACCCGTGATTTATGCCGGCTCCGCAGTGAGAAGTTTACGTCCACTCATCAAAGGGCAAGTGTGAATTGTAGAGGTTCAATCTTAATCTAGATATGTTTACTAAGGCTTTGGGGTTACCATTCAGAAATGTCGAGGTAACCTTTCCAAGATGAGGTTTGATGTGTGTTTGGGATAGCTTTATAGTCCTAGAGAAATAAGAAACTTTTTAGTCATAGTGACAAGAAGTAAGTTTGGAGGAAAAATACAGTACCAATTGTCAAGAAAGGTGGGGGAAGCATTATGTTGAAGCTCCGCTTATGTTTTGCTGTGAGTGGGACTGGCACAAAAGAAGGACTACCTCTAAATACTTCGACTTCTGCTGAAATCAAAAGCTATACTGGCTTAAAGCCTCTTGTAATCTTGTATTTGTATTCTAATCACAAGGCCCAAAATGAATGTGATATTCATGATTGTGAGTGGATGTTGACTTCTTACTGGAACTATAGCAACGTTTAAAAAAAAAAAACAAAAGTGGCAGCATAACAGGCATCCTGATGGAATGTTTCTACTCTGAGATTAAAAGTACAAATGTACTTTAGGTCTTGATGTGTCTAGTGAAGAGAGTCCTGGGTTAATATTTTATTCCACCGCCCAACACCTTGTATTGACTTCCTCTCTCTGTAGAGAGGAAAAAAGCAGATTGTTTGCAACATTCAGCCAGACAACTTTAACATGTTCAGTCATGCAAATCTCCTGTAGAAATTTTGCAATAAGCTGTAGTGGTAGAAAGAAGCTTCCAGATCAGCTGTAAAGGTTCGCTGTAGGGTTCGAGAGTCGCTGGTGAGACAGAGAAAGGTCATGCTTTAAGTTTTTAAACAGGAAATCTCCAGGTAGGGATAGAAGAAGCTGCTGACCATGGTAACAGTAGGACTGTGCAGTTCTTACAGGAAACTTTAAATCTCAATTCAAGGTGATCGAGTGCTCTGTCCAAAGTTTGTCCCAAGTTTTAATAAGAAGTTCCTCATTAGGACCAAACTTTTTGGAAGTCCATATTCTAGCAGCAGACTTTAGTCAGTGCAGCAAAACATGTCTTCTTAATGTTGTGGAGAATCTTTTGGGTGGCTGAACAACAAATCTTACCTTTCAAAAACAGAATTTTCAAAACATCGCCCCTTGCCCCAAAAAGTTTTTCCACTAGTGACAATGGAGAGGGCCCTGGAGACGCAGGTTTCCTGTGAGGTGTTGGGGGGAATCAGAGGGACTCCCCGTTTACTGAGCTTCCCTCTCCTCTGGATAGGGAAGAGTGGGAGAGGCTCTTTTCCGTGTTTTCTGAGCCGGAGCCGTTTTGGCTGTGATGGTCGGCCGATGAGACAGAGCTGGAGGAAGGAGTGGATGTGGACGAGGGCTTGGCCTTCTCCTTAAAGTCTGTTATGATGACCGTGAGGTCTCCAACTGTCACCTCCAGATGCTGGGCGCTGCTCCGGTCAATATTTTTTAATCTTGGCCTAATAGGGGGACCAAAGCGTAAACAATGTATAATCCTGTGCTTATTAACACTTAGTTCTGGTGCAAGTATCATACTGGCCCCTAAAACCAGAATTGACTTGTTTACCTCATCTTCTTGTGGCTGTTCTTCTTGGGTGCTGGCTCTCTTTCACTCTTGTCTCTCTCGACCCTCTCCTTCTTTTCCTTTTTGGGCTGTGATGGTAAAACAAACTGCTGTGTTACTTGCTGCTGGGAGACGAGCTGGGAGACGGGACGAGGCTTCCTGGTTGTGAGGGAGGAGGGCAGTGAAGAGAGACATGAAGCGGCAGAGAGAAGAGAGATGTGTGGCAGATTAATGAGAGGGAAAATCACAGAGAGCACATGACCTCTCGCTGGCCTACTGCTGTAATGAAGAGCTAAAAAAGCCTGTTGGTACTAGAAAGGACGGAACTGCTGAGTTTTAATGTTGGTTCAAAATGGCATATTACAAAAGCACGATTCAAGAGACATAAAATTTCTGCAGAGGTATTTTAAAACTCTTGCAGGTAAGATGCATGTTGTAGGACATAATTGGTTCAGGTGAATGGACCCAATGGGAAATTTTCATTTTTAAATTTGACACTTCTACAAACTCAAATCTACAGATTTTCTGCAGCAGGTTTTGTAGCATTCTGGACATTTGACAGCAAAAAAAATACTTTCAAAGGCTTCGGCAGGAGTCGGGTCTCCTCTATCTGCTGAACAAATCATCGACCAACAAGCTGAAAGGTGGTTTCTGATTTGACAGTGTGGAGCTTACAGGCTAATGCACTGCTTTCTGATATCTGGAAAATGTATTTTACAAATCATAAAAAGTAATTAGATTTGTGATATTTGGACTGGATTATCCACTAATAATCTTAGATTTTCTAAAGCACATTATTAACCTTTGATATCTTTATTCTGTACTTGACTGGTACACAGTGCTTGACTTACAAAAATTATCTACAAACATTATTTAAAATTTGCAGCCAGTTTTCCTTTATACTGTGAGCCTAAATGTAATCTGAATTATTTATTTACATAACCCTACACAATAACTCACATTTAATAGTGAATTTCCTTCTACATACTCTTGTCTTTTCTCAAAGCGCCCTCTTAGTTTGACTAATTAGCCAACCGTGTTTTGTTACTAGGGAAAACTAAAACATTTAACCAATTAGCATTGTCTTTGGGGTGCTCTGAATTTTTTCACCTGCCAGGAATATATGGGTAAACCTGTAGGTGGCGGTAATGAATACCAGATGTTTTTGCCAACCACCAATAAAAAAAAATCAAGAAGAAGATAATGAGGGAAAGTGGTGATAAATTTGATCATCACAATCTAGGGATAGTTTACTCCACCTTGCATGACAATGCAGAGGATTTTACAAATGACCGGTAAGCTACAGCTTCTGTTCCTCAGCATGTTTTATTTGTTTTAGCTATCAAATTACTCTGCTCTATTTCCATCACTTGGTCATTTGGTGTTTGCTGGTAGTCAGTTGTGAATGTTGCTGCTGTTTTATTTAGTGCCTGTGTTTCTTTGGTTAGAATATTGCTAATGCAGCTCTGGATAAATGTTGCTAAGATTTCTTTTTAATTGTTAATGATGTTGTTAGTCATTGTCTTTTTGAGCTTCTGCTACTATCATGATGTTTTGTTGATCTCTTGATGTTTGCTGGGTAAGATGGCAGTTCTGTTGTGGTGTTGTACAAGGAGAAGCTGAAGTCCTGTTTGCTAACTGTGCTTTCCAAAGCAAACCTGGACAAATGCTGCCCAAAGGGGCGGGGGTGTCATTTATTTTGACAATAGTGTCTTTAAAAAACAGATGCAAAATTGTCCACTGAGGTGCATTTATGCACATCACTGCAACAATGCATGCAGATTGATGCAAATATGCCAAGTGAAACGTAGACTGAGAGCAGTGATCAGTTAAATGACTCAACCTGAGAGTTTTCCATTTCTGTATGCCAGCCTTATGGTACATCGATATATTTACAACAAAAACAACAATAGATTGTTTAAAAATATCATTTTAATGTGGCATCAAAACAGTTTTTTTTGTTGTTTTTTTACACTTAATAAGTTTCCCTAATGTGGAATTGGTAAATGTATCAAAATATGTATCTGATTTAAGCTCATGTATGCTCTACCAGAAGCAAACTGCAGACTTTGGCTTCATGAAAATTAAATGGACGTTTGTAGCTGCCAAATTTAATCATAAGGCCGGTAACACAGAGTAGCCGAAACCATCTGCAGTGTCGGCCCATTTGGACAAGTATTGCAGAACCCCGGGCCAGATTTTTACCAAAATGAGTCTCTATGGCCCGTTCGGCTTAATGCAGCAGCTTTTGGTCATTTTCCCCAAAAGGAGGGAATATGCGGTCAGCTGTCTTCTTCAGAGGGGGGAAATGGTTGTTTAGCGATTCTGGGGTGACCTAAAAAACTCATGTTCCTGTCATGAGTTGCACATTTTTATAGAAAGTTAATTTAAAACCAAATTAAAAACAGTCAAACTTATCCAATAAATGCAAAATCAAATGTAGCCAAAGTGTCAGCCTACCTTCAGTGTATAGATCCATTAAATCTATGTAGAAAGAGCTTTCAGTACTGTATCATCTCACTGTATTGCATTTTATGCTATTCAAGATATTATCCTGCCCTGTGTTGATGCAGCCAGTATATTCGTTCTTTTTTTTTTGTATTTACACATTTACACTCTTCAGTAGCCGAGAGTAGCCGAAACCATCTGCAGTGTCGGCCCATTTGGACAAGTATTGCAGAACCCCGGGCCAGATTTTTACCAAAATGAGTCTCTATGGCCCGTTCGGCTTAATGCAGCAGCTTTTGGCCATTTTCCCCAAAAGGAGGGAATATGCGGTCAGCTGTCTTCTTCAGAGGGGGGAAATGGTTGTTTAGCGATTCTGGGGTGACCTAAATTTGGGCACAGCTTCAAAAAGGCTCTTATTAGCCTTTTTTCAGACTTATCAGTGTCTTTACAGAATCAAATTTGGTACAAGCAAGGGTAGAGTGAAATGCAAATGGGTCTCTTGGCCTACATAACTGTCTGATAGGGAGGAGATAGCGAGATGCTTTAATATGTCTGTCCTGTCAGCAAGATGCAGCAAAACTGCTGACAACCTCGTTAAACTAAAGATAGATGCCTCCAAGTCTTCAGAGCTGTGAAGAGTTTGAAGCTTTCTTTATGTTAAATATTCCTGCAACAACGAAAGATGGTGCAAAAGAGTGTGATTATATGGAAATCCTTTGTTCAGCAATGTAATTTGCTGTCATTACAGACCCATTAAGTCTATTACTCCTCATTAATGCAATACATCAGAGAACACTAAACCGTGCTCTACCAGTCTGTACCTGCTATAGAAGGACATGCTTAAGGCTGTCAAAATAAGCACTAAGTCAATCGCATAATTAAATAAAATGAGTGCTATAATTGCCATTTGGACAACAGTCAAAGAGTTACTCCCCTTTAATATTGTTGAAAAGCCATTTTGAGAAACGCAGCTTTGTTGCCATAGAAAAAACGCCACAGCTCAACAGTGAATCTATGTCGAGCTGTGTCACTTTGTGACAAAGCCCTGAAGCCTTTTCAGGGTTGCCGCAAGCTCTGTTGTAGCAACTCCGACGTGATGGTGGTGAACTCACTGACCCTTTGGCTGCCACAGTTCTTTTAAAGAAAACAAGCAAGGAAATGCACAGACAGTGTCGTATTGTCCGGCTTGAAGTATTTTTGTTAAAAGGGTTTGCGTCTGCTTGCCTTCATATCAACTCTGAGAAGGTTGCTATAAGTAAATGGAGGGAGGGGTTGCTGCGAAGTCAAACCTCAATGCAATCAGCTGATGTATTATTAGAATGAAGGAAGGCAGCCAGTCTAAACAGGACTGGCTATGGTAACCCAATCAAACGGTGTTTATCTTACCACTTAGGCCCTTCCCTGAGCTCTCTCTGGCTGCTGACTAGGAGTCTGAGAGAGAGAGAGAGAGAGAGAGAGAGAGAGCATATCGATTCCGAAAATAATTTCAGCACATAATGCTAACAGCTCATTCTCTTTGACAATATTGGGTGTTGGATGAGTAGCTGGGAGTCAATAGCTGCTCCACGCAGGCAATCCATTCTGCAACAGTTACTCATGTGGAAAAATTGGGATGTTGTGAGGAGAAACCAAAGACATGGATTTCAGAAGGAAAAGCTGGATGACAAAAGTTTTCCAAACAAAACCGCACAGTCTGTTTAAAAAAAAAAAAGATTCTCCTCTAAAAGATTGAAACAAGGGCTCATTGTAGAACAAGGAGATGGTTGGAGACCAACTTGCTTTGTCCTGTAGCGTGCACAGTTGAAACAAAAAACCTGAACCCTCACATTTTACTGACGGGGAACTCTGGCTGACCTCATCCTGAATACGTTGTGCACAAACACACATGCTATCTATCACGATCTTAGTGTGGGTTTTCACACTCCTCTCCCTCCTTCCGATGCACTCACTGACCTCACACTCTTCCTCCACTAATGGCCTAGGCTGGAAACAGATGGTAACTTTATTGCTGCCGACAGACTTATAAACAGTGTGTGTGTGCACATTTACCTGGCACAACACATTTTTAAGTGTCTATTGTGATCTTTGTACCGTTCTTTTGCAATTATTAAGTCTTTCTGAGTTTCATAACATCTCTAATCCCTACAAAACAGTGGAGAAGTGGTATTCCTATGCAGTGATGGCCATTTTATAGTTTTTTTGGCATCTAGATCTAATGTTAGTGAAAGTCTACAAAACACGGACAATTGTGGAATAGAATATTCTAGATTAATTAGATCCCTTAAATTTGATTTTCTTAATCAGCAAAAATGTCAGTGTTTTATTTGGCACATCAACCAAACCCTGTTTAAGAACCAGAAATAAAGGAATTGTCCTTTTGAACATTATTTCCAAAAGTAATTTAAAAAGGCCAAAATAGGCCTGCCTTTGTTTTTGGAAAAAGTGTGTGTTCAAAAACTAAATTGAGCAACTAAATCTGAAGTCGTGACGTATTGAACCAAGAATAAGCCCCATTACAATTTAAGTGGACGTATGAAAATAGACCTCCTTATCATCTTGCACCTAATGTTCTTTAACAACTTTCTGAAATTTGCCTGAGGGTGAAAAGGTTGGAATGTAGGAAATTGATTGAGCCTTGCAGGTGCTGCTCAGAGACGTATAGCTAACCCTACACACCATCGTCCTCCTGAGAGATGCAGATGTGTTTTGCACTACTATTTGGATAAAAATGTATTCCAAAAACTAGCAGTAGGAGGGAGAGTTAAATTTGAGGTAATCTTCGGCCCAAAACCTTCATTATAACCGGTCCATATGAGCACTGAGTTTCTTAGCAATGTCAGTAACAACTGAATACCTTGTATTTCCGGGCCCTCCAGTCAGGTTCAAGGTCTGGACTATGACAACTGGAGGAGGATGTGAACCTGGTAGTTTCACATTCAATTATTCTCATATCTTTGCAGGTAAATTTGCTTTTTGTAGAGCACATATTTCAGTGTTTTTCATCATTTTAAAAGCTGCCCCTTTCTTTGTAAGCGAGTGAACTTAAATAAGGGAGATTCCCTCTAAAAAAGCAAAGAGTAACAGGAAATGGATAAAAATAGATCTCCACAATAACACCATCCAATATCTAAACTGCATTAGGGAGCAGCACATATGATCCTGCTTCAAGGGGTAGAAAGGAATCTTTCTACACAGCAACAAACTTTGATCTTTTTCCCCGCTGAACTGTTGATCTTTTAATGATTTGGATCTTAAGCATGGCTCCGCAGATGTTTCAACTACAAGCCATAATTTGTCGAGCACACTGTGACGAGCAAACAGCCCTCGGAACAGCTGTTGGTCTGCATGTACGTATGCGTGGTGGGCAGCTATGAGGAAATCTCATCTCGCTATTCAGTGATGATTGTGAAATAGCATATTTTCCACCCTGTTGATTACCTTCAATGACGGCGTGTGTGTGTTTTGTCTTTTTTAGCAGCAGGTTGCACGCTGCTCCTGGGAGCTCCTCCAACCCGATGATTAATGTCTTTTCCTGCCTGTACATGCTACCATTTTGTGTGTGTGTGTCTGTAATACACAGACAGATGGCTTTCTCTGTCCTTTGGTTTATGACACCTTCTGCAGCCCACTGACCACACTGTGCTGCACACAATCCCCTGCCTTCACACACAATGCGTCATGCATCAGTGTCATAATCAGTGATTACAGGCTTATCGGGCAGCTATAATTTTTGAGCTGCGCTGATGTGATAACAGCTAGCTTCATTGTCCGAGGTGTACACTTTCTGTCTGTACAATGTGTGAGCGCTAATACCGGCAACCCACACTAACGACCCATCTGCGACACTTAGCAGAAAATGTAATCATGGCATCCATTTATATTCAGAGAAAGCCAGCACAAAAGAGAAGTGGATGTGTTTAATAATACTCATTCCTCAATGACTTGAGCCTCAAAAGCTCGGCAGAACAATGAAAACAAACCAAGGAATTTATCAGCACCTAAGGGGATGAAAACATGTGACTGTCTGAGGCATTATTCTCCGCTAACATCACAGTTCTGAGTAATTAGAGAGAAAAACACACACACACACTGGCACTATAAAAGCAGGAAAATGGGGAAAACTGTGGCTTGCATGCAGCGTTTCTCATGAGAAAAGACAACATGTGCAGAGGCATCTCATTAAAACAGAATATATCTTATTGAGCCTATGTAATATTCAAGCTTTCTGGGGAAAAGAATTAGCTGAAAGCCATAAACAATGGAATCAGTCTGAAAAAGCATCAGTCCCTATAGGAAAGCAGAACACCAGAACACAGATGCACTAATCTCCAACTTATTGTACACATTTTTCCATCTGATGAAAATCAATAGGCCTTTTCACAAAAATTTTGAAATAAATCCATCACTTTTGCTCAGTTTTACACTTTCAAGCTAAGCAAAACGGTGAGCCTCAGGACAGAATCCTTGTGCGTGTTAAAGTACTTACAGCATGGTAGAATCACAGAGGTAACAAACGCATATTTGCAGTCCTCTGATTTGGTTCTTTACACTAAAATAGGCTTCGGTTCCGCCTTGCCACTACCTCTGCTCACAAAACGCAACAAACTCCACCCATAATTCCTCCTCCATCTTATGCAGCAGGAAGTTGATATGAAACAAAACATTTCCACCTGGGAAATAATGGGCTTTTGATTGGAGTGTAGAAACAATTTTTTATGTACACCATGAGGAAGCCAACAAAAAAAATACAGTCAGCTGGTATTTTGGTTGGTAAAAGTTGACGATATGACGCAGTTCACCTGTTCATTGCTTATTTATAGATCAGCAGAAAAAATTGCCAAGAATATTACAGTGGCAGTCAGTCTTATGTCCAAACAACATGATTTTGTTCCTGGTGCTATAAATACTTATGAAGTTTCTACCAATCCTTGATTTTACCTCATTAGAGAAGCTGAAAAAAGGCTGAGCTAAATAGTTGCCATTTGGTGTTTGGGCAGTTAAATCAACACTGCAAAAAATATTTGAAGATTTTGTCAAATGTTTCAACAAAAAAACCCCCAAAACATTACCAACCTTAATAAGGGGGAAACAGAAAAACAACTCACTTTGTATTTTGTTTTGCTTTTTAAACTTTTTTGCTTTTGCACCTTCACTGTGTGGATGAGCTTTAGGGGAAAAAAACATCTAACCAAAAAGAAAAAAAAGCCAAATACTGACAGGCTCCCAGTCAGCCAGAATAGCTTGTGCTTGTTTAGGTGGAGCTCTCGAAAAACCTGCACATCAGTCATTCTGTCAGAAAGGCGCCCGAGGTTCAGTTCGACTCTGGGGGAGAGGAGGAGAAAAAAAAAAGAGAGCAAACAGCAAACGCAAAGAGAGAGGGATGAGCACAAACAGGAGAGGACTAACGGGAACACGAGCAGGCTCACTGTCCTGATCTGCAGAATGAGTCTGTAATGTTGCAAAACAAGATCTGAAACGCTCAGCGCATTGCTGGTGGCTCTGACACGTCAGCTCAGTGAAATGTTACAGGTGAAGTCGACGCCAGAGAAGGTTATTACGCCACGTAATGTTTTGTTAAGAGTCTTTAGGCCTTAACGCTCCCTGTCAGAAGCATTTATTCCATATTTAGCTTTGATTCCAAACATCAGATCAGAGGCCTGACTTTAAGTTGCTTAGTAGCTTTCCATGAATACTCAGACCTTTGGAACGAGTTATCCTGGTTGCATGTAGGTCTTGTGCCTTGCTCAAGAGCCTGTGTAACCGTGTACTTGTTTCTTTGTCCCTCATTTATCAAACAGCACAACAATACTACCACTCCATGACCTCCATATTCAGCATCTGTTTTCAAAAAACTGGGCCTGAGCCCAAGCACTTCCAGGAAGATAAAAATCTGCCCCGCTTTTTCTCAGCAAACTGGTAATTTAATGAGTGCCTCATCCGCTGCCTCCTCTACGGCTCCTTTGATTAAATACTGTAAATGAGAAGCTAGCAGTAGAGGAGCAATGCAATTTGCTGTATTAATTTGTACATTTGACTGCATTCGATTTGCAGCAAGAAAGTCACTTCTCTACCACTTCAAATTTAGAACCACGAATACAGTGCCTTGCAGAAGTATTCGTAACCCCTTAGATTTTCTCCTGTTTTGTTAAGTTACAGACAGAAGTTGCGTTGTACTTTATTGAGACCAACACAAAGTAGACTATGCAAGGGGTAAAAATGCTCTTGCGAAGTCACTACATACCAAAACGTTCTGTGTGCTGCAGGTTGTGCTTTGTTAAATTTGACTTCTGAGTTGCTGATAGCATTAGTGAAACATCAGCCAGTTCCCACTTCGTCAAACTGTCATCTGCAGACACCATTACCTCCGATAAGAGTCCAGTTCTGCTGATGTGCGCTTGCTTGGATGCAGTCAAAAATCACAGGCTCGTCTCGCTGCTTTCAGTCAGCAGACTGCTTTGGACCCCCTGCAGCAGATCATCTTCCCACGCCACTGGAATCCAGGCTGCAAGATGTGCTAAACTCTACAAGATGTGCTAAGCTTTGCTTACATAAAACATTTATCCTGATGTCTGGACTAAAGTCTACAAGCGAATGCTTTCATATCTTTTTTTGTAATATTTCACGTGTCAACCCTGTGCTGGTACTGTGTGGTAGGCTGATTTAAAGTCCCATTAGCTGCTGTTGTGAGATGCGTCTTCTGACATGTGCACACGCTATGCCCCTGTCAAACAGGAATCCATTGCTTCGCAGCTACAGCTCAGTCATTCTTGTTAAGTACCAAGCATAAAAATCTGCTTATCTTCAATGAGCTCAAAGAGAAATCAACTCTTTTGAAGCGTTTGGTCACTAATATCTGCGCAGCCTTTTTGGCACAATCACATTAGTGTCACAGTATTTCAATACTTTGGTTGCGAAATAATGACCTTCAAAGAGACCCTTAGCAGCGACCTATTTAAAGTAAATGCCTCTAAATATATATCTGCACATATATTTAGCCAAAGTATTAATTAAAAACAGAGTTTCTTGAAACTTCTAATTAGGAATCTTTCTGTTTCTCTTGGCTATATGTGACATTTCAGATCACTAAACAACAGGAAAGGTTGCTTCCGTCCTCCATTCACCAATGTTAACATGGAGTTTGCTTAAACCAACTGAGATTTCAACAGAAACTGATTTGGTCAGTTGGGACTAGGACTGAGCTTTAAATTCAACAAACACTCCATGTGGGTTCAGCGTGAAGCCCAGGAAGAACAAGAACATCTTTGATGCTATAGGGCTGGGTCACTTCTACAGAACATGCATGGTTCATAGACTTTGAACTATCAGGATTTTTTAGAATCTAGAGTACGGTACCAGGAAAAATCTGTACTAGTATCCAAAACATATGAATCGACACAGAAACGGTCGCTACATAGAAACACAACCTTCTTTCAGTTCCCAAACCCAAATACTGGCACTAACTCCAAATACACTTTGAAGGCAACACTGTGAAAGACTTGAGGGTGTGCAAAGAGGAGAGATTAAAGATGCGTGTCTGCTCCAAAACACAGGAGATGTTATTGGAATTTGCGGTTTGGACGGGAATTCTGAGCTGTGTCCTTGCCAACATCCTTAAGAACCAAAATAAAAAGATGGGGAAGGCAAATAATGTCACGTTTGTTTTTATAAGGATCTTGACAAGTTCTTGGCAGCGCTGAAAGCTACTTTTGATGAGTCGATGAAGTGTCCTCTACATGGCGACAAGCAGCATGTCCGCTGCTTCAACCACTTTAAACAACTGAACTCCAGCTTTTTTCTTTTTTTTTTTTGCCTGTGTGTGTGTGTGTATTACCCTGCAAATATGCATGCAGTCATGTTGAAAATTTGCATGATGGGCGCATCTGGGCTCAAGTGCGTGCATGTGTGTGTCCCTCCGACAGCAGGATGATTAAGCTGTTGCATAGTAATGAGCTATGGCTGTCTGTCTGGCAGCTGCTCTTTTAACAACAAAGACTCCCACTCGCACATACACAGAAATAAACGGAATCATTACACACGAAGGGGGGGGGGGGAAATAACCACAAAGGCCATCAAAGATCCATTGTTTTAGATAGCATAATCACTGAGAAAGTTGTGCTAATGCAGGAGGAGAATTAGTAATTCACTCAAGAGGGAGATCATGGAACGACACACACACACACCGTGTCCCATGGCAGGAGTGCACTGCTACACTTCCTCTCCTTTATTCCTTTGTATTGTTTTTCCTTCTCAAAGAGAGTCGCTCAGGAATAACTCCAATTTCCTGCTTCCAGTTTCTAGTGTGAGGGAATATATCTGCATGAACTGTGCACCTTAATGCCATCAACGTGTGGGTAATTACCCATCTATCGAGGGTGTGTATATTGTTTTGAAAGAAGTTGGTTCCCTATAGGCATGGGCGAGTTGCAAAGTACATCAATGTTTTAGTGAAACGGTTGCGCTATTAAACCGCAACAGTTTCATATCTTTTCCTAAGGTTTGAAGACCTTTTAATGAGAAAACAGAGAAAAAGCCTGGAGTTGACTATCCTGGCAAAATGTCTTACTGACTTACCAGATGAGATATGGTTGATTATACTAATCTAGGGATGAGTATATAGAATAATACTGTCATGGTATAACAATGAGTTAAAATAGGACAATTTTACACAAAAGAAGCATACATCTATATTATTTATAGGTATAACAGAAGAAACTTTTTTCTCTGATGAAGCTAACAACATATTATTGAAGATTTTATCCATATATGACTGCTGCTACATTTCACTTAAGAAAAAAAAATACCAAAGAGGAAAAAACGTATAATTTTTAAGACTAAATTATATTTTATTCTGCCCTTTTTCCAAGAGTAAGACAAGTATAGCAATCCATTTGGATAGAATCTGTAGTTGACCATTCTATTACGCTACTTTAGCGTTCTGTATGTTGTTTTAAACCTCAGAAAAAGGTTTTACATGTATTGCTCATTTTCTTCAATGTTACCATACAGTCAAAATTGTCTTAACTTGACTAGCAATAAGTATGAAAGCCTTCTTTCATACTTATGACCACCAGTGCGCATCCAAAATGGTCAGTGGATTAAGCTATAAGAGCAGTGAATTATCGAGACATTTCTTTTAGCTATTTTTTAAAACTCATAGCATCCTCATCCAGCTAAAATTACAGCTATTATTTGACAAAACTGACAATATTTCTGAAGTCACAGTTTTGGGTATGCTGTACAAGATTTAATAATAAAAAGGTTACCAGAAACCGTTTTGTACATCACTATGCATTCAAATTTGATTTGATTTAAATTTGCAGTAATAGTCTGTAATTGGGTTAAGCACTGCCAAACAGAAATAAATCAGGATATAAAAACGTAAAAAAAAATAAATAAATAAAAGCCAATTTTTCTTATTTTGTAGACCTGACTCTGCCAAGTACTGTAGTCAAACCCACCATTTATACAAACTACAAAAAAAAACTTTAAAAAATAAGCACGTGGCCCACAACTGTTAACTATTTTTAAGCCATATTTGTATTTGGAATAAGATTTGAATGTGTTATTAATGCTTAATAAAGAATTTTATTATCTATGCAAAGGCAGCAAAAGAGTGGTGATCGTGACAAAGTGTCGTTTTGATGTAAGGGGGTGGGGGGCAGCCCAGCCATCCATCCCTCCCTCCCAGGGGACCCACTAATGCCCACACAAACACGCAAAACCTAATGCCATATCCATCGCCTTACCTTGTTGACGTCCCCTTCCTCACATCACACATCATGCACTTAAAAGCCTCTGCCGTGTTCTTGTAGGTGCACACGCTGCAGTCCCAAAACCCCTCGTCGGAGGAGGGCTTCGGTTGACGCTTCGGCCTTTAAAGACAATAAATGTGGAAATGAAGGGGAAATAAATACATTTTTTTAAAAAAGAATGAGTTTATAAGCAAAAATGAGGGGGATAGGAGTGACTTCGAATAGCGAAAGCAAACCTCTGGTAAAAGCCTAAAGGGTTCAGGAAACCATCATCTGCACGCGCGCAGTGATCTGACACTGTAATTGCCGATGAGGTTTTTTTTTAACACCCGAGCGAGGATACATGGCACGCGCTCATACACGAGAAGGAGAGGGAGAGACCGAAAGAGAAAAGCCCATTTTTCCTCGCCCCCCCCCCTCCTCCGTGGTCCGTGGGCTTGCCTCTGTGTCCGCTCCCCTCCCCTGGTTAAAATATTTAGGACGCGCTGCTTACCTTGTGGGGCTCCGCTTGTCGCCCATGCCAGACCAGGGTTTATCTGGAGGAGCTGGGACGAGCAGAAGTCGTGTTATTTTCCGATTATTTCAGGAAAGAAGCGATGCGCCTTTTACCCGCTCGTCTTCCAGCTGTCGTGGAAACTCCGCTTGGGAAATCGCCACGTGACTCGAAGTGGCCAATCAGAGTCCGGTTATTTCCTGAGGCTGACATTCCTCTTCTTGATGAATAATGCTGCATTCAAGGACACTGTGGAAACTCCTATTAGTGAACCGTCCTTGTTAAATTGTACCGGAAACGAATTGCAGGTGCATCTACGTTGATGAGAATTTAATTAGTCGCATTATAACAGTTAAGCTCATATGTATTGCAAAATCACTGTGCACAGATTGATATGTTTCAATGTTGACGGTCAGCGCTTACAGAAAATTCAAACCCAAAATGTGAAATGTCTGCCTATGGTAAAATACGTCTTTTATATCCTTTCAATGCTTGGTTTTACTGCAACAATGAAGCATGGCATGGTGGAGATTGGGTTGATTTCCAACTTAAAATGCAGAATTTTCTTTCATCTGGAAACACTGGACAGCTAAACAATTCAGTCACTTTTCTCTTTAGATCAGATAAGATGCGTCAGATATTGTCTCTGGTTCAAGGCTGAAAACAAGAAATGGGACCATTACAGCTAGTCCTTGATACATCGGTGTGTGGAGTCGAGCCACCGATTCCAGCAGCAGCAATCTCCTGAATGGGCCATGCTTCATAGTCCCTTCAAGTATACAGTTATTACTGTTTTGTTATGCATGTCTGGCTACCTGAATTTTGCCTTCCACTAAACTTTCCAACAAATGGCAACATGGGTGGACTCAGCACTCTAACTCAGTGCTTTATAACACAGAGTTTGCAGAATTAGTGGGTAATTCTTATAGAAGTGAGACATAACATTTCTGCATCCTTTTTCATTGGTTTTATGTAATACTCAAATTTTCTGAGAAAGTGATTTTTTTATTTTCTATGTATGTAATTTATGACAGGTGACAAAATAAACATTGATGTCACTCTGCATCTATAATCCATATTCAATAAATTCGAATGAGTTAAAAAAATTTTATTGGTGTGATGTAATATTCTAATCTTAAATATAGTGTTTCCATTAGATATCCTCATGATTTAACAGAAATAAATAATTGAAAACTGAAAACAGCATGTTCCACTTTCTTCTGAATTAAATTCTTAACCTTGCTCCTGTTTCAAGTTCTAAAACAACTGAGCTAATTTGCCAACTGAAAAGCATTGTAAAAAATTTTCTCCAGTCAGTTCAGCCAAAGTGTTAAGAAATATATCTTTCCTCCATTCCCCATATGAATTAAACTTTTAATTAGCACCCGCCCCACAGCAATAAATATGTACAGTACACACACACGAGCAAAGCTAATTTTATTAAGAAAATATTTGAAGAAGATAAAACTCGACTTCCCCAGAAAACAATTTGATAAATATGTATGCGGTTTAAAAGTCTGTGTATTAGTCACTCAGTTCCTCCTCGTCACTGAAGTATGCACTCTTTTTAATCCTTGGTTTCTTAGAGTCTGAGGATGTCGAGGCATGGGCATTGTCCTCTTCCGCTTGCCTTTTCTTTTTCTTCTCCTCTTCCTCCCTGTGGGCTTGCTGGAGAGACGCCCCAGAAAAGACAGTTTGTTAGTTGACATAAACTCTACCATATTAGACATACTGGAAAACAAAATGTGTCAAAAACATCTGAAACATCTACCACAGAGTAAACAGATTTTTATTATTTGTTCTGATGTTTCAGCTCATGAAGCTTACAAGACTCCTGGAAGATGCACTGATTGCAATTTTTCAGAGGGTCACTTTGGCCATTTGAGCAAATTGGCTCATGAAAAGTTGTAGAAATCTCCTTTCTTCAATGGTTTTGTAATTCTTGCACCACATAAATGCTGGTATGCTCAAATCTTTGATTGGCGACTTTGTGGGAAGGTTCCAAACTTCCATAGGGCAATGTGATGTGATTTGCTGTCTCTATATATAGTTTCCTTCTGAGGTTGACCAGTTCTTAGCACCATCAATCATTCCATCAACTCCAACTTTCTGAACAAAAGTATCAATCATGTTTCCCTGTAGGAACGATACTTTGAGGGTGAGGCACAGTGTTAATTTTTCTACACCAATTGCTTGGTATGCAGGCCAGAAAGTTCAATTTTGGTCTAATCTGACCAGATAACCTTCTTCCACATGTTTGCCACATAGATTGTGGTAATCTGCAAATGGGACTTCTTAAAACTTTCTGTATATTTTTCTGTCTTTTTGCCATACTTCCATTATGGCAAGATTTTAACTGAAGCGAATGTAGCAAGAGACTTTGGTTATACACATGCTAAATATAAATATGTTACACATACGGCAATGCTGAGAATTACCTGAAAAGCTATGGCTTGGCTTAAGCTATCCAGGGCAGGGTCTTCTCCTTCCTCTTCACTTTCTTCCTCTTCCTCACTAAAAGAAATTCATATAAATATATATATATATATATATATATATATACACGTTCAAAAAATACATTCTGTTATTCACTATAATACAGTTCCTACATATGCTCAGGTTGTTGAGCCCTTTTCTTCTTCTTCTTTTCTTTCTTCTTTGGTGGTTCCCTCTCTCCAAGCAGGTTTTTAGGACATGCATAGCTCAGATGTCCCGTTTCCTGTAATGCATAGATTGAATTTACAAAGGCCATTCCTACAAGTCTGCCTTTCCCAAAGTTGCGTGTTCACTCACCCCACACTCGTAACATCTGGTCTTGTCCGTGTAGTTCCGTCTCCTTATAAACTCTGCTGCTCGCCCGTTGTCCACAGCGATACTGGCTTTAACTGTTCGGCCAAACAACTGGGTGGATAAAGAAATTTCCTTATAACTAAAGTGAGACTTTAGCTAACATGCATTAAAGAAACACTGACAGAAATCTGTAGTTTGTGCAAGTAGTCATTCAGTATTGCTTACCTGTTTGTTGTTCACTGCTCTTGCACAATTGTGAGCGGCTTCTCTGTCCAAGAAGAGGACAAACGCCACTCCTTTACTCTGTCGGGTGAATTTATCCTTCACTATTGTAACCCTAGAATAAACAGCACAGAAATTGTGAGCAGATTAAATGTTTTCTAATGCAACAAGCCAGAACTTTATGAAAAATCAATCCAACTTGAACTCAAGTATAGTTTGTTGGCTATAGACTAATATTTTATAGACATTTTTTGTTTCTCTTTTGCCACAATTACGTAAATTGTGATGTATTCAAGCCAAACACCAACTTTATATTTTTTTCTAAAAGCGTCCAGGTGTAAATGCATCTGGTGACATCAAATAAGTAACAAAGGAGGCCAGGGAAACCTGTATTAATCAAAATAACATTCAAGTTACTCAAAAACAACAACAAACAAAAAAAAAAACACATGGTCGTAATTTTTTAGTACTTCAGGACTGCTGCATTGTTCATTACTCCCACCAAAATTGACCACATAAATAAATGAATAATGATTCCAATCCTGCTAGTTTGCCTCACCATGCATCCACTTTCAGAACAGCTTATGTACACAAGTACAAAAAATAAATATCTGACCACTTGGCAGTCAAAAAGAAAGACGCATAGAGATGAACAGACCAGGCTTTCATAGCCTATCCAATTTTTTGGTTTCTTTGAGGTGCCTTGTGTTGCAAGACGTTTGGCTCCAAACCTATGGTACTACCAAGTGCAAGCAAAATATAATTATTATTCATTTGTTTTTCTTCAGTATAGTTTTTTTTTTAAAAAACTTTGCATTTGGTAAATTCATGCAGGAAAAATCTATATTTAAGTACCCTATATTTAATTTCAAATAAAAAGTTGAAATTAACATAGCATTTCAATTCATGTGAGGAATGGTTATAAAACAAAATACAAAAAAAGGCAATACTTACTTTACGACTTTTCCATACTTTGTGAATAACTGCAATGACCCAAATATGTATGTTAGTGTACAAAAACGGACATATTAGTTGATTAAAATAAGTAGATTTTAACTGTGCTAAGACTCTTTGCATAGAATGATTTTCAAAAAAAGTCAGATTACCTTGTGCAGGTCGCTGTTTGTCAGAGAGAATGGTAGATTTGATACATAAACTGTGCTTTTGCTTGGAGCTAAACCCCCACTCATAGTGGACAGACTGTCGATGCAAAACAATAATTTAAAAAAAAGAACATAATCACTTATCGATTTCAATTCAATGTTGTCATGTGGCTTTGTGTACGCAAGTGAGTTCAATGCAAGACTTACCTATGTGGATGTCACTAATAAATCGCAGTTTGGTTATGTCAAAACAAGAAAATGGTTGTGTTTCTAAATAACAAAGCTAACAGAAACAAAACGCTGCCTGCTCGTCGCAGCTTGATGACGCATTCGTTCTAATAAATACGTCTTGTGTAGCAACTCTGAAAGGCTAGGCTAGCTCAACGGCAATAAGAGGTGAGACTGTTTTGATATTTTCCGCTCAGAGGAATTGCTTTTTACTTTATTTTTAAAATACGGTTGGTTGTGCACGACCAGAAGTTCTGTAAATATTTGTTTTGGGTAATTTATGCGCTAGTGACTGAAAGCTAACCTGCACTTAACGTCAAACAAAACGTGCGAATGTTTGCTGCACAGACGGGTTAGCCGAGTTAGCTCTTCTTTCTTTTTTTATCCTGCATTGAGTTGGTGTGTTTAATACGTTAAAACCAACAGTGCTGTGATAGTAAATGGCTGTCGAAGCCAACAGAGCAAAGGCGAGGATATTCCAGGACAACAAGCCCAAACGAAATCGGTCAAGTTAAACAGAAACTAGTTGTTTTTGTGTGGTAAAATAACATTTTATAAGCTTCACATTGAATTATCTTGCGTTCATGCTTTTTGTTGTGTTATAAATCTTTCTATCAACTTATGTTTTTGTTTTCAGATTAAGATTTGTGCATGCTTTCTTCAGAAATGTTTAGCTATTCTATTTATGCAATTGAAAATCTCTCCACAGATTGCTTGAAGGTCGTATTTCCCGAAAAGCAACAAACTTGAAAAGTAAGTAACCAGCCAAGCCTTTATAGTAGAGGCACCATTTAAGGGACAAGTAAACAAAACAAGGGCTGCATTTCACAATCCCTGTTTTCTCTCATTTTATCACAATACTACTACAAACTTGTACACATGTAAATTCTACTTTATGTATTGTGGAGCAGGCTAGGGAATCTGGTAACAGTACCAACTATAGGTGGTGGTGGTGTTGTAATAAAGTTCTGTATTTTGTCACATCATTCAGAAAGTATAACTCATAAGTTATATGGATTGAATACACATGGAGAGAATTTTGTCAAGTGTTTTTTTTTTTTGTACTTTTGATGATTATGGCAAACTGATAGTGAAAGTAAATGTTATGTTGGAAGATTAGAATATTGTGGAGAAGTTAGATCAATCGATCAAGTTTGTTTTCAGATTATTTTCAGCAGCAATGCGGTTCAAGGTGCTTTGCATGTAAAAAAAACGGAACGTGACAAAGAAAACACCATGCCGTCGGCGACCAGCGGCTGGTCTGACCTGAACCTCATAGAGTTTGAGGTATCTTCAAGAGGAATATAAGAGGCATCAAGTCAACAAGGCAAATGATCTGAAGGATGATTTCAAAGCAACCTGTGACACTTCAGCAGAACCACAGGCTGATCACCTCGCCACTGTTGCAGTAAATGATCATTTTTCGCTTGTCTTAAGTAGTGTCCTAATTTTCGGAGCTGCTGATTTATTTTTATTATTATTTTCATTATCTCTAAGCCATCATCATCAAAATTACAAGAATTAAATGCCTGACATATTTCACTCTGTTGCACATCTATATAATGCAAGTTTTCCTTCTGAAATGATGCAATGTTTTTTTTATTATTGTCCTTTCACAGTGACATACAGAAGAGACAGAAGTATACGGGAGGTGTATGAAGACCGCTTTATGCAAGAAAGGCCAGTAAGTGTGTAGAGGCTTACTTTTTTTTATTTTTTGCCCTTGTCATTCGGAGCACAAATTGCAAGCTTTGTTTATTCCAACAAAACCATTTTTTAGACAACAAAAGATGTACTTTTTTTTTTTTCTTCCAAGAATTCTTACTTTCCACGCTTCTGCGTAGGGTCCGTATCCAAGGGCAGCCGGAGCCGTCGAGAGGAGAGGCCCGTTTGGCAGACCGGAGGATGAGTACGGTCGAGGCGGGTATGAATACGAAGGAGGTCCCCGTTTTTACCCGAATGGAGGCGGCCCTCGAGGTTTCCATGACGATCAGAGGGGCTACCAAGTGGAGGGCCACCACTTTCCTGAGCGCAGAGCAATCCCACCGGCACGAAGGGTATATATAAAACGATCCCTTTGTTAGTTCTTTTTTGCATACATTTGTCATGTTTGCTTTGATAAAATGTCACATTATTGAAGTTGACGTTCTTTATGTGCAATCGTTCTACCCTTCAAGTATTGGTGAAAGTTAAATTGCATACAAAGAAGACCTTAATCTACTGCATTTTTTTTTTTCCGTTATTTGTATTTTTCAAAAAAAAAAAAAAAATTGTAGGAAGACTTTCCCTACAGAGTACCGAGAGAAGACCCTCATTCGGGACGATCCTTGGAGTTTGGGTAATTATTTCTCTTTTTGTCTTTTTGTTAAAGTCTAAGGTTGTTTGCCAAGATTTCATGCACTACCCTGCCCTTTTTGTATTTCTTGGAGTATTGCACAAAATGACACGGTGAACACATTTTGTAAATTTTCCATCTAAAGACCTCATTTCTGTACCACAATGATGAGTTAGTCATGAATGCCAATGCTTTAATATTTCATTGATCATCCATTATTACACATTGCCTCACATAATGGTCATATGATTTAGGTAACTTTAGTTTGGTGTTAAAGAAACTAAAAGTCCTTCAATTGATCTTCAATTTATCTAAGATCAAGTTGCTAAGGGCAACAGGAACAGGAGAGAACCCCAAACATTCCTTTCAGCCTTCAGCACTTTTCTATAAATAAGTTATTTGTATTTTCTACCCTTAGTTTTTAACCACAACAGCTTCTATTATATTTTTAATAAAAAAATAAATAAAAAAAATTATACTTTGTAATAACAGAGAAGATAAAAAAAAAAAGTACAAGTGAATGAACTGGCAATGCAGAAAAACTGTTTGCATTGTTCCTCAAACTGCATACAATTTTAATGCTGCCGCAAATCATTTACTAATATTCAGTAAAATTGACTAGTTAAAACAAGTCAGGATATAAATCCAGACTTGTTTTGTATATTTCATTTCAAAAATCATCTTAGAGTTTTGCAACCATTTATCAGTGTTTTTATTAATTTATGTAATTAATTTTTTCTCCCCTCAGTGCTCGTGCACCTCCACCTCCCAGTGTGAGAAGCCAGGGCGTTTATCCAGCTGCCAGATCGCTGCCAGAAAGCGGGGAAGACACATTAGTGCAAGCCATCCGCAACCTGGACAGAGGGTATGAAAAGGACTTGCTGATCACCGACCTGGGAATCTGTTTCTTAGCACTGTCTCAAGCTAATGTTAGAAAGTCATTAGAGGCTGAAGATGCAACATATAGGATAGATAATTCAATATTGTCATCCAAAATGAAGTTCAGTACATCATAGTGAACGCTAGATGGCGACTTTGCCCTGCGTTTTAGAATAAATGGAACCGCGAACAGAAATTGTGGCAAATTACTGGATCTGACATCAAATGAGAACAATTTTCCAGTTTCCACTTGAAATGTTGGAATACGACAAATATGAGACCAATTCATGTCTCTCATCTTTCCAGGGAGGAAAGGGATCCTTACAGGAGGAAGGCAGCCCTGTTTCCTCCCCTAAGAGAACGCTCCCCTGTCCGCCGCGAGGTGGCCCGCTCCCCTCACAGTCGCTCTGGCTCCAGCGTGAGCAGCAGAGGCTACTCGCCAGACAGGGCAAAGAACCTGCCTTTTTCCACACAGCAAGGCAAGAGTATGTACAAAACATGCATAATTTTTTTTATATTTTAAAGCTTTTTGAAATCAGGGTTATAAATAGCTCGATGAGCCAATTACAATTATTTTCAAGATATTAATAAATCTTGGAACATTTTAATATTTTACAACAACAGTTTGTTGGGGGTATTTTGTGATGAACCAAAACTTAAGTAGTTTCTTACTGTGAAAAGTAAAGAAAATTCAACATTGTTTTCAGATTTTATTTCAATTTCTTCGTAAATGTATCGAAAACTGAGATTTCCTTTCTACTTCGCAGTAATTTATTACTTTGCTTTGATGTTTTGTTCTCTGGACTTCAAGCTACTAAATATTTAGTTATTGGACCAAGTCCTGCAAGAAATCCATTCAACATAAGCATGTCAAGCATTTTTCATTAGAGATCAAATGACTTTTTCAGAAAGATTGAATACATGTAGGCATCGTTCAACAGAAACAAAACAAAAACAAACGTTTTGTCAAAAAATGTGCATCCATTGTTTTCCATTTCTTTTGTTTGCCTTACCTCATTCTGTCTCTTTGACTGACAATCTGGCTGATTGGCTTTTCCAGATTTGGACGGTCCAGAGAGTCACACAGGTGTTTCTGAGCACCTGTGGGGGGCGCTCTTTCCTCAGGGCGGACATGACATTTTGGGTCTGTACACCAACTCACGTGAGCGAGCTTGGACCTGGGTGATGACCGTTTTTTGCATCCTTATCGTGCACAAAACATGACGAGGATTGCAGCAAAGATAAAAGGATTAAAAGACTTTCTGGAATCGGGACATTTACTGTAAACATTTAAAGTTCAGACGCCAGCCCAGAAACTTCAGCTGTTTTTCACTCTAGTCTATTTTTCACCCAGGTCTTAAGCAGGTTATCTCATGAGTTTTAAATATACAATAACCTAGTGGGGGTAATCATTAATTAGAACAAGGAAGTCACCTCATCTTGTTGTTGTGAGGTACAATAGCACATTTCATTGTTCCTACTCATTGACTGTCGCTGTTACAATAGTTTTAATTATAGTAGAATTAGATTTTTTTTATATTTTCTTTTTTGACAAAATTCTCACATTTTACCCACCGACAGATCTAATGTAAACACATGAAAGTGCTAATGTATCTCTTTATGTGCTGCATGATTTATTTATTTTTTTGTTGCCTTCAAACCTTTAACTTTCCAATTTACTCTGAGAGCTGGTGCTATCCTGTGCTTTCCATCTCACCTTGAGCTTTTCTCCTGTAAAATATGTATTTGATTAGTATAGGTGCTTTCTTTACATTGCAGAACAATAATGGTGTGTTTTGGTAATGATTTAGCTGGTAGGGGGTGCATGATAAAATGGCCTTAAGGCGGAGAAACGTGACTAAACCTTCCATTAAAGGGACCGGGTCATAGTTTTGTTTTTTTTTATGTTGGGTGCCCCAAGTATCGTCCTCCGCTTAGTGATTTTATGGTTTGGTCTTCCTGCAGGGTATGAAGAAACTTATACTGAGTCCAAGATTATTGGTAAGTGAAGTTCAGTCTAGTTGTTGGTGACCAACTTGACCTGGACTTTTATTAAAAGTATTACTGATGTAAAATGCAAATGCAAGAAATCCCAGTTGAGCAGTTTAATTTTGCTTTCTCAACTCTTTATTGTTTGAGGTTAGAGGATATGGCTCCAGGGCCGTGCAATAGTATTTTTGAACCTCGGAACTTCTCCACGTTTTATTTTACAGATACACAAATCCCAGGATATCTCATTGGGATTTTTTTTTGTGCTAGACAAACACAAAGTCTCCTATGATTGCCCTGTACTTTACTCCATCCTAGTTCAAGCTTCACTGACCCGAGAAGCATCACCACATCTCAATGCTGCCACCGCCTTGTTTCACAGCTACTGTGTTCGAGGTGCGTTGCATCGTTGGGTTTCCACCACACAAGGTTTTAAATGCATGTCACACAGTTCAAATTCCTCTGACCAGAACATTGTCCATCATATGTTTCTTATCCTCTACGAAAAAGGGCAAAAACTCTGAAAGAATGCAACTATTCTTGCAAAAGGACTTGTTGGAAAGAAAGCATAAATAAAATAAAATACACATTTCTTTTCGTCCCACAATATTTCTCTAATCAGTCGTACTAATTCTAAAAAGTAAAAATGCAGTTTTGAGTACAAATGAATGGAAAACGAAACGGTTAAGTCCGAGTAACTTGAGTTGACAGAAAGCGTTTCTAACGTGTCCTGCAGGAAGCCCCTCTCCTCGTTTCTGTCCTCCCGTCTATCAGGGCTCGTAAAGATGCCACCAGCTCACGCTCAGGGGAAGTAGTGGGAAGAGGGTGAAGAGTGCCTGATGGATATTCCTGAAGCCGGTGTTTCCACTGGCGTATTTTTATGTTTCTTTTCTGGGCGCCTAGGGTTTACCTTAGTTTTTTAATTGACCCAGAAAACTTAAACGATTTAAATGGGAGAAAAGAAAGAAAAACCATATTAAAGAGCTCGACTGGTGACCACACTTAACGCGTTGCTGTGTTTTAGCTACGAAAGCTACACGCTTTTTTCTTGTTCTCCAGTTCCATCGTAGAATCCCAGCTTCTCATCACTTTTTTTCAACCCCTTTCCTGAATGTCCTTTTTCTGGTGGATAATGTTTCATGTTTGCTGCCGTTTTAAAGCTCAGTGTATCAGCCCTTTGTTCTCTTTCTTCTTTGTTTTCCTAAAATTACAGACAAAATTCCTGGCTTGTCACGAGAAGGCTCCCCACAGAGTGCGACATCAAACAAGGTGAGCCACAAAGAAACGTCTGCTTAAATTTAAGGATATTTCGAGGGAAGTGGAGCATAAGAACCCTTTGTGTTTTTAACAAACAACCAACTTGGGCTTAAATTTGCTCATGCAAAACAACTTTATTAATCGGTCGCCCTGCTCTCTGCCTTCGACGCCTTCCAGCAGGGTGCATCTGGAACTTCTTAAATCCCATCCTCGCTGTAAGCGTTCAGTCCCACCGAAGCATGCTAATGGCTTTTAAAGCAGCGTTCAGCCGCAGCATAAAAAGCCATCAGGCCTGCACTGTTTATCTGTGGTATAAGCAGACTTCAGTCAGATGGACTGATAATGGTAAAGGAAAGTGGCTCAAGTGTTGACCAAGTTTTTAAAAACTACTTTTAGTGTACAGCTCCTGCCCAAATTGTAAATAGTAGTTTGTTTTGCTCATGTCATCCATCTTGAGCTGCGCAGAGGAGGGTAAATAAGATCAGATGTGATTGTGATTAGGGATCTGTGTGTGTGTGTGTGTGTGTGTGTGTGTGTGTGTGTGTGTGCAGCAGAGGCCACCCAGAAGCAAGGGGTTAAGTCAGTAGCCCGAGTCATAACTTTATCACATGATCTTGACCGCAAAGACAGCGGAGTCCCAACAGAACTCATTAAGATGTGTTTATGCTGTTTACACTGAACAATCGTTTCCTTATTCAGATCAAGAGTGTCTGTTGGACGTTTAATTTTTTTTTTTGAGACGTCGATGTGCAACACAGGTCTCGTAAGCAGCGTTCGGACTTGAATTTGAGAGGCTTCTGTATTTTACGCCTCATTCAGATCTTGAGCAAAAATGTAAATGCTCTGAAAGAATTGCTTGTTAATCACTTCAGTGTTTATTCCTGCAAGTTACATAGGTTGTTCATTGTTAGAATTGAACGATTTTTGCTACCAAAATGTTATTTTGTGAATCAATATTGGTCTTCTGGTTTTTTTTAGGAGTACTTAACTTTTATTTTTAACCAAATTAGAAAGGAATGAAAATACTTGTACACAGAATTTATGCAGTAAATCAGTAGATCATCAGTAGATTATGCAGTAGATCATCGTTGTGCTCCGATCTAAATCAGGGATTTTCCCTGACTGGGCTCTTTAACGCAGCCTGTTGAATGTGACAGACAGCCAATCAGAAAGCGTGGATTCTCCTCCTGCTTTCTGAGGGGAAATTACGGAGGGGAATCCCAAACAGCTGACACGGCGCAACCCGAAGTCCAGCGGACATTGGAGATGATACGTGGAAACAACATTAATGTTTATTCAACGTGCAAAGAATATAGAAATGACAAGGGGAGGAGTTGGAGCGAAATCGCTACTGCAGTTGATAAACCCGGTAACTTTTCAGCTGTTCTTTGTTAACGTGACGTAAATAGGTTATAATGATTTTCATTCAGTCAGGACTTTACGCTGACACTAGCCACATGCATTGCAGGTAGATTGTAGTAAAGCATTGATTAATGCCTGGTTTTAAAATTAGTTCACTGAACTTGCAGCCATTATTTTGTGCCCATTGTTGGACACCACACGGCAGGACCGAACCCGATCGAACCGTTATACCTAGAATTTCTGTCGGGTAATGTGTGGTCTGTCAGGGTTTGAAAATGGGCCGACAATCGGCCGACAGCTCTAAGATCGTGTAGGGTGCGCTGGGCTTTACACTAAGGAAATGAGGAAGGGAGGAGGCAGTGGAGAGCACCGGAGTTGAGCCTTTTTTTCCATTGAGTGTCATTAACAGAAAGAGAAAAAGGCCGGAAGAGAAGATAATGCCGATAATTAAAATGACGTCGATAGTTTTAATTTATCGTACGATTAATCGATTTATCGTTTATCGCGACAGGCCTAATACCACTAAATAAAATTAGCAACTATAAGCTTCCATATAATTTAATCTCTGCAGATCCAGTTCTTTACAGGGTTTCGGAGGCTTGTTGGAGAACATTAGTGAACTAACGGCATCATGGGTCAGAGAAACCAGTGAAGGTTAAAGCAAGGTTAAATTCTACAACATTATCTCAAGTTGTAGACATTGTAAAATCTCTCGTTATCCCAAAATGAAAATGGTACGGCACAGCTGCAAACCTACACTGACAAGGCCGGGCAATGAGAACATGATTCAGAAAAGCAGCCAAGAAGTTCATGTTTAAAACTGCAGCTATGAACAGCTCAAGTGGGAAAATCTGTTGACAGATAACGATATGTGAAAGAATTTTATACGCAAAAGAGCTCAAACTATTCCATTTACTGTTTGCATCCCACCCTGATCTTCTGTTTGTAGGTTTTGTAGTGGAAATTTTAGCAAAACACTTTTAAAAAATACAGTTCTAAAATGAAATGAAATTATTCAGAGAGGAAAACTTTTGTGTAATTGTGCTTCATCTCAAAAAGAAGGGCATTTTTCCAGCGTTCCCAACTACGTTGACTCTAACAGAGTATTGTTAATGGGTTATGAACAACATGTAGATGGCTTAAATGTCTGCATCACTAAATTAACAGAATTACAAATTTTTCAAGCATCTCAGTTAAACAGTATTCCATGTACGGTAGAAGAAAACAAAAAGAATCATTCCATAGGTTAAAAAAAACACATCTGCAATGGGGACCCATACTGGTTGGCCTTTAGTCATTTAATTTCTTTTTGACGTTCCGAAAACGTTATCCCAAACTGCTTTTGTAGCGCCGACCTCATTTCTCTAAAGTGAAGCTGAGAGCAGTTGACTTGTAGCACTTTACAAGTCTGTGGTGAGTTTACTTTAATCAAAAATCCAATGAAACGACTATATTATGGTCACAATGGTGTTGTGGTTTCAGTGAACCAGTTCAGGAGAGGTCTGGTCTACCACAGCCACAATCAAGAGCTGCTTTTTCATTTTTGGGACAAAGAGAGAGAGTTTTAAAAACGGAGAGGACTGTGTGCGTTTTGCAAGAATATATTTAGTTGGAAGTATAAAAGAAAAAGCACAAACAGTTGGGTAACAAACGAGTTGTTGCAAGATACAAACATGCCTCTGTCTGACGCATGTCCCGTTCAATCAATGCTGTGATAAAAGTTTGTTACTGTCCCACCTCTCCACACACACACACACGCCGTTCTGCTGGGTTTGATCTGTGCTGCAGTGCATTGTTGATCTGCTCCTGGGGCACATGCCCATAACCTTGGCCGAGATGAAAGCCTTTTGCTGTGCACATTCAGTAAAGCTTGTTCTAATAGACTGGGTCACTGCCTGCTGTGGCCATTCTACACACACACACGCCCACGCACACGCCGACATACTCACACATAGGCAGGCTTTCTGGAGCCATCTCTGACTGAAGAGGAGGGTAACTATAGAGCAGCTCCACCTCTGGCTGTGAGCCAGGGTGGTCTATGGGTGGAGAGCTGGATTTGGAACAAAGGAAAGGTCACCAGGAGGTTCATCTCTGCACAAAAATCCTCTTTGTTGCCATTTCATATTTGACCACGTAAAATAACAAGATACTTGGATTCTTGCATCTTGCAGAAGTATTCTTAACCTTTGAACTTTTTTTAAAAAATTTTTTAAATTTCACAATCACAAATGAACTTCAGTGCTATTTTTTGGTGTAGGCCAATGGAAATCTGTGCAGACATATGACGGTGAATGAAATAAATGAACCACAACAATAAATAGAAATAAAGAACTGAACTGCCGTGTGCGTTTCTATTTAGCCACCCCGAGTCAGTTATTTGTATAACCACCTTTTCTGCAATTAAAGCTGCAAGTCTTACAGGGTAACTCTGTCGGTTTTGCCCATTTTTGAAATCTTTGTTCGTTCTTTGTTGTAAGATATCTCTAGCCGAGTCCGACCAGGTAGAGAGAGTCTGAACCCGTGTTCAGAGATTTCCACAGATTCCATCATGTTTCATGGTGGGGAAGCTGTGTTCAGGCTGAAGGTTTGTGCTCTAATATGATCAGTGCTGCTATTTTCCACGGCAAACTCTAAACAGGATTTCTTACCGCTTATTTTTCCAACAATGGTTTCTCTGGACGTTTAGTTTGTTCCATTGCCAAATTCTCCCGCATTTTCTCCCAACCTCTTTGCTGCTTCTCTGATTTATGCTCCCCTTGTCTGGTTTAGGTGGGCGGCCTCGTCTTGGTGGGTTTAGAGTTGTGCCATATTCTGTCCGTTTTTGGGAGATGGATTGATTCTGTGTGACATGTTCAAAGCCGAGGGTATTGTTTCATAACCAAACCCTGCGTTGAACTTCACCGCAGCGGTATCCCTGATTTGTCTGCTGTGTTTCTTCTTCTTCATGACAATGTTTGTTCACTAATGTCTTCTGAAAAGCCTCTGAGGCCTTCACAGAATGTCTCCATTTCTACTGAGATTAAATTAACAGGACTTCGAAAAGCAGTGCTGAATAGGTTGCGCTGGATTTTATTTCAGGGTATTTGAGTAAAGGGCGCTGAAAACGAAATGCCACTTTTAAAAAAAAAAAAAAGTTTATCTGTTTGTTTTCACTTCACAACTACTTCATGTTGATCTTTCACATAAAACTCCTAGAAAATTGAAGGAAGTTGGTGGTTAAAATTGGGGAAAGGTTTGTTTCTACATTTGCGAGGTATCATATGCTTTTTCTGTTTCATTTTTGATATATGTAGCAATAGCTTCTACAGTTTAGCAATTATTCCTACAATATCAACTTATGGTAAAGCACTACTTTCTCAGTCGGCACTAGTGCTTGGAGAGTCTCATGTTTGGAAAATCCTTGGCAATGGCGACAATACATCTCCAATAAATGCAAACTGTTAGAACATTGGAAACATAAATCTTAATTCAATTTTAGAACATGCAGGCATGTATGTTTGTCTAGAAAAGTACGCTAAAAATATCTTGGAATGAAAATGTCTTTTTGCTCTTATGTGTTTTTTGTTGCCCGTTACATATACTCTAAAAATGACCACATTCACGTTATTCCCCATATGTGGAAAAAATAAGCTTTGACTTGAGAGCAAAGCTAGTTGAGCTTTTTTTCCCCCAGCCACTTAAAATAAGGCTCCGTTATGGTTGCTTTCATTATTAACTCGAGCAAAGGAGGCCGAAGCCTGACAAATGTGATCTTTCATACGTGCACAAGCGTGTACGCAGGACTTCTCCCTGGAGCTACGCTCGGCAATGACTAGGAAGGAATAATTGGATGATTCCTTATGAGTTGTGCTTTTCATTTTTAGACCGCAGCCGGACTTGATGCTCCGTCGCTTGTAATGTCTTTACTCGAACTTCTAGGAATGAACGATGACTTGGTCCGTTGCCCGTTTCCCCTGGATGAATGAGCGAACTTTAGTCCTGGTCGGGCAGTTCTGCTCCTTGCCCGTCAAACTCTCGTAGAATCAGGAAATGAGCAGGAATGCGTCCCAGTTTACGCACAATTTCCAGTCTGCTCAATGGAAGGCTTGATTTTGTTGCGAAGCTTCCCAATTTCTGAAGTTCCTGTCCAAAACCGGACAAGTCAATGAGTAGAAACCGCTTGAGTATTATTAGATTAGCTTTGATACATAATGAAAACATCAACAGGAATCCTAATGTTCCCTTTTGCTTTTCTTTGTAGATGTAGTTCAAAGTTGAGCTTACTCATTTGTCATAAGTGACTCCGACTTTTCATGTTGGAAAAACTGCTGTAGAGCTAAGTTTGACCTTTTTACTATACTTCATCAACTTCGACTTCCTATAAAAGAAGTAACAGTAGGTCAGGTCATGGTGATCCACTGATGCTGGGCTTCAGGTTACTGACCCACATTCCAAGTCTTCCTTTGGTTCAAAGTCACTCTTAATCTGCTTTTCAGTTTCTTAGCTTCCTTTAAAGCCAGGATTCACATAAAGCTCTCTTCTCCTCTCCCTACAGGAGGAAAGTAATCCTCCAGAGGCAGAAAAGGAGGAACCAATCGTGGCTCCGGTCACTGAAGACAGCAAAAAGTCTACAGAGAACCTAGAAGAGAGGCGAACCATGGCCATCGCAGCCAAAGCCAAGGAGATAGAAAAGGTACTCATAGTGCAATGCATCTACTTAGAGCTAGTGATCTGCCATTTTTAAATGTCATAGTTTAATTTATTGTACTACACTAGAAAGGTGCTGAGATAGAAGCATTTACTTTGCACTGATAAGGTTAATGAACAGTCTTTTCAGGATGTTTTTAGAGCTAACCTTAAATCATTTTGATCTGATTTGCAAATGAAAATAATACTACTTAGGATAAACTAAATAAAAAAATAACACTGCTAATGAAGCTCATGTATTCTGCTAATTCTGTGTAGAAACTCAAGATTCTACACAGAATTAGTACTTTGTACAGATTCAGTACTTTGAGATTCTGTGTTGCTGCAAATGCTGCTATAATGTTCTGAAGCTCAGAATTTTTTTTTGTTTTCTTCTCTACTTTCGCTACTTATAAAAGTGTCGCATTGTGTTGTAACTCTAGTAACAGTTCTGACATAGGTGCAGCTGAACAAAGCTTGCCACTGAGCAAAGTTTGGGACTAGTTGTATACGCACAATAAACGAAAGGATATATGTTTAACAGAGCTTGCAGCACCCCAGGCTAAAGGTTCCAGACCTGCTCACTTGTCTAATGAAGGCCGTTCCCGGACCAGTGAACGCTACCGTTGGTTTACTTGAAACCATTAAATCCTGAGCTAACTCTGCCCTGGAGGACACATTTCACTCTCTCACGTCGCGCTGCACCAGCGAGCCTGCAGCTTTGTTGCAGTGCTGTTGCTGACGCCGCGGCTTCCCTCCTGCTTTACAGCCCAACTGTTTAGTCCTTATGGTCTCATTCTAACTCGCACTACAGGCCACTTTAATTGCCTCCTCTCCCTGGTAAGCAACATAATCTCGCATTGGAAGATTTTGCAGGGAGAAAAATGAACAAAAGCATAGAGTTCTTTAACACGTTTCAATGTGTCATTATGCTAAATTAATTAAATATTTCTATACTGATACATGTGGCTGACTGTAGGTCAGATTTTTCATTGTAATGCAACATTAAAATGTTGCATTAAAGAATGTGAATGTTTCAGAATGTGTCCTGCTTTATGTTATCAGAGTTCTTTGTCAAATAACAGTCGGGGGCGGGGGGGAAAGAAACAAATTAAAATGGGGGAGCCTGGTGAGGGAATAAAATATTTACTTGGTGTTTTTTTTTTTTTTGCTTCTGCAACTCCAGCTTTTTGTTCTGTCGTTGCTCTCTGAAGCTTTTATGATTTCCATATTTTGAAGGTGGTTTTTCATAAGAGAGCAGACTGTTGGGACATAATCCTGCCAGACAAAAGTAACTTAATCAACATTTTTCATAGAGTATACATCTCTACTGCTTTCTTTCTTTTCCTCTTAATTAGTGAATTCATTTTAGAACAGTCGGCGCTTCTGTACACCAACTAAAACCTAAAAGCTGCTTTCACACAGACTTTGCACCAGCAGCTATAAAACGTCTGAGAGCACTCGTCAGGTCCGCTGGCCATAATTTGCAATCATCCCTTTAACGTGCAGGTAAACTCACTTAGTTTATTTTACGCTGTAATAATACAATTACCCTCACTTTTGCAGTGAGTCAAAACAGTATTCCTCCTCACATGACGAGTGTGGGCCACATGTTTGGTTTTCTGCTCTCCGTTTTGATTTAGTGCCCTCACAGACACAAACACAAGCAGCTCCTAAAAACACTCAGCGACCGTCTGACGTCGAAACCTTAACGGGCCGCCTCAGTCTTGAAGCTAGCTTGATCTGAAACTCGGCCAAAGTGGTTGGAGTGAGTGACAAGGCATGCAGGCTATAAAAGGGTTAGTTTTACTCCTCAGTGCCCAGGCTGTGGAACAAAGGCAGTTTTATATCGTTGGGTTAGGAGTATAAATAGATTTGGCCGCAGAAGAACTGTTGAGCGCTTCGTCTGTTTTTGTTAAAAAGATTGCAGAGCTGGATGGGGATGGTAGTCCTGGTTTTCAGTCTGTCTTAATCTACATTCTTTGGTGAAGGGGAGATACAAACACACAACCTGAAAAGTTTATACCCGCCTTCAGAATATCATGCTTGTTGTCATGTAAATATGAAACAACTCCAATGATTTTGTTACATAAGTGTGCACATGTATAAATACTTTGGTTTATAGATCTTCTGATCTCACTTTCACATGTCTTCTTGAGTTCAGACTCTTAAATTATTATGAATCTGAATATCTTGTCACTGTTAGGATTTTACTGATGGTTGCGGAAAGGTTTCCATTGATCAGCAGAATCATAAAGATTTATTGAGCTACTGGCATTCTAAGCATCTGATTATTCTCTGCAAAGCTGCCAAAACAATGACAGATGAGTTTATGCCTCTTTACAGTGTCAGCAAAGAGGTGCTGTAAAGATGAGAACCTTATCTATGTATAAAGTGCTCTACAGAGAGCATAGAGCTAATGTTACCAGTTGTAATAGTTACACTTGTGCTAACGTTAAACTGATAGCTGTTGTAAATTTAGATACAGTCATAATGTACATTTTTTTTGCACTGTGCATGTATCCGGTAGCAATAGAAAACCTTACTATTGTGTGATAGATGTTGGATTGTATTGAAATTACTTCTAATTATGCAGATTTTTCTTGCAACTTTTTAAAAATACTTTTCCCCCTTAGTTTTTTTTTTTAATTCTAATTTTACCAAAATTTTCACATTAAATATGGATATATTTTACAGTAATTTTGTCTGAGTTTTGGATGACGTGAGGAGTGTAAGTACACAAGAAATCTTAAGAAAGAAGCTCTAATTCTGTCGAGAACTACTTCTTTTTTTCCTGATTGGATAACCGGATGGATTTTAGGAAGTGGGACTCATTTCCAGCACATTGTTTTTTTTTAGGAACGGCTTCTTCCTGCACTCATAGAAGCCGCTGTCCGCACACTGATTGAACGCATCCTGAGCGAATAGTATAAATGGTTAGCTGCTGAGTGAGACCGTCAGACGTTGTATGAATAACATCCCAACTCATGTTATACATACACAAGGTGTGTATGGAACACACCCAGTTTAAAGGACAGGGTGTGTTTAATTTGTGTCGCCCTCTGGTTTGGAAACTGTATCCTGATGACCAGCGTACGTTTCCTCTGAAGTGATTGATGTGACTGTTTCTTCCTATTGTTAAAGTAAATCATTTAAAAACCAACACCACTTTTTGTCCCCTCCCTCTGCAAGTATTTGTAGAAGGTTGGGACTTATTGGGTCCAGGTCGTATTAAGCAAACAGCTTAATACTAACCTGAAACACCTGTAATTTTTTTTTGGGGGGGGGGAGATTTTGTTTTAACATATAGAATGGTCTAGCCAAATCCTTGACTTCAACCAGCAAAAAGTTTAGTTACTATTCTTTGGTTCCTGTCACAAATAAAAACAGAAATATGCTAAAAGCTTGCTAATGGCTACCAAAAACTTTGTGGTTTCTTCACAATATGCTAAGGAATGTTTCACCAAAATACTAGGAGGGAGGTGTATATACACTTTTCAGCCTTCAGATATAATTTTGATCTTAAAAGGATGAAAGAAAAATCCACAGTACATGTAAACTAATACAGCCAGTGTTCACTTTTAAAAAATCTCACGTTTTCCCACAAGGCTTCTTACACAGTCTAAGAGAAATCTTTAAATTCTAGACTCGATTATTCCACTAACTGAAGGATGCAAGTAATAACTTCTGGTAAATAACAGACGTTATCTGACATTCAGATTACTACTTTTGTCCTAGATTTGCTGCAACAAAACATGCGTTTAAATCAAACTCATTGATTTATTTACTCCTTTTTTGGCTCTCGAGTTACACACACAGTCTCTACTGTAGAGAAGGATGGAGTCCTATAAATAAGTTGGTGAGTCAGGGCGCCCCGCAGTGCAGAAGCCGCTGTTGGTGAATAACTGAAAGTCTGTCTTGCCTGGCCTAATTTACAACACACAGCCTGATGGGCACATACTCGTATTTGTGCATTTTTACATGAACTGTGTTTGTGAATCAGCCCTCTAGCTCATTTACTTGTGTAACATCATCAGTGTCTGTGAATTCATTTTGTTCTGACTCAAGAAAAAGAAAACTCTGGGATAGATGAGACTGACTAGCTAATTAAATGTCACGTTGTGTCGGTTTTTTTGGCCCATAAATGCAATTATTTAACCTGGATAACCTGTTGGCACAGAACGCTTATATGTTGGAAAATTGCAACATATATTCATACATGTTGGTTCTGTATTTTTCACATTTTGTCAGTTATAGCCAATGTTTCTTCTGGAATGAGTTTCAGTCAGACTGGATGGAGTGTATTTTAGATATGCCTTCTTTTTTTTGTTTTTTGTTTTTTTTAACCCATCTTTCTGCAGGTTCTTATATTTTCTTTGCAGTTTTAAACTGTATAGCAGTCCATTCCTGAATTGACAAGTTCAGAAGTTTTCTAAGAAAGCTGTTCTAACTACAGATGCTACAAAACTGTTGAATAGCCCTAGAATACACTCTGAAAATCAGAACTCAAGTTTATCATTGTTTGTTTGTTTGAACCTACAGACAATAAGACTTAACTCATTTTAAAACAGCTTTTAACATTGATCCCCAAAATGACTTAAAAATAAAATAAAATCTGGAAACTGAGTGTGCAAAAGTATTGATTTGGTCTGGTCTTTGACTGGGCGGTTCTTTTTATCTATCTGAATAATTCCATTGTTGCTCTGGCTGTGTGTCTTGACCAATCCAGCTGGGTGTTAAATCCCAGCCACAGTCTAAAGTCTTCTGCAGCATCTAAAAACTTTTTGCTTTCGGGATTGTCCTCCATTTAACCATCAACTCGGGACAGCTTCCTGCTACAGAAAGACATCGTATTTCACTCTGGGGTAATATCCTTTTTAATGAAACCTTCACACAGCTGCTAAATTTATACCGAGATTAAATTGCACACAGACCGTTTGCTACGTCCCACTAAAATAGTTTGTGGTTGTAGTTTGTTCAAATGTGAAAAGTTGTAAACAGATTAATGCTTTTCCGACGCAACGTTTATGTTTTACCACTCAAACGTGTGTAGAAAAGATAGTCACTTTATTGTGGAGAATTTTGAAGCACAGAAATGTCCTTTGCTCATTTAACGCCCAACGTAAACCTCTAAACACCAATTAAATGTTTTTTTTTTTTTTATTGTTTCTCAGCTTGTTTCAAGTGGGCTCATTAAGTACAAGAAAAGAATAAGTCTTTTGTGTTCTGACACTGCTTTGCATGTGTTCACACCAGAGGAGTAAGCTCGAGTGTAGTGCTGTGAAGTGTTTGCATCCAGATGACGGGTAGAGAAGAACGGAGGCGGTTCCTCACCCCCAAATTAGAGGCTTAATAATATATGAAAATATATGAAAACTTCTCAGTTTTTATTACAGCAAAAAGAAAGTAATCAAACTTCCCTGTCCTTTAGGTCTACAGGCAGGATTGCGAGACGTTCGGAATGGTGGTCAAAATGTTGGTGGCAAAGGATCCCAGCTTGGAGAAGCAGCTGCAGGTCCCGCTCAGGGAGAACCTCGGGGAGATACGCGAGCGCTGCCTGGAGGACCTCAAGCATTTCATCAAAGAGCTGGATGAGGACGTCCGGTTTCCAGAACCCTTCGTCTGTGACTCTGTCACTCCTGCCATGACCCAGAAACTCTTAAAAACCGGAGTGAACCACAGCTAATCCTCTTTCTGGTGCGCTACGTCTACGTCCGCTCCGATTAATGTGAGACTGAGAATTTTTATTTTATTTTTATTTTTTTCGGATTAACAGCTCAGATTTAGGATTGCTGGACTTGAATATACTGCAGGTCACAGCAACCTGAGGAACTCATCGCAGGAGCGAACAGTGTTATTTTTGAATGGACCATTTTTACCTTCAAGTTTTCTATGAAAAATGTAAAAAAATTAAAGTTTTTTTGTTTAAATATTTAAAAACTGCAAGTCCTCCATGGCTCTTATGATGTTTAGTATGCCATTCAGTTTTGAAGCATGATCTCACATTTAGAAAGTTTTGTTTTCTGATGTGTAACTTGAATAAATATGTATCACTCGGTGCTGCAATAGACAGAAATCAAGTCGTCGTAAAAATTTGTACTGTTAAAATATTTGAAATTGCCTTTCTCAATCTGACATTTATGAAAAAACAAAATGCACAAAGCTTGACCATTTTTTGATATTCCCGAAATATACTAAAAGTCAGATCCATCCTTCTGTCTTGCAAAGATATAATCTTTTCCATTTTGAAAAGTGGCTAAAAAGGAAAAAGGTCTTTCAGATTCATACCTCAGGGAAACCAGAAGTTATGGATTACTAATCGAAAGTTTCTAGATAGGCCTACTTAAAGTAAAAAATCCTCATGCAGTTCATGTGCATTCTCAGAGGTATGAAGATTATCACACATTTACCTGAATGACTTGGCACGTTCCATTTTTCCCCCCATTTTAAGAACTTTCTAAGCAAATTATGTCTCGTATGTTTGCAGAATAGGAAGTCGGGGATGTCTCCCCATTTTGAAGTTACAAAGAGAAATTTCCTGGGGTTTTTTTGTTGTCCCTTTTTGTAACTCAGCGACACAAGAAGTCATGGATCACTCGTAAAGTTTTCTGACGAACCTGATCAGCTTAAAAAACTAGAAATTAAAGACGATACTTCAGCTGTGTGTATTTAGAAGGAGAAGTGCTTAACTTTTATTGAAAGGGCTTTTGTTAAAGAAATTGTCATTCACTACCAAGTGAATGACTGTCACTTGGTAGTTTTTATAAATCCTCACCCGACCGTTTCAGTTTTGATAGCTTAAAAAAAGCTGTATGTGTAGATGTGGCTATCATTAGCAAGCAGCTTTTCCTTGTAGCCATGTCTTGACTTATAAAGGAGCAAAGACTGCCTGACTTTGAATTCTTATCTTTGACTGTTTCCCGTTTTGAAGAGTAAGAGAAGTATGCGTTTTTGTCACGCATTTATGCACCACGAGAACGGGAAGTTGAGTTTTGTTTTCTTGTCTTTTCCATTTTTCTTTTGGCAACTTTTCAAAGTGGAAAAGAATCTTTAAAAAAAGATGACTAGAAAATTGTTGCAGGAGAAGGTTCTAGAATGAACATAATTTTTTTGTGGCCAAAATCCATAACTAGGAAACACTCCATTGAAGTGAAGGTATTGGTTATCTTTTTGCAAAAGTTACTTTAAAACTGGAAATAACTTGGTTGTCCTTTAACTTAGAAAGATCTATAGTAAGTGTTATATATATATATATATATATGTAAAGTTTGCTGAATTTTTTAGTAATTTCATCTTGTGGGATCAAGTGCAAATATTGGGGAAATATGGCAAACCGGTAAAACCTTGTCCGTTTTTTTTGTTTTTACTTTCGCTGTCTATAGATACAGACATGTTTGAGTAGCTTTCTGTGTTGTAGCCATTTGCTGACTTTTGAAGGTCAAGACTACCTAGCTTGCATTACTTTCATATTTGCTTGTTTTCCCCTCTTATTTCAGTATTTAGGAAGTTTGTCTACTCGAAGTCAACATTAGGAGAAACAAAAAACATTATATGTTACAAATTGTATAACCCGATTCACGCAGAGCATACTTGAACAATTGGAGAAAAAATATTTATTGCAATCACCTTTACATCACAGAGCGTACGTTGGTTATCTTAGAGCAATGCTGCTGGTCGGGTGCAAATACAGGTGTGTTGCTGCCGGTTCTGTACTGGTTTGTGATTACATAATATGGAAGGTGTTGCAAACATCAAACAGGAATAATGTGGCCTTTTTCTGTGGACAACTTGGTGATTCTTCTCACTCAAGCAAAACAATTTTTACGCTTTTAAAAGAGTATAAAATACTAGAACTGAAATTTTAACTTATTATTTACATTTTTATGTTGTCTTAGTAAACATTAAATAGTTATTTGGTTAGTTTCTTGGCTCTACTTGCATTGTTAACCTCTGGAGGGGGGAAATGTTTTTACCGTATACCATATTTACCATTGCAAAAATATTAGCTGAACATAAAATCCTCTCTTGGTGAAATTCCAAACTTCCACTGATATTCAAATCGTATCAATGTTGAACATTTTAACCAAGCTTTGCATACACATAATAAGTGTCTAAACAGCTCAGTAATGGCCTCTTTACAGAATATGACAGACCTAACTAAAAATCTTCACCATATTGCTTTGTGTAGTGCACTTCATAAGATTAATGGCATGGTTCGCTAAGAAATGATGCAGTTTTTGGAGCTATGGCCCTTTCTGCAACCAGTCTGTGAGCCGTGGCTGAGGGCCGTGAGCGCGGTCACCCTTGTTGGGTAGTCTTCTGCATAGTAGCGCCCAACCGCTCGAGGTTGTGGGATTGGTTGGCCAAGAAAATACCCCTCTTCCTCAGAGTCTGAAGATGATGAGGAGCAAGTTGAGCACCAGTCATCCTCATCTCTGTGGAGACCCATGAAATGTTCAAACCGTGGGTCATTCTGGTTTGAGCTACGGAGCATATAGTCAGATCGGGTTTGGGAGTAGGCCAGCGGCAGCATGTGTGTAGGGTTCTGAAGACGCATCGCACCATATGGTGGACTTACTATACCCTGCTGCTGAGGCTCAAACAGCCTCTGCGCTCTCTCTACCGGTACCATGTGAAGCGCGTTGTCCGAGCGGGTTTTGCGGCTCCTGTGGCGCCGGCCCTGTCGGTGGTGTTGGGGCCTCCCTCTGCCGTGGTGGCTTGTCGAGTGGCTTCTTGCTCTGCCGGGTTCATCTGGGCAGTACGCTCTCCTTTGTGGCTTCTCACTCATGGGATGTTTCATAACACTAACCTCAAATCCATCATTGTATCCATTGTCCACTGTGTCCTCTGAGAACTTCACCATTTGAGGAGGCCTGGATTGTGACTTGCTCCTCCTTAGAGCCGGAGCTTGAACAAAAGATCCAGGGAGGCCCTCTGAATGTGGAGATATTGCGTGAAGTCCTGTGGGAGCAGCAACCCTCATTCCAAGCCCTATCCCATTCTCTGACTCCTCAACTCTCTTTTCCATGTTGAGACTAAGGGAGTTTGCGCTGTGGTGTATGTGGGATGAATTAAATGTTCCCATGTTGCTCATTTTCTCACACTCGACAGTCATGGAAGAATCCTGGATGCCATGAAGGTTGTAGACTGTGGGTGCATCCCCATCCACTGATGCACCTAAATAAGAGTGAAGAAGGAATATTTGTTAGAATGTGTTTTTGAGATCAAAAGTAAGAAGAACCAAATTAAGACATTAAGCATTGTACATACCAGTGATGTTTGACAAAGCAAGGGAATCCATGGAGTCTCCAACACCCTTCTCAGCCTTCCTTAGCTCGTCAGCAATACACTCCAAGGAGTCCTCGTACCACTCCCTTGTATCTGGCCAAAAAGCTTGCTTTCCTACTCCAGACTGCTCTTGATCTTGGTCATACTCTAGCTCTTGGATCTTTCTTGCACTGGCAGGACCTGGATGGCTTCCATATGCTGAGTCTCCGAGGCCGTCCTGTGACTGGGCCCAGTACATTTCAGGTAGATGCTTCTTGTCCATCAAGCCTGGACTGAGGCTGTTGGCTCGAGACTGATCAGAAGTCTGGCTCTGGGTGGGACTGTTAGGGGCGGGGGACGAGGGGTTAAGACCCACAGATTTTGAATCGGACTTCAGCCAGGGATCTGACATACTTATTACCTGCGTTGAGTCACTGTTGGGGCTCGGTGATTTTAGGGACAGTGGCTGATGTTGGTGCAGCATGCCACGGTCACCAAACTTGAGCAGGAGCTGAGTCATATAGTCCTCATGCTGAGCCCACTCCTCTGGATCCTCCTCTCCACCGGCATCCTGTTCCTCCCGCTCCCTCCAGAACCTCTCCTCCTCCAGACCAAGACGAGTTAGCTTGCTCCCCACTATATCAATGTCCCCATCGCCATCTCTGTCCCCTTCACCCTCCCCAAACCTGTGCTCATAAGAGGTGACTGTAGTAGGAGAGCTAAACAGCTGTGACTGTCGCCACTGTTCAGCGGGCCTACTGCTTTTCCCCATGCGGACGCTCCGTCGGGATTCACGAGAGCGGGCTGACTGGAAAGCGGAATCTGATGAGTCTGAGGCATGTACATCTTCCCCCTGGCTGCAGGCCTTTGAGCAATAGATGCGCCCTTGCTTGGGTAAGAAGGGACAACCCAGCAAAGACGTCTTGCACTGGGCACAACAGAAGCACTGGTCTGTGGCGTGCCAGTGAACGCCTTCGTAGGTCATCTGAGCATGGTCAACACCTAGAGAAATGAAAGTAAGAATCACGTTACCGTAATCTTGTTTTCATGTGTCTGACCAGGGATTGATATAGAATCTTTTTCAATATGTTCCACATTTTGAGATATTAAAGCTGTAAATTTTACATTTGTAACAAGTAATTTGTATTCAAGGTGCTACTTAATAGATTCAGCTTTGGGCTGAATACAAATGCTTGCCACAAATTTAATGTTTTAACACTCAAATTCATGCATAGACATACAGTATGTTTGTCACAAAATTTTTCTCAAGATTTTCAGTATGACTTACCAATGTTTTCACCACAGGCCTCACAGTACTCTGCATACAGCGACTCAAAGCACCCACAGCAGTAGGGCCGTCCATTTTTCATGATGTACCGCTGTCCACCTAGCATAGTCCCACACTCAAAACAGGCAAAGTGCTTCATGTGCCAGTGACGTCCCTCAGCCTCGGTGCATTCATCTGCAAAGATGATCTACGTATATTCGCAAAACCATCGTTAGTTTGCATCAACTTAAAATACAGCAGTTGCTAGTTAAATAATCGGGCCAGTTACCTCGTCACAAGAAGAGCATCGAGGTTTCATGAGCTCTGAGTGGTGTCTCCCGCAGAAGATCTTGCCATTTTGATAGAAATAGATGAGATCCACCAGAAGCTCCTGGCACATGGAGCATGCAAAGCATGCCGGGTGCCAACAGGGACCCGGCCCTGCTCTGGAGGCAAAAATAGCCATCTCCCCTCCATTGATGCCGCCACAACACTGTCAAAGACAAACAGGAGGTAATATGTGTGATTAAGCTGCCAACGCTAATAGTGATAATTACTCTTCCTTGCAAATCTAAGTAAGGCGGATTGCGAAATAAACCTCAAAATAGGCATGTGGAATGAATTAAATCAGTAGACAGTGGAAAGTGCCAAACATACATGACAAACATTCTAATAAATGAGTGTCTTTAAAAGTTTATTTCAGTACATTTAATGAAAAGGGTAAAATACATACAGATTAACTACGCCTGGTAATTAAAGTTTTTATTCTATTAGAGTATGGCAATAAAAAAAAAAATTGTCCCTCGTTTGTCAATCCAATCATCATCACTCACACCCCTCCTCAAGTGGGGTAGGTGACTAAAGGTTATTGGTAAAGAAGATGACTGTTCACAAGCATATTCCTGAAAGATTTAGTGAAAGGTTAAATGAATTAAAAACAGCAGGCTTGAGAGGATTGTGAAGCAAACCCCATTCAAGCCAAAGTCTTTGTAGAGATTTCCAAGGTGTGAACTGTGGCTCAAGTGAGTGCTTCAAGAGCCACCAAAGACGGATGTATCTACAGCTGCGGCATTCCTTGCGTTAGACACCAGATCCAGCAATGCAGCTGAGCCTATATTAAAGCAAGATCGACTTCCTTCACACCTCAGCAGCAGCGTAGGCTGTTCGGCTCCATGCCACTCTGTACGAAGGCAGTGATTTATCCAAAGAAAAGCAACTCCAGGCGATGTAGTTGGTGCATATACTGTGCAGTACAAGGACATACCTGCAGCTCGGTGGCATTCTTATAGTAGAACTTCTTTTTTCATTGACATACACTTGTATATCTGCTATGTTTTAATTTTCGCAAAGAAGGCAAAAATGTAAAGGTGATCGTACCTTGAACATACTGAAGCTAAAGATTATTCGGGGACCTATACCATTTTTTCTTTCCTAGTCCAATCGTCAGTAATTCATAGGAAAGCACCTCTGGTCTGTAAAGTGGCCTTGGCCTTCTGACAAAAGGTCTCATGACTCCACAGAGATCGTTACAGCCTGCCTGAACATGCAGTCTTTATATAACTAGGCATATTTATAAGGCATTCATAGGGAGCTATGGGACAGCATGCCCAGCTGTTAGCCATTATGACCACTTTGGACAGACTGGGGCCTTCAAAACTGTGGTGTTGCATATCACTACAAGCCAAGCCTAGCAAAGCGATGAGGTTTGTGTTGTCATTAAACGCCCTGTGGTTGACAATAGCATATGTCTGCAGAGCTGCCATAAAGATATGCATGTCCGGTCCAACGTGTGTGTATGTGTCCGTTGGAATCCTGGGAGCATGTGTGTGACCTTGCATCCCCCCTCCATTTTAGCTTCTGTGTCTGAGTGGTGACAGACTGCATCTGAATGTTCGGGGAGGGGAATTAGCTTCATCTGCTCCCTCCTGGGGGCCTGGAAGAGGATGTGGTTGAGTCACTCTTCGCATCGGAAGCCGCATAACACCAATATTTACGTTTGGAGAAACGAAGGCAGGCGGGGTTTTTTTTCTTTCTGTTTTTTTCAGAAATACGATCAGCAGTACTTAATGTTTCTGTTTACGGTATCTGCAAGCGCAACTGCTTCTTGTCCTGAGCTCAACCTGACTTCATTCAAAATGTCAAGATGCCTCGCAACCAACTCCGCATGCTCTAATTACAGCACTTAATGTGGAATTACCTGCTTCATACTGTGACTCGTTTGGATAAAAACAGGATTTTGGGACTGTGCAAGAATTACTAATTAATCTGGCCACTTATTTGCAGTCTCTCACGCTGAGTTATAGATGGCAGACAGGAAATTGGCTGAGCTCCTCATGAGGAAAATGGCCTCTCTTCTTGGTTTAAACATGAGCCCTCCAATTTCCCTGTTTCCTCTCCTGCTCTAATGAGGAAGTTTATGTTAGTGATTAAAACGACTATATTAGCCAGTCAGGACCAGAAAAGGATAGTGGATCGGCTTCACGTGATTTAAATGGCTGAAGACCCTCCGGTTGGTTTCTCTGTGACTGTTATAGCACCTCAGCGCATGTGTGCACAATAATATGCCAGTGTGTGTGTGGGAGGCTCATACGTTTTCACAGCGAGTGTGTTGCAGGGCTCTAGGGAGGATCTTTGGCGTCCCTCTCCCCAGCGCCTCCCTCTTTCTTTGGGTGCTGAACATTTGAAGCTCCCTCTTTTCCTCCTCCGTTAACGACTGGCAGTAGCGCAACTGTAGGAAACGACAACAAAAAATGGAATTAAAAAGCATTAATGGTCAATTATTTACATTTTATGTTACAAGCAAAAGCTTATATCTACTTTCTCAGGAATTAATATGTGGTGGATAATTGAACTATGACAAACTGGTTTCAACATTTTTATGAGTAAATCTGAAAATTGTGATATATAGGGATTACTTTGGAGACTGTGTGTTTCTATCAGCATTGGTGATCTCATTAATGAGGCATCAAGTCTTGGACAAATTGCTAAAACTCAGTCATACTGGAAATGGAGATTCCACAAACAACTATTTTCAAGCCTAGCAACAGATTCTCAACTACATTTAGTTTTTGCCTTTAAGTAGGCCATTTTAATGCAAAAAATGTAGTTTACACCAACACATTCAGTTGTCTGAATGCTTAGGTTCATTGTTCTGTTGATTGGTGAACTTCTGCCCCAGTCTTTAACCTCCAACAGGTTTTCTATCAGGACTGCCCTATATTCAGCTCCATCCATTTTCCCATTAACTCTGATAATCATTCTCAAAGTATGACGCCGAATCCACCATGTTTCAAAGTGAGGATGGTGTGTTCAGGGTGTAAGTTTTCTGTCATTTACTGGCTTTTGAATATACAGTCACACAATCTATTCTGCTTTATCTCAGTAATGAGGATGCTGGATTTATTTAGGAATAAATTACATGCAGCTTGAATCTATTTGCTAATTAGGTGAGTTGGATTTCTATATGGGTATAGTAAAAAGGGGTGAAATACATATATATATATATATATATATATATATGTGTTGTTTTTTTAGCATTTTTTATTTGCACAACAATGCATTACTGTCTGTCTACTTAATGGATATGGCTGCATACCTTTAAGTTCAAAGCGAAAGCTAAATGAGCTCCAAGTCCAGCAGATAGCACTGCTTTCATCTGTGTGCTTGGGTGAAGCAGCTCCAAATATGGTTGTAGAAAGAGTTTAATTGAAGCTAATTCTCTGCCCAAGGCTGCTTTGAAAGGACGGCATTAACAATATACAAACCCTTCCTCTGTATTTAGAGAGGAGGATAAAGGCTCAGATAAAAGAGCAGGGCTGTCCTAACAACCAGCTCAGTTGATCTCTAAACAGCTAGCGATGCAGCCTCTGTCTCTTTCTCCTCTCACCCGCGCACACACACACACACACACACACACACACACACACACACACACGGCTTATCCCCTCCAAACCACTGCCGCTCCAGCATCACCTCGCCTCCCCAGGCTGCCAGCGCTGCTAGCAAACATCGTAAAACTGCTCAAACACTGCGAGTGTACCCGTTGTTCTCTCTTCCAAATGTGCATACACAGAGCACCCCTGCCAGCGACTCTTGTTAGTCAGCTGGTGATAACCCTCCATCATATCAGCTAATGTCAACTCCAGTATTGTAAGTGAGAAAGAGGGGAGCTGGTTTGAACATCATAAGCGGAGCAAACAAATGAGATTTGCTTTACTGTCACACGTTTGTATTTTGCTGCGTTTGAGGGAAAGCATCTGTTGTATAAGGTTTCTCTTTTAGAAATGTTGAGCCAGTTAATTCATTAATTCACCACCCAGTCCACTGTATTGTCCGCTTAACACCTGTGTCATGTACATGTTGTGTGCCAGGACTCTCCTCACACATCTAGAGCCAATGAAGCTGTTGACTGTGTATGAGTAGGCGCGTTTGCGTTTCAATTGGCAGCCTTTTGCTTGGGGAGATCCTTAACCTTAAAGATTTTGGATCTTTAGTTGTCACTAATTTCTTTGACAAAAACAGCTACAACCCAAGACCAGCAGCATATGTGAGGACGTCTCCAGTATCCTTTTTTTTTTTTTTTAAGAACTTCAGGACGATTTTGTGCAGCACAGTGGAATTTATTGATGGAGGATGTACTCGTATAATTCTTTACCAGGTTTCCCGGCAGTTCTGTAAGTGATTTCAATGGATTTACAATATATAACCTCGACTATCTGCGTAAAGTGTGACCCTTCTTTGGTTATTTGGGTCATTTTGTTATTGGTTAATATTGGTCATTGTGGGGACAAATCCTCAATTTTGGACTTACCAAGCATCTGAAACAGTTTCTTCTTTTGTTCAACTTTCCATCAATATTCTTGGATAGAGCAATCTATGGATGGCCAGCTTCAATTGCAAAGACTCTTTGTGACTTATCCTATTTGTGGATGATTCAATTGATATCATTAAGCCATGATCATAAAGGATAGCAGAAATAAATAGATGTCTCTCTTTAATCTACATAAAGTCTCCATAAAAAAAGGAAATTAAAGTTTCCTTATTTTACACCGCCTTCTTCACTCGTTTGCCAGCAGTTTTGGATGCAGCGGCGTCACTGCCCGACTTTACGTTCTTGCTTTGGGCTTTCTTCTCCGTTTTTGTGCCTTTGGCCGTTGCAGTCTTATTTTATATTTTGTTGCACAAAATATAAATAAGTCTTTTTTTGTAATATTCTACGTATTTGGGATTAACTCGCACATGCAGCTGGATGCTGCCTGTCAACAATGTCTGCATTTTGTAAGTGAAAAACTAAAAGGAGCCTGATACAAAAAGAAATATCGGTCATAACAAACAGAACAATATGAAAAGTTAGTTTTATTGTTGTCTAATTATGTATTTATTGTGTAACTGGAACATTTGCCCTGTTTCTTATCTGAATAATTGTGTTTTTCTTGTCACACGCTGAACAAGAAGCCTTTGTACCTCGTTGTCGTGTGGCGGGAGCTGGTAGAGGAGCTGTCTGATCCGGTGTTTCTCTCCTGGGCTGTTCACGTACGGCACTTTGTCTTCTGGCAGACAGGCGAAATACATCTGGACCTGGAGAAGGAGAGAGACACATGCATGAGCAGTTCTGAACCGTCGCCAGGCCTTACGGTAACTTCTTTGTTTTGGATTGCTTAAAGGCATTAAAGAGAGGAGAGTCTTAGGCTGTCAACCGGGCATATCGCTGTGTGTCTTTCTTTTGTGACTCCACGGGCCAAACATGTCAATCTATATCTAGTCACAGGCGCCCGACTGTGAAATCTCTTCACACAAAAGCAGACAGCGAGGGACTGTAAATGTTAATGTTTGCCTCGGTTAATTTCCCTTGACAGGAGAAACGGAAGCCGGAGCAAAAGGTGATTGCATGTCGTTGGAGGCAAAAGAAAACATGGCAAAGTATTTTCTGACTGAGTTGAAATGAATGTCTTTATCCTCAGTAAACACAGCTAAATGTGGATGAGCAGATGCTCAGTGTCGGGGCATGTCGGCGCAAAATATCCTTACTTGAACTAAACCTCCTGCTTATAGCAAACAATTTAGCACAATTAAACTCCAATTACATGTGTTGATTTTTCGGGCTTTGTCAGCAATTTATTCTACACTAAAATCAGATTGGTTTTCTAAAACATACCCGTAAAGACAAAGATTATATGTACATCTCTCCAAGTGGTCAGATTAAATCCCTTTGGAAGGCTGTTACCTGTTCAGGCCTGAGTCCCGGCGGCACCCAGGCGTACTCCTCGAGCACACAGCCAGAGTCGTCATCTGATGTGGAGCTCCTCTGGAAGCCCACGGACATGATCTTCCCCACTTTCCCCCCCGAGTGAGCCTCCATCTCTGGCCCTCGGGGCGCGGGACGCTCCCTTCTGTCGCTGCGCTCTAGGTTCATCGCGCTCAGGTGCTGTGAGGACAAATGGAACAGATTGGCGATGTAATGTTTGCAAAAGTGGCCCTTTATTTTTCAAATTCTCTGCCTCCGTCACATGTTTCTAACCTAATTATACACAAATGTCTGCGTTTTGACATTTTGTCATTCGTTTGGTTGGAGTATTGCTGATAGTGGATTTTCTCACAGTTATTGTTTATCAGTTGCTTTCAATCGGTCAATTTGCCATTGTTTATTTTAGTGTCCCTATAAGATAAGTGCCTTTGCCCTGGCGGTGTTGTAAGGGTTTAACTTTCTGGCTGAAAACAAAACATTCGAAGAGCAAAGAACAAACAGTGAAGTAAAAACAGTTTCTCCTCAATTTAGCGCCGAGCCAGTTTACATGTCAAACACAAGAATAACAATTGCAGGGGCGTAGTGCAGAGGTGGCCAACGGGTGGCTACGGCCACAAGATCCTTGGATTCTAATTGGATTAGGGTAGATTAGAAAGCTACTTTCATTATTGAATTGGCACAAAAGGAACAAACATATTTTACAAAGTTTTAAAAAGTTGGTTTATCACAAAACATAAAGAAAACCTAAAAAAATATATAAATTAAGACAAGAATTAACACGAGTCAGAGTAATAAAATGTAGTGATTATAAATTAGTATCTGAGTGAAAATGCTGTTAAATTTAGATAATCTACAGATTGCTTATAGAGAAGAACAAAAAATCTAATAATTCAAAGACCCTCTACAACCAAACATGACTTTAAGTGGAGTTTTAAAGGGACTTCTATTTACCTGCATCTTCAAGGAATTAGAATATAAAATTCCCCACAATAAATATTAACTAAAGGAAATAACAGACAACATACAATGTATAACCACTATGAGAATACCATATTGACTAGACATAAGTGCAAACAGTTCAAAACTTAATTATTTTTTACAGTACACACAACTGCTCAAAGAACCTTATAATTCTTCACACAGAGATTTCTATTAGATATGACAATATGACAGTTATAAAACCTGAATTCATCTTGTGAAATACCAAAAAGATAACATTTTCAGGTTTTTTATTTTTTTGGCTTAAACATAAGAAACCCTAAGTCTGGAAAAAAAGATGCCACTCCCAGTCTATTATACATTTTATCCATTGTAGACCCAAGTTGGACAAAAACTATCAGACAAATCGTTCGCATAAAACGTAGTTACCATTGAGATGCACACAATATAAACAAATCTAATGTTTAGAGCCTGACATGAAATGCAACACAGCACAGCTTCATTTTATGCAAAATCCAACAGTCTGAACTGAATCCCGTGAAACTATTCAGACGCAACAGTTTACAAAACTCAAACTGCAGCAGGAATCTACATGCAGGAGCGTTGCAAACGGATTTTGTTCTATGAGCTGGAAAAAAAAACAAACAAAAAAAAAAAAACGGTTGGACCAGCTAGTGCTTGGAGGGCCATCAATTCTTTCCCCAACTCCGTCTCACCCTCCTCCACCTTCAGCAGTAGCTTTCTTATCTCGCAGCGGCGGCTATGTTCTCCAGGTCCCTCAGCCTGATAACAAGAGCTAAAAGTGTCGAAAAAGCCACTTTCCCGTGCAGACAGGACCCAAACTCTGCATCTTTCCCATGCAAATAAAGACCAGAGTTGTCTGTCTGGGTGAAAAACAGACAGAAACCTCACACGCCCACCTCAAAACTGTATGGAGATTAGATGCTTTACATAAGAACAGAATTTTGAGGGACAATCACGTCTCGGTAGTTTGCGTTGAGCTATAACTATCAGTGTGAAATTTCAATGCCTCTAATTACACTTGTAAAATTCCTCACCTGTGAGTCGCTTTGGATAAATGGGCCGCGTGTCGACATACAGGGACACGTAAATTTCAAATTGTGAGGTTGTTCTATTTGAGGATTCTCATGTCATAGTTTTGTTCGTCGTGCTTTTCTCTCATCTGTATTACAACTACTAGCGCCACTTCCAAAATTGTAAGTGTAAATGAATCACATCTGTAGAAATCTCCACCGACATACTTTTAGGTAATAAATATTTCACTTTATTTTGTGCTAATTGTTTTCATTTTCTAAAAGAACAATAAAAATGTTTGAAGCTATAAAAATAACCTACACTTAACAACTCTGTATTACATAAAGTATCACCCCCAGGCTTCCAACATCACCCCAGGAACAACACTCTGGGCACAACAAGCATTCCTCCAATTAGCATACAAGGCGGCAGAACGTAGAACTTACAGATAAGAGTCGTAGTTTAAAGCAAACCTGCAGCTCTTATCACAGAACAAAAAGGAATGTGTTCATTGCTTTGTTCCTCGGTGGCTAATCTGTAATAGTGAGATAGACGGTGTTATCAAGCAGGAGCTTTTCTCTTTACTCGTCCTTTATCATCTCATCTTAACCAGTTAAGATCAACAAATGATGAGATTAGATGAAAAACATGTTTAAAAAATAAGTTTGCGTCATTAATTATTGCTACAATTCAGCACCCTCTAAAATTAATGGTACCTTTGCTGCAAAGCTGCCAATAATCAAATTCATTTTTGATTGCGGTTACATAATCTGACAGCGGAGCAAATCCAACTTTTAATTTGAGCGTTGTGTTCACTTGAGGAAAGATAATGACACAACAGGAAATAAGTGTGATAAGTAAATGATAAATGAATGGCATGAAACCCAGTTACAGTTTCATGCTACGCAGATGACATTGTTATTTATACAGCACTTTGTCCAACATAAAATGGGCAAATTTCCAGAGATGAAACAATTATGTTCTAAAAAAATCTAACAAAAGCTATATTTAATTACTTTGATTACAATTGAAAATACCAACTATCACTCTAAACCACAGAGGAATAATTAAATAAAAGAATATATATATATATATATAACAACCAAAATCATATAAGAAAAATAGGGCTGGATTAGGACCCAGGTCATCTTGATAATTTAAATAAAAATCCTGGTGTCCTCTGCAAGAAAATGAAAATCACTCTGTGCCGTATGTTTTATATCAATGTAATGACACAATATATTATGGCCACTGCGACACATTTATCTGTGGAAGAAATCTCCAAATCTCAGAGCTGCTGCAAGGATCAGTCACTTGGCGTCACCAATCCCCATACCTACCATTTATTTTAAAGCTTTTGAACCTATCTACATGCCAATAATTTTGGGAGGTGGAAAAATTTATATTTCTCATGCAAAAGTAGTTTTGAGTTACCAAACCTATCATGTATTTTCCATCCTATGTACTTTATACAAAAGTTATAAATAAAAAAATTATAATTAAAAAAAATCCCTCATTACTTCACTTTGACTGAACTTGAGGTGGTTACGCCCTCGTTCATCACTGTCACAATGTGCGTCTGCCATTCAGCTCCCCTGCCTCTCATCCCGCAAGCAACAGGGAAAAGGTGACTGCGGGTTCCTGAGCCAATATACACAGCAACTCACATTTCACCATGTCACCACTTGGCAATAACACAATGGCTGTCTTTGTCACAAAAAAAAAAAAAACACAAACAAAAAGGTATTCCTCTTCAAGATGTGGGCAACTGCAGAGGTTGAGGAGTTTGAAAAGAAAAAGTTATTTTCTTTCTTTTTTCAAACAGCCATTTAGAGTCACAACGCTGCATTGAAGTAAACACAGGCCAGATGTAGTTTTTTTTCAACTTAGCTTGCAAACTGAAAGCATATCAACAAAATACATCCCATTCCCCTTTTTTTTTTGGCGGGGGACAAATATAAATACTAATAGTATGCCAAAAAATAATTGTTGTGTTTATATAACTTTGATTGTGTCATATAGTTTTAAATTGTAATAATCTTGGTCAGTATACGAGTGTCGCATTTCATGTCAGTTATGTGGAAAATACCTGGAACTGTTCACTGTGCTAACTTCCGAAAGCAGGTTGTTGAAAACGTGAATGTCTATAGCATACAAAAGTAGCAACAGGGTTTAGTGTAAAAAATAAACAAATTGACTAAACTGCTACTTATCCAAACATCCTACTTCTTTTCTAACTTCCTCTAGCAGATGGCTGTACTTCAGTGCTTGCTTGCACCTCAATAAAATCAATAGGCATTGACAAAGCATGTTGCCAAATGACAAAAGAATAAAAACATACTATACAACTCCATGACTTTTGAAGCAACAATTAATTTGTTTTAGACTGCTACTTTTCTAAGTTCCTGTAGGAGTTAGCTGTGCTACCACTAGCTTTTACCGACACAGAAACAATACATACATACAAATGGTTGCCACATGACCAAAAAATAAATGGCTAAACAAATCGTGAACAATTTCAACCCATTTAACAGTGTTTCATAAAAGTACCAAACTTCCACTTTTCTAGCTTTCAGTAGCAGTAAGCTGTACTAACACTAACTCCAAGCTGAACTGAAACAATGAACCGAAACAAAGTTAGTTGACAGGTGGCAAAATAACTGAACAAACTGCTAACAAAGCCATGTGAAGGAGTGTTTCACTTTAGTTTTTAACAAGAAAACATTTCCACATGACAAAAATACAAAACAAAATGCTTTATGTGTTTTCGACTGCTTTTCTAAGTTACATTAGAGGGTAGCTGTGCTGACGTTCTAATGTGAGCTTGTATGCACATATGTGCGTCGCATACTGAGTTTGCAGAAAAGCATAAAAGTATCAATCCATCAAAGCTTCTGCTAGCAAGCAAGAGTTAATGAAAAAGAAAATCACTTTCATATTGTGTAAATGTGCTGGAATTTAATTATGGAAGTTTATTATATAAGCTCAGAGATGGAGATCGTTACTTTTTGACAGTTTGAGGGAGTTAACTACAAGACCAACGATTTTAGGAGATGCACATGAGACTTGACACAGCTTAAATGAAACCACTTGCACTTGTCAAAAAAAACACCAAAATCTAAGAAAATGCTTTTTTCATTACAGATTTAGACTCTATCTCAGTCTTACCTCTGCTAAAAGCATCTGTCTCTCTCCACCGTTGCACAAAACTGAGACAAACTTCAAAGAGTTCCCCAGTCGTTCCGTTTCCCAGCTCTGGCCACCTTTCTGCAGAACGGATCCATGTTCTAATCGGATCCGGATCAGTCAGAAAACAACCCTTCCTTCCAGCCTTCTTCAGACGGCTTTTAAAAGTCGACTTCAGCTACCACGACGGTCTCAGAGAACAGCTCCGACGCAGTCGGAGGAGAAAACCCATTTGGCAGTCTAAATACTTCCAAGTCCAGTAAGGGAGCAGGGAGGGCAGAGAGGTGGCGTCTCTATCTGCTGTATCTCTGATCCCACTGTGACTGTGGGCTCTCAGGGCAGCCAAGCCTCGTCGGCCCCTCCCTTATTCCTGCCCTAAAGAGCAAATCGCCTGTCTCTGCACTTCAGTCTCTCTCGCAGACACACCCCCACACACGTGCACGCCCACACACACACAAAAAAACACACTTCAGAATCAACACCCCCCTCACCCATCGCCTCTATCTCCACATTCCCTTCCTCCACCGGCATAACACCGGGCCCTGCAGCCAGCAGCACCGCACTGGGCTGCATGATTGCTGATGACATGTCTTCTCTTTTTGTCTCTAAGTTTTAAAATATTTTACTAGACAAATGTTCACTTTCATCATACCAGCTTAAGTGCTTGAATTTGCAGTATTTCGTGCTTCTTACAGGAAACTTTATCTTCATATTATTGTCTTTCCTTGACTCATTCATCTATATAAAATTCATCGTACTGATGCAAAATGGTTGCATGTTGTGGTTTTCTGTGTCTGTGAGAGTGCAGACTAATGCGTTAGAGATAATTTGTTCTCCCAGTTTTCCATTAATTTGTATTCAGCCGCTGATTATATTAGGGTCATGCTTATAGTGCGTTTAGCCCATCTGCTCCGTTATCTTAGGAACAGAAACAGATTGTTTAGTCATGGTTCTGTGTGCAAAGAATGCTCAAAGACTTCTAGCATAGATCCTTTTTATGCAAAGTCTACATGATTGATTTAAAGCCTAACATCATGGAATATTTGCTACTATCCCTTTGCAATGCTAGCACTAATGATAGCACTAGCAACTAGCAGTTGGCAACTGTCTCTGAACTTGCAACAACAGCTAGACAGTGAACTTTATTGTGGTATATGTTCCCAGATCCATTTTTCATATCGGAGATAAATCGAACGCAACATAAAAACTACCTCATGGGCAGTTATTGGGTTTATGCAGAGAATAATTTTGCCAAACTTAAAATTGTTCCTCAACGGCAACGTTTCCACACCTAACTTACAGCGTCCCTTCTGTGCTGAAGGTCTTGACGTATTTAACAGCAGCTAAAAATCCCTCATGTCTTGTTGGTGAGTCAGGAGTTAAATATTAACCCTGCTTCCTCTCAAGTCATTCTCATCCATCTCGGGAAATTCTCATGGTCGGTGTCCGTCCAGTCACACCCTCCCCATGCAGACGTCCCCACTGCGCTTCTTCTTCTTTTAGAGGTCTGAATGATGTAGAGGAGAGGGGTCCTCCGCTCTCATCTCTCACTTCAGGCAATCACAATGAAGTTATTGTCACGGACCACTTTGCTTCAGGAAACTCTCAACGATTTGGCATATATAGCAGCAGAGAAAATCATTCCGAAGGAATCACTCGGGATTGTCCACGAAACTGTCGCACGAGTTAAAGCAAACGCGCCACATGAGCCTGGAGATGTTTGTTGTGATTATTTGATCAAGTTCTGCACCATCCATCATTGTGAGAGGCTGAAAAGCAGCAACGGCTTCATTTAAGCAGTCAAAGATGAGAAATGAGTTTAGTCAATTGTCTGGCGGACAATGACGCCTTCTTCTCTGATGAGCCAACAAAGTCGGCTCCCGAACAGGGCAGCGGAGCTGTTTGTCGCATGCCATAACCTGCTGGAAATGAGAAATGACTCACTTAGCTAATTAGCTTGGGAGAGTGAGAGAGAGACGAGTTCTCTTTCTTTTTTTTTTTTCTGGCCTTCTGATTCATATTTAATAAGTCATGTTACATCACAAGGTAAACCTTTCAGAAAAGCTCCAAGATTCTCCAACACTCTTGGCAGTGCTGTGCAAAAGCTTCTCATTGTTCCCCCACTCAGAGCGGTTTCGCATTGGGTTTCCAGAGATACTCATCTGGATATGCATTTCAGAAGCTCTGCAGATCTTATTTGGGCAGATGGGTAGAGAGAAGACAACCTCTGTTTTTCTTTCTGACAGCGAGGCACTTAATCCTAATAATGAAAACAGGGAACGAGTGGGAGAAGAATGCTCCTGCATGAATAGACGACAGGGCCGAGGATGACTGGCTTTATGGCAGACAATGGATAGAAATCTGTCTTTCAGACTTGGCCTGGGCTCTTGGCCAAAGATCTATGGTTCTTTAGAAAACACAGCTGACCTTCCCATCTCTTTGGCTTCCTCCTAAAAGAATATAAAGAGTGCAACAGCGCAAAAAATGAGGACAAAAGTGCATACTACATTAAAAAGATTAAATGATCTATTTTCCTTTTTTGGAATTAAACTCCTAAATCCTGGCAGCAAGGTCAACAGTCACCGAGTACCACTTATCAGAATATCATACAATGCTACTGATAAACAGGTGAATAGTTCGGCAATACTGAAATATCCAAAACATCCCAAACCCTTTATGTGTTAAGAATGAAGTAATTTTGTTCTTATTTCTGTTATTTTTCACAGTGTGAGACAAAAGATGGCTGAAAATGTGGTGTCATGTGCAAATGGAAACAATGTGCCTTTTTATTTAAAGTAATGTCCGCCCTTAAGCTGTAGGCTCAGTTGTGTACCGACATCAAGAAGCAAGAAAACAGCTGCTGTTGTTCCTTCAAATATCAGGACACAAATGTCTTGCATTAGCTTAGCCATTTCCTTCTGATGCAATTCCCCTCGATTCTCACCTTCCTACAGTGCCCCGTCTGGGCTTTCTCCCATTGAGCTGGATTTCTCAGGAAGAATTTCAATCAGCGAACAGGAGGAGGAATTGTGAGCTTCGACTTTCTGCGCTGTTTGAGAGTTGTAGTCTTTCATACATTTGGCAATTTATGAAGAAAAGCAGCACTAGGGGCTGTTTGTTACCAGGCTAGCATTGCATGCAACTAGAGTAAAATCATTTTTCCTTAAGTTCTAAAGATTTATTTGTAACTTTGAGATGAACAATGCTAATGTTAGCTAGTCATTTAGTTTGTTTTCCCCCCTAGTGTAGCCTGCAGTGGGTTATTTATTAGAGCGAGAGACAAGACAACTGTATCATGTCGCTTTAATTTTTGTAATAAGAACAACACCTTCTTGAAAAAACAATAATATTCCTTGCTTGTCTGATTTTCAGGGCATAACTATCTAAAAACAAGTTTAATTTTATCTTTGTCTATTTTTTCGAGAAATAAATAATGGTGTCCTCATTTAGCAGTGCACAACTGATGGAGAACTCGGCAAAAGGCGGGGAAGAGGGAGTGATAATCTACGGTTATATTTTTAAAAGTGTATAGCTACTCTGTGGCATTTGTAGTTAAAAATATCATTTTATAACATTCCTTTTTAAGCCACATTTTTTTAATGTTCTATGGTAAGACGAAGCTGTTTCTCTGCAAGTTCTGATGTTTCTGTGGTTGTAATGAGATGCCTTGAAGTGCTGAGTAGGAAGGAGAAGTGTTTGGTTTTTGTGAAAAACATTTTTTTAAAAATACATGTAGATTGGCTGTTATTTTACAATAAAATTTTGATGCAATTATATATCGATAAAATTAGACATTTCTTCCACCTTTACTAACAGAAAGCTTTTTAGATTTTCAGATGATAAAATTGTGTGGCTTTGTCCACATTCTTTACCAAGGGCTGGGCTCATATGCAAAAGAAACTACCAAGCTTTTATTGGACCTACGTATAATTTTAATCTTAAACATAGTCAAATGGGAAAATAGTTGGGGGACTCATCTTTTGATCAAGTTTCCTCAATAACTTTTCAAGGAAAGCTATCTTCCCCTGGCAAAAGCTAAAGACTGGCAGTTCAGACAAGACTTGTTGCTCTTTTCTGCACTTGAAATCCAAGTTGAAACTAGACACCGACTGGAGGCAGACACCCGGCACACTTCCATACACTTCATGACTGCACCTTTTATCTGCCTTTAGGAACAGAGTCTACCTGATAATTTGGCATTTTCTTCTTCTTTTTATTTTTTTGGTTGGTATTGTGGAGGGATGGCTTACTAAGCAAACATGCTCTTCTTCTATTGTACTCTGCTTTTACATTCAACCAGATATTCACACCTGGAATCTGTCAGGAGAGATTTACTCGATCGTTTAAAGAAGACATCGGAGAGATTTGTTTGGTTGTTCAAAACGGAGATCAGCCAGGACAGTCGCATATCTCAACGTGTTGCGGGGTAGTTTGTCATAAAAGCCAAACTCAAACAGAGCAGAGACCGTTCCAGAAGCTAAGTACGCACGACGTCCGAAGACACAATGATGTATGCGGGACTGTGCAAACAGCTCCGCACAATTAAAAGTGACTGAAGTGGTCGCACTTTGTCGAAGTCACAAATATGTGCGATATAGACCCAGCCAGGATTCTAATAGCAAGGAAGTGAGATTAACACGGCGTTGTCACTGACACAATGAAAATAAACATACATCTCTATAAGGAAGAGTTTTTATCTGACAATTGAAGTGTATTCAAGCTTCCTTTACCCAAGCTATGTCCTCTGTGGCTGACAAGCAGCTTACACAGATGGAATTCACATAAAACCCTCAGAGCAACGTCTCAATTCACATCCACTTTGATTCCGTTTCTTTTTTCTTTTCTTTTTTCAACCCATTCATACTTTTCCATGCTGACAGACGCCTCTCGGCGGCCTTTCACGCCAGGAAAGTAGACCTTCAGTTCTTCCTAACAAGGCCCACCGGCTCAACTTGCCTTTTTCCACAGCCGTATCAGGTCTGCGGAGCTTCTTTGTAGTTCGTCCCGTCGGGTCAGTGTTAATATTCGTTGACACTCATTCTCCAAGTGGAGTTTAACTTTCGAGTTGTAAAACTTTCTGCCGTGATTTGTTAACCACGGCAGGGTGTTAGCTGCACACCTCCAGGATGACAGAAGTGGCAATAAAAGAACTATAAAATGCAGGAAATCGTCAACTGCGAAGGAAGCACAGGCAGGAATTAGGTTTTAAAACTTTGCATTGAACTTCTTTTGAAACCGCAATAGTGGTAAGAAATTCAGCGAATAAAGCCACCTTTTGGAAGATGATGTTCTTTATTGCCTTGGATGGATATCAGTTTTCAGAGAAATAATGGCTGACAAAATCAAAACGGTTGCTGTAGTTATTGTGAAGGGGCGACAGAATACATGTATTGATAATTTTCAGAACTGGCATTGGTACGGCATGCACGTGCACTGAAAGAATGCAGTATTGTTAATCAGCCTTTAGATCAGTTATACCCATACCTTTTCACTTTTTCACTTTGAATTTTGGCAAGCAATACCTGAGCTGAAGACTTTGTCTAATAACGAGCAAAATAAAGAGAAACCTATAGGCTAAACAGAACAAATAAAACATTAGAGAAATACATAGGCATGTGGGGGCCGGCAGTCTTGTGCCTCCTATCCAACTCTAATTTGAGCATTTTAAGTGATGCATTCCTTCTTTAATAAAAGCCATAGGGTCATTTACCCTTTGCTTTGAAAGGGGTGTGGCTGTGTGTCTGTGTGTGTATCTAATTGTGTGTGGGGGGGTGTAGAGATTCAAGCATTTTGAAATCATGTTGCCTGCTTCAACCTAAAAAGAAGTTGCATACAATAGAACAGACTGGAGCTGACACGGTCCAATTGCTTTAATCTATGTGTATTTCAAATTGTAACAAGTTCTGGTTTCAGAATGACGAAAATGCTACGCCATAATGTTCCTTTAAAAAGGAAAATTAGTTTTTGTGGTGTGTTGGCCAGTCGGTGTCAGTCAGTTGAGTGAAAGAAGGCGGCTGCACTATTTCCCAACTTACATAAAGAATAAGCTTAGCTGATTGAAGATATTTCCAGTCATAAAAAAAAAAAAACAAGACATGGAGAGCGATGGTGCGGAAACCAAAGTATCAAAGGACTAAAAACCCACCTGTTTAGGATTGTATTTGAAACGTAATCAATTACAAATTTATTGATGGAACCTGACTGAATGTTGTGTTTTGATTGTTGATTCTATGTTGCAATGTGTTTCTGTGTTTGTAATGATGTAAAGCACTTTGAAATGCCTTGCTGCTGAAATGTGCTGTACAAATAAAATTTGATTGATTGATTGATTGATCAATACCCATCATTATGTTGGTGGTTTTCAAGGTCTTATTGATCAGATCACTCCTTTTGTTATGCTGCTTTTAAGACTAACTGGTAGTTGAGCTATTAGCTCTGATAGCCATGATTGGCTACTTCAGTTTTAAAATCGTTTTACATTAAAAGGGAGGCTAAAATTGCTTTCCATGTCATAAAATATTTTTTTTTTAAAATTAGCCAGCTGACCAACAGTGTGCCACTGCAGTTGGGTGATCAGGATGCATGACGCCACATTATGCTACTTGGAGATGGACAAAAATCTGGTCTGTTGGACGCTTTCTCTAGCATTTCGATAAAAGGACTTCAAACCAAAATAATTGGCAAGACTTTATTTCCACAAATGCAGGTGTTGCTATTTACAAGGAAAGTAAACCCAGTTCTTTAGAAATGTTATGTGGAAACTAGCCCAACAAATTAGCATCATACAGCCCACATCTTGGTTGGTGTAACGTCTTCCACTGACATCACTTAAAGTAATGAGACTATTGGGAAATATTTCACATGAGCTGCTTGGTAAGAATCACAAAAGAAACTTGCCATGACTTCATGCTTTTGAAACTAAGAGATGACGACAAAAGATAAGAAACTAACTTATCTTGTTCGTCTTGACAGATAAAGAGAAATGGCCGACTTTACGTGCACCTGTCAAAATTCAGCATGTTTTTGTTTTTGCTGGCCAACATTATCACTCTGATTTATCTAGGAGTGATAAATTGTTGCTACGTTTAGTCCCTCTACCGCTGTGAGCATCAGCTCGAGTGATTTACGCAACGTCATTATTTGGCCAACACAAACAGGACCTTTAATGAATTGTGCCACTCAATGCGGATCCGTGCAATTTGCTATCATGAGAAACTGACTGCATGAAAAACAACAAGAACATTTAATATGATATGTCAGGCAAATCAAGAAGTATCATTGCATCACATTTTCAGGGAAAAGCTGTTTGTACATCGGTGTAAGTGTGTGAATTCCCCTCTGACAGAGGGATCGAGATAGATATTGGCCATGGTTTGGGGGGTTGTGTACACATAGCCTTAATAATAGGACCCCAGAGGGATGGTACATCACTCAACCAGAACAGACAAACACATCACTTACATGCACACACACACCTACACATTTGTGTATTACCCAACCGACACCCTATTTTTTATTATATATTTTTTCCCATGATTTAACATTAGAAACAGGGCTGGGAAAGACGACAGGTCGGACCAAGTTTGCAGCCCCGAGGCACTTTGTCACTCTCATTGCTAAAGTTGGGACAACATGTGCTTGCACAATTCTAAATATGCCGTAGTGTCAGAGAAAGATGTGTGTGAAACCACAAACCTTTTCTTAAACACTTTTTTTTTTCCACCTTAGACTGAAAGACATTTTAGAAGGTGAGAGTAAAGCAGCTGCATGGTGTAGTAAACATTTAAAATTTAAATGCCAAAAGGGTGATCAAAGCTATGTGCAATAGGACAACTGCTTTGAGCACACTGACATCTTGTGATGCTTAAATAAACCCCGTCATAAGAGCCGACGTAGCATGTCTTGTAGGGTGTTTGTCCTCTGCCCTTAAATCTGGCCAGGCAATCGGCGTTGGCATTCCACACTGGCCCTCGAGTAATGGGCCAGCTTAGTGGGTAAACAGAAGAAACCGTTTGGTGGTCTCGCCGTGTAATTTCAGACTCCCCTTCTCTCTCTCTGTCCGTCTCGTTCCTGCAGCGCCCCCTCCTCCTCGTGCCCCCAACCTCTCCGATTGCCATATCCTCAGCTGGCGTCTGTTAATTCGGACCTACCTGACAGTTCTGACTTGTGAGTTTACTATCAGTCCTGCTCGGCGACAGGCTTTTCTCTCTAAACACACTGAAACTAATCTGCAACAGATGGGAAACAACTAGGGGAAGGAAGTAGTATAAGAGGGATATACAACATATTTGTGCCCCTCTGAACCAAACGATAGGGTTTCAACCAAGTTCAGAGCAAAGTCTGAGCATTGTTGCAACGATGTGCAAATCAGAGACTCCCGGCGGGCCGAAAAGCACATTTTAGTTCAAGATGTAACCCATCAGTCTGCATTTTTGTTAACTTGTGGAATACAGCGGGTATTCTTTAAAGAGGACACCCCAAAACACTAAAATACACACATGCAAATTATAGAATAAACAAAAAACACATGCCGGCCCACAAATGTAGATCAGCACTACACACACACAAACAGGGCCCCACATGTTGTTATTTCATGGGTGGCTGGTTGGAGATAATGATTCCCCTCAGCTCCTACTTTACTGTTGGGGTTTGGAGATCATTTGTGTAAACACCTAAGACATTTATATACCAACTCATTAATGCAAGCGGCCATTTTAATCACCTTTCCACAACAAACAAAACGAAAGTTGAATTAAACGTTAGCGTCTAACAGCAGTGAAGCGCAGATAATAGTCAAATTACTGTTTCTTAGGTTTTACAAAATGTAACTGGAAAGTCCCAAACTTTTTTTTATTCTATTCTTCTATCTGAAATATGTTTTTAGGAGTTAGCAAGGTGCAGAATTTAAAATGTAGACTGATTTGGATATAAAACGGAGCAGTTTATCTTTCTCTTATATGTCATTTTTGTTAATTGGGGCTGCAGAAATAAACTTATGACAGTTGAATTAATTAGAGAGGTAAAGGGTAGCAAAACATAGCTATAGTGAAGATATCTCTGTAAGATAAAGATGTTGTGCACAGAAGTACAGACATATTCAATTAATTGCAATATTATTGAAAGCCTTAATTATGATTTTCCACTTACAGCAAATGAAAACATAAGATTTAAAATTGGATTATTGCATCAGACAACTAAAAAAAATAGCACAGAAATGTGGGCTTAATAAAAACTATGTTTAATACAGAGGGTTGTTTTCAAAAAGTCCTTCAAATCTGATAAACAAGCCTCATTTCCTATTTTATTGAATATGACTACTTTCTCTCGTAAATGAAGGAATCTTAGCAATATTTTTTATCACTTGGGGGCAGCAGAGAGCTTGTAAAAATTATAGGAACATTATGAACTGTGTTCACCGAAACATTTCTTATTAATATTATTGTTGTCTATTATCACCATTGCCTGCTGCTAAGCATTAATAATTGATGAGGTATGTCAAAGTTTTTGCTGAGATCTATGAAGCAGAAAGAAGTAAGGCAAAACAAATGAGTTTCAGGTCAGAAGCAAGTGTGGCAGTCAAAATAAAAGGACCAGACTGTATCAGTGTATTACATACACAATTTCTCGACATTAATACTAATGGGAAAAGTTGAGCTCTAAGACTTCAGCCAGAGGTAGTTCTTTCAGCGTTTGAATATGGATCGTGCCTGAAAAGCGCTACATGTCACCGAGGTTTTCGATTTTTTTCAGACTCCAAATTTTCTGGGTATGAAAAGGAGCCAAATGCCAAGAGACATAATTCCTAATCTTACTTGAATTCGCACCTACCTTGGGAATATTTCAAACATGCATTGACAGTAGAGGACTAAGTAAACCGTACATAATCATTTGTTTTAATACAACTAAGTTGATTTCAAGTTTGATTTTGTATTGCGTCACTTTAAAAGTTGTTGGTTTCAGCACTGCATTGAAAACTGAAACATTTACTGTGTTGTTACCTTCTGGCAATGGAAAGACTACTACTGTAGCTTGAGCCAATGTTTTAAAGAAAGAAAAAAAAAAAAAAGCTAAGCTCCCTTCTGGACAAGTGAAGGAAAAATGTGTAGCTTTCAGCAAATTTTGTGAAAATCCTGTAATTTTCTCCACCCTCATTATGCTGCATTTATCACTCTTGTCCATTTCCTGACTCCGGGTGGCATCAGATTCGAGGGAGCCATTTCCTCTTAGAATGAATTAAAGACCCACTATTCCTCTGGGATGATGTAACGAGATGTGGAGAAACTGTGACAGGCAGGGAACGACTGGAGAGACACAACCACCCGATGTAATGATAAACAGGTTCCACTTTGCATTTCTCACAAGTACTTAAAGATCTTCGAAAACATGTTTCTAATGTTTAAAGAGCAAAATTCACAATTCATGATGTTATTTTGTCCCGACTAACAATTGAAGCACTTATTAAAACAAAATAAAATGGTAAAACGAAGAGAGGAAGCAACAAACTGTCCTTTATTAGAACTGACTTGAGACAGTCACTTAAAGGGTCTGTCCTTGCCTCAAGAGGAAAATGTCTAACACATGAAACAAATTTAAGAAGAGGCAGAAGCTGAGTCATGTTTTAATCCTATAATAACAAGCACATCTCTTGTATTTTGGCTCAATTACGGCTTTCTTGCAAAAGGCAACTTTTCTTCGTGATGATGTTTAATCGACTACTGCACTCCATTTAAATCTGGTCTGTCAAACACGCTGAGATACAGAGCTTTGTAAAAGTAGAGTGGATATAGACCTGATCTTAGATTGGACAATGCCAACCCATGAAAGTTCGTACTTTGTTCTAAATTGGAATCATGTCCGATGTATTCATACACTACGAGGGTTTTCTGCCACTCTAAATCCCAATAACCTGCACAGAGGTTTATGGTTCCACTCTGACAAAATGTGGACACGTTCAAGAGAATAATTATGGCAGAGCAGTGGTTCTCATTGGGAAGCTCACATTGAAAAACCTCAAACTCAAAGCATGATCAAGAAAACAAGTGAAAGAATAAACAAATTACAGTTTTCCCACCACAAGAGCAATGTTGTATGTCTGGAAGTAAAACTCATCAAACCAGAATCCGCTCTGGGGACCGTTTTATCTTTGTCCCCAATCAAAAACAAAACAGAAAGCTATCATTTGAGGTTTTCCCCCCCAGGGTGGTCATTTGATAAGAAATAATTACGTGTTTTCTTCGAAGCAGTTTTGCCTTCCTATGCGACGCTCTACTTCCATCTATACCTTTTACTTGTACTTGAACTTTAAAGTATTTTAATTATCATCATCTAATGATCGTTGCCTTTAATGTCTCCGTGTTTGCTGGCGGTGTGAGCAGACGTGTGAGGGTGGCTTTAATCATCATCAAATAGAGTTGTGTGCATAGGTAATTAAGGTGGTGCCGTATCAACTCTCACTCGCAGGCACAAGTCGGCAGCCCTTCTCCGCACTGCGTCGCCGTTTTTTGTGTTGCTCCAGAAAGCGCTGCGGGCAACTTCATTTCAACTCCGCTGCAAGTTCTGACACAGAATTTAGCGTAACTCTTCCTCGGACTCCATTACTCAGTGTCTCCTAGTCTGCTAAGCCTTGGATTACTTTTCCAACCCACAAACTAACCATAATACTAGGTTTCTGGAGCCAATGCGGCCTGAAGGGTTTGGTCTGAAACCACTCAATGAGCACAAAGATTACACTAAGTGTTTGTACACCAAGGACTACTGACCAAGCCCTCCCACACACATGAAAATCCATGACCAAGACTGATGCCTGACACGCATAAAGTGGTTAGTGGTAATTAAGTAATGATTAGTAATTATACTAGTTGTTTATTGAGCATTTCTATATAAATATGTATAGCACAGTAAATTGTATAGATATTATTGTAACTTTAACAATCAGTGTTGCACTTCAAAGATTTTTCTCTGTTTGGTTTTCAAATTAGGCCTGTAGGTTATGTTATATACATGAGAGATCTTGTGCATTCTCATAAGTGTGAGCAAGGCAATAAGAGTGTGGAAACATTTGTATTTCCAGATTTTAATCCCTACCTGACCTTATGTTGAGTCTTTCCCTCCTAACCAACTGCAGCAAAATATCACCCAAATGTTGTCATGAACTTTACTATTTTACGCTTTTAAAATTAACTAAAGGACAGTGTGCTCCAGAAAGTCGAGTTTGGAAAAGTGCATTTTACATCTAAATTGTGTAGGACGGCTATATTGTTTCGGATTTGTGGAAACGTGAGACTCTCATAACGGTTAGTGGCCTATAAATACGACGTACCGCAGCAAGATCCCCGACTGCCTGGACGAGCGCGTAAGGGTCAAATTGAGCGTGTCGAAGTGATACACTAGTTAACAATGCGGCAACTTCCTTCAAAGCGAATGCCGAAAATATCGTCTCTCTACAAACTCTATGAACGTAGAGTATGTATTTGCATTTGCATTTACCTGAAAAGCACCTACTTATTTTTAGCTTGAACACTTTTAGAACTAATTACCTTATGTCATAAATCGAGCAATCTCATCGTATTTATGACACGATGAGATTGCTTCACTATTTTTCCTCTATTGGCCCCTTAATTTTTGGCCCTTTGCACTGACTTGTGTTGAGTTGTTTGCGAAGCTGTGTGTGTACATGAGTTTGTGCTGGATAGAAGGTGGAAGTGAAGGTTTAGAATGGTTTATGGACTTGATTGTTTTGCAGTATGACAGAATAAACTGTCTTGTACGCACACATGGTATACTCTGTACAGAACAGTGCAGACTTTCTATTAAAGGGAAGTCTCTTGTGTTTCTCTTTTTCTACTTTAACACACATAAATTCACTCAAGCTTCCAATCTGAGCTCATGGTTCTTATTAGTGTTTTTTTTTTTTTTTATCCTGATGCAATTTTGCTCAAAAAGCCAAATTCTAGGGAACAGAATGTTCTTGAAGTCACAGTAGGAACAGAGAAAAATCAATTTAAATTTTTTTTTCTGACTTAATTTCTGCAGTTCTAGGCAGAATCACTGTCCATATCGAAGTCTTCGGCGTTATATTTGTGATCAGACAATGTGTTTTTCCACAAGACCTTATTGCACTAATTCAGGCATGCTTGGTCGCTGAGCAAAAAAAAAAAAAAAAAGGTTTTCCAGGAGAGTGTCCAACAATATCAAAACAATCTTCAAGCTGGATTTCCTCTGTGACTTTTTGGGTTTCACAGGAAAGAAAAAAGAGGAGAGCTGTTGGTGAAGCTCCTGTAATACAAGTTTGCCAGTTGAAAACTGTCCACAAACACAACACAAGCAGTTCTGTCATAAAATTTCAATGCGGCCTTCAAAAGTCTAAGCACTTCTCCAGCTACAGCTACGACTCTCGAGGGTCCTCTCAACAAGATCTGCATCACATCCTTCTCCCTTCCTTCCTACGAAACGTTCAACTTTTCATCCATCTTACTATTTGTTAAACCAATAAAAGGTCTTGGGCTAAACTTCCCACATTAAGAAAACGAATTGTGCTGATTTTTGGAAATCATTCTTAACTTTCTTGGCAAGACTGGGAAGCACTAATAATCAATCTGTTAATATTTAACTACTTCTATAAAGTAATTTCATGAGTGGCTAAATGACTCCAAATCTTCTCAAAGCTCTTCAACGAACCTTTGAAACAGTATCGCAGCCTCTCGGATGTTGAAATTGTATATAAAACTTGGATTGTTTGGGCATCAGACAGGCAAGGAGCAACTTTCTGGTTCACCAGAAACAGTTGCCTGGGATGTATGGTGTTGAAAACCACATACTGGGATGCTGCAGCTAGCAAGAAGTGATGTGGAAAAAAACAGACGGCATTGGTGTGCCACATAAATTGTAATGTGTTGAATATTTTAGTGTGGAATTCTTGATTTTGAGGCTTAGTGTGTGGTGACAACATTGGGATAAACTCTCAGTAATGTTTATTTGCTATAGTTTATCTAGAGTACAATTTGTTGCACAAATAGCAGCAGATAGAGGACGACTTCCTTTTGAACTATTTCAACAAAAAAATACTTCAAACTTGGACTTAGACACCCTATTGTCGCTGCACATTTTGGTTGGGGTTGAAATTGACCAACCACTGCTTAGTCACAGACTAGACACAACAGCCACAAGATATTTCGCACTAAATCATTTTTAACAGTATTTGGTAGTGCATAAAACATTTACATTGAAAGTTATTATTCCATTACTTTTGCATCCAGTTTTTAAGTTCCTGTCTTCCCTTCCACAGGGACATTAATCTAGCTAACCGCTGCATTGTTAGACAACAAAAATGTTTCAATTACCAAAAGATTCAATTATGCATGGGAGTGTTACGAGTCTTTTGGGAATCTATATCAGCAACAATCAGTCTATATATCCCTTAGTAGGCAGTGATCATGCCAAACATCCCTATGACTTCATCCTGACTCCAGTCTCCCCTGTGGTCCAAATGGCTAACCAATTAACAGCAGCTTAACTCGTGAGTCCAAGCACCTATTTCTATCGCACATGCATAAACACACAAGCAGCGACAGGAGTGCAGATACACAGGAGGAAAAAGGACACATGCGTGCACGCACACGAGCATTAAACGTAATGGACACCTGGATCCACGTGCACTTAGAGCCGGTGCCACACACAGAGAAGGGACAGGGATACATACTCATTAACAAAGGCTTAGCATTGCAGAGAGTGGATACCCCCAGCAAAGCCTGCCTCCCACAGCGGGGGGTGGGGGAAACACCTCCAGATCTGCTAACTACAAGGCAGGTTGCATGCCACATACAAAGTGTTGCTGCGCTTTAAATATTTTTCTATTTACAGAGCAAAAAATGTTGGGAATATTTCTACAACACGGAAAGCACCAAACATCGGTACAGCATATTTGCCACCACTAGGTGCCACCACTGGACTCTTTCTTTTGAAAGAGAGAAGTTAATCTAAACTCCTTTTTCTTTTGACATCACACACAACAAGTAAAAAATAGATACTAATAAATTAATGCAATTAAAAAAATTAATAATAATAATAATAAACAATCGATTTTTCGGTAGTCTGATCGTAAAATATTTGAAATCGTAGCGTGGAGAGGAGGAAGAGGGGTTTGTGGACTTTGTGGACGGCGCGGTTGCAGAGATGTGGCTCGTAGAGTTTCTGTGGATTTTGGAATGCGGTCTGTCAACACCGATGGGGTCTCTCAAGAGTTCAAAACACACCGGCAAGAATATAAAAAAAGAGGGGTGGGTGTATGTGGGGTTGGGGGAATGGAGGGGCTGAAACGAGCTCACCTGAGTGACAAGCAACAGCTGAGTCCACACATCTGGAAACTCACATGGAACCCTACATTTAGTGCACCTTTACGCTCACATTTACGTTGAAAGTATTACTGGTAGATAATATAAACTGCAGCCTTCCCCTGCAAGATTTTTCAACATGCATTTTCAAACTAAAGTCAACCAATGGCAAAGACAGTTTTAAAAAAAGAAAGCATAAAAAAAACGACCGCTAAATTTCACAAGACCTCATACAACAAACACTCACCTCCAAAGACGTAAACAACTCAGGCGCAGTAATCCGTAAATCAAAGTGTAGAAATCACAACTATTGACGCATCCAGGCAAATAGGGGAAAAAAAGGGCAAAAAAAAGAAAAAGAAGAAAAGATAATAAAAATCACAACTCAAGTCATGGAGGAGCTCAGGAACGAAGTATCTCGGTGCATGACGATGCGCAGAGCCGGAGAGAGGTTGAGTGAGGGGCGCACCACGGGGGGAGAGTGATGCGCAGCTCTGGCACGGAGTTAAGGCGTCCAGAAAACACATTTGTGGTGCTGCGCGCCAATTGGCTGAAACGCGCAGATCCCCACGCCTCTATTTCCCTCCCACACATACGCACGCATGGCACCTAAACATTTTGTATGGTTCCAATTCATGAGCCCATATGTTTTAGAGGTGTAGAAACACATTTATGCCTGGCATGCACTTTTAGGAAAGTTGAAACTCCTATATGGACAAGATAAGTTCAAACTAATAGTGAAATTGCTGTAATTAAATCAGAAAATGCTCTTGGCTTCAGTTGTTCAGTGAATATGCAAATTTAGTTTTAGGTTGGATAAACAATATCAGCAAGGTCCAGACTGATAAATTAGTTTGATTAAAGGAATAAAAAGCTGTTATTTCGTATTTGTTTTCACCGACACAATCCTACAACAAGACACAAAAAGCCTCCTCAAATTCAGTCCTAATAAGTTAAGATCAGTGGTGCACATGGTTTATACAGACAAACACTGCTGGTTATGATCTGTACAAACAACTATAAAAGAAAAGCCAGGACACCCAGCACATTTTGCAAACCAGCGCACACTCCTTTGCTTGCAGGTTTAATGAGCCGTTAATTGACATCCAAGTGAACTTGAGTCACAGGACCGCCTGCTCTTTTCTTGGAAATAAAATGTCATACTGTGTTTCCTGCATCATTTACTGTAGCATTTCAGTGCTCAGCTGTGGGTTTCCAAAGTTAATTTACGTGGTTTCGCTCCGGTAGGAATGTGTAGGCGAGTGAGGATGAAACAGCAGCATGGCATCGCAGATGATTTGCATACTTCTCCAAGGGTGGGACTGTAAATGTGATTAGAAAGGCTCAAATCTGCACCAAATACCTCTAAAAGCATTGAATCTGTGTACTAAAATGATTTGTCCTAACAAATCTGAACATTAGTACGGCTACATTTACTTCATAAATGAGATGTTGTCAGTACTAGTTAGCAGATTCCATTTAAAATGCTGTACCAAACATCTGACCATTGGCATTTTGGCCTTCCAACTCTAGAAGCCTTGTTAGGGAGCATTTCATCCTCAATGCTGAAATACGAACAAGTAAAAACACAGAAAGTAGCTCATCATTTAGTCTTTCTCTCCTTTGAGCTGAGGGAAACAGATTATAAGAGAGAAACTAGAACTCTGGAAAATCTAGAGACTAACATTTGTACAAATATTCCTCTCTATGTTTACTACCACCTTATAAAGTGTCAAATGAGAAAATCAATTGTTGTTCCAGTTGAATATAAGATGTATAAAGTACAAGCAAGAAAAGGGTCCCAATTACTTGGGCTAGGCAGTTAAAGAACTCACAATTATTCCTTGTGTGGACCAATTGTGGGAATTTTTTTCCCTATCGAAAACATGTGGTCACATTGAAAGTTGGACTCAAGGTGAGCGGGGTTGCCAACAATTGTGGAGGAAACGTACATTAGAAAAGTGATTCTCTTAAAGAAAATCTGCTTCTCATGTAGTTTAGTAAGAGCAACTCACTAAACTTTATAGGTTCGCAGTGGGTTAAGTGATTTTACTCTGTGGACTTGTTAACTGGAGGAAGTGATTGGCTTTAAATAATCCCATCCAAAGAAGGCGCTTCAGTGGGAATGCAAAGCAGCACTGGCTGTTGCTACCCAACACTGATTTCCTTTGGGAAAGCACAGTGACTTACTGATACCTCAGGAAATCTGCATAAGAATCTATGGTGACGCATTTGGTCGACCAGGCTCAGGTACCCACCTGAAGATTTGGTCCTATGCATCTAGACTATGGACGGTTGCAGATGTACAGGAATGTCTTTTCATTTTTTTTGCGAGGGGCTTGTGCCTATCTCCACAGGTCAAAGGGTCCACCCTGGCAGTGTTGCCAAAGATGAAGTCGGAGCCTTAGATGCTGATCTGAAGGGCTCAGCTTTTGGATTGAGTTTTCATTCCAGGCTTTGAATCCTGGAGAGTGAGCGTGGGTCTTTTTGAATGTCCGTAAAGCTGGCAGTGAGACAGACTGGGGCAGGTCAAACAGTATGGCTCATTGTCCCTGCCAGCCAGTGAGCCCACACAGTAAGAACCGCACGGAACGCCCTCATTCACCCTGCTCGCGGCTGCTTTAACGTCCTGACAGCTTGATTTGCAGTTTACAGTTCATACTTTAGGCATACTTTTGCTTGTTTACTCTTACACTTAACTTACCCAGAGTGTTGCGCGAACTTCAAGCGGTCTTGCGTATAGCACCTTAGCTTTTCCTTGGGAAATCGGATCATCTTCTGCATCCAGATGACACTCTTTCCACCTGTTCTCCTTGCCTGACTGTAGCATAGAGCCACTCTCTGTGCTTCCCCTTAGCTCTTTGTGTTCCCTCTCACAGACATCTGTAACATTGTAAGCCTATTTACAGCAGACACAGAAAAGGGGAGTAGGGCATGAAAGGTAAGCCTATAGGCCAACGCATGTAGCTGGAAAGGAAGTGAGGATCAGTGCTGTGTAGAGAGCACAAAAGCGGCCTCCGGGTCAGTAAATCCTGACCCTGCAACCTTCTGGAGTTCGGAACCGCAGGCTGGTTGATAAAAGCCACAAAGTCGGGCACACTGGGCTGGTAGATCTCTGATCTCGCTTTCTCTCCGTCATCTTTATGGAACACTGCTTTGAAAACAATCCAGATTGATGTGGGTCTGCACACTTTGTGATGCTGGCTTAGGTGTCATGTGCAGTGAATGGCAAACTGCAACGTAAGGCGGGTTATCTTCCAATCAGCATATCTGGCTTTCATAACGGATAAAAGGCATCCACGCCATCTGTCATGCAGCGGCCTGCTTGGTTATCCCAGATTTTTCATGTTTTTGGGGATTGAAAAGCTGTTGGACTTTTGCATCATGCCTCGCGTTTGGTAATTAATTTGCGGCAGACAAATGTGAAGTAGTAGCGATAATACATGAAAATGTTGCAATATTAAAACAAAAGAGTGCAGCCGAGGGATTCAGAAGAGCTCTGAAAAGTGATATCTGGATATTAAAAACACGACAAAACTAAACACCGGGTCATTAATGTGACGAATGAATTTGGGTATTTAACTGACATTTAACCCCTCACAGGGTTAAATGTACAGGGCCCAGAAGAACAAAAAGGGAAACAGTGTTTTTTTTTGTTTTGTTATTTTTTGTGAAATTAATCTGAATTTTCTCTAATTCAGATTGTGCTGGGTCATGAACAGTTGGGAAACCAAACTACACATTGTACCACAACAAGTGTTGTGGTACAAATCTGGGCAGAGGTTTAAAGACACACATTTATCGATTTATTTGAAGCATTCCTTTTTCCAGTGTGTCCATTCCTGAAGAAGTTTCCGTGTGTGCTTGGAATTATCGCAATGTTGGAAAACCCCATTAAGTCCAGGTTTCAACTTTACAGCTGTTGATTTAAGGTGAAGTAAAAGACAATATCAGTTCGTCAAGAAGCAAAACAGACCTTGTGCATGATGCTCCCGCCACCATGCTGCTGTTGTTGAGTTCAAAAGTCTCCCTTCGACTCCTCCAAACATTAATCTTGTTGGTGGATTTAATCTATTTGCGGGTTGGCTGTGGTCCCTAACCCCCGCGAATACCAGGGGTCCATTGTCACCTCTATTATGTTTTGGCTTGTTCGAATGTTTATGATCATTGTTATCTGCACCCAGTTGTGTTTTAAAACCATTGTAATTTAATGTTTTGTACTAATTTCTCCCTACAATCTTGCTCATGAAGGCTGCATGATAACTCTCAGCCTAAACTGTAACCAAAATTTGATCTCAAAAGCCTGGATTAATTCCTCTACAACACAAAAATTGGTTCATTCTCCTGGTTATGACTCTGTGGACTCTATTTACTGTGACCCCGTACAACCCTGCACCAAAATCTTTTGCGAGAGTGAAGTAAGTAGTCCCAGATTTGGTTTGAAGGAAAACTGTCAGTCAAACCATGGCAAGCTGGGCTGTTTTTCCAGAACATCCCTAACATCCGACAGTTTCTTAACAATATCTTAAAGGAGACGGTGATCAGGACTCCCTGTCCTAATTTCTGACTATAGATCTCACAGTAGCAACATACCCGCTTAGTTACGGTCACTTTTATTTATCTCTCTGATCAATGATTTGTTTCATCCCCATCATGTGTCTATCTGCTTGTGTTTTTTCTGCCATCATGACAAACTGGATTAGGGTTGAGAGAGAGATGCAATCTTTATTACTTTGCTGGCTGCCAGTAAATACCTCAAAGAAGTAGAGATGGATTAGGGAAGTGGAAGGGAAGTGGCAAAAAACAAACACATTGTTGAAAATAATGGTACAATAAATCTTATTTGCTGCTCTGGTCCATGGCATTAGACAAGTGGGTTGAATTTAAAGGTAAAGCACATATTTTAGTTTTTCTTATTAGTTTTTTAATGTGGAAAACTATGTGATAATGTCAAAAAAGGTTCAAGAGGTATGAATACTTTTTGCTCTGCACTGAACATTTAGTTAACAAAGACTTCCTTATTTAAGGTCTTAATGCTCTTGCACCACATTCTGCTCACAAGGATACTCCTTTATTTAAAACTTAGTGTTCAAAAGAAACTTGCACCTGAAGAAGACAAGCAGACCTTTGAGGGGGAACATAGAGTGACACCAGCGAAGCCAAGTCATTTCATTCAGGTATTTTTATGAGAGGAAAGGCTGCAAATGCATAACCCTTGCCCATTTCTGGAATTTCTGCCTCCTCTGAGAGGTAGTAGTTGAATTAAGTAGATCAACATCGTCCGCTCCCCTGCAGGGTCCGTTTCCTGACAGTTCGCTTACTTTTTTCACAGGTGTGCAGCAACAAGTGAATGGCCTGGTTAAACTGTAATCCCATTAGGTAGATGTCTTGGTCATAGCTGAGGGCACATCAAGACTTCAAGACATCTAGACTTTACACAGGCACACACACCTCTAATTAGGCAAAAATCACAAATCGCATCCGGAATGCTACCTCCAACCTGCGCAGGGCCTCCAGCAGTGGAGCTACCATAGCTGGCATACCTTAGCAATGAGTGTTTTACTCAACAGTCCATGACCATACATGGTCTCCTGGGAGTTTGGCTCAACTTTAGTAAGTTCAGCTCAAATACAACCACTGTACCTAAGATAAAACAGCAACTCTTTGCTTAAATGATTCATTTATTTGGGTGAGTGCATGTAATAACCTTCTTATTTTAAATTATATGAACAGTGACAAGATGCTTTCATGTCTACTCATCTGAGTTACTTTATATATTTTTCATTCACATGACCTGTCAGATGTTGTCAGATGCAATACTGTTTCGCATCTGGCCAAGTTGGTTAGGAATGCCTTTTTCTCTTAACGGAAATCATAATTTGAAAACTTTTCATTGCATTTACTCAGGTAATCAATTGTCATTTATCAGCTGTAGTTAATTGTTGCTGTAACTCATTTCATTCAAGAATTTTCTTTGTGGATCATTTTTGTGGATGGGGATACTGTGGGCAGGATAGAGCTCCAGTAGCGGTCAGTTTTGCAACAAACCAGAATAAGCCTCTGATTAAATGTATAACAGTCTCATTACTATCCTGACATGCTAACAGTTCACTATCTGGGCAGTAGAGACAATTTCTTACAGTAAAATATCCTGGATGACCCTATCAGTTGTTGGATAGCACTGCTTATCCACCTCATTTGCTTTTGCCACTCCTCTTTCAGTCTTTGTCTCCAGGCTTTTTAGCGATATGGCTAAAAAGCCTGGAGAGGCATTGAAGTCAGGGATATGATGATACGGTTATTGGGAACTTTGTGGGTCAAAAAGGTTTTTTTTTTACAACACAGAATCACTTACCTAATTATATTAATGAAACAATAGCTAGGGCTATTTGTGTTTCATTCAAACACCTATGATTGTTTCATACTGTGTTAGTTATGACTTAAATCTGGTCAGATAAACATTTTGTCCTCCAGATCAAGATACGTGCTGAAAACCTCGCTGCGATAAAAAGTTCTCTTTTTGAATGTTTGACACTACATGCCAGAGTGTCCTTTAAAACAAAAGATCATGTTCTGATGGTTTAGACTTCAGAAAGCTTTTAAACATATTGCATAATTAAAACCTATTTTGTCTGAAATACAGCTGATTTATCTCGATACCCAATTTAAATGACCAAAAACATACATAATGATTATCTGTACATAGATAACTGGCACATTCCTTAAAATGCACTTGTTACAGGGTTATGTAATAAAAAGTGTTTAAAAAATGAAAAACTGAGAGCTAATTTTCTTCATAGACTTCTACCCATAATGTGTAGTAGAAGCATGTTGTGCATATACACAATGGAGGGAGTGACAACAATGGAGACCTACTGTTATGTTTTAGCTTAAAAGTAAAAAAAAGTACTGGATTTCAACAAGTGTGCATGACAGAATCACTTCATTCAAACACTCAATTGCTTTACATTTAGTCTCTGGAGGTGGAATCTGATCATGTGCTATTTTTCTGTTGTACTTCAGCACAAGTTTCACCTAGTTTGGGTTTTTATTTTCCCCTTTTGCTACAGCATCTTCATCTCCTCCTCCTCCTCTTTTAGGCTGTGGACCTCAGGGAGGAAGTGTGTGACAGCACATAGCTCCTGAGTCCATTCTCAGGAATGTTTCACACACAATCACACGTGTGCGCACAACCACTCACTGAAAATCCGAGGGATGTCAGCCAAGGGCAAGGCTCGAGATCAGAAAGAGGGTGAAAGCAAGCAAGGAAAGGAGAGGAGGAGAGCAAAGAATCACGAAGGGGCGGGAGGGACCTTGGACTGTACTCTCGACTTGGGAGGCCAAGGAAAACAAATGTCTTCTGCAGTCCAGGAATGAATTTTCCTGTCACTGTTACAACAGCAGCCAAGTATCTCAGATCCTCCCTAGAGTCCCAAAACTGCAGCCCCTTGGAGAGAGATAAAATATAAGACAAATAATCTATGTGAAAACTCTTTGAACGTTCTCCAAACTAAAGCGTCTTGGGGAAAGATTTTTTTTATTTTGTCTCGCAGAGAAACTTTCAAACTGTTGCGTAAAACAATCTGGTATTTGCTTGGCAACAATGTCATCATTCCTGAGTTCTAAGGACTTGTCAAGGAAGTGAGCTGAGGAGACTTTTGGAGTTCGCGCTCCAGGTTACATAAAGGTCTCACTTTTACCTCTCAGAATTCAATGGAGTTCTGGAGAGAGTTTGTCATGAATTGGGATGATGTACCGAGTCTTTCCTATGCGACTTCTGCAGGTAGTTGGTTGCACTTGTTTAGGGTTACCAGAGTAAAGGGGACTGATTTTTGTCTTTTAGGTTAATTGAAAGAGATGTAAGTTTTTTTGTTATAATTTTTATTCCACTTCATAGACATTTTTATGTTGGTCTATCACATCAAATAAAAAAAATATTTATACGTTAATGCTTGCGGCTGCAAAACTAGATGAGCAGAAAGGGGTTCTGCTTTAAATTTAAAAGCAAATCTATCAAGAAATATTTCAGTTTTTCCCTTTGCATTTGTAATGCAAGAACAATCTATTCCTCAAAGTTCTCTCAAACTTCCCTTTGGATAAGTCCCCGGAGATTTGGAGGTGAGAGACAGGCTCAGATAGGCGAACAAAGCAATGAGAAACACATGTAACACACACAGACAGTTGTCCTCATCCACCACAGAGTACTTCGAGCGCTCACACTCAGAGCAATTCACACCAGTGTTAGTTTCAGTTGATCGATGCACGGGACTGTACAAAGGATGTAATCAGTAATCTGGACCCGCGCAACTTATCTGCCTTGATATAGACAAGTGCAAATGCAATGCTAGGTTTCATACCTTCTCGTCGAACAACAGCCAGAGAAACGTGCGAGGCCTGAGCTAATGCTTGCAGTTCTGAATAGTGGGAAAGCAAGTTTCCCTACTGGCTCTAGAAAGTAAACAAATGTAGATTTCTGGCCAGATAATACAGTCATTATTTTCCCTGAGTAATAAAAAAAACACAAAAAACATCTGGCAACAAGGAAACATGTCTGGCATATTCACAGAGCCGTTTACGAAAAAATGATTTTCACGTAATCCAAATATATTTTTTATTGCTCCAAATAGTTGACATATAAGGTAGATAAGGACGCCAAGTGTTCACTCGGTGTATCCGGAGAGATCATTCACTATTAAATAAGCCAGACATGCAGTCATAGCAACATTTTATTTGAAGCTGGTAAACATCAGGAAGACTCAGTTGGTTCTTCATATGGTCTTAAAATATGCAAAATAAATCTCATAAGTCAAAATGCACAAGGCGCATGAGCTCAAACAAGCGGTTACGTCCTGATTCGAGAGCTTTTAACACCAATAACTCAAAGTAATCATTCTTCACTTCACCCTGTAATTTCCCATTTGTTTTGCAACCAGTACAAATTTTCTGCTAGGCTTGACAGCATTGTTCTGTCGAACTTCAGCTGTCTAACAAATGGCCTAAAACGTGACTCTAATCGTTGGTATGTCAAGGAATTCATGATATAGTCTGATTGCAAGTCCCATAGCTTACATTTTCATTAAAACAAGCCCAGATCAACAACCCTCCACAACCATGGTTCACAATACACACAGTCCTTTGAATAAAGTAGACTAACCCCGCCCTATGTGATAAACTTTCTTCATTGCCCTATCTCTTTCTTATAGTAATGAATACTGCTGTTGAAGTGTTTGCCACCGTTTCATGTTTTTCCCATTTGTAGATAATGGCTTTCAATGTAGTCTGCCATTTATCTCATCTGTTCTCATGTTTCTTTAGATCCCAACACATACTACTTTTTCAGATCTTTTAGCCCATGTTGTCCGACAGGTTCTATTTAAGTGGTTTCTTGGTTGTGCAGTTCCGTTAGTAAAGAACTACAGAACAAGCCATTTTAGTTGTAGCTTGGTTTTAATGCTATCTTTCTCAGAGTACTTCTTTCAGTTCAGTTCAGTTTCAGTGACAAACTCCGAACTCATGCTCCAACTCATTTACTTTGTTGTGTGTAAACAACTGAATGGAGATTCTTAGAGAAGAAGAATAGAGGGTATTTTGGATTGTCTTGGTTAAATGTTAGACGCACAGACTTCAGTTTGCTTCCCGTGCATGGTCCATCACCTAGGTTGGTGAAGGACAGTTGTTTTAATCCCTTCGGCATGTATCTAGCGTATCGGTGTCTGTGTGTGTTGGTGCTCTTCCACAGACTCTGGATGTTTTAGCAACATGTGCCCGGGAAGTTCTGTCATCGCCTCGGTGATGAGTGGAGGAGAGAAGGGGAAGAACAGCAAGACGAGGGAAAGGAGCAGAGACAGATGGAGGGCATTGGGAAAGAGGAGAGCCATAAAAAGTGAGGGAGAGCAGAGCAGGGGGGATTTTAAGGATAGGGAAAGTATGGCTGGAAAGTACAGCATCAATGGGAGGGGATGAAACTCTCTAAGAGGAGGAGGAGGAGGAGGAAGAGGAGGAGGACGGTGGGATTTGAGAAAGCGCTCTCTTGGATTTTTGCCTCTGACAGAAATTTTGGCTTGTATCCTCTGAACATGCCTCCCATGTGTCTGATCCATCTATCATTCTGCCACTTAAAATCTATGGCCCTAAGTGTTTTGTCCCTCCCTTGTCTTATAGATGTACGGAAAGCCATGGCATGGGAAGTGAGTCTAGAGAAGAAGAAAAATAAGACTGTCTACTATTGTCTTTATATTTTTACATTCAAATACAAATAATCGTAAAAAATCAGATTATTTAAGGTTATCATTTTAACACATGGCTTGTTTAGTTCTCTAAGACAATTCCACAGCTTTATTCGTGTAATTCCACTGTTTCTATTTTTGTAGCGTGGCCCCAACTCTCCGTTGTAATAGTATGGATGTGGTAGATTAACATACATCAATGTAAGTTAAGGAAGTTTTTTTATCAGTTTTTTTTCTTTTTTTTTCTCAGTTGTATGCAGGATCCTGGTGATTATAGCAATTTCCAGGTCTGAAGTAAATAAATATGCTATAAAAAAGAAGAAAAGAAAAGAAAAACAAGCAACCCAGCCAAGCATGGAGTTAAATGTTTCCAAAGAGTGATGACAGATTGGGGGTCCATTGCAAAACACAGTGGCCATCCAAGACAAGAGTAGTGTTCATAAAGCAAAAAATTAATATGCAAACAATCTGTTGTATCTTTTCCCCACACAGATTCCAGTTGTTTTATAATTCTGGTGCAAAATGTCAACTGAGAGAGACTGTTTTGAATTAGGAAAATCCGTCATGTACATTGTTTTATTTTCACAAATCTCACACAATTTTTCAATATGAAGGATCTTCGAGGGGGAAAAAAACAAGAGTTCTCACTCCATTCTTTTCTGTCTTCCATGATCATCCAAGCTACATCTTAAAAAAGTTCACTATGTTTGTCTTTTTGTGTTCAAAGTGGGATTTACTGATTAATACTGTAAAGATTTACAGTATTAATTTCTGGCTCTGAAACATATTTACCTTTAATAAATTCTGCAGTACAGCTTTTAGTAAAATAACACATTTGAGAGCTTAAGTGAGTGCCGGTTTATCCAAACATGCTCGTGCCGTAACTGTAAACCCGCACCAAGTTCTCCCGGGACTCCTTCTGGGTGTGGACTACTGCTCTCATACATGGGTTCAGGTGCGCGAGAGGAGAGATGAAAAGGGCGACGGATAATTGTTTGGATTGGTGTTTTTATTTCACCTCCATTCACAGCTTGCATTTCTTGACAAACTGCACAGATTCCACCCCTGGGAGCCCGTGCGTTGCTTACCAAGCCTTTGAACTGCCGCCTAAGTGACACACAATACACCCGTTTGTGACGGTGTCTTTTACAATAATCAGCTGGCTGGGTGTGCATCCATATGTGTAACTTTTATTCTAGCAGAATCATCAGAGCAGACCTTATAATCTGTGTATTTTTGTAAGACGTATATTCCAAAGACATCGTGTTTCTGCGCTACTCCACTTTAAAGTTTGATGAAGTGCACACGATTCTAATTGTTGCTATAGTACGGACTCAATTCATATAAAACATCCCAGCCTTTATGACCTTTAATACGGGTTTTCAGACAAACCCCACTTTGTGAGAGCAGGTCTCCAAATGCAGCCTTTTGCTGAGATTATTTGTTTAGTTGAGACTTGATTTTTTTTGGAATATTGTGCAAAACCCATAGTGTTTAAAGGAACGTCTTTGTGTGTGTGCGTGTGTGTGTGTGTGTGTGGTGAGAACAAATTACGGAAGGTAAATAAACAAAGTTGGAAAGTGGAGGGGCTGGAACCACAAACGGTGAACATGGTGATTCTAATGCTGACCGGTGGAGCTTTTTTCATCACCTGGTGCTCCGCCATGTGTGGGACCTCGGCGTGTCCGTGTGAGTTTGTTGCTCCTCGCCGTGTTCCTGCCAACTCTGATTCACCGTCGCCGCCGCACCAGGCTGCTTCCTCGGCGTTGCACTCACTCGTAAAGGAGAGAAATTTTACAATTTTTTTTTTTGCAAAGAAGGTTTTGGGCCTTTCGATGGGAGCATCTGTGCGTGGACACAGGAAGGGCAGGAACTGACATCAAATCTCCTGCGATGAATGAGTCCCCGAGGACCGAAAGCCATCAGTAGATGTCCCTTTGGATAAGCTGTCCTTCTTTTGCCTAATTTTGGTCTGTTTTTCGTGAGGTAATGGCCAAATGTTTTAATGTGGGCAAATGATAGCATCTTAATTGTATAAGCCGCAAGGACGGAGCAACGCTAACGGATTACCTGTCTAGCTCTTTTTCTTTTTTCCCCCCTCCGTCCTAAATTATTCGTTTCTCAATTTAGAGACAAAATCTGATTTTATTACATAAAAGAACAGCTTGAAACACAGCTTGGGAAAAAATAAATAAAAATCTGCGGCCAGTGCAGCAGCACGACTTAATGATTAATTCACCAACAGATGACAAGCCTGCAGGATGTACACGGATTACATAAGGTTAGACATCTCTCTCTCTCTCTGTCGAATCGCAGTGTTAATGATGAACCGGTGCTGTCTGCTGTTAATTGGCTGCTTTGTATCTACACAGTGCACATGCAGAGAGCGCAGGACGTTTTGCTGTGTGAGTCTCAACTCGCTGTGTAACTGTGATTTAAAAAAGTGTGACATTTAGAGACGGGTGTGCAAAAAAAAAAAAAAGAAAAAATTAAAAAAGCAGATTTTTATTCATGTAAACTTAGTTGGATGTACAATTTGGAGATATGTGAAAGCCAGCAGAGATCATGAAAAACGATGTTGATTATTTTACCAATTCCTGAAATATAATTGGATCCGTATTAAATGTCAGTAGCATGACACAAATTAAACGAATCTTAAAAATGATTTTGCTAATCTTTCTAGATCTTAGTGACTTTGTTTCTCAGTCTGTTTTTAGATTCTTTAGATCGGTGTATAGTTTGTTGTTTTTGAGATCTTTTATCTTACTTTATTGAAGTTATGATTAAACAGAAAAGACATCAATCAGGCCTTTTTCCTTCTTCTTATATTTCCAATTGCATTAGTGTGGTTTTTTTTCCCCTGTGCATTTTGGTATTTTGTTTCTGCTGGATATTTTCAGTGATTAGCGGCATTGGACGATTGAACAGTTCACTTTTGAAATTTCACATTTTTATTTCGGAAAATAACACATTACAATGCCTCATAGTGTACGATAAGAAGTGCCAGGACTTATTTGTTTTACAGATTTTTGAGCCCCAGAGTTGACGCTTGGTTGTTGTTTTAAATGTTTTTTTGTAATCTCACTGAAACGTTCTCCAGCTGATACGAGATATAAGTTATCTCAAGGCAGGAAACCGATGACACACAAACTAAAGCATTTAAATGGCAGAAAAAGCAGAGCCACATACAGTCCTTTCACTGAGGGGAAGACTCATGTATTCATGCCGTACGAGCCTGACTCAACCAATCCTCCCAGATACCTGATGAAAGCTTTCATTATGCGAGTCGGGCCGCCACTTAGAGCGTCTTGCAGACTAATGATACCCATTTGCACCGCTCTCAACTCCGAGACCAAAGTCTCTGGCTGTAAATCACTCAGTGCATGTTGCACTAATTAATAAACCCAGGGCAGACTTTGTGACTCTGGGGAAATTTAATAATGTTCACCAAAAAATAAAAAAAATCCCCTTCAAAGTCAAACCTGATTATGATAACGAAGGGTTTGTTTTTGCTGACTTGGCAGCAGAAGATCAGCGGGCATTTTCGATTCTGTTTATGCGTCTTAACGTATGTGTGCGCGCGCGGGCGCTAAGTGCGAATGCTCACCGCCTTCAGCTTTCTCAGAGGGAATGCACCCTTGTAACTGCCGAGGTCAAAGAGCGACGACCCCCAGACTGCCAGCAGGGGTTAAAGGTCCTCTGCCCTTAAGGGAGCCGATGGCGACACCCGGGACCGACCGGCTTGGGTCAACATATTAAGCAGTGCATTGAATCTGACAGCCCCAAACTTTGCGTGGACCATACTCGAAAAAAGAAGCTCTCGTTTTCCCCTGGTTGCATGCATTGCTTTCATTTCATAAGAGCTGTCCTGCAAAAAAAGAAAAATAATAATAATAATTAGCTCATCAGAACTTTTGTCGTCTTTCCAAAAACACAGACCTACCTCCACATGAAGCTTATAGGTGATGTCCATGGGTTTTAATGTGCGATATTAAGTTGCCAATATTTACAGCGTTAAACAGAGAAACATTCTTTGATTTGATTCACACCATTTGGCATTGGTGCTCCTGAGCAGCTTAAAACTGCAGAACTGGCAGGTAAAACTCACTGGGTGAATGTTTGGACTAAAGGGTCTTTCTGCTTTGATGATGGCTTGGAAGAGCTAGAGGGGGAGAAATTTCTGCAAATAGTCACGGATAGAAAAACATGAAACCTTTCTCATCATTTTAGTGGAGACTTTCAGGTTATTCCAGATTTCTTAGCATCAAAACAAGGGGAGAAACTTCTTAGCTTATGTTTAAAAAAACTCTAAAATAGCTTAAACCTTTGTTGGGATTCCCAAAAAAAAGAAAGAAAAAAAAAAGAAGATAAAGTCCAGCCTTTAATTTCAGTATGTTTACCGGGAAAGATAGGAGAACATAACATTTAAGTGAAGTGGATGAATTTTGTCCTGAGTCCGAAAATAGCTTGAAGAAATCTGATATTTGAGCAACATGTTAAAAGCTTAAAACTGGAACTGTTGGAAAAACACAACTGAAAGAAGCAATTCACAGTATTTTTAATTTTATTTTTATTTACTGTTGAACATCTACATTTGTGTGAGCGACCTTATCAGTATGGCGTATTGACAACAGTGTCCTAAACAAAACTAGTTGTTCTGAACTTGCAATCAGATCATAAACTGGATGCTGGCAGAGAAACGTGGATTTTGTTTAGCTGGGAAACTTGAAAAACAGTCTCTTTTGACAGTGTGGATGATTACAATCCCCTAATACAACTACAATTAGAAACATTTTAATTTGCAGTTGTGTTGAAATTGCTAAAATGAGCGAATCATCAGGCACCTCTCCGACTAGCTGTTACCATTCAGCTACGTTTCTTACAACTCGAGCTTAAAAAGGTCAGAATTCTTCCTGTAAAGCTTTTCGTGAACATTTATACTCAAGACTGCCAGCAATGGTGCAGGAACACAATGTTGTACACTCCCCTCAACCATCATCTTCAATAAGTACGAAGTTATTAATGATCCATTCATTTCGAATGACCTTCAACTCCCCAAACGCACGCACGCCAAGGTTGTTGCTACTTAGCCGGCATATCTCGCAAATTTTGTTTGCAAGCGTCCCCTTTTTTTGCGGCAGTCGATCAAATCAGGCTCAATTTAAAGTGTTTAGTCAGCGGCTAAACGGATCGGCTGCTGGTTTGATGGATGTGCATTTCCGTCCAGGCTGCTCCCACCCCAACGTGAAGCCATACATCATGTTGGATTATGTCTCACTTTTGTGTGCCCCGGTTGCCCCGACACCGCAACCAGTTAAGCAGATTGGTGGCAAGAGTCGCCACAGTTTGAGGTCTGCAGCCCTGAAAAAGCCACGTCTGCGCTCATGGAAACCGCCTGCTAATTACATGACAGCCTTTTTTTTTTTTTAAATAATGTTACGGCTCTCCCTTCAAATCCACTTTTCAAGGCAACTGGAAGGAAACATCCTCCGTCATGCATTGCTAATCTTGTCGTTTCGAATAAAAAGACGAGACTTTGGTGAGTAACTCCCTTCTTTTCGCAGCGAACGCTTGAAGACCACCTTGGAGAAAATTGTGAGAAGCTTCTTGGTGTAGCAGGCCAAGAGGAATAAAGACACTATTCAGTGACTTGCTGGCCTGATTTCTATTGACTTAGTCAGGCAGGGGGAAGAAAACATGAAAACATATGCTGATTTAGACGGAACCATCACCCGTGCCTGAACGAATTTCAGTCGAACTTCTGAGTAATTTGAAAAATTCCTGTTTCGCTCTCATCGTTTATTTTCTCCTTCCTCCAGTGCCCATCTGCAAGTGTTCTGTGACATCCCGGGTGTTGCAAAATGTGTCGCTCACACCCTTTTTCTCCTTTGTTTGCCACGGATGATCCCTAAATACCCAACAGACTCCATTATAAAGCCTGCGCATGTTATCCACACCCGTTTGAGTCACACACAAAAAACGATTGCCGGGCCAAGCACATGGCCCCATGGGGGGTTAATTACTGAAAGGAGGGATAAAAATGACAGTTTTTAAACAACATAAGGTACGGACAGAGTCCTCCAGCTTTGCCTTCATGCGCTGTTCAGTCAGGCCATTTTTAGACTGGAGGCAAAGCGGGCCTAATCTAAGCATGGAGAAATGCCAAACAGAGAATGGATGAAAGTTCCTATAAAAGGAAACCGAAAGGGAAACTTGGTAATTACTTTTAACTCATTACATTACCCCGATGAAAAAGCCTTTCCAATTATTTATGTAACTAGGCACAAGAGAATGGGGCTACTTTGAGATTCCCTGCATGCTGAGGTGTTGTGCCTAATGTTTTTAACCCCCTGGAAACCCATAAAAGTCTCCCCCCCCCCCAAAAAAAAAATGTTTATACCGGGATGATTAAGGCAAATGTTTAACACATGTGCCTCCTGAGGCAAATGGCTCATGCAGAACTCATACGGTGCCCCGCAAAACTATCCGTACCTTCCGAACGTTTTCACATTTCTCTACATCACGGCCACAGACTCCATTACATATTGAGAGGTTGCCGTGCCTACGCACAATGCAAAGTGGGAAGAAAGCGACGCAAAGTTTTCAACGTTCTTCTAACTGCGTCATGCATTTTGGATTGGCCTGGCTTGTGTAAAATCCAGTGCAAGCAATCACCAGCTGTAATTAAATCTTTGTTTAAGTTCAGTGTTTCTCTGTGAAGGCCTTGAGGTCACTAGCAAACTCTAGTGACCGAATAGGGAAGAAAGAGGATCAGAAAAATTAATGCACTTCTGGCAAATCTGGTAAGTAGAAAGCCATTGTTGTGGGGAGGGGGAAATAAAAGCTCTGCTCATGTGGGACCAAATTTATCCTTTTTGAAATAGATGCAAAATTTTCTTTTCTTTCAGTTTTGGTTGGGAGCCCATATTGACAGGCCGGCACTGGTTCTTAAAGCAGCTACAGCAACTGGGGAGGCAGGAGTATTGCTGCTCGATTAGCCTCTTTTGCATGAGTTAACCATCACTGCTTGGATGCACGTACATAAGTTACCATGTGTTTGTGTTTATCGAGTTCTTCGCAGCAGCATTCATCCCAGTTGTATGGGTGGCGTTCCCTCCGACAGCTTTTCTGCTCAATCTAAATATGAAACAGAAGCTTTTTGGCCTAGAGCTACAGTAGCTGCTCATCCATTAAATTAAGCAGTGCCATGTTTATTTATAGTGAAAAAATTTTATTGGCAGGTTAATTGCTAAGTTAGTCTGCAGAGCAGCAGACGTCTCTCCATCACCTCAGGGACTGTGTAAGCCAACACCAATTAGATGAGGGGGAAAGCCTTTCTTTTTTTCTTTTCTTTTTTTTTTTAAAAGCACGAATAGCAGAGCCAAGCCGAGCGGTGAGAAAATGGTTGCAACACATACAGTAGGCTCAGTAACACAAAGAGCTGTTATACAGTAACATCTGATGCTCCACATTCTGCTGCGCTCGGGATTAGTCAGCTCTTTGTTTTTTGCAGTCTGTGCATTCGGGATTATGTGCCTGTCACATGTCGACTGTTTTCGCTTTTGTCGGACAGCTCGGAACATTTTGGAGAGCAAATACGTGACTTAATACGAGCAAGAAACAGCTCGACGTGCCGCAGCCTCGTTTCTACTCCAACTCAAAAATCAGCATTTTTTTTTTTTTTTTTGTCTAGTCAAGCTCTGATCACCACTGTTGGTTTTTCTGTATCCTCTGAGAAAAGCAGCTCGTTCCTTCCGAAGCAGAAGAAATGTACGCACTCGCCGGGGCGTTAAAATGTAAAAGAAATTACAAGAATTGTTCAAGCTCCTGTTGAATTATTATTTTTGTATTTTAACAATCCCTCCTTCAACACCTATTAAAGGTGCAAACACAATTCACAGAGTAAATATAGAAAACCCACCATGTGCATAAGATTGAAAATGTCAATCAGGTAATCATGATTACATGATTTACACCTTTTTCTATTCAGTCCAAAAACCAATGACCGTGATATTTACTCAACACTGAAGTTTACAGCTACTTTATGTCTTCTTTCGTGAACCCTCTTTATTGACCAAATATTCCTGGTAATTTTTCTTTACCTCCTCACATTGCAACTCAGCCAACCTGCTGCTTGTTGCCAATTAGAAGACTTGCTTCCCCTTGCCTAATCTTCCTCAGCACCATTCACTTTCATGCGTACGCTGACAGGCCGACATTAGCTCTGCATTGTTAGACGTTTCTCCGATTGTGGATTTTGGGATTTCTCTGACTTTAAGACTCTTTTTGTCTGCTTGTCAAACTTCCTTTCATGTGTGTGTTGTATTCAGGTTCCGCTTAAGCTGCACCTCGGTAAGTAGAGAGAACATTATCAGAGATTTATTGATGTGATTCTTGAATGAAAAGCCTGGTAAAATCATCCCAAGGGATTAAAAACAAAATCTCATTTGACAGGAATGTTTTATGCCAAAAATGTGATTTAAGCACCACCACAAACACATACCAGTCTAACCAGCCTACAGAAATCTGGTTTTAATCTTTTTGTAACAACCATTAGAAAGAGTTCTTCTACACCAAGATTAAATCACATTACAAGAGAGAAATCACTCAGACTTCTTGTCCCTTCTGATCTTCTGACTATCCAATTTGCAAACTAACATCTTAAGCTCAATGTAAACTGCAGTTAAATGTCATGTTGCAGCTTATGTGAACACGAGCATGTTTGTGTCCAAACAGTTTGCAAATGGGGCCACAGACAAGTACGTTTAGCCCAAGTAAATTTATGAGATTTTTTTAAAATTAAATTATTTCTGGCTTGGACCTTTTTTAAATAAAGGGGAGTCCGAGCAAGCAACATTTTATGACCGACTTTATAGTCAGTCAGTTTTTTTATATGAAGGAATATTGCAGACACCCAAAAACCCAATGGTTAAAAATAAGATTTTTAACCATTGGTTTAAAAAATGTTGTGTTTTTTTTTAGTCTCCAACTAATTCATGGCACATTAACAAAGGAAGAATTCATTTTATTTTTAAATGCTTTAAATTGTGACAGTTGTTACTCACAAAGGAAATATAGCAATTGGATATGGTTTTTGTTTTTAATTGCTATTCACAACTTATTCTTTTTAAAAAAGAATTTAAGAAAAGCATAAACTGATATAGTAGCTGACTAATGGCATTTTATTCTTCTAGAATTGAGACCCAGAAAATATTTTTTAAAATGACCTATTTAATTTGAATCAACTTGTTGTATGATTACAATGTAGGGATTCCTCTGCCAGGAAAGGCCTTTATCCAAATGATTCATGACAGAACACTATAGCTTCAGCTCACAAACGACGAAAATCATCATCATCTCCTGTTTTGGTCAGTCTCCAAATGTTAGAGAACGGCTGAAGCGTTTGTGCTAAATATGACAAAAATGACATGAACCGCATGTAGCTTCTAATTAGATTAGGCATCATAAAATATTTATGACGTGAAATCATCTCGGCTAACTCATTAGCAAGTCCACCTACAGTCCCATTTTGGAGTTTTTGTTCTTTTCTTTTTGTTTTGTGTGCCGTAAGACTTTAGCAGCTAGCAACTTTGGCATGTTGGACATTTGTCAGGTCACAGAAGTAATAGGTACAAAAGGGAAACCTGTGGAAATACTGTAATTCCAGAGTGTCCAATGCTAAAACTACTACACACTCACTGGCAACTGTATTGGATGAGCCTGTTTAATTAAGTGAAGGTTTACATTGAAATGCATCAGTAAATCAACCTCACCATGTGATACTCCAACAGCCCTCCTATTAAGTGATTACACCCTGACCTGTCTTTCAATCTTTTACTCCCTTCTGTCTTCACTTGCTAACGAAGCAAAAACATATTTCAAATCCTCTATTGCACACACCACACCTTGCCTAAGAAGAAACAGAGCACACAGCCACGTGAGAAGCATTTTGCAAAGCTTATGGTGATGCAACTACGCAAGGGAAGGCCTTCCCCTTGCCTTCCCTTGACAAGGGGAAGGCCTCCTTCCCCTTGTCAAGGGAAGACGGCCCGTTGACAAGTGAGCTTAATTTTTTTTTTAAAGCGTGCTTTTATATTTGCTCTCCACTTGCCTTCAAGATGTTTTACTCTCACAGTGCAACTGTAGCTGCCTTAGAAGTCATAACATCTTAGACCAATTTAATGCAACACACGGCTGTAATGACTGCCAGGTCTGCACAGGCTCTATTAACGGAGCATTGATATTGATATGCCTATAGCTATATTTACTCTGTGGCTCTGGCTGGAATCCACTCAGAACTGTGCTTTTATCCTGGAGTGTATTTAAATTCATCATATTGATGTAAGACGACAGTTTGTCCTTTTTTTTTTTTTGACTGAGGTCTGACTAAATGCACTAAACCCTAGAGCTCTATGACATGTAAGATTATTTCCTGAAATCCTCTGAGGTTTTTCTGCCAGACAAGGCCAAAAAAAAAAAAATCCAATAAACCCCTTAAAAGTCTCCAACTGCTTGCTCCTTCAAATCTCCTTTACCTATTGAGGACTAGAATACGAAATATGTCTCGCATTGTTATCCATGATTACCTCACCAAGTCTGGTTAATTGAATAAAAAGGTTTTTATGTCTGTGTTTTAATGAGGCAGTGACCTCATTGAAACATTTGCGGGTTTAGTAATGGTCTCCCATCTATTCCAAAGCTGAACTGACCTATATAAGCTACAATATAACAGTCCAAACCCCTCCTTTCACAAATAAAAATAGATATCTTTTTTATGGTATGCAATTTACAGTCCGATGTTTTGTATGATGCATATAAATCATACAAAACATCTGACTGTAAACACCCCAACCCCCAATGAGTTTCTGAAATACTGTGCTGTTGCACAGACTTGTCCGATGTTCCCCCCCATTATCATTGGAAAATATGTCATCAGGGGACACCCCCCCTCCCTGCACAGCCCCTCCATTATTGTCTGCTCTTTTCCTCATAATGTACAGATTAAGCTCTAACCTTAAAATGAACCCAGTTCCCTCCCAACCCCCTTACTCATGTCCATTTGATGCAGAATAGCTTGAGAAACCAAAGTGACATTTGCAAAACTCTGTCCCAACAATGTTTTCTGTTTATAACATCCCAAAATGACATTAGATGGATTCCGTCTCGATGTCAAAACACATTCAGCTCGATGGCGACTGAAATACTTTGGACAGGTCAAAAAGATTTGGAGTGACATAGCTGTTGACAGGCCGTAGTGTAGACCATCAGCTAAAATGAGTCAGGGGGTCTGGGTCAATTTACCCTCTTTGAAAATGTTGTGCGCCTACTTGTCACTGTTTCAATTGGGACTGTGGAACTCACTGGAGGACAGAACATTCCTACATCGCAGGAACTTCTGATACACGACTGGAAGGATGGTTGAGTTTTAATGATCCTTTGTGAATTGTGATTTGTTGTGATTCAGACAGAATGTCTACATAATTTACTTACAACAATTGGCATTTTAGCAACTGTTGTCGTTCTATCATCTCAAACTAACTCTCTGGTCCCCACCAAGCACGCCCCGTTCCAAGTCGCTTAAGTCTCCAGATGCCGGGTTTTAAATTCAGCAAGTTGTCTTAAGTTCTAGATACCTAAATGCATCAACTTTAATATCTGTATTGTTGGATCGGATTTGGACTCTATATCAATCTACAGTGTATCAACAATTACTCAATCTTAATTGAGTTTCGTCGATGTTTGGGCTAAAAATTGATTTAATCCTATATCCTGTTGGATGAGATATTAAAGCATTCTTGCATTCATCAATTAATTAATGAAAGCTCTTCTGGATTTTACAAAAGAGAGATGGGGGGGTGGCTGTGAGCTTTTTCATAACAAGGAATGCAGACAACCATCAATGGCAGATGGCCCCCAGTGCGTCATAACCGTGCTGCAAGACGAGGATTGTTAACATGTACTTATCCGTGATGACTATATTGTAAAGTAATGGCGTTGCAGGCTGGAGTTACTCCTCCATCCTGGACTTAAAGAGCAGTAGTGTCTTGTTGGATATAAGTCCTGACCAGCTTGAACATATTTCTGTTCTCCAGATATGCATCTCTGCAGACTCTTGGTAGAGAAGTTTGAGAGGTTTTGGTGACAAGGGCCCTCTATCTCTGTCTCCTTCTTCTCGACCCCCCCGGAGTCTTAAAAACTTCAGAAAGGCCCCGCTTGGACGCAGGGTCTCTGCTGGAAGCCGTACCACACTCAAGAAACGGGCATCCTTTTTTTGACAGGTGGGAGTTTGTTACACACATACTTCTCCTGAAACAACTGTATAAAACCTTTTAATTGCAAGTTTCTCCATGCAGGGGATAATCCTCCAGCGCTTTTGCACAGCGGGGACATTTTTTGCAGACAGCTGGGGGATGAATCACTGAGAGCACGAGAGAAACACTCAAAAGAGAGGCCAAACTAAAGAGCAAACAGGATGGAGACCTTTCACAATTTACGATTAGGAATGTAAACAGCTCAAGTTTTATGAGCTTAATAGGTTCTTCTTGTCAGTTGAGTTTTTTCAAACAGCAAGAGACATACCGCACTAGTTTTACTTGGTTTTGAGATCACTTTGCTTTGGTCATTGTTCACCTTTTAGAAAATCTGTGACGTTCATGGAACATTTATTACCAAATACCGTAGGGTTTGGTTTCCAAATGGGGTTTTTTAGAATATTTTTCTGCTCTCTAAACCTAATATGGACAGAGATTATTGAAAATTAAATGTGTTTAACCTCGTTTTTTTTTTTTTGATTGATGAGAAAAAATGTAAATTGGAGGGTGTGCATTTTACTACATCTAGTAAGGGACTAAAACAACATTTCATTAAAGGAGCATCATTCCTTCAGTCAAGCATGGAGGTGGGAGTGTGATAGTCGGAACAGTTGTGGTTGTTCACCACCTGAACTTTGCATTTTCAGGTGTTTTTGTGATGTCAAGCACTTTAAAAGGCCTTGTTGCTCAAATATGCTATACAAATAAAATTTGATTTGATTTAAGTGACTTATTAAAGTTTATGGAACCATAAATTCTGCTTTCTCCCAGGTTATCCAAAAGAGAATATCTGGTCAGTACAAATAAACTACCCAAGGCAAATCCACTTATTAATAGCTCAGTAAATAAATAGAAGATTTTGAAGTGACACAGTTAAAGTTCACACTTAAATCTACATGGGATGACCTTAAAACATGACAACATGACAGAAGCGAGCCACAGCAATGCAAAAGATTCACTGCCAGTTTTTGTAAACACTTGATGGCAGTTGATCCTACTAAGGGTGGCGCATCATGTTTTTAGATTTTAGATGGATCTACGTTGGTTTGTGTCGCTTTTCTTTTTCTCATTTGTCAACTGATTTTTGTATTTACTATTATTGTTTTCTGATATAGTGACAAAAAAAGACAACACTGAATCGGTCTTTCATGGGGCAAACGCTTTTTCATAGCACTGTGTGTATTTATGCACGAACTATAAATGCATAGATACAGAAAGAGGCTGTTCTCAGACCCTCCTCATTCCTCTGCAAGCCCACATGTGTTTTATTAGCAGGCAGGCCCATTGGACTGTAAATTCCTACAGCAGGCCGGCCCGAGGCTAAACGCAGCCCAAGGTTAAGAAAGATCACGGAAAAAGGGAAAAGAGGATTCACCTCTTTCCACGTTTTCCTACATGAACTTTTGCTACTGTTTTCAGGGTTGTCTGTGTACATTTACATCGAGCATCAATCTGCTTTTTTTTTTTTATCTCTCTTATCATCTGTTTCTCTTTCAGCTTTGGCTGCAGTCCAGTTTTTCTTTCACTTTCCTGCACCCTTCTTGTGTCGATCCACCTTTGCTTCGCTCCCAGGCCTTTTTACCCCTCCATCTGGTTTCTCTCCCCTCCTCACTTTCTCTTGGTTTCTGTTGGTGCAACACTGCGTTCCTGTTCTCTGACTCCAAAACCACAGCCTTCCCGCAACAGCAAACACTTCTTAGACAAGAGAGCTGCGGCTTAAACAATGGTTTCCGCTCGCCCCAGGACAAAATAACTCACTCCCCACCTACACACAAACATACGCGCACCCCAGTACTCGTCGCTGAAATTTATGTTAGCTTGCTAATTCTCCCCATCTCTCTCCCTCTTCTCAATCAACATGACAATCATAATTAGAGCGTGACATAGCAGGTCGCGACCTTCGCCGCTCTGAAGCCACCCTGAACCTTGAAACCGTCTGCAGGGTTACATATGCGACCCCTTGGAGCCCGGGTGTACAAGGTTGGGTGTTGCGAGTGAAGAGGACAACGGTGAAAGTAGTAATCCTTAAATGTACCGAAAACCATTTTAGTATTCCAGCTCATTTAATGAACTAATGAAGGAGATCATTGGAAGTAGCTTCGACGTCTGGGAAGTCACTCCTCTTTAGATTTGAATCCTGTGGTAAAACCCTACGACCACTTTCCCTGTTGATCCACCAATTATTTCTTCTTTGTTTTGCTTCTCCTTTTTTTTTTTTAAGAGACTTTTTGATGCCGTGAATTCGAAAACGGTTTCCAGTGCCTTTGGTGAAGAAACGGGCCTTTTTGTAGAAACATGCAATTGACTAAGCTAAACACAAGAATGTATTGAAACATCCTGGTGTGTCATGTTTGTAGCTGAAGTTGGACCTGAACCACAGCAGAGGCTGAGGCAGCGCTAAAAATAAATCAAATAATAGAGGGTGTATTATTTAAAATAGACGTTTTTGATCTGTTATGTCGTTCATCATCAAAAACATTCCTGGAGTGTTCCTTTGATTCCTTCATGCACACTTGGAGAAGCCTTCAATCTCCCGTTCCGAGGAGAGACGCTTGTTCTCACCAAGCACTGCCCATTCCCACGTAGCTTGCACCAACCTCTCGGCCTGACCATCACCAACAGCAATTGGCAAACACTTTGTGGCACTGCGTGTGGAATGAACGAAAGAGAGCGAGAGATGCTTCATTCGTAGCTCGAGTAGACATTGTTATGAATTTTGTCTTTGACTTTCTTAATAGCAATTTCTCTAGATGTGCTAGCATTGCTGGTAGCTAATATCCTTTCATGCGGTCAATAAACAGTGGCTCCGCTGACCCCCTTTGTAGAAGCTCAGGAAAAATGGTAAAACCTTCAACACCCATCTTTTGCACATAGCAAGAGACAAGTGCTTGTGCATCTTAGCGACCAGTGATGATTACTTTCCATATGCGATACGTGTTTTCACACCACAGCTGAGGGACACTGCTGTATTAATGCTCCTCCGGGTAATGGGTTAATTTAATGAGCTTTCAGTTGCAATTTCCTTTTAGCTTTTGATTTTATTTTAATCGTCTTTTTGCGCATCATCAAAATAAAACACTTCATCAGATTCAATCTGCCAGCTCTGTACATACATGTGTAGTATAAACGGAAAACCTGATAAGTTTGAACTAGTCAGGAAGAGTTTATAAGTGGTGACGCCATTGTGCTGAGCAGTTTAATTCTCTCTCTCTCTACCACCAGGTCTGGTTCCCATTATCTCTGCTAACAGCCAGCTCTCCTCTGTGCTTCTCTCCTTCCTGCTGCCTTGTCCTCCGTTGGCATCTCTTTCACCACACACACGTAGAAGAAAAGAAAAACACACACACACACTCACAGGCAAACAAGACCTCAAATCAAATATCTGACGCCAAAATTCAAACATCAGTTTTTTTTATCGCGAAAAAGCGCATTCAGCAAAGTTTGAAAAACCTTATTTCCTACAAATAGTGCCCATATTGTAAAATGGATGAAGGCTTCGGTCACAATGGGATACCAGTGTCATGCTGCGTTGTAAACCACTTAAATTTGAACATGATGTTGGGTTATGAGGGTTTTTCCATATGAAAAACGTGGCACAGGAAGAGACTGTACATATGTTGACATGCTTGCGTCTTTAAATTGACCGCTCAGTGGCGCCGTTCCAAAACACCACCGAGACGGGCGGAGTGTGGCACCAGCATATCTACTCGTGCTCTTTGCATTTCTGTTGTCCTTTCCGTTTTAAAAGACATGAGGTGGACATAATGCCACTTAACCCAAGAAAAACAGCCATGGGGAAAAAACAACCCAAAAACTTCTTGGTGAAAGAGTTTGTAGTCACAATCTCATTTTGTTTAATTAAAAGGAATCCGTACATAACAAATGGATTAGTGCAACTATACTAGATCAACTAAGATGACCCAGTTTTATATACTTTCAGAACGTACAACTGGGATTGTTGAACCGAAGGGAGCATGGTGGATAACCTCTGAGGAAGTTGCTTCGTATTTACAAAATGGCAAAAAAAAATTGCAACCACAATTCTTCTAACTTTCATCACCCTAATCTGCTTGACACTGTGTGTGCATTATATTATTCTATGTAACTGGTTTCTCTGATTGGACTAACACATGAGGATCCTCAAGCTACACTGATCTTCTTGCACCAGCAGAATGTGCTGCAGTTGTCTTTGCGTTTATTTCATTACATCATACTTCATCTGCAATTCAAGCTTATTCTAACATGATGTGGTCGCTCCTGATTTATCTCTGCCTCATGCAGTGGTGGTAGCTCAGTGTCTCTTTTTATAATACATTAAAAACAGGTATTGGTCAGAGACTCAACGTATGATCTGGAAGGTTATTTACTTAATTAGCCTCTAACAATAAGATTGACTTGAACGAAGACTTAAGTTTTTAAGTAGATGCTGGAATTTCATGAAAGGCATTTTAGTACTTTAGTACGTTGGCACACAGTTCCCAACCATCGCCAACCAAGGCTTAGCCTGGACACATTTTTGTCTTGGCTCACGGTTTGGTCAAACCTTCAAGTCGTAGAGGATGTTTGCAGCAACAAAGAGCGCTATAAACCCGTGTCAATACACAGCTGTGCACATGTAAATCTCAGCCAGAATGGGAATTTGGTCCTCTTTGCAATTGCTGCTTCTGGCTTTGCTTGCTGACTTTAGCAACCAAACACAACTCAGTCAAAATGAGTAGTTGGATGCTGGTCCGGGATGTTGTCCCTGCAAAGACTTTGATGTCTGCTTTTTCTTTTTTTTTTCTTTTTGGCTCAAGAGCAACAATGTGTTGTTGATGGTCTTCAAGAAGATTTCCTGGCTGAGAGCAGATTATTTTACGTAGGAAACGCAGAGAACTTGTGAAAGGTTAAACACCTGCTCTGACATTTCCCCTCAACTGTTGTAACGGTTTTAAGAAAAAGCGGGTTAACTCTAGACTGTTGTCGCTATTTCTGTGACTCCGTTCCGGTTAGATTTTGAGTGCCATTCTCACAGTACTCTATAAAGACCGGGTACATTTGGAGGCTTTACAAGTCATGTTGTCAAATACTAATTAACGAGGCCATGAGTGGCTAAGGATTGCATAGGAAAATGTAAATCCTGTTCAAATAATATTTAGCATTTTGTTCCCACGGATGTTCGCGCTTATCATCTCTTGCCGTCCCTGTAATAAATATTCCCACCCCCTACTCTAGCCTCCCATATTTATACATGTAGGACTTTAGGGCGAGGAGGATGTGGTCTGCTTAACAAGGATTTGCTTCTGTTTTTCCCCCAACACCATGTGCTCTCCCCAACTGTGGGTACCGGTCCCAGGTCCATGCAATTCCACACTAGCGAAAACACACAAAGGTATCAGCAACAACACTTTTGGACTGACCTCCGCTACCCACGGATGTTGTTCTGTAACAAGCCCCGACAGTTCTAATGTTATCGCAGGTAATCTTTGACATCATGGTACATTTCCATCTGCTGAGTCGTCCGTTATCGGTGTGCATGGGCTGGTTACAGTGGCGTCGGTCTGCACTGTTGGCAGCTTCTTGTGCCCTCATGAAATGCGGCTCAGATTCTACACCGTAAACGACGTTTTAAAGCTATTTTTAATCTCCCTTTGCTGAAATGGGAGAAGTATAAAAAGCACGACGTTGTGGCAATTAAAGAGTAAAAAAGGAGCGAGTAAGCTAAAAAATAAAAAATAAAAATAGGGAGGAGATTGATGCATAAAATTAAAATGCTGGATTGAAGTAGAAGGTCTTTATTGGGAGAAAGAAAGGAGGTAAAGATGCAGATACCATTAGCAGCTGGCTTGGTTGTCTTATCTGGGTCGTTGCCACATTCCAGACAAATGCAGCGCTATCTCTGTGTCCGTAATGTTGCTAGTGTTGCTATTATCTCTGTGATTTGCTGATATGAGATGTCCATTGACTCCCTTTGCAGTTAATTACAGGCTAGCTAGCCTGACTCAGGTCACTGTGACTCAGCTCCTGTTGTCAAAGTCCGTTAATCAGGGATAATGAAGGCCAGCTTCATTTTTAAGTGATTATGAAACCATTAAACTGCCTAAATGTTAATTATTAGTCACACTCTGTTGTCTGCTAGGACATCACAACATTTCAAAAGTGTGGATGCCATCTTGAGAGATTGGAAAGGGTAAGCAGTGGCTTTCTGGGAGATTGCGAATAGATTAGAGAGCTCGGTCTTTGCCAGAAGGTGAAATGTAGCTCTGGGCTGACGGACCAGCCTGACTTTGCAGTCAATTGAATTACGGCACGGGTGAGATCTGACGGCTTTCTTCTTTGGAAAAAGAAAGACATGGGTGCAAGGAGAGGAGCAAATCATTTTGAGATCACTCTGCAAGAGAGAGAGAGAGAGAGAGAGAAAAAAAACTCAGACAAAATAGAGACAGAGAAAGATAATTGGCTAATAGTTTGGGACAGGCTCTATTGCAAATCTGCAGGTATGGGCTGATATGATCTTCCTGGCAGGCATTTCCTCACCTCTGTAGACTCTAAATTACTCGCGCCAACTCAGAAATGCGCAGGGAGAACAGTCTTCTATGGACGCGAAATAATATTTTGCAATGTTGCCGTTCTTACACGGTGGAAGCAAGAAATACTTTCACTTTCATAAAATGGCCTTTGGTTTGGGATCTTGTTCAGCAGTGTTGCAGGTTTTTGTCAATTGTGGATAATGACAGCCACTGTGGTTCACTAGAGTCCCAAAGCTATAGAAATACGCTTCATAAACATTGCAGACTGAGGTTTACATATCAACTCCTGAATTTCTTTAGATAAGAGCATATGTTTCTGGTTAAGATGTCTAAGGATGCTTCATTTTCTGTGTAATTAACGTTCCACTTTTTCCAAATTAAACCAGTGTGGCGTGAAATGGAACCAAGCATAGTTATTTCTTTATTTAACAAAGAGTGCAATCAAATTTTCACATTAGACAAGATTGTTTTGGATCACTCAGGACCTGCGTTTTGTATTTATTTCGTTTTCGTCTAATCCCAGCTATTTCTTTAGTGATCTGAAGCATTTGTGTGAGACATAAAAAAAACCAAAACAACATCTCTCCAAAGTTCAACCTCTTCAAGAGTAGTTGTACTCTGTACAGCTGCTAGCTTGTGTCTTTGTGTCTTCTTTTTAGTGCATGTCTGTCAAATTCTAGTCCTCGCAAGCTGGTGTCCTGCAACTTTTAAATTGGAATCAAAGAATTAAAAAATTGGCAGCAGTCTGGGGAATTTGACTGCATGCTGAGAAGGCAATTCGGCCATTTTATCCAGGTGTTCGGTTCCATGTTCATGCCAAATGTGGTGAAATTTTTGCCTTAAAAAAACAAAATAAAAACATCATCCTTGCCTCATGAGATGTACTAATTATTCTTGTAGAAACAAAAAGAAAAACACTAGCTGATTCATATCAGCATACAAGAATATGCTTGCATAATCTTGCAAAAACAAGAATATGAATATGCAAGCATATTCTTGTATGCTTGCAAAAAGTTACCATTTTTATTTAGTGTGAATTAAAAGGGATGATTAGTGTGTTTACTAGAAGTATTGTTTCTAACAGAAACCACCCAAAATATAATACATATACATTTGTTAACTTAAATGTTTTACTCGTAAAAAAGTGACCTGGTTATGAACAGATATAATTTATTCTAATTCAGAAAAGGCTTTATGAAAAATGATGGGCAAAAGAATAAATTGTCTGTTCATTGTGGGGGGAAATGTACATAATTCCATAAAATGTGCAAAGTTGCAGTGGAATAAATATTTCTAACCGATTATGGTGCGTGAAAAAAAAAAAAAAAAAAGAAGACGAGAAAAAATTTGAGGGCGGTGTTAATTACAGTGTGAACACACCGTTCAACAGATGCTTGTGGGAAGAGTTCCTGCAAAGGGGCTCCAGGAAATCTGCTTTGAAGCTCATTTCATACACAACTAATAACAGACGGCGCATGTTAAATATTACACAGTTTTGTTTTCTTTTGCAGTAGAGCACATTAAAAAAAAATCACCAAAAAAACGGACATTGTAGAAGTTGGATGATGTTTTTATGGCTCATAGTGCAAAAAATAAAAAAAACTTTGCACAGACATCCTGCTGCTTCCACGAGTGAGTGTGGAAAGGCTCGTTGCAGAACACTTTGCAGGGCACTAACTCTTCGTCTCGGTCGGCTGTGAACTGAATTTGCGCAAAAAAAAAAGAAAAGAAGAAACGTAGAGAGCATGACGCAATGCAGCTTAAAGATGAGACCATTAGTGGTAAGGGAAATGTAAAAAAAAGAAAATAAAAAATCCACGCTAGAGAAATAATGGGAAACACTGGAAAGAAGACAGTGAGCTTTTTATTGCCGTGATTTAAGAGGTGGTTTTCCATGCAGTGGAAGGAGGATGTAGTTTTTATAAGACAAACCCATAAAAGTGAGCTGAATACCTGTGAGCGTTTTAAATCAATAAAGGGAAGTCTGGCAGCATTTAAGCATGGCACACCAGAAGACACAAAGCTTTATCTTTTTTTTTTTTGATGAGAAGAACAGTTTTGACTTCCACTCGACTGTGTTACCATAACAGCAATAGAGGCTTTCCAAGGAGGCAAAGCAATAAGGCAATACCTGTTGTTTTTTGTTTTTGTTCTTAATGTACTTTTGTTTTAGTTTCTAACTACAAGTCATCCAGTTCATCAGCGCGGGCGGCGATGCACAAACCCTTCGCCTAGAGCAAATGAGGCGGGGGGGGGGGGAAGCACAAACATTCTATGCTCATAAAAACGATGGTGGTACAACAACAAAGCAGAAGCGGCATCTGATTCCTGTTACGCCGCAACAAGCACGTAGCAGGCCTGGATAAGACTTACAATGTCACCCGTGCCCTCTGTGCTCTGCTTTATAACTTCACCGTTCGTCTTCCCGCTCACGCAACTATGCGCCGCCATCCGTCTCCCTCATGTTGGAGGATGTTATAAATCTGGCTGCCGAGAAGCGTGTGCAGATGTGCATGCGTGCACATCATCTTTCAGGCTTAGGGTTTTGGGGGCCGGGATTTGTTGTTCGCAAGATGTTTCGCAGACTTGCTTTTTTCTTTTCTGCTTTTATTCGGTGGTAAGTTAGTTTTCTCGCTGCACCGTAAAGTAAGAAGATAAATGGGTGAAGATAGAAGGATATTTGCTCATTTTGTCTTTGCTTTAGCGACTCTGCAGTCTGTCATTGCTTTGAGATGCCTGTGTGATTTCTTGGTTTTTTGTGAGTTTCCTAAAAAAAAAAAAAAAAAAAAGATGTCTGCATTGACTTAATAATACATATGGTATATAATGTTAAAATTTTCTCTTCATGAAAATCTCTAAAGGCCTACTTTGATAAATTCTTGATTTAATCACTTGACTGCTGTGGTAAATATAAAGTATCAAATTATAAAAAAGCATTTCAAGCGGTTATGACACATTTCCAGATTTTCTAACAGTATTGTTTTAACTCAACCACATTGAGGGTTTAAAGCTGGAATGCCTGTTTGAAGCTATGCAACAAGATTTCAGTTGAGTCTAAGTCTGGACTTCTTGTGGTCTAGTCCAAAACTTTCATATCGTTATTTTATTTTATTTTTTCTTTCTATGAACCACTAGCAGATGTAGAGTTGCTGGTATACTTTAGATTATTGTTCTGCTGCAAAACTCTTTATCTTAATAAAATATTCACATTCTGCTTGAGAGCATAATTGTTTTTAATTATAAAGACATAAGACAGCAGTGGAGCCCCATACCATCACCACCATAATATAACTGGAAGATTAGTTAGTTTTTAAGGGACGTACTCTGTACCAAAAGTCCAACTTTGGTCAAAAGCAGAACTCCCAATCTGAAAAACAAACTCAATATGCCCTAAAGTAAATGTATAAAGAAAAGTCATATCTATCACATTACAAAATCATTTCTATAGCTTTGGGTGATCGATGGGCCTAACAAAATTACTCCGTCAGAGCACACTCAGATAGGATCAGGGCTCACGAACAATGTCCATGTTATGCCTGTCCGTCATGGAAATCAGGGGGTTTTTTTCTCACATTTGTGATCTCATTGCTTAAGAGATTTCTTGGTTCTGCAGGTCAAATCATAATTTGGTTTGAAATGGACTCATGGGCTATGTTGGTTTTCATGATTTACAAATGGAATCACGGTTAGTAAATAAGTAAATAAGTTGGTCTGATAACATTTGTTCGTTACTATTAAATGGAAGAAATCTGTCGAGGCCATTCGGCACAAAATGCAGGAATAACTCTCAGAAGATGAATCAGACCGTCGTCTTGAACCCTTTCTTTTGTTTAAATATTGTGCATTCAAAAGGCAGGGAATATGAACAAAGCCTTGCCGTGTCATTGGATAAGACTTGTGGCTAAACTTAGAGTCTCCAGGTCTGGCTCCCCTTTCTTTCCTCTCTCTCCGTCTCTTCCAGTCTGCGTGATCGTCTGGTATGGGAGGAATTTCACACGTCACGCACTCAGACGCGGCAGCCACCACGGTGGCCACACACACTGGAGTTTCTAGTCGGTTGGCAAGTGGATTATCAGACTCTGAGGTGCAAAAAAATCAAAGACACTGCAGTCAGAAGTAGAGCCACTGAGTAGATAGTGGTTTTTACTGCCCGTATTGATTGTCCAGTTTCCGGGTATCGCCTACTTGTGATCCCAATCCGTCATGTGGACGCTTCGGAAATGATAACTATCTCACTTTCAGTGTGTGCCTTGGCTCCGTGTTACACCCCGGACGCGCAGCCCTTGTAGCGCTTCAGCTGCCGCGGGGTCAGAGGTCAGCCTGTGAGCTTAATGAGACGCAAAGATTGAAGGAGCAGCGATGCCACTATGAGATAATCTGTAGTGAAACCAGTTTAAATGGGAACGAGTCAAAGCTGAAAAGTTTTCATTTTCAGATTCAAACCTTAGAAGGAATTCATGTTTATGTTTGTGAGTCAGACTAGTCTGTTAAATATAAATATCTTAATAGTTCATTAACGAAATAAGGACAAGAGGTGAAAAGAGAACATAATCTAATCGCAATTTATTGCATTCGACACAACAAGCATTGATGCCGAAGCGTTACAGCTCAACTTTTTACTTGTTAGAATTTTCTATAAGCATGTTTTTTTTCTCCTAGAAACAAGATCTGAGATTTTTGATTAGTTGCACTTAAAAAAAAACAACAAAAAACATTCATTAATCCAATTATCTCATTTCTGGCACAATATGGTTTTGGTTTCACGACTTTTCAAAATGTTATGTCATTGCATCTCCGGTTTGCAGTCGTTTCGATGAGATGCCGGAAGCAAAGGGCATCAGAGGGGCCTTCTTTGAATTAAGTTATGGATAAAAAAAATGCAACAACACTCTGAGATCAAATGTATGCTCATAGAATTTCAGAGCTGAACTCTCTAAATTTTACACCCTTGATCCCAGTACACATGCGGTATACAAAATGTGGTTCATCAAACCATACCGGCGTACAACTTGGACCTGGTTTTGTGTAAAATGCACTTGATTCCTTCATGTTTAGACTCGGGAGCAAAGCACTGTTCAGGGCCGATATATTTGCCAACATAAGAAAATCGCGTGATGGATGATTAAGTCAGCAAATCCGTTGCTTCTAATGAAGAACATGTTCCTGGCACTTTAAAGAATGGCTTCGATAATACGAGTATGGAAACGGGGAATTAACTTGACAAAAACAAGAGGAAATTAAAGTTTAGAAGCTCAAAACCACATAAAGAGTTCCAAATTACAAGAGTGAAAAGGAAATAACAGACGATGCGGAAAAAAAACACCGACATTCTGTAGCTGCAATGTGGATGACAAATAAGGGGTGAAACCGCAATACGGCACTCAAATGGTCTAAAACCACAAAAATGCTTTTCTTCTGCAAGCTTTATATTTTGCGTATTTCCTATTTCACCCTCTCGTTTTTTCACTTTAGAGAAATGATCCAATGTTTGTTTTTTTTTCTTCTTCTATCTGTTTGTCAGAGCATCATCTGTGATGCAGCGTTTCTGTTGTTTTAAAGAAAGCGAACCAGTTATGATGGAAATAAACATGCCCATCTGGGCCCCCATGTTTCAGCATGAAGCTTAAGTCAAGCTCATATTAAGTGTTTATATACAACATTCATTAAACCCAACAGCCAGGCTTGGAACTAGATGTTGGACCGTTTCTTAGATGATGAATTGAAAAGCGAGATGTTTAATCGTTTCATAACCAAATCTGTTTTAAACGTCTCCATGACCTAATCTGCCTGCTGAGGCCCTTGGTCTTCATAAGGCTGTTTTGTCATTAATATTGTCTAAAAAATATATTAAAATCATCACAGTGCAGATATTTAATCTGATATTAAGTCAAACAGTTATGTAATCTATTTACTTACGTGATTTCGATGGATTATTTCCGGGGTATCGACTGAAAGGTGAATATAAATGCTCACCTTATGTTTCAGAATCTTTTTTTTTAATTAAATAATTAGAAAACTGTTCATTTTTTCCTCACACTCCAATTAAGAGTTTGACAACCAACAACCAACAAAATGTGCGGAGCTTCAAATGCGCACTGTTGCAAACAACCGTAAAGTTTTTGTGGTCAAGATTTTTCTTGTCAGCTGGACTTCCTAATAAAATAAAAATAAAAAAACAAACATTAACCATCAGTTCTCGTAGTAATGAAATACAAGAACAAACTTATTATGCCGCACAGGGCAATGTTTCGCTGATTTATCACTTTCAACGGTTTTATGCTTGAAGGACGAGAATGAAAACAGTTTCACGAGCAATATCGGCCATAAATTTAAACAGATCACTCAAGCATTTACTGGGTTATTGAGTTGTTCTCTGAAATAGTGTATAATGTCTCATGCCATGGCAGATTTATGGTAATGGGAAGAAATGATTTTGCTCTCCAATACACAAAGTGCGGAAAACCGCATTGTTTTTCTTCTGGATATCGGATGGACTAATGCCTAAACATCTCAGGAGATTCCCTGCAGGGGGGGGAAAAAAAAGAGAGCACAGATTGATGAAAGAAGAAGAAGAAAAAAAAGAGTCCCATTAGAGGTCATGTCATATCACCGTAAGTGTGAGGTAAGGAGTGAATGGCTGGTGGGAAGGAGGGGTGAAATAGCCTTTGGATGGTGGTGGTGGTGGTGGGGGGGAGGTTCCTTAAACATCTTTCAACGCAGCAAAAGCATCGCCAAAAATCTCTCCCACTTGAAAGAAAACCGCCAGCAGCTGCCAAGGAGAGACGCTGAGCGGCTGGGGCGCCGAAACCAGCCTCCGTCCGGCTGATGACCGGAGGGGTCGCAGGGGAGGGTTGGGGAGACGCAGTCCGTGGGACAGAAACGAGTTTGGGAACGAAACTTTGACTGGCAACGGGTAAACGCCGCACTGGCATCCTGACATGCGGAGAGGCCAGTCTGACAAATGGGGAGTGTGAGGCGGCGCGGTGCTCGACTCTCCAAAACGATGAAAGCTGGCACAGACGGAGAAAGTTTTCAATGAGTCACACTGCGGTCGAAATGTTTACACGTTCAAAGAAATATGTGCAAATAGCGTTCGTGTAAAACTAGTAAGAATGTTAGGCTCCTTTAAAAGTCATTCAGAGAGGTTTATTATATTTTCGAAATATTAATTAGTATTTAGGTATGTTTGCCTGCTTTTATTTATTTATTTTCTCATGCTCAATACCCAAAATAAACGTAGAGGGCCTAACTGTAAATTAAAAAAAATAAATAAATAAACAGTTGCATTTTCACATTATTGTCGAGGGTGCCGCAGGTTGTCATAAATGAGTGACTTTGTCGTGTTGTCATATGTGCATTATGCGCTCACTCTCTCATATGAAAATGCATTTGTTGATTTGAAACATGACAGAAAAAGAAAGAGAAGTTAAGCCAAGAGTGAAAGTGGTGTAGAGCCAAACAGGGATGAAGTATAAGAGGTAAAAAAAAGGTGATAAAGTTAAGCCAAGCAAAGCCACGTTCAACACACCCATGCTGGAAAAATCAGATAAACCTCTCAGCAGACATCTTATCCATCACAGACAGTGGACCGCAAGTTGTGTGTGTGTGTGTGTGTGTGTGTGTCGAAGAAAAAGGTGAGAGATGAAATGTGATCTGCTAAAAGTTGTCAAGTACAAAGACACGTCATCCAAGCGCTTTGAAATAAGTCCAAACTCAGCAGAGACGGACTCTAAACTACGAACATGTTTTTCATCTCAGAAATGTTCCTTGTAGATCTTGTAGAGTTGGGGTCCGGCTGGCATCGTCGCATTCGTTTTCTGTCCACTCATGAGTACGAGTCCTTTTTGCTGAGGGTCCCCTCTTCAGAGCAGGAAGGAATGGTTAAAAAAAAAAAGACAGATCCTTGCAAAGATCTCACATCTGGAAACGCCTATGAAGCCAAAGGGAAATAAGTCTGCTTTTTTCCTTCAATGAGTTCCTCTCCCGGAGAGCATTTGTAAGGTTTTGCACTAAGTGCACACTTTCTCATCTCATCTCGAGGTGGACAAACAGAATAATAGAAAAAAAAAATCCTAATCCTCTGGTACCTGCTGAATACGCTCAATCACCTTTATACATAAAAAAAGGGGGAAATATTTTCAGAGTTTTAGGTTTTAACTCAAAATCCATGGCTTCCATTTATCTCAGCGTGAAGCCGCTCTTGGTCTCTGAACAGGGAGCCTTTTCTTCACAGGGATGAATATTTTCAGGACCTCTGAAAAGGCAACACATGAAACTCCCTCACCTTAGCATCAGTTCAAATACATATCTTGACTGAAGAGTCTTTGGACTGTACCAAGTAACTGATAGTTGTTTGCTCTATGAGTTAGGTAGGCCTAAGTAGGATATTTGTGCTGCATTTATTCAACAAGGGAGCTAATTTTGCTAATTCGTTCCCCCATTTCAAAACGCAGAACAAGCTGGTTTCCCACTATACCAATAATAAGCTAAACAATCAGAAACCTGCTCAGATCTCAAGTATGATTTATTTCTGTCTATTCCTCTGAAAACTTTCCCCAGTCATACCATTGATTGCAGTTCTGATCCTCATTTCATGGGGAACAGACCAAAGTCATTTTATGCAACCTCGTCCCACCTAAATATGTTGAGCCGCTTCCATGCGACTGGCGGATTTATTGTTTGTGTTATAACAAGAGTTTAAACGGCTGTAAAAAAAAAAAAAAAAAAAAAAAAAAAAGTGCACATGTAGGCCTTAACCTACATATAGCCCTACAAGTCTGTATTCTTTCAATCTTGGGTCACGTTTTAGACCAGCTCTCATGTGACGCGCCGAGTGTTTGACTAAAATCACGTGTTGCACCTTTAAAGCAATGTCTTTGGTAAAGGACGTTATGTCGAGTCATCAAAAATTCGACTTGAGTTTCTATCAAATTCAATCGTGTCAAGATGATTTATACCAAAGTTTGCATGTCAGGATGATTGAATAATTTTTTTTTTTTTTTTTACCCCCTCTCAGCACATTTCGACTGCATGTCTGACCATGCCTTATGCCTGCTGCTGGAGTCCTTTGACTGCCACAGCTTCCCCACTCTGTCATCAGGACAGCTGGAATAATTAATAATGCTGGATTCATGGATTCCACGCTGCATCTGGTTTGCAGCGAAGACGGGCGTCAACAGGAACTAAATAAAAGTAGGGTATTTTTTAACCCCCCCACCACCCGGTCGCCGCGGTCGTTCCTGCAAAAGGAAAGCCGGACGGTTTTCAAAGACGGGCCGGCTCGCAAATATTTTGGGAATTCCAGCCAGGATGCCACAGTTTACAAAGCTGCAAGCTGTTGACACAATGCAGAACCGTCGTTTATCCAGCTGCAGTCGGGGATTCTTCGCAGAGAAGCGACGCATCCTCAGTTCCCCTGTAACACGGAACGAGGCGTACCGGTTTTTTTTCTTTGCTTCGCTGTGTCTCTCGCTACTTTTTTTTTTTCTTTCTTTCTTTCGTTATCATTTCCAAAACTGCAGCCATATGTGCGAGGGGATCCTGACCTAAAACGCCTCGGAAGAACAAAGCTGCGGCATTAGACTGTAAAATGGCAGGCGGTGCAGGTAGAGATCAGATTATTGCAACGAACGAGGCAGACGAGGTTAAGAGGGGTGAACTCTCAGCGGGTTTATCTGCATTTGGATGTGTCCGTCTGTCTGTCTGTGTGCATCCACGCATTTGGCTCGGCAGCCCCAATCTAAAATCTGACGGAAGATTGATTGCCTTCTAAAGATAATCTATCCCAGACACTTTCAGCCACCCCCCTCTCCTCAAAACCCCTTCTTCTTCCTCTGTCTTAACCATACTCCTCCTCTCTCCACCCTTTGCTCTCCCAGTAACCTCACCATCCTGCCTCCCGTTTTTCCTGATACGTTTTTTTTTCCTTTGTACACTGCTCTATGTCACTCTTAACATTTTCTGTTTTCCTGTGAGCGGTATCTTCACCAGCTGTCGAACCTGAAGCTGCATCTAAAGAATTCCTGACAAGGCAATTTCCCCAAAATGTTACCATCTGGCTTTAACTTATAAAACGAATGGGACTTCTGACAGACATAAGGGTTCGATCCTCGTTCTCTTTGACCCTCTTTGCCCAAAGCTAATGAAGACACATAGACAGCACTACATATTTGGAATATGCACTTGGTGTTACAGCAGGAAAGGGAAGAAACTCCTTGATTCTTGATCTCTCTCCCACTGCAAGAATAAAACCGCATCGTTTTATCCTTGTTGGTAGCCCAAGTTTGGCAACTGTTGCAATTTGTTGACTGCGACACAAAGAATTCAGTTCAGTCAAACCTCTTTGACCATGTTTCACATCCTCCTCGAGTGTTTGTGCTTTTTGAAAGTTACAACTAGTCAAGAAGGTGTAACGCACCTTAAGTAAAACCTCCCACGCCGTCTTTCCATTGTATTTTCCAGGGGTTAGGGTTAAAGGTGAAGCAGCTTGCTCTTTTAACAGTCTGCAGAAAAAGACTACAGCAGAAAAAGCAAAATGTAGTTTAAAATACGGTTGAATCATAGTTTGATGTGGCACGATGAAAAATGAATTGGCAACACAGCCGGAGGAATGGATGCCCCCATTTTTGGTGTGGTTGGCTTGAACTGGTTGTTGCTGCCAAGTTCTACGAGGTGTTTTAGCCAGTAACAGTTTTGAAAACATTGTTGATTAAAATCAGTGTTTATGTGGTTTAAAATATTTTGAGTAAGAGAAAAAATAAACAGGAGATTTTTTTCCTTCCTCATACTCCCCTATTCCCACCTGTTTGCTGGCCCGCTGTCACTTATGAGAAAACCAGATTTGGTGGTTTGACGATATTTCTGGTTTCGATAAACATCGAAACCAGGACGTATGTCGGCATGTAACGATAAACAAGCTCATCACCAAACGCCTTTACCAAGATAATGCTATTTTAAAACTGCTGGGTAGACGGAGTGGCACGTCTACAAAGCAGGGGACTGACTGCTAGATGGCTATTTAAACTGACTGTCAGCATTTCAACACAAAGGAGTGAAGATTACGTTATAACTGTAACCATAAATGTAATATTTGAAATAATACACGAGTCAACAGCGTTACGGTTACTTCTCTCCAGTGAGAATCTAATGCTGGCCTGAGGTCAGACACTCCATATTAGGACTAATGAACGCCGTCGTGATTAAGGCCTCTGCTGTTTGATTACAGAGGACCTCGGCACTTGCTGGAAGACTAATTATGAAGACGATGCCCTGCTTCCCTTGAACTCACCGTGAACCTGGTCCCAGACTTTAAATGATGCCCTTGTGTTTGTGTCTGACCCCCGGTGTGGAAGCAGTGCCTGAGTTATCCCGGGAAAATTGCAGGGCACGCCGGGATTTAGTCGGGGGAGCGCACCGCTGCCTCTACAGCGCGCCTCTGCCTTTGACAAACATCAGATGGGTCCCGGCACGTCTTATGTCTCCCCCCACATCCACCTGGTTAGATCTGCAACAATGTTGATACAGAGATCCAAAAGTGGCAATTAGATTTGTTAAATAGGTTTTTAAGCTCGGTTGATGTTTCAAAGGTTTATGTTCCGCTTAGCAAGATCGCTGAAATAGACTCGGTAATATTCCGTTTTCAAGTGGGAGATTATTTTTTGTTTCCCATCCGAGAAGCCGCGCTTTTTAATTTGAGATCAGCGTGCATTCACGATTAGAGACCAGGATACACGTCGGCTTGTAACAATAAGACGTGTCAACATTTGTAGTCATTAGAAAGGCCGTTTAAAGTTTTATGGGAATTCGTGTGGGTTTAAAAAAAACAACAAATCAAACAAACAAGCAAAAAAAAAAAAAAGTATCAGAGAATGAAGATGTATCCCATCTTCGACGCCGGAAATCTTTCCCACCAGGTGTGCGTGGAGAGCCATGTGGAATGCATTTGCTGTTGATTTTGCTCAAATGAAAAGAGATCCATCATGTGAGCAGAGACAGCTGCTCCCCAAAAAAATATGATTGGTACCAAAAATCAAAACGTGAGCATGTCGAGGTTAGATGAGTTAACACAGAAAAAGCTGGTAAAACAAAATAAAAAAAACTAATAATACTTAGAGCATTCCTCATTCACACGCATGCTTTTAATAGTTTGGAATATGTCTTCAGAGAAAAAAAAAAGCCTCGCCAACGTTTTTACAGCTTAGAGGCGACAAATTGCTTTTGAATTCCAAGTAGCCCAGTACAGGTAGGGGATATCTTCCGCTGGCATGAAAATGTGTTTAGTCTAAAGCACACAATCTCTGAGGATTTAGCCTGAGCGAAGGGGGATTTCAAGATAACGCCTTGTTCTGGCCAAAGTTTAAAAACACTGAAACATGGAATGTATGGAAGAAAAAAAACAAAACCATACTGGCTGCTGATTTGTAAAGTACACAACCTGTCAAATCTGCTTCCTTCCATAACAGCGCAGTGGAAGTTGTGCTAAATTCAAATTTGAAAAGCAGAAAAAAATATATATATGAAAAATGAGTCACAGTCTTTAATAAAAGCTTGTGAAGTAAATCAGAAGAAATTGCGTTGTATTTTTAGTCTGATTATTTTAATTTAAGTTGTCATTCCTGATAATAAGTCTGTTTTTCACGCCGCTTTTGTCCTGTTAAGGAATACTTTAGTCAATATGTTTTAGGAATTGCATATTCTGTACTAGGTTTTGTTTTGAACTATAAGTTTGAACTAAAAATGATTCACAGCTGATTTTTCAAAATAGTAACAAAGTGCCTTAAGGTTTTTTTTATGGTTTTGTTTGTTATTTTCTGAAGGGGACTGGTGTTGCTCTCGTCTCACACTAGGACACAATAATGCACCGGTTTGCAAAATCTTCATATGCAACAGAAGAAGAATATAATTAGTTTTTTTGTGCGTAAACATAGAGATGGAAAAATCGTGGATGTCCGCTTTGTTATCGAAGGAGAATTGTTGTTCGTCTTTTTCTGATTTGACTCAGTTTTGCGCGCTGCATGTGTGGCAACACCTTCTTGCAGAGAATTGTGTTGTCGATGTCAACTTAATTTGACCTATGATCCTGGCAAGTCTGGAAGTGCAAGTAAGATAACAGATTCACTAAAAATCATCAAAGTTGCTGCCATTTCTAGCGGCTTCCTTTGTCTCCAAAGAATCCACTGACTTCATCTTTTTTTTTTATTAACTCCAGTTAGCAAACATATTCAACTGAATCATTTGAGTCTGTAGTGCTTCTAGGGAGTCCACTAACTTAAGTGGACAAATTCAACCGAATAATCAAAGTCCTACTATTGGGATCGAGTTCATACTAAAATTAGACATACACATTCCCAAGGAGGAAAGGAAAAGCCATCAGCATTAAGACACTGTCACGTGTTTATTTGGAGGCCTCAGCCGTCTCTGGGACATTGCTCAGGCTCTTTTAAGAATATTTAATCCGCGGTGAAGGTGATGGCCTGTGACACTAATAAGGAGCCACCCAGTAACGAGGATCACCACTCTTGAAATGTGTTTTGTTTTTTTTCCCCCCACTTCTTTTGAATTTTGCTCTAAATATTGCTCGCACTAATTCACCTCACCATCAGCTGAATCAGTGCTGTGAGTGTGTTTTAATGGCTGCTTGCTTAAAACGCAGAAATCCGTGCCTCGAGTGTACAGTTTAATCAAAGACATGTCGGATGTTAGCCTCCTCGTTTTGGTTCCGGTTTCAAACAGAAACCGAGCCTCTGCGACGGCCAAAACAGTTGGACTTTCTTTCACTTCGATCTTGTCTATTGTTACAAAGGAATCTGTCCTCAATCAGGATTGCGCTCGGAGTCCAGCAGGACTTTTCGTGATGAAACCGAATGCTCAATGGTAAAAAAAAACAAACAAAAGAAAACCTCAAGCCAGAAACGATAAAGATCACAAACGCTTGTTTGTTTGTTTGCCAGCCAGATTTTGAACATGTGGCTGTAAGCATTGTGAATTTGTGATAGCGAGATGAAGAGAGTCCGACATTTGTGGGAAATGGATTAGTTGCAGATTTCCTCTTCTTCCACAGTTTTTTTCTTCTCTTCTTGTCCTCCGGTGAGGGTACGTGCATACCCTCACTGGTGGCCAGCAATATCTAGCATCAAAACCAATTCTATATTCTTTTCTACTGTAGAATGGCTGTCACTCCATTCTCACCCCTTTACTGTCGACCTGTAAAATAAGACTCCCGCAGGGGGTGTCCATAAAATAAATGGGTCTCACTGAGTGAATGAATATGACAGACACTTCACAAAACTCAGGGACCCCCACAGTAGTGCCATCATACATGTAGTCCATTGGCTGTTTGGTTGAAGGTCAGGGACAGATTGAACACATCTCAAGAGGAGAATGTATTTTCTCAATACAGGTTATCATTTGTTATTACTGCAACTTTGAGCGTGAAAACTGCACATGAGCTCGGAAGCCCGAAAAAACCCTCGGTTCGCATTTTGAGACCGAGAGCTCACCTGCAGTAGCAGGAGCTTACAGAACTTCAGTGTACCAGATAAAATGTGTCACTGTCACAAACAGTGTTTCTCTTTATTCTGCAAAACAATCTGCCAGCCCCGAATCCAAACTACTCGAATGCTCTGCACCTTCAGGCACCTCAGGCGGCTCTTCTCGGCGAAGAAGACGAACAGCAGCAAACTTACTAATGTGCACCTCTGAAGTATTTTAAGAGTTCCACAACAAACATCTAACAAGCATTTGGAAACATAGTGGCGTAATTTTACTGTTGCGTGTCTTGCACTTTTCAGGCAAGAACAAAACCTACTACTGTATGTTCATGTTTCAAGTTTTGATCCCCAATCTGGTTCCGTTCCACATACCTGGCTTACAGTAAGGATGGGATGCAAATTCTGAAAAAGAAAACACTGCATCTCTATTGTCTCCAATTTATTCAACTACATTAGTAATGTATTCTGCGCTATTTAGAAAAATGTCCACCCGACTTGAGAAAAGTAAACTTAAAAACTAAAAGGGAGACAAATTAGAATTTTGATAATGAACTCGCTCGTAGTTCTAAGTCTTGCTGTGGTTTGTGTGTAGTGGTCGCACTGGGTTTTTAACGTTGGGGTGAAAAGATGTGCAACATTGCAAGTGACGGTTGAAAAGGTTGACTGCAACGTCCCCAGAGTCGGATGATCTGCTCCAGCCTCAACCTCAAAATCCAACATGGCTGCTGAACGTGTTGGAGCAAGGAGTAGCTGAAAGAAATTGTTTGTTGCATTTTTGTGAATGTTTTTCTGTAGTTTTTGTATACGTGAAATCAGTTTTAAGTCAGCCTGGTCTTTGGGAACGACATTAAGCAAATTCCACTGATTACCAACTTCTGACTGTAATGGGTTTTAAATGTAACTCCAACACAGTTCAATTCCCACCTCAGCTGGTCGTCCTGTTAGGCTTTCAACCTAACACGAAGACGTTCCACGAACACAGGAATGCAGCACATGCTCTCCTTTCCTCATGTTTCTGGTGTTTTAAGCCCCTTTTTTCCCACACGGATACTATAATCATCTTAAGTTAATGAACAGCCTCGGCCTGTCTTCTCTTATGATTTGTACTCTTGTAAGGACATCCATATAGGTGTCTGTGTTCAGACCTGGCAGTATCACAGAGGCACGTGTAAGGCCTAAGCGCACTGCGTTGATCACCTGATCCACCCTGCCACGCTTGACTGGAAGTGTGGGAACGTGTCATCTGATATCATACCTCCAACAGGATCTGTGAGGACGGAGGAGAAAGTCTACCGGGGGGGGGGGTATGGATGTTCTGTTCTGATCTGATGTGATCGATGAACCTAACAGGAATCTTAAATAAATGGTGCTACTTCATTCTGCACCGCGTTGCTTTCCATCCTGCCACTTCAAAATTGAGTTGGTTCCTGTTCAAGCAAGCTGAAACAAAGGAGACATTAGACTCAGCAGGAACTATGCATTAATTTACACGCCTTAACAGGCTAACAGCTGCTACATGTGGCCTCTTGAACTACTATTGAGAGCCAGGGTTTTAATTTTTTTTTTTTTTTTAAAGCGTCTGACACCATCGCCTGGTATTTAGGTCAGTTTATGTTTAAACAACTCTGACACACTCCCTTTCTGCTAAAGGAAAAAACTCCCAAACATGATACTTCCACCACTATGTTTTCTGAGATAAAGGATGCATTCACAGTGATGTACAGTGTTGCTTTTCTACCACGCAGAGTTTTTAGCACTTCAAGCCGAGCAGTTTTGGTCTCATCCGACATCATGTTTGCTGTGCGCCCGCTTGACTGGACTAAACTATTGTCTCTGCCAATAAGTATTACGCTGGCGTTGGGAGCAAAACTGAAGAGAACCACTTACAATGTGTCACGTTGCAAATGATCATGTCCATCCAATGAAGGGCTTCAGCTTTGCAACACTGTCGACCGAAACTAAAGCTCATAAATACCTGAAGTTATTTTAACCTGGTCTGAATGCCAGAAGGTTACAATCCAGGTGTTGGTGGTTTTTTACAAGCTTGTGATACCAACTTTGTAGTTGCATCTGGAGTAACACTGAGAAAAGAAGCAAAAGTGGAAAAAGAGCGACTGTTAGATGAGCCGTAATGCTGAGGGAATGTAGTGCGACTTTCTTTCTCTTGTAACCAAAATAATTTGTGTACTTGTGAGCCTGGTGCTTGTGGTTCCTTCAGAAACTCTTACTGTTTACTGTCTGTCTAATGAAGCTTTCCTGTTTGATGTTAAACACAAGCTAACAGATCCAGGAGGGAAGCTAATGCCTCGTCTCCACGGCGGAGGCCAGACTTTTACTCATAACAATAGGTGAGGGTCAGAGTGTAGACAGACGAGGAAATCAAGATTTTGCCTTCTGGCTCGGCTTTTTCTTCACCTGGACAGATCGGAGGAGCGATCCTGAGTTATGTTTAATATGTCTTTTCACAATGTATTTTTAAGACAATCTAAAATAGCAAGTAAAAAAAAAAAAAAAAGCTTTTGTGATCTGTTCGTGATTAACAGGATTCATTCTTTCGTTCATCTGTCTTTTACGAGATACTAATTTTATGACAGCAGGATGTCTGGAGCAATGCCTTATTTTGTGACTCTTGAGTGTCCTGGGTTTATATTACCTTTGAAAGCATGGAACATTTTTAATGTTCCCTAAAGGACATGAGCACAATCTGACTGTGACTCATCCTTCTGTCTCCTGTTTATTATTATTTAAATCAGTTTGAGAGCACATTTTGCAGCTTGCAGTCAGGAGCCTTCTTTTCCTCGGCCTGAGGAGGGAACGTTTTATCTCCTCGAGCAGCGCGTCCCACCGCAAGTTTAGCTCTTGTTCGACGCGACCGTTCCAGGCTGCAGGCCGCGTCCCGAGCCGACCCACAGAGGAGGCTTATCTTGAAGGGTCGAATGCTGTTGTCGATGCAAGTGCGTTGAGACAAACTGACCGCATCGAAGGCTTTTAAGCTCGCTGTCGGAACAGTAGAGCACTCCAAGCGATCAGAAAGGCGTTGAATGAAAACCAGGCCACCGCGGTCCGCTTGTAGTTTGGAGTTGCTCAAATGAAGGTCAAAAGCAAATTTTAACAATGTGAGGGAAATGCTTGAGGCATGGAAAAAGTCAACTTTAGTTGTTTTACTACAGGCATACAAAGTGTTTTTCTTCTTATCACTCCAAACGTCTATATTAAGCAGGATTCATGTTTACCTCTGTGTGGCCTGAACTGCCTTTGCCGTGAACAAATCAAATGCAACCCCATCTGTTGCTTCTGCGCTGCAGAATGCCACCAGATGAGCGTTTTCGTTGATCTGTAATGACGGACAATTTATCTTATTTCTGTTGTCTCCCGCTAACTGGACCAAATCCATTCCCCTTTGCAAAAGAAATGACTTGTTTTCAGACAACCGTACACACACAAACGCACATCAGGTCTTTCCAGATGCTCCGAAACAAAGGCTCGATTCTTGGAAAAATCCCCCCAGCCCCGTCACCCCATCTCCCACACCCTCCAACTCTAAATTTGATTAGACACTTAAACTGGTTCTGCTTCCCAACCTTTTTTTTTTGTTGTTCTTTTGGTAATCTGTGCTTCATTTGCTGGCCGTCGGTGTCATGTCAGCGTACAGCTCAGCCGAGTCATGCTTCTCTTAAATGGGTAGTTTTCACATGCTTGTGTAGTTTTTTGGGGTTTTTTTTGTCACGATCATGGCGCAGAAAGCATGTGATCAAAATACACTATGGCTAAACTGTAGCATGCTTCTACAAGTGCTTTTACATTCTTGCATTATTCCATTGAGATTGGTGACTGGCGACAATCCAAGAAATCCATTAACCCACCGTTTAACAGAAGGAATCAAAAATAAACATTTTCTTTAGTTTTTTTCACCAGCACCATTTGGTATCAAAAAACATGTATAGAAGGAATTATTAAGGATTAGCAGCAATTCAAACATGGTTTATTTACATGGTTAATTGAGGTAGGAGGGTCATCGTTCCGCGCCACTATTGATCTTCCGATGTGAAACATGTAACGTGGATTGGATTTGTATTTAATGTGTGAATGGAGCCAGCTGTAATATTCAGTAGGACAGTCAAAAACTCATGACCACTGGGATTTCCACAGAGCTTGGTCTTCCATTAAACACACTCTTCATTAACCTTACAATGACCAGGTCAACGGCTGATGTCCGATATTACATGGAGATTCATATAAAATATAAAAGTCCTTCTCACCTTCAAGAACACGTAGAGCATTTCCAGCTAGAGCAGCTGGCTGACGCCAAAGAAAAACACAGCGAGAGCCAAAAACGTAGTTTAAATTAATGCGATTTTATTTCATTTTACCCTGCCTTGCTTTTCTTTCGGGTAGTTACTATGATTGGATTAACTTTAGCATTTTTTTATCTGCACACGTTTCACGCGGGAAGTTTGTTGTGCTGCCTTCTACCAATGTGCTTCACGTAATTCTCATCACCTTAGGTGAGAATAAGTATCCAACGCCAACATGATTAGCTGCTAGCCTCATACTCCGGGACTAATCTAGATTTATACCGAATATAAACACCAAGAAAATCCTCTACTCCATTTCGCATAATGTAGCTTTTAAACTTTTAGCCACACATCACTTCAAAAGTCCTCAACTATCCCGTTAATGTCTTCCGTTACTGGTAGACATTACAGTTTGCCCTTTTTCCCAGCTGACTTTGCATGATGGCTATCAGTTCATATGTATTTAAATGAGCTCCTTTGTTTTCAAAGAAAATCTGCTATTGTGGAGAGACAGCTAAACTGACCACAATGCTAACTTGCAACAATTACATGAACACAGATGCAAAAAAAAAAGAGAAAAGAATAAAAACAATCTCCATTATGTAAAGTCAAAGCAAACAATTTCTTCAGTATGAACAATAAAGACTTCTTTTTGCTTTGTATTTGTTGCACGTAAAACGCTGTAAGGATAAATGTGAAATTATGCCAAATTTAACAAGTTGTACAGATTCAAAAATTGCAATTCCTTTAAAGAACTACCAAAAAAGGAGAAGGGGTACAGAGTAAGCCTTTAAAAAGAGAAAGCAGCAACACATAAAAAGGTTGGATAATTAGGACAGAAAGAGTCTGAATGTTAAAGCTGCATGGTGGTGTCTGCGGGAACATTTTCTCCCTGGGAAACCGAAAACAGCATGTCCAACTTTTGAGCTACGACAAAGCATCCTGCCTCTTTTTTTCTTCTTCTTCTCTCTCTCTCTCTTTTTGAACAATTGCATTCTGTAAATGCACACAGAGACAGCTGGGATTTAGTCAGCTGGGTAATTACAGGACGCCAGCCAGGCTGCAAACCAGCTTCGCCACTGAAGAGCTGATTGATTAAAAGAGATGACGATGACAGAACACAAAACGCTAAACCCCCAGCAATTTACCTCGGAAAGCACGAATGTCTCAACTTTTATGAGCACCACATTTTTATTTTATTTTATTTTATTTTTTTTGTAGCAAATGTGAGGACATTGTGGAAGACATGTGTCCGCAGACCCATTCAAAGACGGTTGAGAGATAAAATTCGCAACATTATTGGTGGATTTTACTGTGAATATTACTTTTATCATAGGCTACAAAGCAGGACTGGTTAATTAAGATTTATTTATTTTTAAACATGGCTGTCTTTGTGGAACTTCTGCCATCTGTTGGTGGAAAATGTGGCATTATTAAATGTACATTCAGGAAACACCTTCTGCTAGCTTTGCTTTTTGATGAACTTTTATGATATTATAGCCATACTATGCTTCTGAAGATAAATGTTTCACAGACCCAACCGATTCCTTAGGGACAAAATGGGTTCCATCACACTCACTTTCAGAGATGGTGTTTAACAGTGCATCAAACACTTTAAAGTGTGCACGTGTGTATAAGTAGATCTGACTTTACTATTGTAGATGATGTTCATATTTCATACTAAAGGACAAGGGGGGTTTTTTTTGTGTAAAATTGCTTTATTCTTCCTTTTGTTCATCTCCTACCATTTGTAGCCCATTCCAATGTTCAAACTCCCCTTTGGTGCAAGATCCAATCAAATAATATTCAAATTTCCTCCACCGCTGTTCTTTGTGAAAGAGCACAAAGAACAACGGCTGCTGTGGAATAGTCAAAGCAGAATTGAAATTGCTTCTAGCTGTTGCTGAATTTGACATGCTGGAAAACAGGATTTTCCAGCATTTGAATGTTTCCGACGTCGCCGATATAATATCAGCAATCAGGCGTATTTTCACCACTTGGTTGAAAATGTGCAGCAGTATCACTGTCTTGTGTTGAAAACATTGGATTATTCAAAAGCTCTGCGTCTCTCTGCCTTGTACCTGTGAGTCAAAGTGGTGGTTTGCATTTGGGTGCCAGCAAGTGGTTAACCTGTTGGTGGTTCCTCTGGATGGGTCAAATAGTTGCTTTACTGCAGCTTAAATCTGTTAAGGTCTAAGTCGGGGCCTCTAGTCCCTGAACCTTCAACTGGGGTGTCGATTATTGACCAGACGTCCAGAGATGCATTTGTTTTTTTTCCTTGACTCAACAGTTTCCTGCTTGCATTTGGAGAAACAACTGAATATGTGACTCCGACCCCTCTTCCCCCCCCAAACAGCGGAGATACGGCATTAAAAATAACGAGCCCTTCAGCTCTTTTGCAGCCAGTCAACAGATTGTTTTAGTCTGGCTCAGACTGCTCACTTTAACCGAGCAGAGATTTAACAGGCTTTTTTTTTTTCTTTTTTTCTTTTTTTTTTGTACTTTAAGATTTAATAGTGTGAGAAAAATTCCCAGCTAAAGCAAATATGTCTCTAATAGCCCATGGAGAAGCAGTTAACCACAATCCCGTTGGTGTTGTCCGAAGGCGGGCGCTGTCGTTGGGTAATTTTGTGGGTCACAAACAGGGCAGGAAATTGACATTTTCCACTGACTGTATAAAGTGACTGGCCACATACAACCCCCTCCCTCCAATTTCACTTTGTAAGTTGTAACAGCCAGATGCTTTATGACTTTTTTTTTTTTTTTTTTTACAATACTTTATTGGAAAAAGAACACTTGTTAGTTTCAATCTGGGACCTAGACCAGGATTGGCTCCATGACCAGAAAAGGAATGTGGCTAATGGTTACAATTTTCATTTTCCACCTTGGATGAATTCCCAAAGTACAATGGCTGGTGTTTGAATAAACCTGCAGATACAAGATTAACTATGTGAAACGTAATTGATATTTAGGTACTTGTGCGCTTCAGTTGCACATGGTCTATTTTTTCTGGAGGTACATACCGAGTGATGTTGCCCAAGCACTGCAGCGTTAATGAAACCATTAATCGATCTCTTTTTTTTTTGTCATTCACTTTTTTTTTTCTTTCCACTTGTCGATAGCACTGGTGCAGTTATTAGGTCAGTGCATTTTCCACATACAGCCTTTTTCCACATGTGGGACGCTAACTGGAGTAGGCTAACGGGATGATCAAGTAGCCTCTGGGCGAGCACAGATGTCCAGTGATTTAGCATTGTCCCAAAGTGAAAAAGTCGCAACTCATGTCATAGGAAAATATATAATGTTGAGTGGAACAAAAGATGGTTCTCTCTCACACATGCTACTGTACCTTACACGCTTTCACTGCACTCACCTCGACACGCTGAATGCTCGGAGCGACGGCGAGGATTTGCACGGATGTCGTAGCGGGGGCTTATAAAATGTTGCTAAATAAAGTGGAATTTGTTCACTTGACTATAGCACATGCAACAGATATAAATGTCATAAATTAGACCCAATAAATCCTTTTTTGCAAACACTAAGTTTGAATCTGCAGATCAGGTTAAAAAACCAAACTTAGATGTCTTTTTTTTTTTCTCTTGACTATATGAGCAAGCAAAAATCCAGGACAATTCACTGATGCTCAACTTTTCTCACAGCTCCTGGCCTCCTCCGCCTTTTCCTGCGTTCGCTCTGCTCTCTGACGAGCAAGATGCTAAATAATTTTGTCATCTTGGCTGCTGAATTGGGTCAACGTTTTTCCACAGTCGGCTGGACTAAGAAATCTACGCCCGAGGCTGAAAAAAGATTCGCTCGCTGCTTCTGTCTGTGTGAAAGTATTCAGGCGGACAAATAAATCGTCCATCTATTTGTGCCTGCAATCTAAAATCAGACTGATTGCACTGTGGTTCAAGTTGGCACTGACATTTTATGTAAGAGAACAGAAATTAGCCTTTTAGCAACTTATCGTGCCTCCAGAATCATCAATTTTTTTCATATTTTGCACACATCGTATCCTCCCATTTGGATGTACTTTATTGGGGAACGACACAAATCAGCACATAGCTGGAGTAGAAGGAAAACATTTTGATTTTATTTCAAACAATACAGAATCAGAAAACTGTGGCAATACTGTGCTGAAGAGCATTTTACTGTAATTACAGCTAAAATTTTCATGGCTGTCAACATTTTTGCCAAGTCTTGTTTGCAAAATAGCTCAAGCTGAGGCAAAGCGGGTGGATTGTGTCTGTGAATAACAATGTTTATGAGAGTGTTAGTTGGATTTTGGCCTGGTCTGTGAACAGTTATGTCTTTGAACGTGACGTAAGCCATTCATTGTAGCTCTGAATGGACATTATGCATTATTATCCGGCTGGAAGGCGAACCTCCAAACCAGTTTTGATTTCTTTAGCAGCCTATTTCAGACTTTCTTCAAGGTTGCCATGTTTGTAACTTTAGTTTACTTTCCATCAACTCTGACAAACGTCCACGTGTTGGCTGAAGAAAAGCGTCCCAAGAGCATGAAATTGCCCCAACACGTGTTTCACGGTGCTTATAATGTGCTGTATGTAATGTGCACCCACCACATTCAACCCTCATATGATCATGTTTTTTGTTTGCTGTGTCTTTGTTTTTAGAAGTTTTGTGCTGGGAAAAAGTTTCAAGGTTAGGAATCCACTTGAAATATAACAGTTTTGTATTTTTTTTTTCCAGATATGGTTATTTCTAAATTCCCTTTTCTGTTTTTTTCAATCAAACGTGAACATGTGAAGGAACTAATTATGGCTAATGTGTCTCTCTGACAGACAGTTTAGCTTAAAGGCAGGTACTTCATCAAGCTGCGCTTTTAGCGTGATGACAGGCTGCGTGTCAGAACCAACCTCAACCTGAAACACCCCCTGCCCTAATGCACATCTCGTTATGATAACGTGACATTTTAAAAGCTTTAAAAAAACAAAACAAAAAAAAAAACAGGTCCTTATAAGGTATTTGCAGATTGACGTACGAGAGATATTCCATCCGCAGTCAATAGAGCGTTTCTGTAGGGTAATTAAACCACGTGACGCCGTAGTTGCTGCCCACTAATTGCGAAAAATGTGAGACAAGGGCTGTTTTATGTCGTGAGGGTGCGGAGCTTATGACAAAAGCAATACGGAAGACTCGTCATGTGGCTGAAAATACGTCTTCTGTTGCCATCTAGAGGGCATTTATATATATATATATTGTTGTTGCGCAACACCCCCCCCCCCCCCCCCCCCCCCCCCCCCCCCCCCCCCTTCTGTCTCTACTGTCTCACTCTCTACTTCCTCTTCTGAGAGGGGAGATGTGCTACCAGCTCTCCTTCTAACGGGTTAATTGAGTTTCCTAAATCTGCCGGGATTTACCCTGTCCAGGACTGAAGTAAACTCTGTTTAAGCTGGTTTCGAGAAACGATTCGCCTGGTTTTCTGACGGCCTACATCCAGGTGTCCCACCCTTCTTCCCCCTGTGAATTAGCCAGACTGAGCAGCCTACAGCCAACTAGTTTCACAGAGCACACCTGTTAACGGTCGCTCGTTCTCTATTTTACAACTTGCATTTGTTATTGAACCAGGTAGGTTTTAGTGACTCGGGCGAGTCCCAAGGATGACGTTTTAAATTTGGGCTACCAGCAACCTAAAAACATTTTAAACTTTTTCCTCTCCAGAATCAAACATCACAGCTATTTTACAACCATCAAAGAACTTTAAGGTGACTCATTAACTGAATGTCCACAACATCTTTTAGATTTTCTTTATGCTAAATATTTTATTAGTAAGGCATTTTTGCAAGGGTCAGTACAGCTTAATTCAGTAGCAGAAATAATCAAATAAGTAAAATCAATCATCTAGTCTGTCTTTCCCTACTGCTGATACTAAGAACTAAAAAAAAAGGAACCTTTGAGAGAGACGGACGGAGTTTGACGTTTCGAACCCCAGACCTGGCTTGATGATGAAGAAGGTGCTGCAGCAGGAGGAAGATGTTGATCGGCGAAGGCAGGAATCTCTGTAGGTCTGATGATCTTCTTCTCCGCATGGATGGTGAGGTCACACAGGACTTGGTGCTGGCAGGAAAAAAGGCACCAGTTCTTCTTCTTTGTCTTTGCCTTTGTCTTCATCTTTGTCTTTGGGGTCTGAACCCAGCTGATGAGAGAAGTGCGATTCGAAGCCACGGGTTGCGGGCCTGACGGGTTGGTCTCCATGAGAAGGACAGTCTTCGGCTCTGTGGCCCCGGCTCTTCTTCAGCTGCAGAGTTCTTTGTCCATCTCTTGGCTCGAAGCTGCCCGGAGGATCCAACGAAAGGTTCCTCTTTTGCACCTACCTTTTATAGGGTTTATCCACCCTTTTGGTGCGTTTTCATTGGCTGTCTGCTTAGACAGATGACCTCACATCCATCACTGTCCTTCAGACATTATGTCCTGATGTCTGTGCTAATGTCTCAGAGTTGCTCAACCTCCTGTCCATTGCCTGCACAACCTTTTACCTAAATAAGGCGTTGATCATCTCTGCTCTCCTGTTAGTTCCCCTTTTTCCCTTCCTTTCACCTTTCACCTACCATCTACCTCCAACATATCAGTGATGTTTAATTGCAGTTACACCTTTTAAGTTCAATGTCAAAATCACATTTATCACATTTATTTTCTTTAGCTTCTCTGATTTAGCATTCATTTATAATTTTATAACCATAACTTATATCACATTTATTTTCTTCAGCTTCTCTGATTTAGCATTCATTTATAATTTTATAACCATAACTTATTAATTACTCGCATTATAATCCTAATGTGAGTTATTACAGATGTTTTCTGAAAAGAAACCAAGAATAATCCATGATTCTAATTATTTGATACCAAAGTTACAGTTACTTGTTTTTCTTGTAAGTGTTCCCACAAATGTAAGTGTAAATATTATTACAAGTAAACCAATATTAATATAAGTATTTTACTTTGAATCTTATCAAATTACTAATAATGTTTAGATTTCATTCTTTAAAACTTTCATGCTTTAAAATAAGGAATAGTCTCAGCTATTTTTATAAATCTGCAGGCTGGAAACTTCCTCTTTTTCCAGGAAACCTGCTTTTCCTGTTTCATGACTCTCTCTGTCTGACTATGATTTCTTATGATTAGATAGAAAAAAGTAGAATTAAAGCAAAGTTTGCTGGAGACAAAAACAACACACACAACCAGATTTATTTTATTGACACCTAAGTCTACTGTTGGGCCTAGAAGTCACTTGAGTGATTCATTTTAAAGATAACTTTATTTATTATTACTGTTAAACTAAAATCTCCAGCATGGGGAAGTGGGATGAGCTCGGATTTTCTTGACACCCCCTCCACGAGGTCAGACCTTTCACATGCTGGGAGTCCATCACCCTCCTGCAGTTCGCCGTCCTCATCCCCTGGAAAGAGAAGAGGTTCGTCTGGGATGTGAAGATGCAGATTCTTCATCCTCAGTTGTCACAGAGGGCTCAGTGTAGTCATCAAAACTCCACTTCTCTTGACAATATATATATATATATATATATATGATTTTGAAACTGTCTATGTAATTGCTGTTTTCAATTAACTTTTGAGGTTTCTGCTTGTAAGCGGTTTAGTACATCGAAAAGTTAAATACCTTTGATATTCTTGTTTCTGTCTCAAAGGCAAAAAAAAAAAAAGTAAAAGTTTATTAAGACAAAACGCGTGGTATTTGGATACAGCAAGAGAAAAATCCCCATTTAGGTTTTGACAAAAGACTGGAAAGAATTTATTACCTGGGTTTGACAATTGTACTCAAAACAAAGGAAAAGAACTAAGTTGGTGATAAATGAAAAATCTCTTTTTACCATGCGCTGTGCATTATTTACTAGAGAGTTAACAGTACAGTTATGCAGATTATACTTTTCATAACAAATTCATATGTTACTGTGGGCATTAAAACGCTACTGTACAAGGTACTTCATGTCAACGTAAGAAAACACTTGTAATTTCACAAATAAATGTATACAGAGTTAAAAGAAAAATTATGAACGGATTTAATTTTAATAACAGCACAAAGGACAAATTTGAACATTTTTACATAGTAACGAGTTCATGTTTGTCGGCCTCGTCTCGTCAGCGTAAACTATCAAACTTATGTTTTGTTCATAACTCATGCTCATGTTCATCAACACAACATCACCGACGATAACAGTAGAAATAAAATCCAACAATTTCTGTATTTTGCTATCAAGTCTCACACTTCATGATCTCTCGGAGGCAGATGGTGGCGTAACAGGAGGAGTCCAGGTCAAAGTTCAAGCTGAGTGTGAGAGACCCCGGGTCCGATTCCTGCTTCTTTGCGCCGTGGCTGCAGGCTGCTCTGTGCAGCTGGTAGCTGAGGTTGTGTGGGATGGCCAGCAGGGGGCGGTAGCAGCCCGGCAGGTTCAGTTTGAGGCTGCTGACTCTGAAGCGGCTTTCAGCCAGCCCGTCTCCTGCCAGTCTCTCCTGGTACCAGGCTCTCATTGCGTTTTCTGGATATTTTACAGAGTTCCCTGGCATTGGCAATAACACCTGAGAGGATGACAAAATATTGATGGTGTAATAAAGACAGCTTGATTATCGCATGTGTGCGTAAAAGTAAAAAGTATAGCTCAGGAAACGACATACTTGTTCTAATGTGTAAACTCCCGCTTGCTCCTCTTCACGCGTCACCACGTGGATCTGAAGAGGCAAAAGGTCATAACAGCAAGAGAAGTATTTAAGATGAATCTATGGAAGGGTTGAAAAACCTCCAATGTCGTCATTTGTTTTGTGTTTTATTTGCAGAAAACAACTTATAACGTCTGACATAAAAAGAGTCAGATAGAAGGAACACTTGATCAGCTGAAAGCAGTTAAGGTTCAAGAAAGTCTTTTACTGTTGGGAATTAATGAGAGATCTTTCAAAACGTCCGTTTAAGTTGTTGTTTCTGCTCAATTTCTGATCTTACTTGGGGAGAAATGATCTCTCCGGCGTCCTCGGTTCTGTTTTGTCCTGTTTGCGTCCACACCAGGTCTCCTTGTCTGACACCGAGACCCATAGCGGAGAGCCTGTGTGCCGCCGCGTCGTTCCACACCCTGATGACCACAAACATGGAACTGCTGAACACCACCAAAAGGATTCCCGCGTTTCGGAGTTGTAGTTTTGCCTGAAGCTAACCTGCTACAGTAGGCGTGAGGATAGAAAACCCTTATGCTGTGCGGCAGGCTGAGCCACGCCTGGACACAACCATCTGGGCCGGTACCGTAGCGATTCAGGGCGCGGAGCATCAGCCTCTCCCTGGGCTTGGACAGCGGCATGAGTGCCAAAGATTCCTTAGGGTTATCTGTTTGAAGGAAGTGTCTCTTCGCGAGGCTGTGAGGATCATCGCTGTCCTCTGGAGAGAAGAACAGACGTACAGCGCTGACCTGAAATAAAAGACAAAAAATGCAAAAAAGTAGTTAGGGATTTTTTAAATTATTATTTGTTCTGCTACAGATGACTGTGATGCGGAACTACTGAGGAGCCCTTTGTCCTCAGGGGTTTAAAATCCGACTATTCGCTAATTTGTCTCTGCTCTTCTTCACATGCATGTGGCCACTTTTTGTTCTGTACTTTGCTTGCAGGTTACAACACTTACACATACATTCTGCACTCATGACAAGCAGTAATATGTAAAGACAAAAAAAAAAAACCATGAAATATATATGTACAGTAATAATGAAGTCGTATTTTGTTTCCTGTAATGTTGTAATGAAAATGAAAAGAATAATTAAAATACAAAATAAAATCTCAAGAAGAAACAGAACTGATAATAAAGAGATGATAATGACAACATGAAAAGTACTACAAATGACAAAAAACAAATTAAAATTAATACAATGCCAACACTAAATATAAACTCTGATATACAGTTTGTTTTAATGGACCGATGTATAGTCACGGATCATTTTCACTAAAGTGTCTTACCATATCCTCTTTCAGCAGAGCCAATCCTACTCGATCTGACAAGACGCTTTGTCCGCTTCCAAACCGCTGTGGCCCATAGTAGTTGACAAAACCTCTCCTCTGCAGAGAGACGCAATAAACATGAATATGGCAGTAGCAAGTGCAGCCGCCTATGACAGCTGGCTGCTCTAGTACGTAACATGAAAACGGGTTTTTAGCATCGCAAATTTTCCCCAGACATACATTACAGACCAAAAGTTTGGACACACCTTTCTAATTCAATGGGTTTTCTTTATTTTCATGACTATTTATAAGGCAAGAAATCCCACTTATTAACCTGACAGGGCACACCTATGAAGTGAAAACCATTTCAGGTGACTACCTGTTGAAGCTCATCAAGAAAATGCAGAGTGTGTGCAAAGCAGTAATCACAGCAAAAGGTTGCTACTTTGAAGAAACTAGAATATAAGGGGTATTTTCAGTTGTTTTACACTTTTTTGTTTAGTGCTTATTTCCACATGTGTTATTCATAGTTTTGATGCCTTCAGTGTGAATCTACAATAGTCATGAAAATAAAGGAAACTCATTGAATTAAAAGGTGTGTCCAAACTTTTGGTCTGTACTGTAACTTCAAAAACATTTTATTTGAAAAGGTTTTGTTGATCATACTTCTTACTTTGCAACAGTGTTTGCTTTTACTCATAAAACCGTCCCAACATACTCTTTGTACAATACACTTGTGTAAACGATAGCAAGATTTAAGCTAAAAGACCTTCACGTTCTCCACGGCTTCCTTCACGAGAGCCGCCAGGCGAGTGTCCCCGTCGGCGCCAGAGAGGTGTCCGTCGGAGGCTCCGTGTGGTCTGAGTTTGCGGACCACCAGGTCAAAGTGGTTCCCCCGCAGCCGTCCCAGCTTCAGGGGCTCGTTGACCGAGCGGATCTGAGAGAGACGCATCCCTCTCTTCTCAAATTCTGCTACTTTCTCTTTCAACCTAGAGGGGAAAAAAACCAATTACATATGAAGCAGCCGACACAGAAAGATGTTCCAGTAGTCTCTTGATTTGTAGAGGCGACACTGCAGTACCGTTGTGGCGAGACCTTCTTGACCACCATGGACTGGTAGGTGACGGCTCTTTTGTCCTTGATGCCGGCGTAGGTGAAGTCTGACGGCAGGACCCCGAGAGTAGCTGCCATGTAGCTGATGGCTTCCAGTGTCTCCAGGTTCTCCTTACACAGGGTGAAAGCTGTGTGGCATATTAGTGGAATATTTCAACCAACTACCGATATGCTGGAGCAATACTCTATGCTTCGTAGACTTAAAATACGGCATGCAGCTTCTCAATGTGAAAGATTCCACAGCCCGTGTTAAAGCTTGTTTTCAGAGGCACTGTGGCGCAAGGGTGAATAAAGCGAGCTCAAATTAAGAATAATCCCGACCTCGACGCTGATGACAATGTGTAGATGAGGCCCAAAAGCTGGACCTTACCAGTATAAATGTCTTCTTCCTTGCGTTCTTCCGCTGTCCTCTTCTTCGGCTTGCCGTGCTCTCTCAGTCTCACCGAGATCGACGTCCTTCCTTGGCTGCAGAAGCTTTTTGTCTCCACCAGTTTCCCGAACCTCCTGTTCAGAAAGTGGTGCACTGCAGTCCTGTGCTCCTTGCTGTCGTCCGGCCCAAAAGTGTAAGACGACCCCCGCACCTTGGCATCGATGAACCTGAAGAAGTCCTCCGCTTCCTCTTCTCTGACCAGTCGGGCCAGCTCCCTGTAGTCGGGGTCTTCCCTCACCCTGATCTCGGGCTGGATGGTGACGGTCAAGAGGAAGGGGAAGCGGTGCCGGACGGCTCGGTGGACGTTGGCTCTCTGGTGTTTGTCGGAGAAGGAGCCCAGAGAGAGCTCAGGACCGGATGGCCGTTTTTCTCTTAGGGTCATCACAAACTGCTCCAGATCTTCACTCACAGACGGGCCTAAAATAACATCTAAATCAAAGCTTCCCAAAGCAGGAAGTGGGGTGTCTGAACCCGCCCCCCAGTCTGATGAGACATCAGCGTCTTGCGAGCCAGAACAGTAAAGATTCTCCTTTAACTCTGTGTTTGCCTGGTTTTCCTCTGAGGAGGTGCAGCCGGCTGTCTGCACGGCTTGTGCTGTTTTGACCTTCTGTCCATTAATGTCGATCTCGGTGACAACAAAGTCCTCAATGAAGGTTTTGATGCTTCCAACGAAGCCTTCATGTTTTGAGATGAAGTATGCAGGAACATTTACAGGCTCATCGCCCTTCATTGTCACCTTAAAAAAACCCCACAACAACACACATTTAGTTATTGATCATAAAACAACTATCAGGATTATAACACAGAAATTACTTTTATACTCAAAAATTCATTGCACGATTCATATGAAAAGAACTTTTAAAAAAGCACAAAAATATTCAAGATCAAAAATATTAGTTTTTTGCTTTTAGTGACTATGCTATTTCTAATAACTTGATGGACCAATCGGACAAAATTGCATTGATAAGCATCATAAATTGCGGTACACTTAACATCTAGAATTATCTTAACAAAGAAATCAGACCTACCTTTACTGGTGACTCCGTCATTCCCTAAAAACAAAGGACTGTGCAGCTTATCTGACCCTCTTCAAATTAAACTGTAAATGTATCATGACTTTATTTAAATCATTCCACTATTTGTTTACGGAAGGGTGCCGCAAGCACCGTGTAAACCAGCAGTTTGTAAACACGGCCACGCCGTGACACAATCCAGGTCTACTTCCGTACCACGTGACAGTCATGTGACGTTTCTTAAAGGGAGCGTGTTTGCGTTATTTATTTATTTTTCATATAAACGATGACGGCAAACACATACACACGCCAAATATGCGCTGTAAGACAAAAAGTTATTTAAAAAAAAAATGAAATAAAAAGATTTTTATAACTTTATACTAAATCTGTGAAGTATTGACTGCAACTTAAAAGGCAATGGATTACTTTTTTTTCCCACCAACTTTTATTGTGGTTCGTCATTTTGACTGATTCCGTAATATTTTTATTTTAAACCGACAAAGAAAAATTTTCCAGTAGATTTTCCATTATTTTCCGTTTTTACACCGTTCATTTTTACATTGACTGCTCTACTGCGTTTCATTTTTATGTGGTTTAATTCATATTACAACTTAAACAGAGAATCAAATCCCACATTAATCAAGCTCAACTTTTTTTCTGCAGTAAAAAAAAAAAAAAAAAAAAAAAAAAAGCACTGACAGAACAATGACATTAAAACGACTCCACTTAAATTAGGAAAGCTAAATCATGGAGTGAGAATGTCTTTTACCACAAGGTACTGGCAAGCTTCACATAATTTAAAGGAAGGATCACTGGAGAAGTTTAGAGTGTTTCACAATGGGAATCAGAAGATGGAATAGTTATCATAAAACAATGCCAAAGAAACTTTTAAATGGCTTCAGAAAGCAACCGCTGACCAGATGTTGCAGAGTAAAATACTACGTCCTCAATATATTACATTTTGTCAGCATTATTAGTTTAACTTAAATTATTCAAGTTATCCAAAGTACAGAATGCAATAGGGAACATTAGGGCAGCTGGAAGAGCTTCAAACACCAATAGAACTCCCATTCGCTCTGTCCACATTGTATTCTGCACCACGCAATTCCTTCAAGAGAAAAACATAAAAAAATGTACGCCAAGATCTTGTTGATGGTTCAGTAAATGAAGCGTCGTGAGTCACGAAGACAACAGTGACGTCTTTTTGTGCCGTGGTCGAAAACATCCATCTTCCCGGATGTTCGCCATCTGTTTGAGTTCCAGAGAAATCTTTGTCCCAAATGGGGGAGAATATTTTGCAATAACGAAACACAATGACTTCCTTTCAAGTCTCCTCCCTTTGGCCCAGCCTTCCATTTCTCCAACGAGAACAAGCTGTCCGAGTGGAAGTTGAACTCATTTCAAGCTCTCTTTTGGGAGGAGAAGGTTGCAAAAGGAAGATGGGGAAAGTCAACGTTTTGCTGAAACGGAGTTACGTCTGCACGATAAGTGTGATAGCGGTAAGTCTTTTCTATTTACTAACAATTCTTTTTCCTTTGCTGACAAAATCTACTGTAAGACCCAGTGGAGATTTCTGTATCTTTTATTGTATTATTTGGATTTTCAATTTACTTGGATTGTCTTATGTATGCAGCAGGCATATCTTTTTATCGGATATTGAAATTTGTTTGATGATCTAAAACACTTAAAAGTGACAAAAATGCTGAAACAAAAGAAATGAATGCGAAGATTTAAAATAAATCATGTCTCCCAAAACAATTCATTCCAATTCTTTGTGTGTGTGTGTATGTGTGTGGTGTTGTTGTTATAGATAACCGCTGTCCTCACCTTAGGAATAACCGTCTTCAGTCATGGAATGCTTCTGGACGAGGAGGTAACACGCATGCAGAAAATCAAACAAATTTGAAGCTAAATTTGTTTTTTATGTCTTAAAATGAATGTGTGAATAATCTAGCAACAAATTCTAGCTTTTGCTAAATTCAACTGTTAACAATTGGCTGTTTTTTATTGCACCTTTTGGGGTGTTGGATTATTTGAATAATTCTCAGTCATGACAACAAGAAGGTTCCCACCTGATATCGGAGATTGCAGAACACTCCTAGGTCCAATATCTAATATGGTTATGCATGTTAAACATACTGAAAGTTGCTGATGTGAACTATTGCCACTATTGTTCCTTTAGTGTCCGAACACCTAAAAAGAAAAGAAACACATTATCAACATGATTGGCGGATAAAAGTTGGTGCAACAATTAGAAAATCCTATTGATTTTCTTGAATCCGAGTTGAGGTACAGAGGTACTTGAGGTACTAATCGAATGCATCATAAGTGCGCCAAAAGCAGATTTTCCACTGTTCAGAATATGTTGACATGTTTCATCTACAGGATGTCCATATTTTCAAGGGGATATATTCCTTGTATGGGGTTTCTGTCATCCCTCTCCTCTTTGCCATCATTGGCGGGTTTGGTGTCTGGAAGGAGAAAAAGTGGGCTCTGATAGTGGTAGGTAAAACACAAACAAAAACAAAAAAAGGGAATGCTTTTTAGTGACGACAACAATCTTCCATTATGTGATGCCACTGTGTGTTTGCCAGTTTGCAGTCGGAATGATCCTGGGATGTCTGTTCTTCATCGTTCTTGAAATATCCCTTCCATTTGCATATCAACAGGTACTGCTATCTGCATTCTCAGTTTGAAGCTTCATCTGCTGAATAGTCGGTAGTAAATCGCAATACGACTCTCAGTGTGACTCGATATCTATCTACCTCTCTCTTATTTCAGTCCTGTTTTTTTTTATGTTGACTAGATGGAACTTATGGTGAAGAATAAATACCTCAGCTTGTTGCCTCTCTCAAATTTAAGTGAGAGTGAATTATTGGAATTCGACTATACACAGAGTGAGGTAAGTAACCCAATTTGAGTTTTTCACCAAGTAAATAAATTAATCATTGGTCATTTTCAATTGTTCTTTCTTTTTGATATCTGTATTGCTTGGAATTGTGACACCTATTAATAATGGCTCATTAGACAGAATTCACTCCACTGCTATGGTTACAGTGCTCCCCCCTTTGACTAGGACACTTCATTACTAAATACAAATGGGATTAAATTAATCTCGTTCTTCAAAAGTATATAAATACCCCAAAATGACGCATTTCTGCACATTTATTAAAAATAGAAACCCAAGAAATTCCATTTATGTAAGTATTCACACCCTTTGCTTAATTTTTAGAGAAAGGTACAGCAGGATGTATGCAGGATATTCATCATACATTTCATTGATAAATGGGGTTTAGACACTGTGCGACAACCTGCTTGCTGTTTCTGGGGTTTTAAGATAACGAAGCACTACACCATGAGTTAAACATGTTTAGTTACATTTTCTAAATCTGAAGAAAATAATATATTTTGTTTTCTTAACTTTCTTCTCAGTTTCACTGTTGTGGGTTAACAAGTCTCGAGGACTGGGAAAACAACATTCCCGAATCATGCCAGTGTGACATAGACTCCTCTGATGAATGCGTGAGTGCTTGTCTGTTCTTAGTCCTTTTGTAGGAAATCGACTTCACTGTCGGCGTTAAAAGAAAAACAGTTTGTATTCCCGTGAAGGAAAAATGTATTAACAATGTTTAATTAAATTTGAATGTACACTTTATGATGTTTTTATTAAAGGTTTGCACTCAGTTGCAGCTCAGCAGAACATATGCTCTTCTGACCCTCCTCGAATAAGTGAAGAACAGGGTGTTCAGCGGTTAGAGAGGTTAGACATGGCTAAGGTGATAAGCCTATTTTGTAGAAGTTCAGTTACTAGTATCTGTTTAGCCCTCAGCAGAGAGGCCTTTTTTGGATAAACGCCTACTTGGACACCGAAAGAAAGTAGAAGTTATCTACTATGCTTCGTTAGATAAACCTAAAAGGGTGTCTTATCCACAAGAAACACAGAGAATATGGCCAGAGTTGAGCTGTGAATGTGTATGCAACCCTGCTCAACTGAAACTTACAGATAAGTAACTTATAGATTTTTGCCAGGGGGTGTGGCTACGTAATGTGTGATGCATCCTATGTAGATGAGGGGACGTTCAGCCCCAAGTCAGAACTCATCCGATTCTCACTGAGATGTGAGCTTTGTATGTTTTCTCCATTTGCAAATGTGAATTAAAGCTGTGTTTGTTCTCTCCTAAAGCTGAAGTTTGGTCTCGAATTTTGTGCAACTTAACATTCCTTTAGGCAGCAAAAAACTCAGCTTGGACATGGCAGCTTTGGCTGGTTAGCAAGTATTTACATCCTAGTTTCAATTGATTTGAAGAGCTTCAACATAGACTGTTCATCCATTTTTTTTTTTTGCTAATCAATAACAGAAACTGGTGATTGAGAAACATGCAGTGAGATGAATGAGTTTGATATTTCTTGGTCCACTAGCGTTGTCCTTATGATGTGCTATCTATTTGTCGTCAGATTCTTTCTGTCAGAATATTATTTTTGTTAAGCTTACAGTAGCACTACTTATGTCTAATATATGGTAAGATTTCAAACTGTCATAAGAAATGATTTATTTCATCATTCATGTCTCCGTGTTGTAGGTTGATACTCATGGATCTATGCGCAACGATTCTGGACTGAATTCTTCGAATGTCAAGCCCATCAGGATTTATGCCAAGGTAACAATCAAAATCTTTGCCTGCTGTATTTCCAAGTTATGGTTTCTGTATATTCAGGAGTAAGAAGAACTTCGTCTCAAGATTCAGTTTTGTCTGTTTCTTTCCTTTTTTTTTTTTTTACCAGTAATTCATGAGATTTTCTTACAAGTCATATATTAAGGCTTCAACACTTGCGTCCTCTAAAAGCTACATGGCAAGTTGTACTGACCAATCTTTCCCCCTTCCCAGCCATGTCTTCCAGTCTTAATTCAACTTGAGATGAGCCATGTTTCCATATTCATTGGCATAACGTTGGCAAAAACATTGCTCTGGGTAAGTACTATGCTCATTTTCATTTCTACGTGATGTACATCTGTAAACAGATGAAATTGTTGCAAGTCATGTAGCTGCTAAGGCTTTTATTTATGTTATTTTATTCTGCTGCCCCCTTCTGCTACTTTCAAAGATGGCAAAGACTAGTAAATAAAAAGCACCGCAAAGTAAAGAACTGTCTTTCTCCCATGTTTCCATAGTTACTGTCAGTCGGGCTGTGCATTGCAGTTCTGTGTCAGCTGAATAAAAAGGTGGATACTCCAAACGTGGTGTACAGTCGGGAGGCCAAGGCAGGGAGTTATGACATTCTCAACGATGCTCAGGAACCGTCTTTGAAAACCGAATAATTCTGTTTTTCTTTTGCGATTCCCAAATATCGGGACAACAATGTTAGCATTTATCAGTGCAACTTTATAATGCAATGGAAATTTCGTTGAATTCTGTTCAATGACAATAAATGCTATCTATCTATCTATCTATAATCAGTGGGGAGGCTTCTGGAAACCGTCTTTGCGTTTAGAGAGGTTTGGTTTGTACTTTTTTATTATTTTTTTTAAATCTTTTGTTGATGTCTTTAACTTACAGGTGACTCATTAAAAGTGAATAATTTGTGCGTCTAATTTCATCACACAGTCGGGCGATACACGGTAATATATTTGTATTTATTTCTGTTCATTTTGATGCTTATGTGTAACATGATTTTAAAAAAAAACAAAAAACAAATTCAAATAATAAAAAAGACACAAACCAATGAAAATAAACTGTTGGTTGGATGAAAGTTCTACGTTCAGGACTGTTTCCTCCACTGACCACTAGGGGTCCTCATGCTGGAGGACCACCTTTGTTCCTTGGAAAACGTCACACTGTGTGTGTGTTTGTGTCTCAAAAACCCCCCAAAAACTTTTAAATATTTTAACTGAGCCATACATGTTATACATATTGTTCCTCTGGAACTTAAATACTACAACACGTACAATGTTATAAACTTTGATTTATCTTTTTTCATAATACTGGTTGGGAATGATGTGACTTCACATTTTTCATCTCCTTTTTCAAGCTTTTATATTGATTAAATAAAAAAATCACACCATTTATTTTGTGAATACATGTTTTTCCTCCTCCACATTGTATATATATATATGTTTTTTAAAAAAAGCCAACCTTTAAACAGTCGGTAACTACGTGTAACACACGTATGAGCACAAATGTTAAAGTCGTAATAAATCACACCACAACAAATTTTAAGCGAAAATCACAAATCAAATTTTTATTCCTACTATTTACAGAACATTATTTAAGGTTCACATTGTAAATAAATAATAATAATAAATAAAAAAAAAACAGTGACTGCATAAATAAAGTTGCCATAACTTTAAACAATGTACTGCATATCAGGCATTTATGGTTTAAGTGCACAGGTAGATGAATTTCATTTCAAAATGTTTAACCTCTTACTGCAGGTAGCTCGTGCAGAAAAATCAATACTTATGGTGGTGAGTTGTTCAAAAGTCTCCAGTGGAATTTCTGCTAGAAAGCTGATGACTTATTTCCCAACAAGAATCTCTCTAGAACCTCGGTGCAGGTCAGCATTTCTTTTTTTTCCAAATCAAAAGACGGTCTAACTGCATTTCTACTCCATGTGCAACAAAAACCAAGACATCTCTTCAGCCGTGTTAATCTGATCAAACATCATTCACTCATTTAATGTGCTTTTTCAACAAAAAAAAAAACCTGCAATGACAACATTTCAGTTATATACAATGTGCATAACAAGAGGTCAAGACATTCAATGAGAAATGTGCCTCATTCTGTTGGTCTAACCTGATTATATATGCAAGAAATACTTGATTATATTCAATAGAAGCATTTGTAAACACTGTTTTTAAAAAAAAAAGTGCTGAAAGAAGCTTATAAATATTAGTAGTTTCCAACGATTATTGTTCACTCTAATGCAGTTTCATGTGTGCTTAGGGGACAAAAAAAAAAAAAATCATCTTTAACATAACTATTGCAGAGGGCATGTTAAGTTAGAGTCTATTTTCAATCCACAAACAGTGAAACAAATGGAGAAAGAAAAGACAGAAAGTGCATTGTGTGTACATGTGGAAGTTTTATGTAATGTTCATCTAATTTCTATTAAAAAAAAAAAAATTTGCATATAATACAAGGGCACGATTTTTTGTATACAGTGAGGTTGTTGAAAGCTGCTTGAGATGCACCAATCGGGCTTTTACTGTTCAATACCGATTCTTTTTTTTAATTATTATTTAAGACCAGGCTTACTGATTCACATTAGGGATTAAACACATGAGCAAATCTAGTCCTGGTTCTTTGATAGAGGTAGTTCTTTATAGACTGAAGATGGCAGAAGTTCCTAATATTTTCAGGTATGCACTGAATATGAAAAAAAAAAAAAGAAATCAGATTTTATTTTTAGTAGTTGATCAAAATCAGCCAATGTAAATTTGTTGGTTTCGATTTTCTTGCTGCTCCATTAAAATTGACAAAACGCATTTCAGTAGGCTTTTTTTTTTTTTTTTTTGGAAAGCCTAAACAACTAATTGACAGATAAGATTTCTGTTGACAAACCCTGACAACATAGATGAATAATTAAATTAGAGTTTTGCTGTCGTTTTAATTTTAGTAAAGGAAATCTGCCATTTTCAGTAAAGCATCTTTTTCATTCTAATGTTTCTGCAGTGCCCTCTAGACCTTTTTGTGGGGGGAAAAAATACTGCAGTGTTTTCGACAAAATGCTAGATAGCCTTTGAATCAACTGGATTGAGATAATATATTATATAGTAAGTATATGGTTAATACACATTTTTCATGGCAAAAATCTATATTTTTCCAGCCCAAATGTCCTTCCTTTTTAGCCCAGTTCGCTGAATATATGAAAAATATTTAAACAGGGGTCAGGCATATCCTAAAAACCTAACCCGCAAAAAAAAAAAAAAAAAAGGATTATAAGGAAGAGAAGGAGGAGGCAACAACACAAACAGATAAGTAATTAGATAATGGATGAGTAGATGGATGGATAGCATTATCATGCCCTGGGGATGACAGATTGAGGTTTGGCTGGATGAACATATGAATGGACAAAGATTTTAGGTGGACTAGCCTCAAAATGCGTTTTTCCGTTCTGGTTTCTAATTCAATGCTTTCTCTAACTAGGAAAATCCTGCCATACTTTTCCACATTTTTCCATTATCATGCCCTGGGGATGACAGATTGAGGTTTGGCTGGATGAACATATGAATGGACAAAGATTTTAGGTGGACTAGCCTCAAAATGCGTTTTTCCGTTCTGGTTTCTAATTCAATGCTTTCTCTAACTAGGAAAATCCTGCCATACTTTTCCACATTTTTCCAGAATGTTGATACATATTGATTAAAAAAACATGTTTTTAAGAAATTGGACTTAAACAAAGTCGTGACTTTCTTCAGAGTCACACGAAGCAAATAATACAGGGCATGTTTGTGCTTGATTAACACCTTAACCTCACTTCCTGTTTGGCATATCTACCTATAGCATAACGGCTTTGAAGAAAGGTTCTCCTTAGAGAGCACTTATGATCACGTTTTAGAGCTGTAGAGTTTATGAATCAACAGATTACAGGATTTCCAAAGGGTTTTCAAGCAGCTAAGTACATTTAAAATACACCTTTCTTCACCAAACATCATTTTAAGTCAGCAGAGCGCAGAAAGCCGCAGTCCTACTTTTACAGTTTTGAATCCCAGTTTTTGTAACGAGCAGTGCCTACTGCGCTACTGAACCACCCAACACGTTAGAAATACTGAAGTAATCTCGGAAGGTTGGAACACAGAAAATGAGAAAATAATCAATAGAATAGCTCAATTTCAAACCCTTTTTGAACACGTGAAGTAAAAAAAAAGGTAGTTATGTGCATATTGAACTTAAAAAAATATTAAGGGACATCCTTACATGTCCCATGGGGGGGGAAAAAAAGCACCAGAAAAACAACTTACTTGACAAAATATTCTTTGAAAGCACAATCTTCTATATGATGGAAGCATGTAAAAGTGTGAATATCATGTAAATACAAGTAAAATTGCTTTGTTTTACAGCAGTAAGGCTTCAAACAGTAATATTATAATATTAATCTAACCATGTAGATCACTTTCAAACATCAGTTACATGCAGTAACATGTATAAAATCATAACATATATTGCTACAGCACATGATAGCCTGGTTATGGTATGCAGCTCCATGTGCCAATTCAAACCATGTATGCTTGTAGGAGTTGGTAAGTGTGTGTTTTAAAACGTACTGCTGCGCTAGAAAGCACCGGGAACATATCTGTTGGACTGGAGGAGAGCTATAAACTCCTGTTTCCTCTTGATCTGTCCCATCAGTTTGATGCTCATGGCGAGTAGGATGATCTGAGAACAGAAGCAGAACGCAACCAAACGACGCGTAAGATTCAAGCAGCTACTCGCTAAGCGCTGAGCAAGGCAGTGGAAGTTTGATGTGAATGTGATCAAGTAAAAGCTTTACCCAGAATACTCCGCTCCCAAACTGTATAGCCATCACCAAGGAGAAGGCCAACTTCAATTCAGAGAGATAAATCGGTAGGCAAGGCTGCGGGATGAAACAGCACGGCAACATGAAAGGCTCAAAGCAGCAGGCGTAAACAGGATATTGATCTGGGTGTTGTTAATGTTGTTTTCCACTGTGTCCAATTACACCTACTGAAGTTCACTCGCTGGCTTTATTAGCTGCACCTGACAAGAGTGTTTGTCACGCCGCACTCAAAAATCTGTTTACAGAGCGACAGCAAAGGTCAGCGGGAAACGGCCAGCTTGTTCCTCTTTTTGATCAACGGTCACTTAAATGTTAGAGGAAAGGCATAAAGGAGAAGACAGCGTGGAACTGGATGAGGCCAAAGCATCCTGGAATGAGTAGCAGCATGTGGGCTGATGTAAATCGATCATTTATCTAATCGAAAAAAATCTAAGTGGTTGCTTTTAGGCCTCCTGAGATCATTATTGTCAGCCTTTTTTTGCTTTATTTTGGTGTGGAGCTTTGATACATCCTGCCTTCTACCGACATATTAAGATTGTTGTAGCGCTGCCATATGCATCCTTTTGGGCATTGTCAGTATAAATGGCTTCCGTCTCTGGTTGTGTTGAAGATTTTCTGTCGCATAGAAACAGCATTTGATTAACTTCTTGTTTTATTTTGTTAAGATTTCCCTATTGTGGAATCAGTTAGACCTACTTCCTGTTTCATGGGTTTTACACCTGGCTTCAGTTGCTAATCAGCATACCTGTAGTGAATTTGCAATCATCATCTCTAGTACTTATTCTTCAGAAATTCAGCTCCACACTATATTTGTAAGGCTTGATTTTTTATTTTTATCGTTCCCTGTGTCATATTTTCATCACTCTTGCATTAGCAGCCCCTTCTATTAAGACGTAAGATTTGTCTGACACCTTTAAAAGCGATAGTAACTTCTGGGATAACACCAAACACTTACAGAATTGATGAAGGTATCTATGAAACTGTGTCTGTGTTGGATTTTACCTCTCGATAAACATACTGGTTCTTCGGTGCCCCGATGGTGGCGCTGCCCCGTAGTCGAACCTGGTTGAAAGACCAAAGATTAAGCTTGGTTATAAAATGAAAAATGCTAAATTTCAAATCCTCCTTTAATTGTTTTTCTTATCATTTTAAATGTAAATCAACTGCTCAGCAGGTAGAGTCTGTTTACGTCTTAAGCTGCAGCATGGTGCCACTTTCTTGTGTTTTTTTTTTTTTTTTACACTGTATAGAGTTCATGCAGAAGTCTATATTTGCAGGTGTAGTCAAAGTATTTTGTTTTTAGAGGAGTACTATGAAAGAAAGCTGAAAATGTCCTTTTTGTTGTGTAGAAAACTCACCTTAACGAAAAGTTGTAATATTGTTATAATTCTCAAGCCTAATTCTCTTAGTCTTCATTTTTAATATTACACCAAAAGACCAAAAACTGTGTGCTTTTGTTTTTGTAACCATATTAATTTTACAACGTGATGACCAAAATACATGAAATAATTGTGATTATGTTGCTAATCATTTAAAAGGTGGGGAGTACTCACACATTTTCCTGGATAGTGACAGTTGCAGGAGGCGGGGATGGATGCACCCCAGTCCTTGTACCCTTCAATGAGACCGCAGCATTCCAACTGGAACGGACACGAACCGGATTACGTTTGAACATAAAACGGAGCTACTTAATTAACAACTTGTGCAAAGGATTTAACAAGAAAGCAAAGTTTTAGCCAACTAACAACTCACTTTCTGGGATCTCTAAATGAAACAACACCAAGGCTTCTAGCATCGGCATGTGAGGTTATATTAAAGTTAAATGAGAACGTGAGTGGGTGGCTTTCCACCAGAGGTGCAGTAAGTTCTTGTCACCACTGGGTGGCGATAGCAAAATTATTTAAAGTTCAGCTACTCTGTTTTAGTGACGCTGCTGTTCCTTTAGCTTTGCCTTTAAAAAGAGAGACGTCAATATCAGTAATCTACATTTAAAATAACTTTCTGTAAAAAACAAAACCAGAAGACGTTAATTACTAAAATATTTCTATTTATTATAGTGACCTGAAAAAGTAAGCAGAATTTACAAGAATCCATTAGATTGATTTATCTTATATTAACTGTTTAAGTGGGTTGATAACTTTATTAAGAGTTTTCTTGAAAACTACTGATAAAGTTAGACGCATAATAAGAGGTGGAATTTTAAAAAAGTCTGTCTAATAAAAGATTAATTCATTATAAATTTTTGAAACAGATTTTTACTGGAGGCCTCAATTCATGTGGAGCTAGTGTTCTTATTAGACCCAAGTTTCACAGAAATGTTAAAGAAAATATAAAATGATTATTAAACTATAAATTCTCTGGCTTACTTCCTCTTGGATATTATGTAGCAACGTCCTGTTGGCTTTGTTCGGCGCAGTGAGCGGCATCATGGTCAGCAGCTTGGACTCCTCACGGACAACACGTTTCTGAAGACAGACAGAGCTCTGAAGAAAATGTTTGCAAAATATGAGAACACGTGGGATTTAAACGTCGTACCTCATAAACATCTTGGTAACTCAGTGCCGTTCGGATAATTATTGTTTGACTGGCCGCCGCCATCCCGGCTGCGTACTGCACACAGACACACAGGCCGTTGAATACAACAATTATTCCTTCACAAACAGAAATTCAAAAACACAAAAGGCGTTTTTAATTTTTTTTTTTACCAGAATCAAACACCATCTCTTCCCTTTGCAGGCCCCAAACACACCGAGCACAGACAGCAGCAGGCAGCCAACCTCGATCACATACATCATTGCTACAGAAATACTGGGAACCATCTGAAGACAAAAATAAAAGTGCATTTCAGTGTCTTGCAAAATGTTCATACTGCACAAATATATTTGCGTTTTGTCACATTGCAACACTAAATGTCATTGTTTTCCAAGGAAAATGATGTATGGTTACAAATTGTTTTTACAAGTAAGTATTTTTGAACCTCATCTTTGGTTTACGGTCTTTGGTTGTCTTTGGAAATGGAACTTATGGTTTTTGATTAACCATTGCTTTCTTCTTGCCACACTTTTAAATTTTCACTCGGTAGAAAATTAAAACATGTTGAAAATGTACTACTTCCCTTTTAAACTTCCCTTTTCAGGTTAGTGTGTCAGGTAAAATCCCCTAGAGATGGAGTTTATTATGTAAATGTCTACTATTTTGACCTGAACAGGTGCAGTATTTATATAGCATGATGAAGCTTCATAACCTAGGTTTTGAAGACAACTCAACATCTTCCTCTCAAATAGTTATTCCAGTGGGACAAAATAGAAATATTGCTTCCATTTTGCATTTGGATTTCATTAATAATTCCTCACCTGCCTTGTTAGCTTTTTTCAACCCTCAGAAAACGTATGTTTGCTTAAAAGCTACATACATACATATAATTTTAGCAAAAACATCATAAGTATATCTTACCTTGCCAGTTTGTATGAGGTCCCTATGCCAAATAACAGTCATCCTCAACATGAAGAAACACAAAGCCTAGAAAAAACATAAACATTTATTTATTTTTTTTAATTACTTTTGCTTTTAGATCATTTAAAGCAGGTTTAATTCAGGTTTCTGACATCTGAAATTACACATTACAGCTTATATTTTAAATCCTTCAAAGTTATGTTTCCTTGAACCCACTGCTGTTACTTCTTAAAGGAGCAGCGACTTATTTAGAAAAGAAGAAAAACAGTAAAAACCCAACCAATCAAAAGATCGACCTGCTTGCATGTAACTCGTGTGACAAACATTACCCCCTTCAAATTTATAATTTATTAATATAACAGTAGTATTTATGTCAGACAAAAAAACATGAATTTATACATTTTAAGAAGACACCAAACAGGCCTGTTCGGGTCCATTCATAGCCGCTGGAATGCACTCACCATATGTACAGCGTTAGCGAAAATAAACGGCCTTTTCAGGCTCGTTTTATCCGCCACCACGACCACTGAGCTCTTCTGCATTCTCGCTGGTGACTCTTCCAGGCTTTAAAACGCCCCCCTGCCCCTTTTTACATAAGAAGAAAACAGAAAGAAGCTTGCGGTGGAGACTGTAAGGGCATCTGTCGTCCGCATCCGCACAGGACGTCACTGCGATGTGCTGGATGCTGGCTCCGTGCTGCCTTCAGGTGGCGTCCGGAAAGTGTAGGAAATAAGAAGTCTAGTGGTTATGAACAGCCCGGTTATTATAAAAGCGCATTAGCAAGGCTGTAACTAGGATTATAGACATGTCAAGTAACTGAAATCTACTTTAAATTGCTTTTTAAGCTTTAGATATGATTTAATCCTATAAAATATCATTTATCTGAAATGTTTTGAATTCAAAATAGTTTATTCTCCTGAAAGAAAATCATCAAAAAATATGGCAAATTGTAAATGATCTGTCCTGGATGTTTTACAAAAACCCCGTACTTATTATAAATTAAATGTAATATTGGAACTCTAATAAATTTTATGGCTTTCTTTTCATCCCCGCACCACTTCTGGCTGTGTCTTTTACTTTAAAAATCTTCAACGCCAGCAATGTTTATACATTCAGACCAAGAAACCAAGCTTCCACTGGTATGTGAGTCATAATCCACTATCACTTTGTATTCCGTGAGTGTGGTCCAGTGCTTTCTTTCTTCTCCAATAAATCTCAGGGAAATCTTAAAATTGATAGATATAATTTGGAGTAAAACCCATCGCAGAATTTTGTAAGTAGTTCAAATAAGCCCAATCACACTGGTTGTAACATTCTTTAAATATGACTCTTTATTCCAATGTAATTACAGGTTAAACATGTTTATGTTAAAATACTTGTTTTGGAATTGCTAGTAAGGAATAGATAAATTAACAACTTAGCTCAGTTTATTTATTTAGCAGTCCAATCAAAATTATATCACATCACAATCAAATCTGGCTGACTATTTCATTCTAGTTGGTAAAAGGTCGTTCAGGTTGTCCAATACTGAATCCACCCGAAGCAAGCATGTGGCAACAGTGGAGAGGTACCACTCCCTTTTAACAAGAGAAGGCTACAGCAGAACCAGGCAATCTGAAACAACTGGCTTTGGGTTGAGAGGAGAGGGAGGAGTGACAGAAAAAAAAAAACACAAAGGCACTGGGTCGGGGTACAAAGAAAAGCAAAACAAAGCAATACAAGGTTAATGTCTGCACCCAGGATCTCTGTAGAAGAGCCTTATTAGCATCTTATTAGAAAAACCTTAAAAAACAAAGGAAGGGTCAGGACTGTAGTGCAGCACTGATACGTTACCTTTAAAATGTTACTGGAAATGGTGTACTATTACTATTAGTAACTGTTTCAGTAACACGTGAAGCTTTGGATTTTGTTTCTTTTTATCAATAAGGACAATTCAAATCAGCAAAAAGATTTGGTAATTAACTCATCAAATAAATGATAAAATATGGTTGGAATTTAACTTTTAGATCTACCCACATTTGAAGTGCCATTTCCTAAACCACTCCAGTTGACTCATTGCCTCAGAAGTTAACCGTAAAACAAGTTGCTAAGAGGTGGTGCTGTACGCTACTGCAACAATCCTGAAAGGACGAGGGGGTTGAGTAAGTTCACTGCCAACTGACTTCATTTCCCATAGTGCATCATTAGGTATGAGGCTTGGCTGGGTAGAGAGAACAGGTGGGGCAGGTTTCTATTGTTACCACAAGTGATGTGAAGAGGGCAGGACTCAGGTGAGGAAGAACAGGAAAAACGGATGGGAGAAACTCGGTGGGAGGAACTGTAAACGAATGTTTATGTGTGTAAGAGAGCGTAAGTAAGTACCTGGGACTGCAGACTGCTATAAAGAGACACATCTTTAAACTATTACTAAAAGGAAGCTTTTTTAAATTTTTATTCATATTTTTTGGGGGGGATTACTGGAACCCGTTTTACAAGGACTTAAAGCATGGGATGGATTTTTATGTCATTTGTTGCCGTGGGCAGTAAAGTGGGTCAACACCTGAGAAGGAGCTAAAAGGAGAAGCTGAACTGAGACCGTTTTTGTCCCGCTGAAAGAGCACAAGAGAGGAAGGACATACTAAACTTTCTGGGAAAACTAAAGAGGAAGAATGCATTACTGGACAGGAAACAACATATACATAGAAGCATTGATTTCTGATGCTTCTGTTATATTAACCACAAACTAATTTGGTGATAAATATTCTCCTTAGCTGTTGCTGTTTGGAACATTTTTTTTTTTTAAGCATCATTTTGGGCTCATTTTTATGCCTCGATTCAACCGTAAAGACAACTCACCACCTTTCAGCTACCAAAGGTCAAACATTCCAAGAGATCCACAGTTCAGCTAAAGGAGGGATCATTTGCTCTACTCACACTGAAAACGACACACACACACACACACACACGCCACTGTACTTCCACCATGCAGGCACCGCCACCTGAACACGATGACACTTTTGATTTCCTGTTTAAGATCATCCTCATTGGGGACACCAATGTGGGGAAGACCTGCGTGCTCCAGAACTTTAAGTCAGGGGTTTTCTCTGACAAGCAGCAGAACACCATCGGAGTGGATTTTACAGTGAGGACGGTGGATATTGAAGGAAAGAAAGTAAAGGTAAGCTTTCCTCATAATGTGTGTTTTAGACATACAGGAGACATTCAATTAAGGAGTATAACTCTGAAAATTATATCGGCATAAGACTCAGTAGTGCTGAAATATGTCAGTAAGACACATGTGAGCTATAATGGAAAGTAGAGATTCTATTTTGGGGGTAGTTTTGTTAGTTAAAACAATTTTTAAAATTTAAACGAACAGCTCCCAAATTCATTTTCCCTGGGCTCCACATTTAGGAGACCTCTTTTTCTAAGGAGTTTCCTCAGTGACAGAACAGCAAGTGGCAGTGGCAGTTTGACTCGGTCCAAAACAAGCCCGACAGGCTGCTGGTATGAAGAACCGGTCCATCAGGTTCCTCCTTTTGTGCCTTTGTAATGGCACAAGTAGATCTTGGACTGATCACTCATGTCCTGCTCTTGCTCTTGAAAAGGAAGTTGTTAATTTTAGAAACTTTCATTGGTTTTGCATACAAAAAAAATACAAAAAACATACCGTTTCATAGTGTTCTTTTCAAATGTTGCTATTGTTCAACGTGTCTCATTGAGATTTTATGTGTTAGATCAACTTTCCTAAAAAATCCACACAGCACAATACCGCCTGCACCATGTCTCACAATGGGGATAATGTGTTCAGTGTGATGTGGCCAGCGCATAACTATACATGCTGCTGTGTCCCCTTCATGACTTTTGACAAACTTTGTAATGTTTAGGTATATTAGGCTGAATACAAATCCACACCTGTCTTTTCAGGTAAAAAGTGTAAAAAGGTTGAAAAAAACACTGATTATGTTCCTCCCACTTTACATTTTACATTGCTTTGTATGATCTATCACTTACATTTAGTACTAATTCATTAAGTTTAAAAAGGATGAATACTTTCACAATGTATTTGCATGTGTAGACAAGGCAATCTGTGATGAAAATTTGGGAGTGTTTTCCATATTTAAAAATGTGATCTTATCATTGCAAACAAAACATTTTCAACATCAAAAAGCATGTTGGTGTACCAATAGAGCAATATTTTTATTTAACAACTATGTGGCAAAACAGGTGGAATATGGCAAGTCAACATAAATTAATGAGTTTGAGGGTCTTAAATTTGAGACATCTGGATGCATTGCATTGCATTCCATACAAATTAGTTTCGATTCACCTTCTACAAATGTCACTCTGCAATCACTCCCCCTTAAGGTTCTAATAAGTTGAAATATACATGAACTGCCAAGATCTTGCTGTTCACATGAGTCATTATTTTTGACTGCTCATGTGTCTGTCTTCGCTCAACCCCAACAGCTACTTCCTGCCTGAGGCTATGTCTGTGAAGTAGTTTTTGCAGCTGACACTGCTATGTTTCTTTTTTTTTAACCTTATTCTACGTACAAAGGAAAGCAATCAGGTTTTTATTCCACCACTAAAATACATCTTAGACTACTAGTCAAACCTGCATTTACTTTCGGAAGACATTTGGAAACTTCAGTTCAGGTCTAGCTGCTCTGAATTAAATGATAACTTGTCTCCACTAAGTTGTGGTGTATTGGAAGGGGCTGACCCGTTGAGTCTACGCTGGTTGCTACAATGCTACAAAGGTCTCCTAAATCCGTGGGGAGTATTCTCAGAGATATGTTATAAGGGCTTGGGATTCTCCACAGGGAAACCAACAGGCGTCTCCTAGGCAGGTTTGTTGCTAAGGCCCTCTGTAGTTTACAGGCTACACGTATTGTCTACATATAAAATTATTAACTCAAATGCCCCATTATTGGGGATAATTTTCACAAACTCAAAGCAACATCTCCAATATCCTTGTATGCTTCCTGAAGGCCTCAAACTTCTCATTATCTCAGTAGTGATCATTAAACTCATTAAAGAAGGAAGAACAAGGTTTCAGTTAAAGTTTATGGATCAGACCATAATAAATAAGTCACAAGGTCATCGCCAGTTCCAAAATCAGGCAACTATAACACCCCAGATGACAAGAAGCGCATTACATATTTTGTTGAATCTTTATTTATGTAACACATTTTAACCGGAGCAACATTTGCCTCACAGTTGTGTACAGCATAAAGTTATATTTAGTATTTCTACAACAGTTTTTCTTGTATAGTGAGGAGCATTGTCCTTTTGCATCACTGACAGTTTACCATATGGTAGAGGAAGTTAGTGTGACACTTCCTGTCCTTGCAATCATTTACATTTGACAGGTAAAGTGGTCTGGACTCAGCCCAGGCCCGTATTTTGGGTCTGGGTTTGTTTGTTTCTGTTTGACGCCATGCAACACTAACACTCTCATAAAAATCAACACACAATTATTTTCAGGTTATTATTTTTGGCTTCCTTTAAGTTACCGTAATAAAAGGAAAAAATAAACACAATTAAATCATAGTGTCTCATGTTTGTTTGCCAACATCGTTCAGTCACACTCACAAAAGTAAAAATCTCCTTAAATGGTTTTCATGACACTAACTCTTGACCCTTTGCTCCCAGCAATTTTTTTTTTTTTATGACAACATTGCTTTGGGTTTCAATGGCACAAAAAAATTTCCTGTTAAAATTGAAAAACGAAAATAACATTTTCTTGGGTGGATTACATGGGCAGACTCTGTCTTTCAATGCTTTAGTTGGCTAAAATTTGAACCTATGAAAGTTCTGCATCATTTTGCGGGGTAAAGAAAGATGAGGTTTAACTGACTCAAGACTGTCACAAAACAATCTCTATGATTTAGGCAAATTTAAAAATTGTAATTTTCTAACTTCCCGGAGCAGCAATCTGTGCCAACACCAGCTTCTCTGTAATTTTTTCTGCTTCCTGTCCCTGTTTTTGGGAGTTAGGTTGCTTTGTCCTTCATCCTTGGCAGCCCCCCACACACAGGCACTAATGGGAGTTCATAGATTTCTGGGAAGTTCGGTCCTCGCCCTAAATGAAACACAATTCATTTAGGGAGAGGACCCTAAATGAAATGTCCTCATAATTGTCTTTGACAAAATGGTGAAACTTTGCAATAATTTTAACTCTTTGTAGTGAAATCAATGTGAAAATTGTTTGCTTAAAGGCATTGCTGATTGATTTCCCAATATGCATTGTGTTAATGTAAATTTCAAACCACCAGATGAATGACTTTTTTGTAAAAAATAAAATAAAATGATCCTGTTACATATTTACTCTAATATTAGGAGCCAGAATGAACCACATGAAGTTTTTTCATGATTATTTTCTATCACATGAAAGCCTTACTGTATATGAGTGTGAACTTACACTTGGACGCATTATTTCTGTGTGATACAGATGCAGGTGTGGGACACAGCAGGTCAGGAGAGGTTTCGGACCATCACTCAGAGTTATTATCGTAGCGCTCATGGCGCCATGATTGCCTATGACGTCACACGAGGCTGCACCTTTGATTCGGTGGACCATTGGATCAAGGAGGTAGAGCTGTATGGAGCTGCCAATGTACTCTTGGTGCTAATAGGTGAGTTGGATTTTGACTTTTGTAGCAAATAAAGACACTATGCATGTACAGAGCAAATCGATTGATTTTGACCTATTACTTTTTATGCACTTGGGTAAAAATATACCATGCCACCAAGGTCCGTATCTGTTTACTCTAAAAGAAAGGAAAAGCAAGAGAACATAGCATAACAAAATGATTTCAAAAGGCTGTTTGAGTTCTTGATCTTGAACCATACATGCTTGTCAAGCCCAAACGTCAGCAGGATTGTCTGTGCTGCCAATATGGCTTCATGTCCGTCTCCGTTTAGGTAACAAATGTGACCTGGAGGAGGAACGAGAGGTTCCATTTGAGAAAGCCTGCAATCTGGCAAAAGAAAGAGGCATACTCGCTGCTTTGGAAACATCTGCCAAGGTAATGCATACAAACATGACTTAGACTCTGTAATTTAGGTTGAATTTTTTTAATTATTATTATTTAAAGCATTTCCTCTTTTACAGGAAAGTCAGAATGTGGAGGAAGCCTTCTTGATGATGGCCAGGGAGCTGCTGTCTCGTAACGGCCTCAACGTCCAGCAGGATGAAGTTGAGAACAACGGCATGCCTCGGATCCTCCTCAGAGAGAACTCTCGACCAATCAATGTCAGCATGGGCCCCTACGTTCCACCAGAGAAAGAGAAGAAGTCGTGTTGCTGACGCAGAGAAACAGTGACTGAAGATGCTTGAAGGGTTTTATTTATCGGGAATGCTGATGAATGAAAGAAAGCAGAAGAATTCCTGGATGAAGATCTGTGACGTCGAGGCATGATGTACTGAGCATCTGCCAGAAGGCAGATGTCAAAGAGATGGTGAAGAAATGTTCATTGTATCTGATCTGAGAGGAATGCTGATGAGGCGTCTTCACCAGAAGGATCTGTGATCAGTGTTCAGGAAACGCTACAGCCAAACGATCTCCTTTCATATCAACTGGTCCATGATGCTAATATTTTTCTAAATTCAAATAGTTTAAATCAAATACATTTACACCATTGGAAGACTAACAGTGTGCTAAGTGCTTGGGGTTGTTTTACAGTGCGATTTTGTTAAAATGAAGTTTAAATGTTTTTGAAAGAGTTTTTTTTTTTTTTTTTTTTTTTTTTACCTATGTGGTGTCTCTTAGTACACTGTGGATTTAAGTTTCCAAAATGGCTTGCCATACGCAAAGCTACTGTGAAATATGTCTGAATTGATTTCACGACGCAGCTGCAAAAAGCTGTGAAAATAAAAATGCCATATTTGATTAGGAGTAGCTTTCAGCGAACTCTTTCAGCCTGTCGGGAAATTCTGACCTCTGAGGACAAACCTGACGTTTCTAACCCATTGAACACTGAAGGGACACTGTCTGAACACTAGATGGTGCTGTGCTGCAACCTCATGATCTGTAGTTGCTATTAGGGTTGCCTTTGCCTTGCATACAAAAGGGAAACGTGATTTGAAAGAAAAATAAGCGTCCAAACACAAACAGTTTGTCTCAAAGCCATTTTCTGGAAAAGATATAGTGTATTATTACAATAAGGTTATTACACTAGAAGAAGAGGTTATTACTTTTCTGAGGCAGTCATCGGTAAATTTAGCCTTGCTTAAGAGATTCATACATCTATAAATATTTGCTAGATTTGGCCATGTTTCATAAAAATAAAATTCAATCTTTCTCTTGGGAGTGTGGCTGTATCATAGACCAACTTGATTTGTAAATAAAAAAAACTGATTTTTTTAATGATTTTTTTCCCCTTTTGTACAACTTTGTGTTGGCCTGTGATAAAACGTGTAAAACCATTGGGGGAAATTTTACACTTTTGGCGACTGTTGCTAATATCCACCAGTGTGTGGTGGGGGGAAAAAAATCTTCTCCCTTTCCAGCAGGCTTTTAATGAATCATGTCGGGCTTGGCTATGAAATCATTTTTGTGATTTTGATTAATACACTAGTTAAAAGTGGAAAATGGATTTGAAATGTATCCTTGAGGCAGAACTACAGTAAGTACCGGGATTCAGAGGCCAAATGACACAAAAACCTTGTTTGTAATAGACCTAATGTTTCCGTAATAATTCCTGTGCAGTATCACATCACTATAATAAATGTTCTGCTGGTCAGTCTGAGTAGAACTTTAGGCAAATTCTCAGTAATGTCCTTGTAGGACAAGCTGAGCCAAAATCAGCTTCCTGTCATTTCTCATGGTCGTGCTTTACGCCCAAATTAAATATGTCTACCCATAAAGTTTGCTATTAATCACCCCCGTTCCTTAGGACAACAAATAATCAGAAAAAAATAGATCCAAATTTATTTCCAGAAAACAGGCAGAAAATGACAGACATTAATGTGGGAAAAAAACAAATGGTAAAATAAACAAAAAAAAGTACATATCCCGAGCCCAAAGTTACTGTAAAAGAAAAAAAGAGAGTGCCTTCTGATTACTAGGGCTTTGGAACCTAAACAGACTGGATTTGGAATAAGATAAATAGACATTTAGGTCTCTTTATCAATGCCTTGAAAAATGTAGTAACTTGACAATGAAACAGATGAACGTTAAAAATAAAATGTTAATCATCCTGCATAAGTTTTCCATTACTTAAAAAGGATGTTGCTTATGAATGACTTTACCCCAATGTTGTACTTCACATTACTTTTTCTTCAAACATGTAATCACCAAATCCCACTTTATTAATCTATGTTGACTTCTGACCTGCATGTCAATCGTCACGTTAAAATTTCTCTCAAAGTCTAACCACACTGGCTCGAATTTAGCTCAGCCTGATAATCTCAAAACCATTCTCCTTCTTCTCTTTTATGGGCTGGGGTAGAAGCTGCCCTTGTCCCTCGCCCATATCCCCAATCGCCTCATTCTCTGACCCTCCTTGTCCTCCCTGCCCAGTGTCGTTCCCCTCCGTCGGTTTATCCACAGGACATTCCCCGTTGTAGGTTTTGACGTAGTCTTCCACTCGCCAGTCCCTGAACTCCAGCGGCTCCGAGCAGACCAGGCCCGTGTACGAGACGCTCGGGTGGTGCTTGAGCCAGTAGACCAAGTAGTGGATGTTGTAGTCGCAGATCCACGGGTTGTTGTCCAGCATTAGCCTCCGTAGGAAGTACAGGTCCTCCAGCACGCCGTACTGGAAGTAATGAAGGCTGTTGTTGGACAGGTCGAGATCGCGGAGGTACAGCAGGCCTGCAAAAGCAGCTGGGATGGGAAATATGCAATAAAAGTTAGTCTAATTCACAAAGGACCAAAAATAGTTTCATTCAGAACTAATTATCCACACTCAAACGCAACCATCAAATGTTTGTTTAACTCCTACAACATCTTGTATTAAAATGTCTCCCCAATAATTGTAGATTTAAAAACATAAATTTGCTATCGGCTGCCCTTGAACATTGAACATTTATGCAGAGATGATCTGTTGGACGAAGTTTGCTTTTAGTAAAAGTTGAGTCTCGGTTTATTTGCGTCACAAGCTACCAGTCGAGATCGTTTTGAGAATGTGATAGCCTCTGGATGTTTTCCGCGGGAGGTTATTCAGATAAGTCTCACTCGTGTGGCTTTGAGGCAGACTCAGGACTATTTGAGGGATCATTACTATCTCATGACTGACTTTGGAATTTTTCTGAGAAACCCCAGAGAGGCTAAGCAAGATGGACTGGCATACAAAGGGCCATTTTTGCTCAGCGTTACACAACACAGACACCAATTCGGAGCCTTCTGTTTGTCGTCTGTGTTCGTTTTGTGGGTCATTAGAGACCTTGCGGCTGGGTTCTCCAAAGGAATAAAAAATGAGCAACATAAGTGTGGCGCATGTACGATCGGCAAAAGAACGAAGATGCAGATGGTGACTGAAATGGAACAACTTCTACTTCCAAATGCTATGATGTAACTTCATGATTTATTGACTGCACAGACTATACCTCCACCTGCAGTGCCTCTTTTTATCTCTGTGAATGTTATCGCAGCTAACTCCCCTGTCGCCAAGTTTGCTGTTGTCTGAAACTGACCTCTGATTTCAGAAGCTATATGCTCTTTGCTGAATATAATGCCTAGCAATCCCAACTTAATAAACTTATTGAAAACCTGAGGAAACATATGCCAGGTGCAAAAGGGTGCATAAATGTTCCCTTAACATGTCCACTTGAGCTGCTGATTCATTTTAGGATGAACAGTGCATATAATGGCAGGAGCTTTCTCACAGACATCAAAAGTAACACATTTTTTAGAATTACAAACCATTCAGCTCATGAAAAAGACCAGCTTACATGAATAGAATAACAGACAGTGACTTCAAATAGGGATAATGAACGGCTCTGAGAGCTTCCAGTCTTGTCACTGGTCTGCTTTTCTCAGAGTGCACCTATGAAAACATGTGCAAGTGTTTAGAGTGGGAGTAAAGGGACGGCAGAGACTGCTTCTCGCTGTCCAGCAGCCTCCGGCCCTGCTTTAATCTTTACAGAGCGGAAGAGAGAAAGAGGAGGTAGGAAAAAGACTGGAATGAGAAGAGCAAGCGTGGTAGAAAGCCTGGGCAAGAATAAAAACATTGCGGAAATTGCGAGAGACGTAAACGGCAAACACTTTCATTTGTGCTGAGGTCTGAGAAACTTTGGGTTCGTTCAGCTGTGTTTACAGCACGGATAAACAGAAGTGTAGCAGAGAGAGAAGGAAGGATGAGGGGTGTCCTCCACTTCCGGGTCTTATCTCCTGACTCATGGGACCGGTACTCCCAAATCAGCTACTGTTCCTTTGGTTGTTGAGATCACCATAACCAAACCAACTCCCGTTGCTTCCCCAGAGGGTGAAATTAACTGCTATTGTTATCACTTAGCTATTTTTCAGTCATTAGCAGTCACATTTCCCAAAATGTCAAGCTGGAGTCTCTCTGAACCCGGCAGTTCTGTCTGTGACAGAGCTCCCAAGGAGGCCTAATCTCCCTTTGTTAAGCTGTAGTCATCACTGGGAGCCCCTAACTGCCATGTTTCATCTAGAGAAAAACAAAATGCTAAACTTTACAAGTCAAGGACAAAATTGGTGTTTTTTTTTTTCTTCAAACCAAAACGTTCCGGCACAATTCCACCCCCACCAAAAATAACTGGACGGATATCAGCGCGTTCACTTGTAACAGTCCATAAAACTTTGTGGATTTGCTTTCATCTCCTCCCTCCCCCACCCACCATGGCTCCCTGGTCATCCTCCACTTGAAAAGGATAAATAAACAACCTCTTAAAAATTCACTCCAAATGTGAACATGATTAGAAGTTTTTTTTTTTTCGGGGAGGATTGCAACCATATGTCTCGGAGTCTTACAAGCTCTCAGAATTAAATGGAACTTCTTCCATTGGTTTACAAATGGCTTTAGACACACTGGGACGAGCCGTGACAGATAGCTTGCACGTGTCGATGGCTAACGGGAAAAGCTACAAGCGTTTGTGACAGGATTTGCCTGCTGGGCAGAACTTGAAGCCGGAAATCGTTAGCCTGGTGAGAGTAATGGATAAGCATACGTTTTTTAGGAATCTCTCTGCTGCTGTATTCAGAGAAGACAATCAGAGAGAGAGAAAAAGAACTTCTTAAGATTACTAAATGCTCACTTTGTTTTCTGTCTGATGCTCTGATGGTATTAATTGTCAATTATTTTATCTAAATAAGGCATTAATGCATAAAAACTGCAGTAAAAATAATAGCGCATATATGTCTTCTAGATTCCTTGTCACCTCAATATGTTTATTTTTTATTTTAATGCATTTTGCACTCTGTATATATCTTTTGAGGCTCCCTTGTTCCAAATAAAGCTGATTTAGATGCAGGTCCCAAAAATCTTTTTAGTTTTATCTGTTTCTAACATTTTTGAAAGAAAAAAGTTTTGCTTACAGTTTGGCTGACTATTTGTCAAAACTACGTTTGAAAATGTGTGAAGAGACTTATTCCTTCTTTTATGGTCTCAGGAGTTGAGTCAATTGGGTGGTATGTTGTTGTTTTTCTTATTACATAAATAGCACAAGACTATTTGTATTTAAAATGCGGACAACTTTCAAAAGTCACACACCTTTGGCACACTCAGAGGTTTATGTCTGATTTCTTTTTATTAATTTCAATATAAAATCCATCGGAACTAGTTTGAGATTACAATTCACCTGCTTGGATGTGTTGTTGAATAGCCTGAGAAAGACATACAATGCTATGAAGAGCAGAGACGCCCATATTTCTACAAAAGTGAAGACTAGTCTGTCAGGATTTCATGCTGTTGAGTCGTTTTGGAGGTCGATTTATTGATTCTAGATTTATTATTATTCTGTGTTAGTTAGTCTCTTTCTTTCATTAGATGTTTACTTTAGTCACTGTTTTCTTGGTGATTCTAGTCTATTTCTTGTGTCTAGCTATGCAAAGCTACTCTAGTTTTATTATGCTTTGTCTAATCATCCTTTAGTTTTGGATTCATTTCCTAGTCCCCCCTGTGCCATTTTTTCTCTCTCTTCCTCTCCCTACTGCTCTCTCCTGACGCACCTGCAACCTTTTTCTAATCAGCCATCTCCTCCTTGTTCCTGATCAAGCTCCTCAGCATATGTAGCTGTCGTTTTCAGTCACTTTACTTCCCCATTTTACTGTGCTGGCTGTTTCCTGGGCTCTGGCTCCCCGTGTTCTCTCTTTTGTGAGTTTTTGTTAACCTTTGTTTTTATTAAACATTCATCATCAACTTGCCATTTCTGCCTCTCTGCATTTACGTCCAATTCCACCACCAATCATGACACAGATTTTCAAATAAGACTTAGGATGTTGTTTTTGGACCATCCAATGTTGTAGAGTTGTTTCTTTTGATGGGGTTTTCTGATTGACCTCTCTTGATTAATCTTAATTAATCACTATACCAGACGAAGAGACTTTAAAACATGCAGCACAATGAATTCCTAGAATATGTACATCTGTCTGTCATTCAACTCTTCTGTGGAGCTCATAATTGATGTGTTACCTGTGTCTATGTGTTGCAGGTTGTTGCTGCTGAGGTTGAGCAGCTTGAGCTCTTTAGACAGCAGGAATTGTTTGGGCCTGAGATGTTTGATGATGTTATTGGACATGTCCATCCCCACTATTTCCAACGGCAGCTCCGGTGGAATTTGATCCAGATCTGTGGAGGGGAAACGAAAAGAGAACTGTTGAAGGAGAAAAGTCACGGACGAGGGTGTAAAAAGGCCAAACCAGACTTTGCATTTGTCGCGAGATGCAAAGATGCATTTGCATTGGGTTTTTAAAATCAAAACCACGTCTCCGCTTTGATAGATTTACAGCTCTGAGGCAGATGCGCAAAACACAGGAGGTTGGAACGGAGCCTGAGCGGAGAGTTGGAAACTCAATGAGTCTGGATCTTATATGTTTTCAAGATGTTTTGTCGGTTGTGTGTGACCTTTTTATGTGTTCAAGATGGCGCGTGTACAACATTGCTTGACTTGTTTTTTTCCCCCAATTGTTCCAGCTTCATACACACCGATTTGTCTTTGATAACATTGTGATGCCATATTTTCATTTTGCAAACGCTTCCTCCTCCTTGCACTTTCAAGATGTACATTTAACAAGGTAATCACAAAGCTGTGAATGAAAAGGTGTACATGTAACATGCTCTGACAGTAAATGTCATGTAAAGCTAACTGCATATGTGCTTAACATATGCTGAAAAGCCTCATGCCAAAAAATGACATTTTAACGGTATATGAATTGGTTTTGTGGCTCCTACAGACATCAGACTTGATTCACCTGTCAGAAGGAAAAGTAACATGGAGAACGTTAAAACTGGAGGTAACATATGATGCGTTTAAAACAATGTAGGTGGCCTGATTAACTTGTTTCATCGTTTATCTCTGAAACAAAATGGTTGCAGATGAGGAAAAACACACGGAGCATTTCAGAAACATTAAGAGAACTGCTGTACACCTTACCTTAAATCAACCACTAGCTAGAAAGTGTTTCTTTTAGAATTGTATAGGATGGAAAACACATAAATCTCTAAAATGTGCAATGTGTGTCATTTGAATTCAATCTGAAGCAATAGTATTTGTAGAAACTGATTATATTGCAACCAACACTGCAGCTTATCTAGATCTGGACTTTGACTGGGACATCATATGATAGGATTATTAACTCTGGCTAAAATCCTATGTTTAGTTGTTGCCTCCAACAGGTTTTTTGTGACCCTGAGCCGTGATTAGCTTACCAAACGAAGCATCCCACAGCATGATTCTGTCACCACCGTTCTGTATGGAGACCATTGAATTATTTAGACTTTTTACCAAGACGCTCCTTGGAGTCATTCTATCCAAATAAAACACTCTGCCATATATGCTTGTAATGCTGCAAAATGTAAATAGAGTCTAGGAGCATAAATCATCGTGCAAAAGACTTATACGTGTTGCTATGGTTATATTTTGATCTAGATTAGAAATGTTCAAGTCTCTATTATTTGCGTGGGTTTCCTCTAAGTATTAACTTACACAGACTTTATACTTTGCAAAAAAAAAAAGAATGCTTATGGGGGCTTTTATGGAGCAGATGTTGCAGTCTTTATCTATCCGCTTTATTACAACAGATGCTGCAGCCAGTTATCTTAAAGCACCGTTACAATAAATCACTTCTAGTTTGAGAGAGAACAATCACACACACAAGCAAGACGCCCATATATTGAGGATGAGGAGCCCCGTAGTGAGGAAATGTACTTATTTTCCTCTGATGATGTTAAACGCGCAGCAGGCGGACACATGGCGGAGGATGGGAACAGACTTCGAAGGCTCTGTGGTTTCATGTTGCAAGTTATCGGTCCAACTCGGAGAGAATACTTCCCCCGAGGTCCGAAGAGAATCCCAGCCCGCCTTTAGGTGTCCATGTGTCTCCAGCATTGTCTTAAAAAAAAAAAAGCTGGCATTCAGTTCCAAACTTGCATTCCCAGGCTCTTTTTTTTAACCTTGACCCATCAACATTTGTTTTCTGTCTAGCTGTGATACATCTGTGGTCCCATGTGTTTTGGAGCAATTTTCAGTATGTTGAATTAAGAAAGAACACAAGTTTTGAATGCTAGTTTATTAAAAAGAATGAGCCAAAAAACTACTACCGCGCTTCAACTCTTAACTCGTAAGACGTGCACTGACTTATCTTGCGATCCCTTAATGCACCAAATGTTTCGGCTTTGCAGAGTCAAGCGCAACACTTTCTACCTCTGTTGAAAGTGTCAAATGCAGCTGAATGAACGAATGACCAAATAACAGAGGAAAAGAGATAACATGTCAGGAAAAGTAATTGTCACTCATTCATAACCGGGCCTGGACTATGCTGCTGCTAAATCTGTTAAAGTCGTTAATCTGCAGAACATCTGTTCCACTTTTTGCACCAAAGAGAAAAATGATCCCCAGATAAAAACCCGCTGATCTTTCGCAAAAATGTTTCAGTCTGTTAAAGCGAAGCTGTTCATGTTCATAATTTGGTGTAAGAACACATTTTTGGTTTAAACTAATATAGAGCCAAGATTCTGACTGTCCTCCCTGTCTCTGTTTCAGAAAAGCGTCTCTACAGAATCCTGGTGTTTCACAGTTGTGTTTATTAATGTGTGGTGTTTTCTGCCACACAGAATCTTACATTGTGTGTATACCAAAACTGACTTCTTATAGCTTTCTTTTTGTCACAATGCTGGGGTGTTTGGGTTTGGTTTTGATTAGTGTCTGTATCTATGTTTATGGTTTAGTTATGTTCTTTAAATTTTTTCACATTTTTTTCAGTTTTTTTGCATTAGTGCAAACAAGCTTTTGCATCTTCTGTCTATCATGTTTCTCTAATTGACACCCTGGTTCTTTATCCAGTTCCACTCCGCCCTTTGGTTCCGTTGTTTGAGAAATTTTTTTATCGATCTTATACAGGAAAACAGAAATGAAATCTATTGTGAAAGAGGAAATGAGGGAAGGTGATATTTTATCAAGACTTTGACTTGGTCATTCATATTTCAATTCCAATCTGAAAAGAAGAGGAAAATGTCCTGCAGGAATTTATGAATGTGGCCAATCACAAGGTACAGTTGAGCATGTACTTATGGATTGTATAAAATATTCAAAATGTATTTAATGAGCAGAAAGTACAATTGAAATTAGTTGAGTTACCGTACTTAAATTCAAATAACATTTTAAGGAGGGCATTTTATTTTTCAGTTTCTTGTAAGATCAGAACTTTTCTCAAGAACATAGGGTAAGGTTTCAATTCTGGTTCTCACTTCAAATCAGTAGGTGGCGGCAATGCACACTGCTTTGGCAACCACCACTAAAATCAGGGAAGAAGAAGAAGATATTGTTTCTTTTTTTAAGGGATCCTTCCCTTACTCTTACCATGTAAGTCCATTTTCAATGTTCTACCGTCACTGTACTTTTTTTTTTTGTACTAAAATTCTCATTTTCAGTCAACATTTTGCTCTGACTTTGGGTCATTTCTTACTATCAACATGGCAGCTTCCCACAATGCATTTCTGTCTTGGCGTTCATGACGCTACTTGTTCACTAATTGTCTTTAAAAAAAAACAAAAAAAAAAACTTCGCAGTTTTTCACAGGACAGCTGGACTTAGGCTGATATAAAATTACATAAAAGTTGAAGCCATTTCTAAATTAGTTGATGTCTGTGAGATATTAGTCACACTGCATTTCATTTAGGGTTTACAGGAGCAAAGATGGCAGCATCTTGGAAAAAAAACCCCCAAATTGAACCATTTTTACTTCACAATATGCATTTACTTCATGTCTGTGTATTGCAAACTAAAATTGACCTTTGCGTTATTGTAATGTGACCAAATGTGCACTGACACAAGGTACTGAATGAAACGGTACTTGCACGATTTAATGGCCGTGAAAACTTATTTCCCCGACATTTATGACACAACGAAATGAGCCGACCCCTTTAAAGAATTACAAGGATATATGGAGTAGAGTGAAACTCTCTTGCTTAAATCCTAATCTTGCTTTCCTGTAGTTATACAGAGTACAATTTTGTTGAGCAATTTTATTATCACAAAACCTCAGACCCACAAAGGAAGCAGCGGGTGTTTTAACAGCTGTCCAGCTGAAGACGGAAGAAGTTATTTTCACAGCGCTGACTTGAACCTTGAGGGATTGTTTCTTTATCGGAAAGGGTGGTTGTGTAGTTTGGATACAGAAATCCCAGTGTTTCATTTTAGGTAACATTTAAACTAATTTGCTAAATGAGGCACAATTAGACATGGCCATTTTAAAGACGTTTCCAGTATGATTTCTGGTATGAATAGAACATTTATCAACAGTCGTTAGATTTTAACTGTGAATGACTTTGCGAGCCGTGAGTATGTGAGTACACGTAGTTGGCTCGGAGTGCAATGCAACTGATTTTTTTAGGTAAATACGTGTTTGACCTAAACAAGAAAATAAATGACAGTTTTAAAATAAGTTTATCTTACTCAAGTTTTTGTTGGGCATGTCTGCATCAAATCAAAAAGTATTGTATGCATCCTACAGCATATTTTTTTTGAGCAACTTTGTCTTAAATAACCCCCTTCATTTACTTTAACCACAGGTTTAGTCTGCAGTGAGAAGCATGTGAAATCAACTGCGGTTTATATTAAAGGTACGGCCTCCAAACCAGGAGGACAGAGAAAAACAGGAAGAAAGATATAAATCGTACTGGAAGATGGTTTTAAAATAGACCCGTTGACTTTCCTCGGGGTTTCTATTTTTAATATGCAAATTCATTTGAATTAACTCTGACCAGTTCCCAGCGTCGAGCTATAAAAACAAAACGTTTGGGATGCAAACTGTCAGATTTTTTTTTATGAAATGTCAGAAAAGATTGCTTCTCAGCATACTGTGAGAATCTTATCCCTGTTTACGCCTATTAATAAGTACCAAAATTATTTTTAGTTCCATTCGAACTGGACAGATGGTTATGTTTCTGCCTGAGGCATTGATTAGTGAAATCAGATTGAGATGTTTCCGCTCAGTTTACGTAAGATCGTGTCATCTTTTAAATTTGTGACATGAGGTTTTAGTCAATACTTTATAATTAGGTGGAACTAAATGAAAGATAACTTGCCCCCCATATAAGGCACATTTTTTCAGTTATGTCATGTCTTCTGTGAGAGTTTAATTTGGGAAACAGTAAAGAGCAAACGAGGAGACACGTTTAAATGTTAAACCCATAAATTAAACATGTCTGGGTTTAATTTTGGTTGATTTGAGCTGCATTAGTCACAGACGACCACGAAGAGAAAAACTGGAGAGCAAATTACTATGTAAATCCTTCTAGAATAACGGAATCATCATTGTCATGCATAGCAGGATATAGTTAGGTTCAGTAAAAATTTGGACACATTTCTGTTTGAGTATTACGCCACCGGTTCGAAGCGGAATTATTACCGGGTATAAATAAAACCGAACCAGGCGAGGAGATTGATGGCATAATGACGCCGCGAGGGAATCAGAGGATCCTTGCAAGAGTTGAGATAAAGAACTGATTCAGAAGTCTCTCTGTAGAGAAAAAAATAATTAGGAAAGTATGTGAGACGCAACACAGATGGCGCTTTGTGTGGTTTCGGCCTGTGAAGATTTGCTCTCCGTGAAATTGTATGAACTCTCCGTTTGTGGATGAATAAAGGATCATAGATGGGGCCAGACAATTGTCTGTTCAAATTAATGATCGATGGAAATAAAAGAGAACTGAATCTGTGCTTGTTCAGAAGTGATCTCAGCTTCGTTAGTGAGGATTAATTGGTCTCCCACAGTTTTGAATGTGAGACTCTTTGCGGCATTCGCACATCTTTTCCAAACGCAAACAACGTGTTAATAGAAAATTAAATGCTTCATAAAGCAAAGCCTTTTTTTTTCTGTTTCAGTCTAACTAAAACGAATATTTGGGGAAACGATGTAATGAGAGCTTCCACAATTAAAGCCACTGTTCAACTCCCCACTCGGCTTGTCTTGACTTAAATCAACTCGGTATTTAACTCCAACTTCTTTATTTAGTAGCTACTTGGTTGCGGTTCAAAGCGAGATGAAATGAGCTTAAAATGCAAGGTCAGCAGGCTGCTGGTCACCGATTGTTACGGAAATCAAACCAATCCTATTTAGAAACTTGCAATAGCACAGGAATGAAAATGGCAACATTTATATAGACACAGTGGTGCATCGGCAAAGTGCAGACATTTGAAAATGCGCAGGGAGTTAATTTAACGTTTCTTTTCGAGCCACATTACAGTATGTCGTCTCAGCCATCTTGAGTTTGCACTCAATTGTAATGGAAAGCGACTCAAACAAAGTTGGATCCAGTCGAGCTGAGCTGGTACTAATTTCAGTGCCAACTTGTGGATGCTTCCCTTGTTCATCACACTTGAATCCAATGAATGGCTTGTCAACAGGCCTCTAAAAACCTGGATGCCTGAGGATTGGCGACTTCAGTCATCTGAATTACTGTTTGAGAAGTGATGCACCTAGAAGTGCGAGGTGTAGCTTTCCACAACTGGACTTGTTCACGCACTCACAACATGTTCTTTAACACCCAGGTTTGGTTTATGCACAATTTACAAGTGCATCAAGCACCAAAGTGGTCAGATCGTAGCTTAGCTAATCAGAAAGCAGCTACTCCAAATGTGCTGTGTTCTTAAACTTCATCCGTGCAGACATGGTGCTGCATGGGATGAAAACATTTTTAATTTATGGTCATTGCCACACTATTTGTGCTGTATTTAAATCTGTGGGAAATAAGTGCAGCAATTATGTAGTTTACAAGTTTGTGGGTAGAAACCCAGCAAAATGCTGCTTGTTAGAAACTGCTGTGGAAAGCGCATTTCCACGGGAAAAAAAAGCACAGTTGACGCAACATTTTAAACGGCACAGCTTCCCCAAGTTGAATGCAGTTGTGCCTGTCCGCCGTCTGCTGTCGTGAGCTGTGGAGATTTTGAATGAACAGAGGATAAATCGCCCCAAAGAAATCTCCTTCCCTTCCAGTGTGGCTAGCACCCCCATGGAGCAAACGTAGTAAAAGAAAATACATCTCTGGTGTCTGACTGTAGCCATAACAGAAGACTGCAAACTTAACTTATGTGCTCAATTTCACTGGATGAGCAAACATGACTATTAATGTGCTTCTTTTTTGTTTCGTACTGCTGAGCTAGCCTTTTCTTTTATGTTTTGGTTGCACACAAAAAGTACCAAGTTTCATTCATTGAGTTCAGTTTTGTTGGCTGGGATCTGTGCATGAACATCACATTTTGTCTATTGCTCCAGTGTGTGTGTTTTTTTTAAAATTTATTATCTTTTTTATCATGTGTTCCCACAGCAACGTAGACAAATGGACACCCAGAATTTCTCTCACCTTTGTGTGTGCAGTCCAGCAGGAGCCTGGGATATTTGAGATGACAAATGGACACGGCGTCTGTCCTAACTATGGGACGCCCTGGCTGGGGTTTCTCCGGCCTGTTGTCCTCAGCACACAGGAAGTCCGCGTTCAGCTTTTTTAGCTTCTGGCCCTTCAGAGAGCGAGGCTCGGCACACCTGGCGTAGTTGCCCAGGTTTCGATTGCTGGGCACCTGCAGGGTCCTGACCAGGCTGTCGAGCGGGCAGCGGCAGCTCCAGGGGTTGTCGAAAATCCGGAGGTAGGTGAGGCGGGGGAGCGGGAGGAGGACCTCCTCCGAGGCTGACCTGATGCGGTTGTGCTGGAGGAGGAGGGTGGTGAGCTGGGAGAGGCCGCTGAACGCGTCGTCTTCGATCACCGAGATGACGTTCTGCTGAAGGTCCAGGCTCTTCAGCTGGGTGAACTGCTCGAACATGTTATCCCGTAAAATCTGAGAGGGGGTGAAACGTCAATAATTGTGTGTAGAGAAATTAAGAAAAGCCACAAACATCTGTGACTTAAAGCAGAATTTAATTTGCATAAACCTTTGAATTCATCTGCGAGCCTAAGGATTTGTTTGCAGAGGCTTGTGCTGGACAAGCTTGCTTTTAGAAAAGAAAATTATCTTTCTTGTCTAAAAGTTCAACATCCCTGACATTTCAGACTTAACAGTGAACCAGTGATAATGCATCTGTAGTCTGGAAACAAATCACACTTTCATTTTAGAGGGTAGACAATGCTACTTGATGCAAAACGTGAAAATACAGACAAAACAGTTTTTAGTCCTTCCACCTCAATTCTACTGTCTATTGTTCAAATACAAGATTGATGCCACACGCCTTTACGCATTACCGATGTGGCAAAGCTTTTATTTTCACCACCTGTGACACACACATTCCACGCAAAAGCCCTTATGGCGAATGTGTTTTTGATCTCGGGCCCAAATAAATGGTGCGCAGATGGCTGAAAGTATCAACAAGCAACGCAGGTTTTATTTTCAGTTTAAAACAACTAACTCAGGAAAAATGTCCTGCGTTAAAGCGAGTGTTCTCGGAAATTCCTCATTTAGTTTTAAGATCCCAATATAACTAAAAAGAACGCCTGCTGAATCGGTGCGGTGCTGGCCTTGCAGCTACATCCTGTCCGTTTCGAGCTATTCTCTTTATTCTGAGCTCCATTATGCTTGAACAGCATTAAAAGTTATTGCTTGCCGTTCGATTGAAGGGTGTGCAGTTTTGGGACATTTTTAAGATTTGTCGTTAAATGTGTGAAATTTGTGAAATCCTGCTTTTCTAAATACGTTTTTTTTCTCTCCATTTGAAGTTGAAATCTGCCTCCACACACCTGAATCTTATTTCTGGCCAGCAGAAGATGTTGGATGTCTTTGGGCCAGTCCTGCCTCACAAAGGTCAGCTGCCTATCCTGGCAGTCCAGGTACTTCTCCCCGGCCTCCATGTACTCCTTGCATTCCTGAGTTTGACGCCTCATGACGCCGGCCCTTCCTCTGCCTCGCACACGACCCCCGGCGCCCCTCTCTGAGGCCTTTGACCCCGGGACTCTCCGAGGTTCAGCTGACCCAAGGAGCAGCAAGAGGAGAACTACGGTAAGGAGATGCATGGCGGGGGAGGCGAGGAGGGTTCTGTTGTTGCTGGGTGGAAATGTTGGAGGGACACAGGAGGCCGGTCAGAGCTGTACATACAGAAACAGACAAAATAGAGAACAGGAGAATGTTAGTGAAAAGGTCAAATATCGTTGCACTTGGGGCTATTGAATCAAAAGAGCATACACTGCGAAACACTTAAAAATGAAAAGAAAATAAATCAAATCTTGTTGAGACGTTTTTACAAAGCAAGAATGTTTCTCTAGCTTTTCAGAAGCTAGAGAAATCTCACGTTTTTAATTAGAAACAATAAAATGTCATAAACAAAGAGACCCAGCTTTACAAGAACAAGTGTTTGTTTTGCTACTTAGATATTTATATTTGTCATTAATTTATGTTTGATCTTTACTCCTTTGGGTTTTGATTTTCATTTGCGTTTGTGTTCTTTATTATTGCTTGTAAGGTATTGCCATATTTGATTCATTATTACTTAATACTTGTTGCCATATAGGCTCATTCCTTTATGTTTAGTTTCTTAGGTTATGCTTATGTTCTGTGTTTTGTATTTATTTCTCTTGGATTGATTTTTAGTCTTTTCCCCTTTTTGATTCTATGCCTTTTGGGCCCCTGTTCAGTTTCTTCTATGTTTTTCTGTCTATTTTTCATATTCCTATTTTTCATATTCCCAGTCAACCTGTTTGCCTTCTGTCGCAGCTGCACCCGGTTTGTCATCAATCACCTGCCTCTTGTCAGCAATCACTCTCCTCAATATTTTAGCCTCTCTGTTTCTTTCATTCCCCGCTGGATTCTGGTGACATGCGTGACAGGGTTCAGCTCTGTAACACTCATTATTTTACAATTCCTTTTTTTAAAGTTCTACATTTTTGCCACAATCTGACTTGAATTTGCGCTTTTGTCCTCTTCCGTCCTGAATATGAATCCTAGATGTTCTTTCGTAGATTAAAAGAGATTTTGTGAGTCTGTGTTAAAACCATTTATACCCGTTCTGCACGACCAACATCCCTGTGAAAGATGGGCAAAAACCTGCAACCACATTAATCTTTTAGTACAGTTGCCTAACAGTTTAATGAAAACGTCAAAAGCAGTTTCCCTTTATGCACACTCGTTGCATAACACTTCACTTTTGAAGTAAAAGGATATCGACTCTTATAAAGCTTGCTTCTGAACATTTAGACAAATGATCTACCCTGAAGATATATATTTGCACACCCTAATAGTGAAGGGGATTTTTGAGGCAACTGTTAGAATAAAAAAAATGGTTTTACATACATATTATGCTGTTGAATTTCTTGCCAAAATAAGTTTGAAAACCTACAACTAAAATGAACTCATAACAGATTATTTACCGCAATTGAAGACTACTTTGGTCTCCTGCTTTACTACCTCCTCTCGAACCTTTTAAAATCTCCCCCCTCACCACTTAGATGCAGGCAATAAGATACTTCTAGACACTGTATTTAACGGGCAAAGTTAGCTTGTCATTTCACTTTCAAAAGCAAAAAAAGACAAGACCTCCAAGGCTGTCGAGAAATGCGACGTCTAGACACAGACACACATGCTTGGATTGACTCAGTCCAACTCCAGCAAACCACAGTCCTCCACACAGTGGAACAAGACTGTCAATGCAGATGGTTTGCTTCCATTGGGAATAACAGACTGGATGTGTAAGTTACACAGAAACAGCTGAGAATGTGTCTGTATGCACTTTCCGTTTCTCTTAGGATTGCCCACCTGTCCAACTATATCAATCACCTCAGTGGTTGCAGACCTCACCGTTCAACTCCTTTTTGTATGAGCGTGACTAATAATGAAGCTGGTGTAAGATGTATTGTACAATTTAAGGCTTTTGCTAGTACAAACTCCAGAGTAGACAAAAGAGTGAAAAGGTCCAGCTGAGACTGCATGTTAAATCTTGGTTTTAAGTAGTAGATTCCTAGTCTGTGAACACTGCTCTGGTTGTAGCACTGTAAGGGCAAAGTCTTAATTAATTAGTGGCAGTATAACCTTTTTCTTTGTTTGTGAGAGGTCAATGATGAGATTATTTACCAAAGCTTTCAGACTAGAAAAAGACACCGTCTACAAAAATTCTTATTCCACTGCCACCCCTTAAACTTGTAATTGTAGACTGCTTTGCTGATTTACAAGGCACAGGCCTGCGTCTTTAGCCAAATGAGAAGCCGTGGTGCCAGAATCCACTGGTTGCCTGTACAGCCAAAGAGCTGAAGTCCTTATCTGCCTGGTTTCTATTGTAAAGAGAAACCTATGTTGGAAGATTCTTAAAAAAAAAAAAAAAATCAGAAATGTTTTATGAAGTGTTTACATATGGAATCAGAAAAATAGTGTTCTGAATCTAGTTTACATGGTACTCGCCAACATGCTACTTCCAGTCCACGTCTTTTGTTTCAGAAGTTTTATAAGGGTAAATTTGTCGGTACATTAAAATGATATAAAGTGTCACTTTCTGCAGTTAACCTTGCAAGCACAGAATGCAAGTGGTCATAGTGTTGTACCCAACATTATCTCTATTCTGTACAAAGATCTAAAACCTAGAAATGGTATATGGATGCTGCATTTGCATGTGCGTTCTACGATTGCTGGTGCAAAATCTTTTCTTTGTGGCTAATAAGTGTTTGTTAATGATTTAAGTTATTGGTTACATGAGTAGCAAATCAGCCCATAGCATACCACATCCTCAACCATGCTTATATGATAAATTTGGCACTTTTCTTAAGAAATACATTTACTAGAGTATCCGGTAGATGTAGAGCCTGTTGAGACGTTTACTCCAGACACGCACCATACATGCACGCACACACAAACTACGGACACAAAGATTCTGCACAAAAGCCTTTTGTTTTATATGGAAACTTTCTGTAGAAACGAAACTTAACTTCAGTTAATGCAGAGCATCGGATGACCACTGGGAGGACCTTTAGTGACGTAACACATCAGCAGACCAGGAGGCGGACCTTAGGATATAAGCGATATAAGCAATGTGTCTTCCGTGTTTGAGCAGATGCTGTATAGATTCAGGCTTTTACACTTGTCATCCACATAAGCCTGTAAGGGTAAGCGTCTCTTTCTTTTTAGCGCTAAAAAGAATAAAATAAGTAAAGTCTAATTATTTGTGTCGGCTGATTTCCTGCATGTGTGGTCACATGGTTCCGGTCCGTCAGTAAACTCATTCGACAACAAGCCCTATACAGTGACGTTGGGAAATTGTTCAATCTTTCATCTTAGTGTGCAAAAGTCGCCACGTCAGGTAATTTGGTTTTTCTATTTTCCATTCCGGCCTTCTTTTGTCATTCAACCAAGGTCGGGTACTGCTGGTAACACATCCACGAGAACAACCTAGACACGCCTCTCTGCAGTGATGCTCTTTTGCTCCTTGTCTTTGTTTCCAGACCAGAAGGAATTCAAAGTCCTGCCAATGAGTTGTGGGTCTGCCCCGGGGTGTGTTCCCATTGGAATGAGCTGGGAAAACCTCAGGAGGAAGGAATCAAGGACACGTCCTATTCAGATAGACCACTAACTCTAAACCCTTGCTGCCCTCTTTAGCATGACAAACCAGAGTAGCTCCGTCAGCATTCATATCTAATTGTCTCTTCTTAAGGCACGAAGAAACTCTTGCAACTACAGGTGTGACTTCAAGAGAAAGTCACATCCTGTTTTGTTTACTTTTTTGTCATGCCTTTTTTTTTTTTTTTACACATCTTTAAAATCACTGACCTATAACGGAAGTCCATCTCTTTTATAAGTGCCATAGCCACAGTCTGTTTGCAGTCTCCCCTGCACATAGCTGTGCCCCAACAAACCAACACAGGCCAAACCCATCCAATGTGGTTCACCCTAACCTCATGGCTATGCCAAGCCTGAATTGGCCCTCTCAGGCTAGCATTAAATCCCACCCAATGTACCAAGGATCAGTCTATGCTGACCCAAAGCATTCTCAGTTTAAAGAAAACCTCTTATATTGTAAACTCATAGTAGGAATCCCTCACGGATCCGGCCAGGCATTTCCTCAGTAACTATTTTTGTTGATACCGCCGACTATCCTGAACCAGAATGGCGTTTGGACGTTTGGTCTGGACCTAAAAATGTGGTAGCAACATGTCTCTAAGCTCGGATGACAAAAATAAACCTGTGGGAAGATGGGGAAGACTTTGTGAAACAGACAAAAAGGCTGGGGGAAAAAAAAACCAACAACTTCCTTTGTGTATTATATTTAATTCTTAACGACGGCTTATGTATGCAAACACTCATGGAGACAGGCATGTTGCGGGAAAAGCGAGCAATGAACAAGAAAAAGAGAAAAATGGAACATAAACACAAGAGATGCTCAGTATGTTTCGTTTTGAACGTCTCAGTGAGCCAGTCATTTTCATCACCAGACCAAAGGATACATAGACGGCTTGCCCTCCACACTTTTCTACATGTAGCATTTTGTTTCAGTCTAACTAAACCACCTTCTTTTACTTGTTTTCTTTCATTTCTATCTTATGTCTGTTTCTTGTTTTGGAGCAATTTTTGCACATTCTTTCTGAAATTCTATAGTTCTTTTAAAAGCCCTATATGCTTGGAATTGACTTCCAAAGCCACATTTTAAGAAAACTGGTATGGTTGCTAGTTAATTACCATTTATAAGGAACATTCCTGAGCAACAAGAACACTGTGAACTTCATCTAAAGACACTAAGCTAGAAAAAAATTTATGTTTAAAGGTGTATTCTGAATAAAAGCATAGTGAACAAAAATACAACTTTTCAAATCATAGCTCATGCAATTTTTTAGCAGCTCCTTTTCTAGTTTCCCATGTCAGCTGGCTGTGCTGCAGTGCTTTTGCTTGCTTGTAAGTCAGCAGAAACGAGGAGCGTTTAATTTCAGCTGATTTATTTTCTACAGTGACTGTAGAAAAACCAACAGATTGCCTTTGATCAGTGTACAGCTCTGGTGATGGATTGTAATCAAAATTTTGTAAGCTTGTGAAAATTGTGGCTTCTCAACGTCTGACGTCCAGATCTACACCATTGCTGTCTTCTGCTTTTCATACTACATGATCAAGTCAGGACATACATGATCTCACTACTCTATGAACATACCAAATTACAGACCAAGCATGTCAAAGACACTCTGATTCCGGTTCCAAAATTAAGGGAAGTACCCTGCAAGAACTATAACTTTCCATTTGTCTAAATTTATTCCAGGAGTCTGGAGACTGCACCGTTACTGACCGCATTTGTAGCCCAAAAGCAATATCTACATACGAGTAACCTTGAGAGTTCAGGCATCTAGCAGGAAGAGTTTGGAAACAGAAGGATCACTGTTATGAGAGAGAGAGCAAGAACAAGAAGGGGAGGCTATAAAAGCAAGAGTCAGGGATTTCTTCTGCATGCAAAAAGAGAGAGAGAGAGAACAAATTTTTGCTTCCATCCCAGCATGCTCAATCAATCTCTGTTATTCAGTCAAGATGTTAATTGTAGAAAAGCAAACAGGAAAGCAATGAAAATTTGTAAGAATGAAGCAAAATTACATCCATGTCAGTTCAGCCTCCTTTTTATATTTATGTGGGGTATGCCTCCTATGTGTGTGCTTTAACTTTAGGATGTCATGAATCAGAACAGTCTCGAATTTCCTTTTATTTTTTGATTTTAAGTGACAGAACAACACTTAAGAGTAGTCAAGACTTGTGAAGTGGAATGATGATAACCTTTAGATTAAGGATCATTCATGTTCAGAGATGTCCGACTTCTAGACTTTGACTTTTGCCATGTTTTTCTCCAAGGTTTTTCCCCCTTATTTGTCGCCATCCATCTTCCCATCATCTCTGAATAGGTTTCCTCTTCCCAGCCCGATGCTGCCACCACCATGTTTCACTGAGAGAATGGTGTCTCACCTGATCAGAGCATCTTGTACACTGCTTGAGGTTAGCTGCACATTTACCTCAAGCGTCTTCTGGACTTTTTCCTCCATCCAACTTTTCCATAAGGAGCAGATTTATGGAGTGCGTGACTAACGTTTGTCCAAACAACAAATTCTCTCTGCAGCCAAGCAGATTTATGCCTCTTGGCTCCCTTCTCTGAATATTGTTTAGGTAGACACCCAGGTCTTAGCAGGTTTGCAGTTGAGCCATGCGATTTCACGTCTGAGTTTTGTGGTGCTGTTTATTTAATATTCTCTAACAAATCTGAGGCATTAATAGTACAGCTGTGTTTATAATGAGAGGAAATCTTACAAATGTGGGATCTGCGATGGATTTTACATAGGGGTATTGGAGCTTATCAAAACACAAATTTTGCAACAGATTTTCTTTCTTTCTTTTTTTTTTTAAATCTTCCTCTTTATATTTATCCAGTACTTTTAAGGATACAGAACATGTTCTGTGTATTAATAGAGCTGGGAAGAGAGAGTGCTCTTACATCTCTGAGAGCCTAATTGAAACCAGAAAGGTTCACCTCTGCAGCAGAGCGAGAGAGAGAGAGAGAGAGAGAGAGAGAGAGAGGAAAAAAAAGGTTTAAGAACAGAAAATGACACTTGAGTTTTTCACTGAGGTTCAGAGGGGTTGAGCACACAAAAACAAACAGCGGAGGGTGGACTTGTCTGGTGAAAACATGCCAAAGTGTTTGGCTTTGCATCGAAATCAGATTTCCATTTTTCTGGCTCCGGCAGAACTGTAAATCTTAGCTCTTTCACGTCAGCGTGGATCATTAGTAACCAACATTTGCTTATAGGTCCTGTGTCAGTTATTTAAGCACTTTAAAAACATAATTTATCTCCGTTTAGCTCGCTGTCTTTCCATCAGAGATCCAAACCTTCCTTCAAGCTGCCTCATTAAGACTCGCGGAGATGAAAAAGCCGTGACGTGACTCTAAACAGACACGACGTCTTCCCCCAGCCGCACCGCTATGTCGACCACTTTGGCTCAATGCCAGACATCTGCGTGGTAAACACACGTGAAAAAGTGCTTTCCAACCAATGTAGCTGTGGGCAAGCTGAAACAGCTGAACACTCTGAGAAAAAGGGGCTTCTGCTCTTTACAATCAGGGTAAAATTGCAAGTTAAGCAAGTTCCCCCTCCAGTTTTACTCGGTACAGAATTCCAGAGTGAAACCACATGGTGCTCCAGTTTCACCCAGCAACAGCTTGGGATTTATCCGAAAACAACAAAGCGGCGTGTAGCTCTCTAGGGTGCTATAATGCATATGACTGTGCAGTAAAACGTGGAGCAGCATTGGTTGGTTTTCCGCTTGGATTATATCCAAAAACGGGAAAACACTTAACCAAAATCTATTATTAATATGAATATTGCTGATATTATTACTATTATTGTTATTATGCAAGAGAATGGTGTTAGCTAGCGGCGTATATGATGAACATGAGCCATCTGAAGTGCACTCTCATCCAGAAATGCTCTCTTACAGTACGAAGGGTTTCCAATTGGAAAAGTTCTAACTCTGACAAATGGGATTCTTGGCTCTGTCTGTCATGGTAGTCGAAATAGGCCACTGTGTAGTTGGGTAACAAAATAAATAGGCAAGTCCTTTTTACAACTCTTCAAGTGAAAAGAAAATCTAGCTCAGAAATTCTGCAAGTAGGAAATCAAACGCAAACTCTTGCAAAATGCTTGGCAAAGTAAATTTTGGCTACTAATGCTTGGGCAAATGCCTCATACGTTTTTCTTTTCTTTTTTTTTTTCACTTGAACACACATTTTTAATATTTAAGGATTTAAATTGCCGCATAATCTATTTTCAACTCCACTGTAATCAGTCTCAAGCAACCCAAGATGTAATGAAGCAAAAATCTTAAGACAAGAATAAATTGCTGTGACTTTGTATTAGTACTTGGGGCACTCAACACAAGCTGTACCGTGGCAGCTTTTTTTCTTCTTTTTTTCCCCCCCTCTTTCAATTTTTTTATTTTTTATCAAGCTAGTTGACTCATGACTGAGCAATAATTACAAGATTAGCTGCCGTTTCAGCTGGGTAACCCCTTCAGCACACACTCCAGACGCATTTCTGTGGAGTATTAAAGTTTCAGTCCTACCCGTGCAGGGTGAGAATCTGGCCCGGGTTCGTCTACTAGAACCTGCGGATCTCCGGTTGGTCCAGTGTCCCAGGCTCCTAATCCTGTCATGAGTGCTGCATCCAAGCCAAGAACATCGGCCCGGGCTGCAGGAGCAGCTTGGAGTGAGGGACAAAGACTGGCTCTCTTTCTTTCTCTCTTTTGCGCTCCCTCTCTCCCTTGCTCTCTTCTCCTCTTCCTTTTCACCCACTCAGCTGGATCACACTGTGAGCTGTAGAGCAAAACCGATCCTCATAGGAGCCACAAGGCTCTGGTTTAACATTACACACACACACACACACCCGCACGCCCGCACACAAACTCCTAACACACGTGTGGGAGGGCTGCAGCCCTTTATTGGTCCCCTCTGTTTAACCGGTGAACTTACTGTAGGACGTGTTGCTAACTGGCCTGACAGACTGAATAAAAGACAAATAAAGACTCAGCTTCTGGGTGGCAGAGCAGCAAAAAAAAAAAAAAAAAAATCCCCTCACACAGACACCCTTCTGCCCACTTGTCTTGCCTGCTTTTTGGTCTTATTAAACAAAGCAAAAAGTGCTGGAAATATAGGGGCCAATTTCGATTTTCTTATTATCTGTGACAATTCTTAAGAGTTTTGCTTTTACTTTACACCTGTGTTCTACTTTGCTAGTCACGTAAAATCCAATTGAGATGCACTTATGATTGCGTTTGTATTGTGATAAAGTATGTCAAATATAGTCTAATTGTTAAAATATGACTAACATAGTTGGTGAAAATATTAATGATTAAAAACAGTGCTTTGTTAGATTGAGAGGTTAAAATATGTAGCTGTTAGATTTGTATTAAACCAAATTTTCTTATTGTCTCCCAAGATGAAATCGTACTATTTTCAATTTATTGTTTTGATGTGGGACTTTGACCAACGTTTATCCAACTTTGAATCTTCTCCAGAGACCACTATTTTTTTATTTTTTTATTTTTAATGCAGTTCATTAATTGCAATGTCTTCTATAAATCCAACAGTTTCTTGGAATGACGTTTATTTTTGAAGCAAGTCAAGGTTTATGCCTTATAAATAGTATTACATAATCATAAACATATTCCCTTATTTTCTTGTGAAGATGCAACCAAAACCAAATTACTCCACTACACCTTCACTATTAAATCAAACAGTTTGAAATAGCTTTATGTTACTTGGTCTTTGCTGGTTAGCATAGAGGTAAAATTAGCATTTAGCTTAAAGCACGCCATGTAGCTGCAAAGGCTCACATTTTGTTTAATATTTGAATTCTAAGTTCAGTAAGAGTTTAATCTCATGAGATAAATGCTTTGACATTTTTATCGAAAGCTCTTTCTTGCTTTAGCTGGTTGCATTCCTTCCTTAAATAAGTCTGTTTTGTGCGAGGCAATAAAAGATGGCGGCCAAACTGTGTCAGCCATTCTCAGATGACATGAATGAGCTGTTAAGTTTGGAGCAAACAGTCAAGGAGTATTATAGCAACTACTAAGGAGTATTCTGTTTTATATTAAGGGAGACGGAGAGCCCTGATAATCACCCCGTCTTTTTCCTCTCCTCTGCACCATCACAAAGAGCAACAGCTCCATATTAGGATTACTACTGAGCTGACTCTTGAAGGGGGTTGTTTACTGCCAAACGCACCAGAACAACTGCTTTCAGTAGTCGGGATAAGCCAGGACAGAGGATCGGGGGGGACAAGACATAGCTTGTCTTTTGCTGTATTTGATTTCAAACACGCGAGACATGTCCAAAAGCATGCCCCCCTGTTTGTTGGTCCTCTGCCAGAGATGGGCGAGACAACTGGCGACTATGCTTTCACATTGAGCTTTGACCAGTGTATGCATCGTTTAAGTGGAAAACATTCCATATACCAATATTAGTACTGTTTTAGTTTGCTCAATGTGTTTTTACACATACATGTAGGTTTAAAAATTGTTTTTAATGAATTTCTGTTCCCTTACTAGAAGTTGCAGTGTTGCAAAGCAACCTGGGAGGTTGAAAATCTGTCCAGAAGACATCAATTACGATGTGAATCATCGTAATTGAAGAGCGGTTAACAGTCATGTCATGTAAACATAAAAGCAACCTTCTAATTAGGATGAAGATGTACTTCCTTCGTGCTTAGTATAAGCCTGACTGGAATTTCCCGGAGATATAAAAACATACTTTATTGTTTTGCGTACAGCTGTATGCTATATTCTAATGCGATCAAATGACCACAAATTCAATATGTTTGTGTATGAGGAGCAACTGAGATCTGCAGTAAATGATCCAGACTATTTATTTTCAGTTCCAGCCTTTAATTTATGTTTAATGCTGGTGAAGAAATAACATTCGACACAGAGTACTCAGCATACAAAATGAAAAATGAAACTTATTTTCCAAACCAAAGCTAGTTTAGTTTTCATGTGTTGGGAATTGTCTTTGTGTTCTTTTGATGAAAACATATTTCAAATGCTTTCCCCGACGAATTTATGGACACACAACCATTGCTATGAATTATTAGACTTCATCAACCTTGCATAAACGTACTTTTAAGAATTTCTTTCTACCTTTCTTTTCTGTCTCCGACCGCTTTGACTGTTTACTTGTCTTTACGTTTTGGTGCCCCATCCCTGCTATTCTCTATAAAGACATGAAAGGATTAACGAAAACAGTTTGTACACAAACACAGCACAGATGCAGCACTTCCTACTAATAGGATGGACTTTTTATTTTCCTACTGCAAACTTAAATTGTGATTCTTCAAAGTCTCACAAGCCCTTTTCCCATAAGCTCCATCAGTGTCTAGCATTACTCAGACACACTCGGATGGTAATTGATCACTTTAAAGACGAGCATTAACCTCTCTTGAGTTTTGGGGAATACCATCATCCTTTCTTCTGCAGTCTTCCTTTCTCTGCTTTCATTGTTGATGCAAATTTTGAAGTGCTGAATCTAAATCTCACTCCGTCTTCATCTTTCAGTCTCAGACCGCTCCACTCCTACCAGAGATTTATATATTTTTCTATTATTTCTGCTTCTAATATTTATTTTCTTCCTCTCACTCCCTTTTCTCCCCTCCTGTTTTTGCCCAAAGTCAAAAAAAAAAAGATTCATTGGAGGTAAAATGAAGAACCGGAATCTACAGGGCTTTGCTTTTTGTATTTTGTCACTTTATAACCAAAAACTTTGTATTTTGTGGAGATTATATTCAGTTTGCTAAAACGAACTTGTGCAATATGACCATAACATTACATAACGTTTCTTTTCCAAATGAAAATCTGAAATACTTTTGCAACAACTGTTGAAGGAATTACAGCTGCAAGTGTGTCTCTTCCACATTTCTACATCTAGGGAATATTCAGCCACATTTTTTATTTATTTATTTTTTACAAAGTACATCTCGCTCAGCCCGACTTCACTGATACTTGAATAAAATCATGATTTTCTCAAATACATTTAGATCTTTTTTCCCAGATTATCCACCTATTAAGCTCCATTTATCATCCCCAAAACAGCTTTCCTGCTAAAGAAAATTATCCCACATCATCATGCTGCCACCACCATGTTTCATTATGGGGTGGAATTTTGGAAGAGACAGAAAGATACATTTTGATCTCATCTGGCAAGTTTTCTTAAACTACGTGTGTTACATAGTAGAGGAAATTTGTTTTGTTGTTTCTTGTGTGCAGGCTGACTTTATTAACTGGTTTTATTTAGAGATCTTGGCATGTAAATCATTTTGAAAACCATGAAACATTTTCCTTCGACTTCACAATCATGGACTTGCGTAACAAGAAATAGTTAGTGGGAAAGGTAACAGATTATAGGGGCAACGTAGCGGCGATGCAGTGCTGAATGCTGGCTGAAAACTGGTGCGGGGGAAAGAGAGTGCATGCTTGTATCTGTTGGATCGCTCCCGTCTCAAATAATAAACCCGCCGTCTGCGGAAAGTTGTTTCTCCGGATGTCACGGCGGGTTAAAAAAAATAACATGTCTTGACAAAGAAGTGCGCAGCCTTGAGGAGCCCTGAGGAATGACGCAGACAAAGGAAGAGAAGTACAAAGAGGCATTAGCAACGTCTCCCTACGGCTTAATGTGCAGACACAAAAGGTGAAGAAATTCACCGTGGCTTTGTTGCACGTTCCCTTCACTGCAACAACCATAATTAGTTGTCCTTTCACCAAACAATTTCAAAGAAATTGTTTGACTATGCTTGTGGTGGGTGCATGTCTTAAAGCAGTGCTTTCAAAGACTCAATCCTCACTATGGGGGTACGAGTCATTTGTAAGCTCGCTTCAAGTTATGACTTTTGAATTATTAAGATTGATGTCGTAAACGTCTTGAAACAACAATGATCATGCTTTAGTTATACAGTATTTGAGGACTTGCGGCAGCACAACGTTAGTTTCGAATGTGTTCATTGTCAGTTTGCAGAGTGACCGCAATCGGCCACCCGAAGCCATCGCGCATTCTTCATCTTCCTTTGTAATGTGGAAGCTTTGTTGGCATCTTTCTTTTCATTATTTCTTTAGAAATAACTCTTGAATCTCAGGAACCCTGCAGTACCCAGGAAATATATCATTGCTGGCTTTCTGGCCTTTCTTTGCAGTAGATCAGACAGGAAATGGGTAGAGGGAGAAGGAGGAAGAAGGTCCCAGAGTCTGGAATCGAACCCTGAACTGCTGTTTCGAGGACTAAAAGCCTCTGTATGTGGGATGGACTCTCATGCTTTTTTTTTATTATTCTTTTTTTTCTTTTTTTTACAAAGAATGACTCAGCCAAATAGGTTTTTGGCTTTCGGGGGAAGAACCTGAAGTACCTGGAAAAACTTCTCGAATTCACCAAGGTCCCTGGCCGGAATTCAAACTTACTTTTTGCTGCAAACAACTTGACAGAATGTCTGTAAATATAAATTTCACATAAGATTCTGAAATAAATAAAGAACTGGACTTTAATTTTGACCATTTTGACATTAATATGCTTTTAACTGGGCCATTGTGACATTAATATGCTTTTATCTAAACCATTCCATGGACTAGTGTGTTTAGTGGTCAATGCAAGAAAGAGAAATTATTTTGTTTTAATTTCTAAGTTCAGACAGCATATTCAGCTGCTGAATTTTTCTTTGAGTTAAAAATAAATAAAAACAAACCAAATTTTGGAGTTCTTTAGAGTACCGGTATGTTTAGTGTCTGTTTTAGTGTGCAAGTTGCATGCATACATGGATACAGTCATTCAGATTGCATTTTTGGTAGTTAGTCTAGGTGCTGAAATTATTTTGTACTATATTTTTCAGTTCTTATAAATCAGTAAGAAAACTCTTAAAATCTCACAGATCTGTACACGAGTGAAAGTTTCTGCCTCGGGCAAACTCTTTAAAATCAAAACTACCACAGAAGCTTCATACTTGTTCTCCCTTTGGGATGTGCATCGTAAGGTCACAAAGGCAATTCATTCAACGCCGGAAACTCTTCCTGCCAGAAAAACATCGCTTCCAGCATGTTCTGTGTTTACAGGGCCAAAAGAAAAACACAAAAATGTTTTACTGTAAAAGTCATTTGCCCAAAACGTTTGGCTGCTTCTGCAAATTCGGAGATAATAATGCATAAGATATGAGAGAAAAATGTGAACTAGCGTGCCACAACATAAATGACACCTACCTCACTGTAAGCATGTCTAGATCTTTCAATCAAAGTGTCCCAGAACCAATGAGGAAAACCAGCAGCACCACATGAATTGTGCTTTAGAGACTATATTTTTCTTCTTTCTTTTTTTATACCACCCACAGCCAGTGATATAAACTGACAGTGGTCAAAATGTGTGTATATGTAAAATTTATTGATTTATTTTTCATTTTTAGAAAGTTTCTTAAGAAATCTGGTTTCTTTTTTTTTTTCCCATCTAAATGTGCAAAACTTGCATGAAACCGTTTCATGTTTTTAGCGTTCCATATTGGAGATCAAGGAATAAACACCACACTTTAAATCCCACACTAATTAAATTCGACTTTAGCTAATTACGTCATTTATATTGCCCTCGTTTTGTTCCATATTTCCTCGCTTTTTGTGACTTAAAAAGGAACAGTTGTCCAACAGTATAGATTTCTTTTATCTTCAAAATCAATACAAGTTCCACATTGTTTGAGACGTTAAAAATAACTTTTATAATGCCAAGTTTCATTCCAGAACAGTTTTTTTTCTCTTTTTTTGGTGCAAGTGTGATTGGGCTAATTGTTCACTTGATGTGGACAGCTGAAAGGCAATTTGACAATTCCAGACAATTTATTTAATTTACATGGTTTATTTTTGTCTAGACAAGAAAAAAAAAAAAAAAAAAAAAACGAGAAATATGACTTGGTAGATTAAATTTAGAATTTCAGATTTTCCCTGTTGCAGTGCGCTTGGATGAATGCAGATATAAGTACGTGTATGCCTTGCAAAAGAGTAGTAATCTCAATTTTTCAAATTAACATCACTTCCATCCATTGTGCAACCTTTCACCAATCCCAAATCCAGCACACACACACTGGTGTTGGTATCAGTTGTTGCCACACCTGCTTATTCGCTGAGGAACATCCCCATATTTGGACTCTGTCTGAAAGAAAGAATGTTTTTTATAACAGATTGTTTCATCTGTCAAAAATGTGGCGGGGGCTTTTGTCAACCACTATGTGTATTTTGCCCCCTCTTTTGTGTGTGGGGGTGCGCGTGTGTGTGTGTGTAAAATGTCTGATCAAAGCCAGGGTGGTTGCACAAAATCTAAGCAAACAGCAAAAGCAGCTGTTGCACTGACGTGTGTCGAATTCTATCCATGACCAATAAACAATCCACCAAATCGCACTGACAGCAGGAAATTACGATTAACCTGAAACCTTTAAAAAAAAAAAAATAATTGTTGCAATGTTTCAACCAACAAAATATTTATTGTGAAGTGCAGTAAAGTTTCATACGTATAACCAAATGAATATTTGAGAGTACCTCAATATTTTTTATGCGAATTATACAACTATTACAAGTAAAATCAGCCATGTAAGGTTTTGTACAATTTGCCTGCTTCAAAGTAGAACCAATACTAAACACATTCCCATCTGTACATCAGAGGCAGTCAAGCTTTGATCGTTTTATTGTACATAATTTGAATACCATCAGATGCGCACAAATGCAACATCAGTTGAAAAGTTTGTACGTCTCTCAGCCACCGCGACAGGGATATTAGAATATGTTGGCAATACATCAAAGACATTCCAGCAACAATTTCATACTATTTTGTCATGTCACAGTAAAAACCAAAGGAATTATAAGAAGTGTTTCATAAAGAACAACCTTTAAAGCAGTTTGTGTACATCTGTTTTAGCCTCAGGGTTGATTTAATTGGACCTGATGGAGCTTCTTTCGCTTTTACAATCGTCAGAGCTGTCGTTTGTGTTTGATCACACATTACCTCTAATAGGGCTGTGTTGTATGTTTTTCCCGCCATAAAGCAATCTCAACACAGCTTGCTGTTTATAGCATTCACTGCAAAAACACAAAATCTTATCTAGTAATTTTTGTTCTAGTTTCTAGTACACTTGAAATAAGACGAAACTAACTTACAAGTAACTTTTCGGCGAGATAGAGGACCTTGTTTTGAGTCAATAACATGTTAATATGGATGAAAAAGTACTAGTTTCATCGGCGTATTATTTGACTTCTAACATGGGAAGAATAACTTGTTTTAAGTGAAATAATCTGCCAATGGAACTGGCATTTTTTCCATCAAAATTAAGGATTTATTGATTTAAAACAAGCTCCTTTCAATTGCTGAAAAGTCACTTGTAAGTTAGTCTTATTTCAAGTGTTCTAAGATATTTCCACTAGAAACTAGAGATAAAGATAGAGATAGAGATAAATCTTTATTGTCATTGTCACAAGGACAACGAAATTTAAAAGGTGCCATCAGTCAGTGCATATGCTTAAAAACAAAAAATAACTGTCTCACAATTCACACACAATGTAAGAATTAACAAATAACTGGTAAAAAAAACAAACAAAAAAACTAATAAATAAGAACAGCCACATTCTCACATACATCATTTATGATGATTAATGGTTGTTTTTGATTGCATTTAGTTTTGTTATTGCTATCGGGTAAAAACTGTCTCTGAGACGGTTGGTTCTTCGTCTGATTGCTCTGTATCTTCTGCCTTAAGGCAGCAGTGTGAACAGAGAATGAAAAATACTTAGAATTTTGTGTTTTTGCAGTTTGTAAAAAGAGAAGAGCACGTACACAAAAGTAAAGAAGAAGTATTATGATGAAGTTGTCAGCAATGGCTGGTGTTCTTCTGTTTACAGTGTACAGTTTTTATTAGTCTAGCCTGGGCAGTCGTCATTGTGATCACCAGTTTCCATGAGGCATAAACATATAGCATGACTTATTTTTTAGGAAGTGGGTTCTTCTCTTTGGTGTAAAAAAATAAGCCACAAGGATCCCGTTTATGTGATATTTCTTTTTTTGTTGTTGTTTTGTTTTACAATCTACAAATCCTTCGCAGATGTTGTAAGGAACGTATGGAACAACTTTATATTCAGTGTGCAAAACATGTTGGAATGAAGTCGATCTCAGTCTGCATCCAGTGAAACTGTAGCAAGCTCTTTTTACTGAGGGCAAAAGAAACCCATCAGAGCAAAAAATACCCTCCATTCTACAGCCTCACCCTTTGATTCTTTCCATCCAAACCATCAGCAACCCTCTCATTTAACCCACATCCCGTGTTTTCTTTGCTCCCTTTTCTTCCCTTTTTCTGTTTTCACCCAAAGTTCTGCATACCGAATAAGACCGTGCAGACAGATCTATGTCTCGACTTTGGCTTCTTCGATCATCTTTTTTTCCCCCCTGTGTTGGGACAGATGTGATGAAAACCTGTGACTTTTAATATGTTTGGACATATGCGTATTTAGTCAGTACTAGCTATGTTTAAAAATTCCAGTAATATAAACAAAAGAGTGAGCGAAGAGAAGACTTTAAAATTCTCTGTAAAATGTCAGAAAAAAATTCAGTAAATCAGGTCGCTGCAGCATTTATTCAGCCTCAGTTAATTACTTATTGCCAAATGGAAAATAAATATTCTATCTCATATTGTAGAAGTTTCTTCATAGATCTGTTGTAAATGGATGATTGTTGGCATGAAATACCTCGTGTAGGGTCAGAATTACAGGAATCTGACGAAGCCTGGTGTTGTATGACAGTTCAAAAAGGATGCTCATAATCTTCTGAAGAAATGTGCAGCAATGAATTTACATAACACACATTAGCTCAAAACATTGTTTGGCTTTTCTGACTTTGTTTCTTGTTGGTTTTAACCATGCTTGTATTTCTGGGTGCATTATACACTTTTTGGCAAAACATGAAAGATGGGAAGATAAATTTGGGATGAAAACATTTTTTGTAGTGAGATACTTAGAATTATAGTACATTATTGGCTTGGACACAATCTGCTTCACACATTTTGTTGTGAAGTAAGCAAATCATTCTGCTTTTTGACAACATAATTACTTCCTCTTGGGCTATGTCTAGATCTGCGCATGAACGTTTCTGTGTTGCATTGCAAAGATGCTTGTGATCTTTCAAATAAGGAAACCAAGATAACCGAGCTCTTTCTGTAGCACTGCATCATGCAATTAAAACTGCTATGACATGCATGTAATTTATTTTATTTTGTATTTTTTGCCTTTTTGTGTTGCATGCTGGTTTTGGTGGATTTTCTTCTGAAATATTTATATACATGACCACCAAACTGCTGGTCTTTAAGTTAGAAACAGTCCTAATATCCAACTAAACCAGAGTATTATTTAGAACATCTCAAATAATTACACAAAGACCCACTGAATGACACAAACTGGGGCCCCACATCAACATTTTACACAAATATCATAGCAATAACTGAAACGTCATGCTACACCACGCAGATACTCAGTCTGCAACGATGAACATTCACATACTTTAGTGTTCAGGGTAAGTAAGAGCAAGTCATCATGCGCAGATGTATTCAATATTGTAAATATTACATATTTTCCTGCATGAGTTTGCACTGTTTTGGAGCTGGCTTTAATCTCATTGTACATATGTACGGTGACGAACAATACATTCTGTTCTGTTCTAAAATTCGGCATCTTTCATCCTATAGTACAAAATGGAAGCATGTCATGAGTGACGCATGTTCTTGATGGGCGTGACAGGAATTGGTGTTTCACAAAATGCGCCTAATTTGTTTACGTTAAGGCATACATAAAAAGCCTGCTTAAATACGCCAGCATGTGGTAACACAAAGTACAGTGTGACTTTCCAGTTGGAAGTTCTATTAAGTGGAATTTTCATAGTTTGCAGTAAACCCGTGGTTTGGTTTTGTTGCCAATTTTCTCTTGAGTTGCTTTTTCTAATTGTACTGCGAATGCTAATCCAGAAATCTGTCGGCTTATGGCTGTGTGGGTGGATGCACGAAGGTCACAGCTTTTACATTCCCGACCCGCTGGCCCCAAATAAGTTGTGGTTCGAAGGTCGCAAAGGGAGCCGGTAGCCGACACTGGAGCTGCATACCTTCACCCTGACCTCAACATCTGGTTCTCGCCCAGCTTCACGCAATACATGTGTGAACTTGTTGACTCAGCAAATAAGCCTGTTATTAGCTGTGACTGAAGTGAAGGGAGTTTGGGATTTTGTGTCAGGGCGTAAAGAATGGACCAAGGCAGGGGGTCAGCTTGCAGCTCGACGTTTTGCCAGTGAGCCATAAGAAAGAGAATATAAAGTCTGTCTGGTCTTAGCTGAGTAAAGAAAAAGCTAGAGCCACGGATAAAGCTGTTTGTTCAGGTTGTTTGAAGTGCCAACATCCTACCATTGCAGTTGCATGTTGAAAAGAGTAACTTTCAAGTTGTCATAACAACCTCCGCAGAGACAAGGCGGTCCCTCTTCAGTCGTTTTTGCCTCCTCTGTTGTTGCTGTTGCTCTAGGATTTTGAGTAAAAATGGTCGCTTGATGATTAGACGTATTGTATTGCCACAGCTCTGTATTCCCTCTCGAGCTCAATATAAGCTTTCTTCCCTGTAATTTTGGTTTCGCTGTGACAGCTACACCCTGAGGACTGAACAGTAAACCCCCCTTTTCCACAGAGAGAGAGAGAGAGAGAGAAAAAAAGCACAAACACATTAAAAAGTTGTTGATGCAGCATATCATCTCATAAAATGTAACTGTGCCTTATTGAAGATGAACCACCAACCGAGGAAAATTGTACTGCTTCTCTGTGGTCTGGGCTGTTGGCAAAGTAGTGAAACAAAGGAAAACACTGGAGTATTCTGAGTCTGGTTCTTTTTCACTGCAAGAGTGCAGAACTGTAAAGATAAGAAAACTGTTACAAAAATCAGACATAAAAGTTGAGTAAACGTATGTGAACGCAGAAAACATAAAATGAGGCACAAAACATAAGCAAAAAAGATATGGGATATGACGAAGTGATCTAAATGTTTCATATTTACAACTTAATTTGCTTTTAGCTTTTCATACTGTTCGGTTAGATTATGACACTTAATATGGTAAGGGAAATATGACTTAGTCTAAAGTAAAACCTAAAAAGAATAAATTGAAAAAGGCCAGATCTTGGAATTTGTTGATTTTAGAGCGTCTGTTAAATTCTTAAGAATCACTCTTTATAGATTTTTTTTTCTCAAATGAATACCATTTTATGGTCAGTTTTTGTATTTTTGTTGCTATTTTTTTTCTCAAGAAACTACACATCTTCTGCAACAGTAAGCTTCTGTAAGTGTATGCCTGCACATCAGAAAATAAAAAAAAAAAAAACAGTTCATCAGACTACTTTTGAGTACAGCAGTTCTGTAAACGTGCACACCCTCGTTTAAATACCAGGTTTTTGTGATATAAAAAATGACACTTTTACAAATAATTTCAATTTGGACATTTATGTCCAAAGTCAGTCATCAAGGGCCAGTAGTGTCCTGCATGTTTTAGATGTCTTCCTGTTCCAACACAGCTGATTCTGAATGACTTAGTTAGCTCCTCGTCATGTTATCAAGCTCTTCAGGAACTTGCCAATTACCAATTCCTTTCACACCCATGTGCCGACGCAGGGAAACATCTAAAATATGCAGGACACAGGCCCTCGAGGACGGACTTTGGACATTGCCGATGAAGGATTTCCTTCACATTTGCGTCTTTTAGCTAAAGCTACAGCTAGCAGAAAGGTCACAAAGAATTAAAAGTAAAATTTATTTAACAGATCAGTTAAAAGAGATGAGTACGTACCGTAAAATGGTAGGTTTTACGGTAACATGTCCAACACACCACAAAAAGATTTACCAGATGTTTTGTGCTTTTGTGTAAAAGTTAAGAAGAACCAAATCTAACCAAATTAAAATTTTAAACATGTAGCTGCTTGTCATGCAACAACAAGAGGTTAGCAGGGTTGGCGATAAATCATTGATGGAAATACAAACAGTTGGTCACTGATCCATCCAAGAGATAAAGACGGTAGGCTCTAAATCGGTGCATGATCTCCGTTAAAATGCATATGAAAATACTTTCTTCTGGTGATGTCTGTGGCACTGTAGACAAGCAGTGGTACAAATATGCCATGTGATGGAACATGAATGTCACGTCTTGTGTATCTAAAAGGAATCCGCAATGGCTAACGACAAATCCGAATCACTGTTCTTTGACTCGTCTAATTAAGGGACAATGGGTAAAGCCATTGGTGATAATAGGAAATGAGATTAAACCTTAAGCCTAAACATTTCAACTGCAGAAGATAGGGTTATCAGGGATGTGTCTGTTTCCTGGCTGCCTGAATCAAAGAGAAAGGAAGCCAGACGGCCCTGGAGGATTCCTCTCTGATTCGGTGGAAAGCACACAATCATACTGACAGACTGAAAATGTATGCATATAAGAGGTTGTCCTGGAGCTCTGGTGAACAGATGGATATAATTGTTTCCATCCTTTCCTCCACGGCGGGCAAAAATGAGCTCTTTCCTGCAACTTTCTGTCTAGCTCTCATCATTTTCAAATGATGTCCCAGCTTTACCTCTAAATCGGTTAATCGAATCAAATTAAATTAAATTTTATTTGTATAGCACATTTCAGCAGCAAGGCATTTCAAAGTGCTTTACGTCATAACAAACACAAAGTCATGCAACAGAGAATCAACAATCAAAACATGACATTAAGTCAAGTGCCATCATTAAATTTGTAATTGATTACCTTTCAAATACAACTCTAAACAAATTAGTTTTTAATCAAGATTTAAAGGAAGTCAGTGTTTCAGCTGTTTTACAGTTTTCTGGAAGTTTGTTCCAGATTTGTGGTGCATGGAAGCTGAATGCTGCTTCTTCTCGTTTGGTTCTGGTTCTGGGGATGCAGAGCAGACCAGAACCGGAAGACCTGAGAGGTCTGGAAGGTTGATACAACAACAGCAGATCTCTAATGTATTGTGGTGCTAAGCCGTTCAGTGATTTGTAAACTAAAAACAGTATTTTAAAGTCTTATCTTTGAGCTACAGGGAGCCAGTGTAGGAACTTTAAAACTGGTGTTATGTGCTCTATCTTCCTGGTTTTAGTGAGAACGCGAGCAGCAGCATTCTGGAATGTTGATGCCAAAGATCTGTAGGCTACAGATGTTCAGATGTAGCTCCCTGAATTGTTGATGGCATAACAAACATAAGCTTTTAAGAAAATCGCAGCTATAAGAGCAAATTTTGTTCGTCTTGAAATGATTTGAGATTGGTGTAATCTTGTGTGCATCTTCTCTTTAAGACCTCAGACAAAATAGCATGAGTGAAGGAGGATGGATTATAATCTTTTGTAACAATAAATACCCTGAATATTCCCAGGCAGGCTTATGAGTGGCTTGTTCAAGGTTACACTCCAGAATCTCGAATGGAATTTAAATCCATACTTTGATTGGACCTTTCCGCATGATCTTAATTTCTTGTTTTTGAGCAAATTGAGAGGTGGATGTCAAAGAGCACTTAGTCTGAAAATCTTAGAAATAGTTTTGTATCCTTATCCAGAATGATAAGTGTCATACACTTTTGCTTCTTGTGTTCTTTAAATTTTTTTTTTAAATCTAGGAATGGTGTGTTCAGTTTTGTTTTTGTCTAATGTAAAACATTTGAAAGTGTGTAAAACAAAACCAGGCATGACAGCTAAGAGGAGGACTACTGAGGCTTTTGTACATCAAAGCCTCTTCAGGAAAATTAGACTTTTTTCATGCTGTGTAAATGCAGGGTAAATTAAACCCTGCTCTGTTTCTATGACTACTTAGTTTACAGAAGACAGATTCATTGTGTTTTCCGTGTGTTTTGGCAACACAGTGTGTACATTTGGGTTCCTTTCAAGAAGTTAATATGTGGCCTAATTTTACCCCCAGGTCCTTGACCGTGAAGTTCATGTATGTTTGTGAAAATAGTGAAATTGATACAGAACTTATGATCATGTTCTCAGCGGATACAAGAAGCTGGTTGCAATTTTATCCTAATCCTTAGGAACGTTCGGAGAGGCCTGGGAAAGCCTCCACCACTGAGTCATGTTGGGTCACGTACCTGGAATCAATTAATCCACCGCCTAACGCACAAGTATTAAAAACTTTGGACAAAAATGTCTCACAAAGCACTCTGATCTATTTAGTAAGAACTATTCTTGGCATCATAAATAACATGTAATTGTCTTTTAAAGGTTTTCCCTCCATTCGGTTTTGGTGGTTTTGGTGAAACTTTTGTGAGCAGCACAGAAATGCAGAACACTGCAGTGACGAGAACGACGTCAAACAGAGAAGAGCAATCCTATGAAATGTGAAATATGCGACCAATGACGAAACCCAAAGAATTGAGTAACCTGCGGATGGATTGTGATCCTTTTCTTGTAGTAGAATAAAAAGGGAATCTTTTGAAATAGCTCAATTATTTATTGTAAAAGTTGGTGGGCGAATAGTGATGGAGGCTCAGTTAAAACATCCAGTCGTTTGTACCCCAGACTTTTTAAAGGCTGAAAATTGCAAGGGGAAAAATGTCCATTTGGGTGCCTGTAAGTAGCTGCCTCAGTGGGACTGATTAAATACTAATATAGTCCATTTATGTTGAATCCACATCAGACGCTGACATGAAAGACTTTGAAAACTAAATACAACGGACCGAGTTTATGACTAACGAAGATGGCACATTATCCCAACTCAGTCATATTGGAAAAATGTCCATGACTGTTATTGGCACACACACGGGGCTTCAGCTGATTTTCCTCCGAGACATAGATACGGGAAATACCAAGACGGCTGTCCAGTACATATGTTTTATGTTTTTCTGGAAGAACTATATGAGTCAGATGGGTTCATGCTGGAGGGGGGTCTTTCAGTCTGGAGTCAGCAAGCTGACATATGGTGGAACAATGCTCTGGATTCTCTGCAGGGATCCTGTAGAGACTCAAAGAAATGACATCAGACATGAATTTTGCCAAGAGCAATTCTCTGTTTTCCAGCTATTTATTTTGCAAGTAGTCTATTAAACTATGCTTGACCAGACTAGCATATCTACCGACTGTTAACAGACATTTAAGCTAAGAAGAAGAGAATTTTGGGTTGGAATAACAACCCAAAATTGTTGTTTTGGGGTTGTTTAAGGGAAACGGCAATTAAGGAAGGAAACGTCACCATTTTACCCCATTTGTTGTGACTCATTTCTGTCTACAATTGGATTTGGTTTTTAAGGACTGTAAAATGTTAATTTTTTTTTTGTTTGTTTTTTTTTTTTTGGGGCGTGCCGTGGTGGCGTAGGGGTTAGCGCGACCCACATTTGGAGGCCTCAAGTCCTCGACGCGGCGGTCGTGGGTTCGACTCCCGGACCCGGCGACATTTACCGCATGTCTTCCCCCCTCTCCTTCCCTGTTTCCTGTCAGCCTACTTCATAAAAAGGGACACTAGAGCCCACAAAAAAGACCCCCTGGAGGGGTTACAAAAAAAAAAAAAAAAATGTTAATTTTTTTTAAAGATCCTGCTTTCAAAAGCTGGGATATTTAGGACTTTTGGGTTTTAAGTATGTGTTTATTGCCTGCTTCCCCATGTCTTCCTATGAATGAAAAGGTATTTCACAAGATCGAAAGTAACAAGAAAATGTGTGTGGAAAATCTGTAAAATATTTCCTACAGTTTCTGAAATGCGTGTGGGAACAGTTCAACAACAAACCAGTACTGGTCACGTCAGATTTTTATTTTTTTTTTTAAATTGTCTGTTTTTCTTTTTGGTAAAATATGGATGCAACAATAAAAAATTCTGTTGTTGCAACTCTCCACCTGTCTTTTTTTTTTTAAGTTTCCCAAAGCACTGCAGAAACCCAGTGAGTAATGTTTTCAGTTTTAATCACTGGTGTCTAATGCAACATGCATCATCCACATCTGTCAGAGACTGTTAAACTTCACAGCAGTTACCCTGAAATGTGGCAACAAAAAAAAAGAGTCGCCAGACAGCAATTGTGGTTAAGCTGATGGGAAGACCTGGTGGAAAACTCATTTAGTCGGCAGACATTTTGACCCTTTTTAACCTTTATATGCCTTAAAACACTGGCACAAAATGAAGAAAGTAAAAGGCATTGCCCAGTATAAAAACCACCTCCAATGATTGTGAAGTATGGAGTTATTTGCCCAAAATATCTTAATTTTAGGGTATGTTTACTTTCCCCTGAAATGGTAATGCTGGGCACACATGGAGGACAACATTGTCATGACAGAGCCCAGTGGAGGCGGCCAAGATCCACAAGTTTAAACTGTCACATTGCCTTGCAAAGGAGTATGGAGTGAAATACAGTCCAACCCTTAAACCATTTTAGGAGGTGAAAAAGAGGACAGGTCAGGTTCTCTCCTCCAGCAGGACAACATACAGCCAGTGTGTTGTATTAATAATTTAATTTTTCTTCTGTAACATGGCAATATGTGAAAAAGTAATCAGAGTATGACTATATTTACCAAGTAGTGTGCATGGTTTTGGATACTGCTCAATGTAAATGTGGAATCTATGGCTTCCTCTCCAGTTTTATTTAATTTGTATGTAAATAATCTGTCCATACAGCTGAAAGTATGCTAGGTAAAACCCCACCGGACCATCTTAATGCAGATGATCTGGTGGTCTTCATCCCAAGTGATAGTGGTTTACAGCAGCACCTTAATATAGGTACTTAATGTGGTGTAGTTGAATTGTTTATTGATTTTGTGGTTTCATATTTACTTTTTTTGTTGTTGTTTTTTGAAATATTTTTTATCTGTGTTTCTATGAACCTACGTCTCATTAAAAAAAAATGCTTGATTTATTGACATTCACACCCATTTGAGTGTGAATATCACTTTGTAATTTTTTTCATATTTAGCATGGATGGTAAAAGCATAATATTTAACTGGTGATTCAAAAACAATCAGCTGTAACATTATCAGTAGGATTACTATTATTATTTCATCCCTTTTTTGCCTATGTTGCCTGATGCTGCATTTGAAAAAGCCTTGCTGACTTGCAGATCCTAAATCATCTGCAGAATCATTTTGGTTGTTGAGAAAAGAAATACCTAAAGGTTACTTAGGCATGATTCTGAAGAGAGACTTGTGCTGACAAAAATCTTTGATTTTCAGGTACATTTGTTAAATACAAGTTCGTTTGCGTCGTCTTTCTCTGTAGCGTTTGAAGATGTTTGGTGTGTTCCTCCAACAGCCAATGAACTCAGAGTAAACCAGAACCGTACATTTAAAACCGTCTCTTGCGCTGCGTTGAGGAAGAGTTCAGGATGAATGGAACAATGAGGAAGTTGTTCTGAACCGCGAGCCCACTGTTGCTTGGATAACACATTCCACCAGCTGTTGCACAAAGTGAATGATGGCCCCTTCAAGCTCTCAGGATGCACTGTGGGAAAGAAACTGAAAAGAGTGTTGCATCGTCATCAATTCCCCTTGGACTGAGGTAAGTTGAATCACTGATTATTTATCTCTGAGGATGTTTAGCCATTTGACATTTTTATTACCATTGTGTTCTTTGATATTAAGGCCAAAACATGACCTTGGGAGGCTACAAATCAAGTCAAATTTATCTGTGTAGCACATTTCAGCAACAAGGCAGTTCAAAGTGCTTTACGTGATACGGACATATCACAACAAACAACAGAGAAACATTACAATAAAGAGAAGTAATGAAAAGCTGCTATTCAGATGAAAATGGATGTATTTTCACTCAAAGGAAACTAATCAAATAGGGTTTTTTTTAGCATAGATTAAAAGGAATTCAGGTGTTTCAACAGTTGCAGTTTTCTGGAAGTTTGTTCCAGATTAGAGGGGCATAAATATTTAATCCTGCTGCTCCATGCTTGGTTCTCACTTGGGGTGTAAAGTAGATTTGAACCAAAAGACCTGAGTGGTCTGGAAGTTTGATGAAATGACAAAAGATATTTAATGTTTCTTGGTGCCAGTGACTAACTGAATATAGACTAACACAAGTCTGTCATCTGCGATTAAGAACTGGGCTAAAGTTTTCCTAGTTTTAGAACCTAGTAAGTAGACGTATTGCTGCCATCTAGTGGACAACTACTGCAAATGGAAAAGGGTTCAGCAGTGCAAAGGAGAACTGCATAAAATGCACTACGTAAAACTGACATTTTTTATTCTTCCAGGAGCAGAAGGCAAATATATATTTACACAGTAAAAATATGAATTAAAATGCAATCATTAATAAAATATACAAAATATATAGATTATATTTAAGTTGTTAAAAAAAGGGGGCTAATGAATAGAGCAAACATGAGAATTTTATTTAGTTTTAGTAATACAATTTGTCACTTTCTTCAAATTGAAAGTGACAAATTACCTAGCGTTATAAAATTACGCTAGGTAATTTTATAATTTTTTTTCTACCAATGAGTACAGTAAATGAAATGAACTGCATAATTAAAGTATGTATTCACGACTAAACAAATTGGCGCTTTCTGCACGTCACTATTTACCTATCTGTCTGGACGGGAAATACTGCTGTCTCATCGAAAACCTTTTTTTTTTTTTTTTTTTCCAGCAATGCTCAGCGACGCGTGGGAGACGTGTGACGTCGTTGTTATGGTTACGGCAACACACCATTTGGGTAAAGAAGAATCAGTGCAGACGAACTTTTTTTCCCCCAACTCTGCTACGCTTAACAATAGAATAGTAACAAAACTTTGCTCCCGGAAAATCAACCATGGAAGACAAACCTGCTTCATGTTTCCGGGTTCTGGATGAGGTAAAACTTCGGTGGTTACGGGTTCATAGACGTTCCATTCGGTGTCGGAGTAGAACAGAACATAATTTCCATTTTATTTCTAGAAAAAGGGAATCAGGGCGTAATCCTTCATCTTTACCACAACAGATTTCATGTTGTTAAGACATATTATAAAAGAAATAGACAAAATGGGGAAGCTACGTGTGAAAAAATAAGTATACCTTCCTATGCCTCTGATGATAATCAGCCAATCAGGCGGCTGATTGGAAACCAGGTGTCGCTAATTAGCTGCACGGTCAATGTGCCCTCCTCCCTAAACGCAGGATTCTTCACTTTACGCAACATCAAATGGGAAACAAAGTAAATGGTAAGAACCATTTCTAAACTCTAACTTATTTCTACAGTGAAAATTCTAATTCATGGGTAGAAAGCATTTAGATTGATTGAGTGGATGCCTGCAAATTTGCTCAAAAATAGGACTGTCCAGTACTTGGAAACACACAAGAGCTCCATTTCAGACTGCAGGCTTCAGTTGACATGTTAAATGCGTCTTGTTTTTGCTTTTATACAACTTCTGTTGTATAAAAGTTATATGAAAGGAAGCACGACTTTATGCTTCAAGAAGTGCTTCTTAATGAACCACATCATTTCTAGAATATTGAGATTTGGACTTGAAAGATGAGCAATAAAACTGACCAAAAATTCTGTATAATATAAGGTACTGTAGAGTCGAGAGGGAGGTTATCTGCTTGAGTGAAATTTGGTTTCCAACAGGACAATAATCCCAAATACAGCAAGAAGTTTGCAACAGAAAGTATAAAAAAAGCAATTCAGGTGTTGTAATTGTCTAGTCATTGTCCAGACCCTAGCATGATAGAAATGCTATGGTGGGATGTTTTATTAGAGCTGTGCAAAAAGAAACTTCAATGACCTGAACCAATGTTGTAAATAAGACCAGACTAAAAGTCCTTTTATGGCAGGGGAAAAGACTGAGTCATACAGAAAAGAACTACTTAAAGTTCTTGCTTGTAATAGTGTTTGCACAAGTCATTCAATTAGGGGCATACTTAGTTTTTCACACAATTCCTTTATGTTGTTCATGTTTGTATCGTAATCGGTGTGGTGTGAATAATAACAGTTACACATTAGACTTCAATGGAACCCCATACCGATGCATAATGAAATACTTTCAAAACTTGTTTTTTGCCATGACTGCATTTGATTCCCAGGCATTCTATCAAAATGACAAATATGGCAATGTAGTACACGCAAACCTATTTTTTTTTAATTATTAAAAAATGTAGATTTATTTTTGGCATGACAGATTAATATGACTAAAAAATATCAATATGGCAGATGCACAAAGGTCCAAATACATGGATTTGCTTAGAACGATCACAAATATGCACAGTCAACAGTGTATAGACTTTGTACTGTATGATCAACCATACATATAATATAAAAGCTCTGTTACATCACAGAGTAAAATAAATACTGTACACATCAAACATGAACACTTCTTTAGTCCATCTTTGCCTTTCAGTGTGTATAAAATTGACTATATGGTGCTATACAGTTTTCTAACACTAGATAGCAGTATTGTACACAAGGTTGACGAGGAGAATCTCAAAAAGTTTAAAATGTGTCAACAATAAGAGCTGTACATCGCACCAAGAGATAATGGCAGGAAAATAATTGAAACTGTTAAGTGTCAAGAGCAATTTGTCAGATAGTCAGTAATCTAAGCTCTACCGCATACAAGTAGAACTATAGGGATACCTCAAAGGCCGCACATCTTCCCTGGCGAATTTCATAATGTTTAGGATAATGATGCATTACCACACTGCCCCAGTGTAATTAAACAGTCCCAGCAGGATGTCTTTTATGAGTAATTTCAGACACAAAACTCTGTCATAAGCTCCCTCACTCGAGTGGTCGTTGTTAATTATGAAATCATTTACAGCAGAGAAAATGATAGCTCATTAGTTTTTACTACTGGTATGTGCTGTGCTGTGCTGTGTCTCAGCAGGGATTGTAGCACGATGCAGCAGGATGAAAGTGGGAGAAATGTCAGGGACCGGTGACAAATTATTCACGTTAACGTCCCGTGGAATATTACAGCACCCTGAAGGAGGCTGGCCTTTACGCTGCATTTTTATTTTTTGTAATAGTCTGTCATTTTTCACAGATGATTTTCTTTTATTATTATTATTATTATTATTGTCATATTAATCCAACATTTCAAAGGCCACGCTCGCATACAGTAAAATGGGATGGCACAATATGATATTTCACAATGATTTTTGTTGGTACTGCAGTCAAACTTTCTTTACCACTTGTCTTTGTGTGTGTGTGTGTGTGTGTTTATGTAAGCATGTGTGAATGGCTACACGAAAAGGTGTGGGGTTTTGTGTTCTTGAATTTTCTCCTCCTTGTGTGAAGATTTGCCTGTCCTCTTAAGGAACATAGTTTTTGGGCCGTATCATCATCTTGACGGTCTTGAAGGCCTGCCTGTAGTTGGTGGGGTAGTACTCTGTTGTCATGTTGTGCCACGTTCCCCAGAAGATCCCGTTCCTGACGCCCTTGTACCTCTTGTGGTAGTACTTCCCGTTGAGGTTGGCAGACATGCAGGCATCGAACCACCAGCCAGAGCTGTAGTACGCGCCGCAGTTTCCAGAGGGGTACATGTCATTGTCACGGTCGGGGGTGGAGAAGAACTTCTGGTCGTGGTTGAAGTGCCTGTTGAAACTGATGGCATTCCCAGCTGTTCCACTGTAAGAGAGGATAGGTATTTACTCTTCTAGTGAGAGGTTGATGTACACTGACCATTCCAAAGAATGTTGTATTCATTCAAATTTATTTCAAAACTGAGACATATATTTGAATTTCAGTTAATTTGTTGTGTTATGTCTATTGTTTTATCTATACATAGCCTAAAGGATAAACACAGTATAAATTATGTGTTTTCCAGACACATAGGGCAATTTTATAGCACAATGAAGGTATTATTAACTTCCCTTGTTATGAGAATGCTCTATATATATCACATATAAAAGAAAATTGACTCCCTAATTCAAAGCCTTGAAATTTGGTCTCTGTCTCTTTAAAAACTCCTGCTATTTCTGAAACTCAACCTTCAGTAAATCATCCTAACATCACTCCTTTACTACCCCTTTAACAATATTTTTTACCAGCGTTGCACTGAGAAGTAGATCGTATAATGCGCTCAGCAGATGTGCAGTTCCGCCAGGTGTTTGCTAATTGCTGCTGGCTAGTTTGAAGGAGCCGAGTAGGAGAGTCAGAGGGGTGAGCTGCTCTGGAAAGCAAAAGCTCAAACGTTTAGAAACTGAAGCTCTGAAGGAGCTGGACCTCGAACGCTAGGTTTACCCAGGTATTTCACACAGTTGATTAGTTGCCATGGGAGATTCAAAGATGTCTCAAACATGCAAGATCAGAATCATCTTTTTATGAGGGAACGATAGAACATGTTGCGCTCAAAAAAGTTGACTGGATATTTGACCACTCTGCAGCAGAATTGGTTAATAGTACATTTTTCTTTAAGTTAGAAACCTCACCCTTTCCACTTCAGACACACTTCAGAGTATCAAGCATGATGGCGGTTGTGCCACCATATGGGACTGATGCATTACATAAAATGAGTTTTGCAATGAGCTAGGGCTACCGCCAAGTTTTTCTACTTCCCTCAACACAAGAGATTGTTGAAACTTTAATAAAATTGGATATTCTAACAGGACAAAGAAGCCAAATTTAGATAAAATTGGCCCCTGGAATGGATAAAGTAAGTTAACAATAACTTCTAAAATAACCACAACCGCACTCTGGTTTAAACTATTGGACTGTTTAAAAGCCAGATCTTGACCAAGGAACCATCTAATTAGGCCCGAGCAGCAAAGCGCTGCGAAGGCCTATTGTATCTGTACTGTTTTATTATTATTCTGCCCCCCTCTTCGTGTGCCTTTTTGGGGGCTTTATCATATTCAAAAACTCACCAAACTTGGCGGTCGCGACTAGAAAAATTAAAAATTTTGAATTTTAAGGTTGTCGCAAAAATCGCATAAAAAATTGCTCAACGGCGGCAACTAGCAATTTTCTGTTGACACAATGGTATGAACGTACTTCATCGTAGAGACATGAAATTTGGCACACTTGTAGAGCTCACCAAAAGACTCAGAACTTACATTTAATGTTATAAGCCAACTATCACAGGAAGTCGGCCATTTTGTATTGAAAGTCCATTTTTTACCTCGATTTTGACGTTTACTGCCTTCGTATTTGATCGAACTCCTCCTAGGGATTTTGATTGATCGGCTTCAAACTTGGTCAGTCTGATCATAAGGCATGTTTGATTTAAAGTTATCAAATTGGTGAGTTTTGGAGCATGTTGAAGGGGGGTTAGCAGGGGTCAAAGTTCACCTACTCGCCATGAAACACGAAACTCTTATATTTCCTATATAAAAACACATAGAGGGATCAAACTTTCATTGATTGATCGTCATCGGGTGCCCTACAATAACCTATGGTCAAATGATGACATCACTTAGGCCACGCCCCCTGAGAACAGGAAGTGTCATGTTTTACTGTGAACGGTCGCTATCTTAGCCCTTTGACCTAATCAACATGAAACTGTGTCCAGAGACAGAAGACATGTTGGTGTGTTGAGTAATCCAACCCCGACCGGCTGCGATGAAGCAGGTGGGCGTGGCGGCGTTGCGAACGCCGTCGAATTTCGTTTGGCTCTGAATTCCACAATTTCGGGCCCAGCTGCTCCAAACTCACTAGGATGGATCCTTATCCACCCACCGACAGGAATTCATAACAAAATTTGGTGGGCGTGGCCTAATTTCTCTATAGCGACCCCTAGAGTATTTTAAATGAACAGCCCCAGGCCATGCTTTATCCTAGAATTACGAAACTTGGTACATATGTGTATCTTGTCAGGACGTACAAAAAAGTCTATTAGAGCCATGGTCGAAACCCAACAGGAAGTCGGCCATTTTGTATTGAAGGTCCATTTTGGACCTCGAGTTTGACGTTTACAGCCTTTGCATTTGATCGAACTCCTCCTAGGGATTTCGATTGATCGGCTTCAAACTCGGTCAGTCTGATCATAAGGCATGTCTGATTTAAAGTTATCAAATTGGTGACTGTATGAGCTTGCTGAAGGGGGGTTAGCAGGGGTCAAAGTTCACCTACTCGCCATGAAACACGAAACTCTTATATTTCCTATACAAAAACACAGAGAGGGACCAAACTTTCATTGATTGATCGTCATCGGGTGTCCTAAAATACCCTGTGGTGAAATTATTTTTTTAAGTAGGCCACGCCCCCTGAGAACAGGAAGTGTCATGTTTTACTGTGAACGGTCGCTATCTTAGCCCTTTGATCTAATCAACATGAAACAGTGTCCAGAGACAGAAAACATATTGGTGTGTTGTGGATTCCAACCCCGACTGGCTTCGATGTAGCAGGTGGGCGTGGCGGCGTTGCGAACGCCGTCGAATTTCGTTTGGCTCTGAATTCCACAGTTTCGGGGTGAGCTGCTCCAAACTCACTAGGATGGATCCTTATCCAGCCCCCGACAGGAATTCATAACAAAATTTGGTGGGCGTGGCCTAATTTCTCTATAGTGACCCCTAGAGTATTTTAAATGAACAGCCCCAAGCCATGTTTAAACCTAGAATTACGAAACTTGGTACACATGTGTATCTTGTCGGGACGTACAAAAAAGTCTCTTAGAGCCATGCTCTAAACCCAACAGGAAGTCGGCCATTTTAGATTGAATTTCATTTGACCTCGATTTTGACTTTTACAGCCTTCGTATTTGATCGAACTCCTCCTAGGGATTTCGATTGATCGGCTTCAAACTCGGTCAGTCTGATCATAAGGCATGTCTGATTTAAAGTTATCAAATTGGTGAGTTTTGGAGCATGTTGAAGGGGGGTTAGCAGGGCTCAAAGTTCCCCTGTGATCGACTGTGTAATATGTAATTACAAAGGGGATCCTTTGTCATTCCGTAGGGCAATGCTGCCCTCTGGTGTCGAATTACTGAAATTACTGAAATAGTTTCATTATTTCAGTAATTCGACACCAGAGGGCAGCATTGCCCTACGGAATGACAGACACCAAACGTTCAGTTATGGATTATCATCTTGTGTCCAATAATATCCAATGGTCAAATGATGACATCACTTAGGCCACGCCCCCTGACAACAGGAAGTCTCATATTTTGCTGTGAACGGTCGATAGCTTCTGCACCAAACTTTGCACGAGTGACCCTGGTGGGATCCCTGACGACCCTATGTCATCATATTATGACGTCATCTAAGCCCCGCCCCCTCGGAACAGGAAGTGCCGTTTTTTTCCTTGGAAAGCTCCGTTTATGGCTCTCTTGACCTAATCAAGGTAATTCGGATGATAAACTCTGTCAATGCTCGCTTCTGGCTGAACCGTGTGGGCGTGGCCAAATGGCGAATATCAGTCCCTCGCCATATACATACGTTTGGCTCTAATTCACACATGGATCATCCGATTGGCGCCAAACTGGATATGTATGACCTTTGTTCACCTCTAAAGAGCCCGACGGGTTTGAGATGTAATTTGACTCCACTGCGCCCCCTAAGTTGATACATCGGCCGTATCTCCTCGACGCATCGACCGATCTGCACCAGATTTTTTGACAGTCGTCGGGGAGCGCCGCCGAACGCATTCACGCGTGTCGCCCGGTGGACGGGCGGGGAAAATGCGCGACAGCTTCCGCGGCGGCTGGCGGGCGGCGGTGCTGGAAACTGCGGCAGAGCTTCCGCGGTGGGGAGCGGGCTGCGGCTCTGGAAAACGCGCGAGAGCTTCTGCGGTGGCCGGAACCCCCGCGGTGGCCAATAGGCCGGAGCGGCGCTTGCTGCGAGGGCCGCCCGAGGCTGCTTGCAGCTTTAATTTAAATTACCTCTACCACGTCTTCAAAGACCAGTGGTCAAATATCCAGCCGCCTTTATACCTGATGCTTATACCTGATAATGACAAGTACATGTTTAAGAGCCCCCAAATTTATTACAATTATGCTTCTGTCGAGTGTAAACAAGACTTTTGCCTGAAATATGAATCAGCAGTGTGGAGTCAGATGCGGCAGCAAACATACAAACAACAATACTCTTACCTGTACCCGCTGATGGAGAGTCGGTAACGCAAGTACTCATTAGCCACGTAGAATTGGTCATACTTTGCATATTCCCGGACATTTTCAAAGTCCTCCAGCTCAATGCGCAGAATCATGTCTTTGGCCTTTGTCAGCAGGTGAATGTGATCATTGCCGAGCCAGAACTCGCTTCTGCCAGACAGATTAGCGAGGAACAGGAGAAAGGAAGGAAACCAAGAGTCAGGCATACAATATAAATGAGCTCAAATACTGGCACAGTTAGAAATTGCGTATATTTATTCAAACGAAATTAACTTATCTCCACAAATGAGAGAGTGTGGGGATGGGAAGCAAAAGCAGTGAGGGGTGTGACAGAAAAATGGATGAAAGAGGTTATTATTTTTTTAGTAGGAGGGAGTGCTGGAGCTGCAGGCATGGTTATCGAGAAGTTACCATGGTTATTTCTTAGAAAAAACAACAGGGAAGATAAAAAAGAATAAAGATATTGATCTGAAAGTTGAATCCAGATAAAGCAGAAGCCTGGTGCGCTTCTCACTATTCTCACTCTTTTCTATCTTTTCTAAACATCAACAGCCTTGTGTGCTAAATAATTGATTTTACTCTGAAAAGTTTGCAGCCTGTGGGGGGAGGGAAAAAAAAAAGAAACAGATTTTGCGTGGGCAGAATCTTATTTTACATGTGAAAATCAATCGGTGTTAGTGAAAACAGGTGGCAAACAGTCTGCGATATTGAGAACAGGTGGGCTGCACTATTGTTATGGCTTCGCAGAGCAGGCCGGGCATTTTAAGTTGAGGCTTGAGGGGCAAACTTCTTAACGTACGCACTCCTTTCCTGCAGCGTTGTCTGTAAATAACCTGCAGATTCTGTGAGTACATCGCTTGCATTTAAATAATAAAGCTAACTCACGATGAAGGTTGTTGGATGTGGCAATGATTGCAAATAGACGTTTAATACAAAATACCCAAGCATTTTGCTATCCTATAAAAAGTAATTTAAAAATTGATTTGATATAGATGGATTGTTTTGCAATATAATTTTATATATATATGAAAAACTAAGCATCCCCTTTTTGCACTTAGTAACTTCATAAATGGTTTGCTTTTAAAGTCATTAATGTACATACACATATACCACATTAACCTGGGCATTGATTGCAGCTGGTAAGTTGTATAGTTATCTTGTTACTAGAACACAGTTTAACTTTCAGGTCATTGGAACACAGCAAGTAGCCACCAGCACTTGTAATTATTTTACTTTCTGAATGGGTCCTGACTTTTTTTTTTTTTTTTTTTAATTTTCACTTCATCCTATTTCTAGTATGTCTTTTAAAGCAAAGATTAATCATTTTTGGTCAGTTAGCTCTAAGTTACTGCTTACTTCCAACCAAGTTCTGTTGTGTACAAGGCATGTCAAGTTCTACCAGTGGTGCTTTCACAATTGAAAAGCCATTGCTGTAGAATAATCTAGTTAAACTGATCATTGTAAATATGTTTTGATTTGCTGGAATGCAGTCAAGACTCCAGGCATCACACATAGCGCAAGATGTGTGATGCCTCAAATGAGACATCACACAATGCTGATCGACTTTACAGGGTGGACACTGATTCATATTGACAATACACTGACAGTTGAGGTTTTTCTTTTCTTTTTTTTTTTTTGCACTGTCTCCGCCACCTAATGTCACGCACATCAAAACCCGCCACTGGCAGTTTCTGATCTTTAGTGCCAGAAGAATAGAAGAGTCAGTTTGTATAGAAAACATTGACTTCCTCGTGTATAATACAGTAAAGTGTTCTACATTGCAAGAAACCCCCATAGAACCAACCTCTTAACTGAATTTTTTTCTCAATAATGACGCTGTCAGGATGGGATTTTCTGCACTGCCTGCATTCCAGTATTAAAAGCGTACTCTAGTTTAGTGCCACAGTCGCCATAAAAGTGAGGAGTCAAGCTTCATAAAGCGCTGCATCCTACAAATCGTATAATGCTTTGCAGTTGCAGATTTTATTATATCCTCCATGCTGTTAAATTCGGAGGTTTATAGTCCAGATCTCTGTCAGGTTAAATTAACCTTGATGTAAATAGGGTTATTTCTCATTCCATACCTACGAGGTGTTTACTACAACACCACAGTCAGCATGCTGAAGAGCTGCACTATAACCTCTTGTGACCCTATTTGAGCTCTATGTTTTCCTGCGTATGAATTTAACAATGTGCCTAGCTGTTCCGTTTTTATGCATCTAAAAAAAACAACATACCTCAGGTTCCCAAACCCTTTCTTGTACTCAGCCCATGTGCGGTTGAAGCTGACGGATCCGTCAAGGCGCTGCTGTATGACAGTCCAGCCACCACCGAAGGACTCCATTTCACAGAAAACCTCAAATGTTCCATTGCGAGGGTCAGGGGTCACTCTGTAAACACCGTTCTTCCTCACCTCCAGGGCGTTATAGTCCGAGCAGTCCCGAGGGGCTACGATGACTGGTTGAAAAATTGAGAGAAAGCAAGTTTTTTACTGAATAGTATTATTCTCTACTAAAGCAAGGGACTGTAATAATCAGTCAGTGTCAGTCTTGAGTGAGTTACTCTGGGAAACTTCTGAAGCCATTTTCTACACATCTCCCTCTTTAACCTATAAGAACTGTATCATGAAAAACTATAGTTTTTAAATCTTGTTATACCTTGATAGTGGTAATTAGCATGTCTACTACACCACATTAGAGAAAACATGCAGCTGTAATGTTAATGTTGCAATGATTGTATTGATCACGATTGACCTACAGTATTTATTTCTAACTCTTCTTCCTTTTCTGTCATTAGATCCCTTTCACCGAGTCTTGGCATCTTAGTCCCAATAAATCTAACTCTGTGGGCATCAAGGACAGTGAATCCAGGCAATAAGCCAAAAAAAAAATTGGCTTGAGTAATGTGGCCGTAGGGAACCTAAATAAATAAAACCCTACTAAAAATTGCGTCCAAGCCGTTCTTTGCGATTGTAATATCGTGCAAACTGATGTAGCCAATAAAGAATGTGATTTGACATATTGTGCGGTTCCAATATTTAAGTAATCTTGTCAATATTTGGATGAAAATGTTGTACCAAAAATCTAATTCTTATGCCTTGTCTCTTTATTTCCCTGCCATTTCTTTTTATTGCTGGGTTTCCTGCTTTTTTGTTCTGCGCTGCACAGCAAGTCAAGAGTCCAACCTAAAAATATGAACTGAAAGGCCTGTGTCAGGCAGCATTTATGAACTGACAGGGACGGACGTGTCAAAAGTCGGGAAAGTGTGAAACTGGATTAGAAAAGCATACTTCCCTCTGAATTCATTCTGACTCTGGGTGAGCAGCATGTGGACCCCACTTGAGTTTCCATTGTTGATGCTGTTGACTCACTGCTGGGGCTGTTCGGCAGGATGGTGAAGTAAAACTGACATAAACCTCAGGTAATGGGAGGGGAAGTCTAGACTGAATAATGTGTGTGTTGAATAGAAGAAACGTGCTGTTTCCAGATGCTCAGAGACTCGTCTACTTTATTCTCCTACTGCAATTCAGGAGGCACTTAAGCCGCAAAAGGTCTGCTGCTGGCGAGTCTCACTATGGAGAATGGTTTAAAAGCCAAGTGTGAGGTTAAATTGTACCCTTGTCACAGTAATGGCTCTGTCAGCACTTGGCATTTAAAGTATTGACCTGTAAATTTTTCCTCTGTCCTGTTCACTTTGTGTCTAAGTGCAGTTTTTGAACTTCACTACTTCCTCCGGGTTTGTCCCCATCCATTTGACGCGGCAGCCAGTGTCCCTGGATGGACCAGGTAGTCTGGCACTGAGCCTTTAAGTCATTTAATTTTAGTATCAGTCATTTACTGATGTCTGAAAGACTGTTAAGTGTCGCTGATTGTTAAGTTAAATTAGAGGACAGCTGCTCTGAGTCATAGCAATTGGAAATGGCACTAATAATGTCTGCAACAACCAAAAGAAAACCCCAGCGCCCTCTGGTTGCTATGCGGTTTTGCTTCAAATGTGCTACACTTTATAAAAAACGGACCTCAATCTCCAGCTGAAGTCAACCCCTCATGTTAGTTTAAAACATCAAATGATACCGGCCTGAGATTTAAAAATATAGTTCTGTTGTAAATGGGTTGTTGGTGATTAATTTTTACTTTTAAGCCTAAAAGAAAAGGCAACTTTAAAAAAAAAAACAAAAAAAAACTGTCAGACTTGATCATATGCTTTTGAGCATTACCGACATTAACAAGCTGATTTCTTTGCAGTCTTTGTCTTTCACTGACTTGCTTGGTATGTGAATGTAAGCTGATTTGTCTGACTGACTGACAGACTTATTAAAGACATTTAAACTGCTTAAAAAGCACATTGCCTGTTCAGACAAACTATTTTCTCATCATGAAAAATAAATATAAAAACAAGACAGTTGGCCTTCTAAAGATGGGGAGGGTGAAAGAGACGTGTTTGTATTATGAAGTGGTGGCTTTTTTTCCCTTGAGGTCATTGTAAGATCAAAAAAAGAGCAAGAGTGTGTTCAGTTTGGATGGACTAAAACTCATCAAAGAGAAAACATCCAGTCATCACATTTGAAGAAAAGCACATTGTTGATTACTGAGTAATTGTGGCTTGACGCTTGAACTGCTATCAGCTTGCCTTGAGCATTACTTCCTTGCAGAAATATGCTTATCGGAATTGGCAGCTGAGATGAAAAGGAATGTTTACAGCACTCTGTCAAAATGCCTTTATTGCTCTTTTAGTATTGTTGGTCTGTGAAAAATTTACCTAGACTTAAATGGCACTGTTGGTTTATGCTGTGACCATAGTAACTCCTCCATCATGTGTGGTGGATTACACTCATTCATGATGGAAGTATTGTCACGTACTGATGTCAAACTGGTCATCTTAGGATGAAAGTTCAATGATCCAAACTAGTAGTGGCATAAAGTTTTTGCTGAAATGCTCTAATTTGTAATTTTGTCAATTAATTTGAAATGTTTACTTGCTCAATACTAGACAATTGAAAAGAAAAGAGATCTATTCACACGCATTTGCCTTTACGAATGAACGTTGTACCAAAAAAATATTAAAAAGAAAAGCAAAAAGGTTGTGGTTCATAAAAAAAACTGTTCATGTGTGTGAACATGAAAACTGTTGCCAGTATTTTCCATTTTAAGATTAGTTTTTACCCATGTGAAAGATATTAGTGTTGCATCTGTGCAATATATTTGGTAGCTCTGAGCTGCGGTGGTCATACAGAATTTGGCAGGTCCAAATACATCCTTAGCAGCCTGGCTTAGCAGGTGATCAAGCTTTGTGTGATAAAGTATCAAATACAAGGAAATATATTCATGTCAAGTAAATTCAAAGCTAAAGTCCAGTAGAACTTTATAATTGATGTACATGCAACGTTGTTTACTTGATTTAAAATATCTACATAAAACCAGCTTTAGAAGTTAAGGTAAACTTCTAAAGTCTGGATTGTTCTCCTAAAACAAGAACGATATAAATATCTTACAAATTTGAGTTCAGACGCAATTAAATATTTACCTAAGGCTGCATTATGAAACGGCTCTCTCATCAAAAGATGTTTTCCAATTTCTCTTGTACCAGCTGTTTTATGTCCTCTCTTCTTTTTGGATTGACATGAAGCAACATTAGGCAAACATCCTTAACCTGAGGAAGACTAACTTTCAATTTTTTTCAGCTCGTCGTGATGGATGGTTGTACGAAGACGAGTGTCGTTGGCTTGGCGAGCCATCCGTGACTTGTGCAATGTCAGGAGAGCCGCCTCAACGACTGCTTGTGTTATTAGCAAGTCTTTTCTCTTTCTATGCAGCAAAGTGTAAGAACATGACTGCCAAAAGAAGAGAAACAAGGGCAGAGACATGGTGAGGTGAACTGGAACGAAAATTTAAGAAGGTAGAAGTTTAATAATAAGCAACAGAGACAAAATATGAAATTGTAAAATTAAGAGTTGAGTTCTCTGGGGGGGGGGGGGGAATGAAAGAAAAAGATGACAGGAATTTGGAGCAAAGTTAGGAGATAGAGGCGAGAGAAGGAGACGCGATTCCCTTCACACCACTGTCCCAGCTAATCTTCTTAGAAATAGGCTCACATCTGTTTTCCACATGAAAGCCCCAATACAGTGTCACATCCATTCATGCAGCATCAGGATATTATTCACTTTGTTGTTTGCATTTCTGCTGTGCTCTCATGCAAGGAGTCTCTTACATCAATGTTACATCAATGCAAAGTGGGATGCATGTGGGGTTTAGCTAGGTTGTAGCTGCTATCAATAGATTTAAGAGAGACTATAATAAGATTTTCCATTAAAAGCTTTTTTGAACTCTTTGAAATGTGAAGTCAAGTATGTTTCTCTTTTTTTTTTTTTTTTTGGAGTTGCTCCATATGAAGGATAATGGAGGGTCAAAGCCCTTGAATTAGTTATGTAAGAGCCAATGAAAATGCAGGTTTTTGTGCCTGGCTGTCATATTGCTTCGCTCTTGTTCATCATGATCAACTTGAAAGAATTTTGCTTGTTTAAAATAAAACCAAGATGGAATGCAGTGATGGATATTTCCAAGTCTAATCCAAAAATATCTCCTGCTAATTGCTTCAGAGAGGGTTTGTATGTCCTGTGGGAAAAATTTGAGTGTTTTCTGAATCTAGATTAGAACGGAAAAAGGTGCCAGATTATAGAAAATATTTGCATTTCCAGACTTTGACCTCTGCCCGTTTGTCTGCAAATTAGCCTTTTGCTAGAGGGTCTGTGGACAATTGTTTCTTTTAAATGTAACATCAAATGCACACACACACACATCCCAGAAGGAAATGAATAGTGGTAAGTCCTTAACCTTATGTGTTATAGTGTTAAAGCCTGACTTGTGTTGAATGGCCTATGAATATTTGAGTGAAATAGCATAGCTTGACCACACAAAAATGTGTAGGATCATTTTCATACCGCCTATTAAAATAGGGATGTTGTATGGGAACTTGTAGTGTAGATGTTTTCACTTCCCATTTCAGTAAAACTGAAGTCCTTGTAAGGTGACGGCGATAGAGCAGAGTTTGTTTTTTCAAGTGATTGCAGGGTCCACTTTGGAGTGATTGGACTGCCACTGTGCCAGAAAATTCACCTCAACACAACCCAAAACTGCATGAGGAATGTCAGTGCTGAAGTTTACATCTGTGTTGAATTCGTGTAGTAGAAACAAAAAGTGGGGAGAGCTCTTAATCTTTCTCGCATTCATTGCTAAACATGCATGGGAGGAGAACACAACGATAAGAACCAGTTTAAATGACAAAGACTGCTGCAACTGTTGTGCTGTGAAAAATACATCCAAAAGGGTCTTGTGAATGTTATGCTACAAGAATAGCACAAATATTAGAGGATTAAAGGATTTCAATTATTTACATAATCACCCCCCAAGAATCCTGAAAGAAGACTGCTTACACTGGGGGCTGTTCTGTGCTGCGCACTGGGTAGTACAGCTGGAGCTCAGCTTGTTGACCACTCCGGTGATGTTCTCCACCCGTCTGTCCACCATAGCCTGCACGTTGTCAATGTTGAGCAGGTTTAGTCCCTCCAGTCTGCCCTGTAGAGCTGATATCTGGCTCCTGGCGTTACGCAGGCTGGCCGACATCCTGTTCAATTTCACCTGAGGAAAAAAGGCCGAAAGCGGGAGTAAAGAAAATTGTTCTTGGCACTGACTACAAAGCAGGTGGATTATTATAGGCGCCAGCCAATGTGAATTTCGGAATGGGAATGGTGTCTGCGCGACGATTGGCAGTCTGCCAATGAGGCTGTGAGAATCAACAAGCTTGCCGCTCGGCTCCCAATTTTTGTCGCCGTATTGGCTGTTGTCTAATGCTGATTTCCCATCCATGTTTACAGTAGCAGGAATTTTCCCTGGTGGAATGGTGCCAGTAAAGACATTGCAGGTCTTTAAGCATCTGGTCTGTTTATGTTCCACTTGGGTGCATTTGACTGGGCAGATCTAAGGTGTTCCCAATGTTTTTACAGCTCATCTTTTGTCCATTTAATTTGGTAATTCTGTCTGAGCGTTAAAAAGAGGACCAATCTCCTAGGCTTACTGAATGTGATCATATTTATGATGGAAGTACATGAAATGGTGCATTGCTGTCATTGCAGTGCTTGCATTGCCCTTACAAACTACGGGGGTTAGGGTAAACCCAAGCTGTCACATGTTACAAGTCAAATTTGTCACAGTGACATTTTGTATACGTTAAAGTAAAAAGCATGCATCAATACATTTTTCATTTTGAAGACGTTTGCCTCTTACCTGCATCTCCTGCATACTGCTTGGGCTTGGAGTGATTTTCCCAAAATTGGAACCTTGCCCCAGTCTGGCACCATCCAAAATGGCTCCAGGAACCATTCCATCTCCCCTCTCCTCTTGGCTGGACCCCCTCTGAAGATCCAGACCTGCGTCTTCTCCGGCATCCCCTTGAATGGGGATCTGTGTCTGTCCCTGGTCTGCTTGCTGATATCCAAAGACCCTATTGCTCCGTTCCCCACGGCACTCCTGGCACCCGCTTTTCAGCTTGTTCACCACCTCTTTGAGGCTCTGCAACTCCTTCATCGTCTTCTCCAGCAGCCTGAACTGCTTGGGCAGCTGAATAGTGAGCGGAGGCAAGGTGAGTTGGTAGGGGCATTCCTCGCTGTCCTCGCCTCCAGCTCCAGAGCTCCCACAGTGGCCAGAGGGTCGAAGTTTCACGGGGCAAGAGGTGGAGTGACCAGATTCAGATCCAAGACTGTAAGCTCCTCTGGCGTCCCAACGCTGGTGAGAGTTGACGGAGTACTCTGCTGCCAGGGTGGCTTGCGGCACCAAGGTGGCCATGAGCAGGAGAGTGGCACAAATGCAGAGCAATGTTGTCCTCATTTTAGCAAGATTTGTAAAAGCAAAACAAGCCTGGAGGTTGACAAGAGTGGATGCAAGTGCCTCAAAAATCAACTTGCAGTTTGACGGAGTTGATTTTAGGTGAGCATTTGCCTGAAGATTCTAAGTAAAAAGCCTACAAGACCGCGCGTCCAGTATCTCACTGGCTTTGGTGCGTTGCTCTGTTTGTATCTTTCCGCGCGTTTGTGTGTGTATGAGTGCAGCCTGCAGGAGGAGGAGAGCGCAGGGGAACTGCTGCTGCCTCAGATAGCTGTGTCATTAATATCAGGACATGGGAGGGAGGGCGAGTTAGAGAGAGGGATGGGAGAGAGCGAGTGCTGAGTTTAGGAGGATGGGAGGGGCAGTACTATTGCGTATTACAAAACACTTTCCACAGCATTGAGAGAAAGTATAGAGATGGAGAAAGATTAGATTGGGGTGTGACATTGGGAAGGAGGGGCAGTAAAGAGGGTACACTGAGGGCATATAGTGAGAAAAGCTGGGTCTTTCACTGTCACCCAGGTAATGTTGCCCACTTTCTTCACTGTGAAGGCAGCGACTTTCTCAAAGGAGCAAAACATCTGTGCATATTAATTATCAACTCAGCAGACATTAGGTGATGCTGTCTTCATGCCTTGGGAATTTAACTGTCTCTAAAATTTCAAGACCCTTTCAGTGAGCCTGTTCAGACTCTTGAGCTTATTTGGATGTTTCCCTCATGTCTCAAATTTAGGCTGTGGAGTTCACAATCTTAATTTTCACTGTAAATGTTAGCTTTTAATTTGTTAGCATAAATATGTTTTTTATGTATAATTTCAGCTTTTCCTACCAATTCATTCTGAAGAAATGTATCTGAAATATTTTTTTTTAATTCAAATCTGGCTTGTGGTCACCAAGACTTCATAACAACGATTGGATGTTATCCACTCTGGTTGGTTGTAAATGTAAACATCCCTTTTAAAGTGCAAGATTTTCATTTTGTATAAATTGAGGCCATATAAAATCATTTCAAAGCTTTTTTACAGCACCAGAAAACTGTTACATTGCCTATAATGTAATACTTGTGTGCAATTTACCTGAAACCAATCACAGCAGTATAGCAAAATGTCAAGATGCTTAGCTATGACTTATGAATTTTGACTCCAGACGATCCATGTGGGTCTGGTAGAAAAAAATTTAATATCTGGGAAAGCCCCTAGCTCACTTTTAAGAATGATACAGGATTTGTGATGCTGAAGGCATGTTTGTCTTCTAAAGACTCTGGAAATCACTATATATTCACGGCATCTTGAACTATTTAGTACTAGAAAAGATATGATCCAAAACATATGGCAGTATAAACAAAGAAATTGATAAATTTGTATAATTTCTGTCTTTGGTTGGTTCATCCTTACATCAAATTTGAACTTCCTAGTCTTAAGGATATGTTCGGTAAACAAAATACAAAAGATAGTTTTTCAAATGACAATTTGGCAGAGCTTTAGGAGAGTGTAGTCTCTTCCTTGTTCTCCAAGGCGCCATTGGCTGATAAGATTGCATGTTTTAATTGCTGTGTTGTCACTAGTGATGGGTTTATGAATTGGTTTGTTTGCTGAAACATAAACAATAAACAATAAGACAATAAAGCCTTGTTCAGTAATGGATAGCAGACTTGTTTTGTATCTCACAATAAGATATATAGTAGTCTTCCTCTTTGGAGTGGGGGGTTGTTTAGAATTACCATAAATGAAATAACACTTTGATTGGCATGTTCATTAAGTAACCATATAGAAATTAAAAGACATTATGAACAAATTAATTGTGCAGAGTTGACCACATTTTCTTCATGAAGCAATTCTCTTCATGTTAATCTGCTTTGAGTTGATTTCAGCTTGCAATAAAATTCTCAGCTTGGCACAATTTGTTCTTTTATGTAGAAAAAAACTGGAATGGCGTATTAGTTCAGTGGTTTAAAGTCACTGAAAATGCACTGGCGGGCTCTTTTTTAACTATTATGGTTATTTTAGATGAGTTACAGCCAATTGTTGAACCTTAAATTCAGAAGAAGTGGCTATGGAATAATGGAACCTCTTCCTTCTTACTTCAAACTTGTCACCACATGTGTTTTATAGATCAATAAATAAACTGACTATTATTGGGTCATTTTGTGATGGCATAATGTCTTCCCAACACAGACATGTAATTCCTTGGCGGAGAAAAAAGAAAATGGAAGATTCTGAATACAGTCTCATGAACTCTGAGTAAAGCCACTGATCCTCTGCATTGAAAGGACTGAATTCTCACCGATATTTGGACATTTTTCATCCAGGTTGCTGGAGATGGAAATTTCTGGGGTTTTGTTCTTGGATTTCTTACCTCTTCCTTCTTACTTCAAACTTGGGTAAATTGAAGAAGACTGATGGATGGATGGATGATTTCAGTGACCGAAGTGTCTCAAGACTTTCGTAGAAAAAAAAACAACCTCCAAAAGGATAACACAACAAGGAAACTTCTCATAACAAAAGGATTCTTTCTTGCTCCAGGCTCCCTTTCAATTCAAAAAGCATAAAGGACATGAAGGCATAAAGAGGTTTTGTCTCTCTCCATCACACAGTGGAATGCAGTGCTATGCCTCCTGGCCGTCGTCATTTTTTTTTCTTTCCCCCCCTTCGGGTGTAGACTACTGAAGCCGCCAGCTTCTTTTTGATATACATGCCACAAACCTACTGAACTTAAACTCATATTCATTACTGTTTGCATCCCTGCTTTCTGGTGAAGGGAAATATAAACAATCCCTGCATAAATTCCTTTTTAGTGATTGTTTATCCCTCACTTCAAAGGTGTGCTGCCACATGTAAGCCTCGTGCAAGCATTTCAGGAAGCAGCCAATCCCCTTCACTGCAGCAGATCAGTTCTGGCAGCAGAATAAGAGAGGGTTGCAGAAAGCGCCTCAGGCTGCTTCTCACAGATAAATGCTCGGTGTACAGCCAGGATGTTTGTTCATTCACTGATGTCATCTGCGCTGCTAAAACATAAACACTGGCAGCTACCAGGAATCTAAAAATGGTCACTTATTTATATATATATATATATATATATCTTTTGTTATTACCAAAGTTCCACTTCCGGAGTTCGTACATTTTGAGACGTAAAGTCATCTTTTGTAGTCTGTTGACCTTCGGTGATTGCACGAAAGCAAACAAATCTGAACAAATCACGTTAACGACCCGCATCAGCCGTCCAATTTATATCTCCGTCCTTTCAGACCTTGGAGCATTGCGAGAGCTTATGACAACAGAGAGGTGAACAATTTATATGGGGTGAATCTAAAGACACGGCCATCCATCCTCGATTCTTAAAGTTGGGGCGAGATACGAGCCCACGAGGGCGTATATACGATCGGTGCGCCAGTGTGTACGCAACGTTTGGGAAAACGTACTACGCCGTTCCACCGGCGATATCCTCAGTGCTGCAGCTCTGCGATACAGGCGAGGCTATCCCTCATTACTCGCCTCCTCCACCAACCTGGCTCTAAAGATAAGAGAGGAACGGCACCTGTCCTTTGTTTCTATCTCTGTTTCGTACCCTCAAAGCTCCTGTTGCAAGGGAGAAAATTCACAACTCCTGGAGATAATTTCACCTATAATGTTTGCCAGTTGATATTTGTGCTACACTTTGCTTTTTATCTTTTTTGTCCTAGTTCTTTTTCTTTTCTTTTGCTTTAATCCTTCAATCACTAAGCTATTGTGTTTGTGATCTTGAAGAATGTGTCCTAATCATTAGCTATGGCCCATTTTCAATGAAAGCTCTTCAGTTAGATCTGCTCGATTTTCTTCTCTTCTAGTCATTGACTGCAAAATAAGTTTATTTGCCTCCACTTGCTCTAACTCCTTTTTAAAAAGGCCTCTTTTATCTTGTTGTTCGTCTTTTTTTTTTTAAATCAAACTCATTCTACTAGAGTCCAGACAATAAATGAAACATTTTTTTCTTAAAACAAAAATTCCTATGTGTTAGAGCAAAAACCAAACTTTCTCTTGTTTAAAAAGTTCGAACTTTTATTCAATCTGAAGCCACGAAAACTAAAGTAGTTCAATTGTTCACTTCTAAAACTTGATTCTCCCTCAAAATAACATTAGATTTTTGAGCTGTAAGCTGTTTACTTGTGTGTGTGTGGGTGTGTGTGTGTGATATATATATATATATATATATATATATATATATATATATATATATATATATATATATATATATATTCCAAAGACAAGGAATTTCTGTAATGAAAGTTGACTCGACAAACACACTCAGGAGGATTCAAACACAATGACCATAACTTTTTTCTTTTTTTTAGTTTGAACCTGTTCCTCAGATTTAATACTCTTCTTCCTTTTTGTGTTTCTCGTTTCTGTTTATGCATGTAGTGCAGATTTGCTATAAATGTTGCTTCAGGGCACTTTAAATGTCTGTTCATAATGTTTTTTTTTTAAATATGTAACCCAATTTGGCCCGTATTAAGTTCAGATCTTTGCATTTCATTTCAATCATACTTTTAAATCAGCGTCCATCACATCATAGAAAAGACTGGATTAGATGGTTAATAAGTATTTCTATTTACTAAGTGAAACTCAGACAGATTAATCACACTCAGACTGGTGTTTTCAACCCTTTTCTTCTGGTAATTGTGATCATTTTTTGCATACAGCTAATATTTAAGATTGAAATATGACATCAAACCATTAAAAAAAAACACATTTTTATCATGGAAATATGAGCTTAATGACCTTATGATTACACCTTATCGGAACACATTCTAACTTTCTGAATATTAAAGTATATTCTACATTAAAGAAAAACTGCTTTTCAAATTTATGATCACCATTTCTGTTTTTTCAGATGTTGTCCTCGGGCAAAATTAGCCAGGCTACATTCACAAAGGTGAAAGACAGCTTTGAGCTGCTTCAGGATACTTTAAAGAGGTGTGTTGTTATTTCATTTTTGTCTCTTGTTGGGTTCAATATTTGTCTGTACAAGTCATTTAAATTGCTTCTAAGGCTTGACAAGAGGTTTGTCTTTTGCTCATGTTTTGAGATTGAAATATGATAACATAACTGTAAATTCTAATTGAGACAGTTATGGATGAATTAATCTATTTTTAAAAAGTACATTGCAATATCCTGACTCATTCTGATCCTTTGTTAAAAATGTCAAGTTATCTAGGATATGAAAAAATGACACTTCTTTTATGAATTAAAAACAAGATGTAACTTTGTATATTTAGTTTGCTGTGTTCTCAGCTGCGTTGTGCCAATTAAGTGTGACTTGAAAACTGAACCGCAATAATTTGCTGTGAAAAGATTTTCCTGTGGCTGGAGGTTTATAGAATGTTGCGTTACATTAAGGTTTAGTTTTAATGAGAGAATTACCAAGTTATTTAATACTACATTAGTATTTCAGTTGTAATTATTAGAGTATAACTAGGCATGGAAGGCCAATTAACATGCTTTCTTGAAGGAAATTAAAGCAACACTGGGGTAATAATTTTTTTAGAGCAAATATCTGCAAGAAGTAGTCCATGCTTGTCCTCAGTTTTCTTCCTGTGGAAGAATTAGAACAGAATTATTCGGCTGTATGTGATGTAATGCATTTGTTTCCCTTTTTTATTCTGTTCTTCTGCAGTGCGCAAAGTTCCGAGATGCAGCTTTTGGGAGAGGCAAAGAGGTGTCAGGCTGAGCTGGAGCGGCTCCAGGTAGAAGTACGGAGCCCAGAAGAGCAGCGGGGCCCCCCTGAGGAGCCCGACGGTGAGGTCAGCAAACTGAGGCGACAGCTCCTGCAGGCGCACAATGAACTGCGAGCTGCTGAGGACAGAGAGCACGCAGCACGGCACGGATTGCAGCGGTAAGACGGATGCGTGCGTGCTTGCGTGCATTTACACACACATGCAGCCACTGCGCATAAAATGCACACATCGGAAATGGAAACTTGAGTAAATGCAAACTCGAGACATCAGAGAGGAACACAAGGGACAGAACAGAAGACAGAAGTGAAATTAGAGTGCAGGAGGAAGAAGTTATGTGTGGTAGGAAAGCTTACGTGCACACCGAGACACACACACACACACACACAAACTCAGACAGCTGTAACTAGGGACCAAACACTGAGGTGAGCTTCATGAGGCAGCATCTTTTTATTGACTTATGATAGAGGTGAAGGTGAACGGGAATTGGACACGCACAAATATTCATAGAAGTGTCGCTTTTTTTTTTGTTTGTTTTTTCAGATTTTTACACCATTCCTATTCACTCAAGAAAAACAAGAGAATCAATATTTTCTGAAGATTGTTTTTATTAATCATCTCGTAGGAGATTTCCAGTGAACTTGTTCCAGTTCGTTCCAGTACTAGTCCGGATTCTCAGCCCTACTATTTCCTACTCCAACATTCTTTTACTTTTGTTCTCTAGAGCCCCTTTCCTCATCTCAACCAATTCTCCTCCTTATTGCTGCAGTTTTTTTATTTTCTTCCTCCCTCACCTCTTCCAAGAGTCCCTCTGAAAGGTCAAACACACCCAAAGTTATGGAAAAGAACCACTTGCTCCAGTATCTCTGTACACAAACTTCACTTTGTCAAGTGTCAAAGGGAGGTTAGCGGAAAATTACTAGGCAACATGATAACATACCTCGGTCTTTCCAGAATTTTTTCTGCCAAATATTTTGGCTTCTGACCCTTAAACAGTGCAACATGTGCTCGCAATCGCACATTAGGGGTTGTATATGGGAAAATGTTGGGTAATTGTTTGATTCTGAAGTGGAACGAAAATACGTGGCGCTCCCAGATTTTGTCATAGTAGAAACATGAACGTCCATGTGATTTATTTGGAATTTATACAATGAATAATCTTGACGAGGAGGAGAAAGAATGTGTAGCTCGGGACATTGTTTTACTAATAAAAATGTTAAATATGGTTCGCAGTTATGTAAATCTGTCATAAGCTCTTTTTACAGCTTTTTTTTTTTTTTTTTTTAATTTATTATTTTTATTAAGGTTTTGTTGGCTCTAGTGGCCTTTTTTATTTGAAAGTAGTTTGACAGGAAACAGGGTAATCAGAGAGGGGGAAGACATGCGGCAAATGTCGCCAGGCCGGGAATCGAACCTACGACCACCGCTACAAGGACTAAGGCCTCAACGTGGGTCATGCTTTGCCCCTGTGCCACCACAGCACCCCGCTCTTTTTACAGCTTTTTACAAAAAATTTTGCGCTAATAGTCATTAGTCGATCGTGTTTTATTAATTTTCTTGTCAGATATAAAGTTGGGTAATCATGTGTCGCTCAACCACACAAAATCCAATGCATTGAAGTATATACAGTATAAACGCTTTTAAAAGTCGGGACTACTACATTGATCATTGACTTAGGATTATTCTTAAGCTTACGTTTAGCTTTTTTCTGCTAAACTGTGGAGAGGAAGCGAAATTACAAACATAATCAAGAGAAGAAGACGGCAGATGACGTTTGGCTGACGAACACTTATTTAATTATCATTCTCGCTTTACAATTCCCTCTGTGTTGCATCTGCATCGTTAAACCATTCCCTGGGTAGAAGTGTTTGTTTGCTAAAGATGTGGTCAGAAGGAGGCTGTGGTTTGTTAGAGCAGGCTCTGGCACAGAGAGTCAGTGGCTCGGCAGTAATTTAAATGTTAAATAAAAACCACTTGCTCTGCGTTCTCTGTAATATCTGCAATAGATATTCAGAGAGCATGTTATTCATGACTTCTTTTTCCACCAGTGAGCTCTCTTGTGTTCTCGCTATCTGCTTCTCCCCTGGTTCCAGCTGAAGCCCTTCTATCTTCCTGACTTCTCCTTGGCTTGTTTTCCTCTTTCGCCTCTTTTCCGCACAGCTATCAGTCGGCACATGACAAGCAGACGCTCGCTATGAAAATGCCCCTTCCCCCCCTTTTTTTTTTTTTTGAAGGAGGATCATCATATTTTTTTATCTCTACTCATGCAGACCCACAGGAATTCAGCACTTCTTCTCCTCCCCCCTCGACCGCCCCTCCATCCCCGAGTCCCACATTGCAGCATTCCTGCAGTTTTCTCTGTATCAGTTAATATCCAATATTTCAGCTTGTCAGGAAGATTAATATCATTTGCCTTGTGAAACGTGCAGCTGTACAGTATGTGCTGTTGTAAGGTTTTTCATAATGACAAAGCTGACTTGAAATTATTTCATACAAACTTTAATCGACTGCTCAAAAGGCATCTGCCTCGGGGAGATGAAAAATTCATAGAAATTATGTTCTCATAGGCCCATTCATAGTGTGTGCCCAAGATTTATGTGCTTCTCTAAGATCTAGATTGTTGTGTGTACTCTGAGCCATTTGTATGCTACCTGTGTCTTCACCAGTAAAGCCTTAAACTACTTTTCTTCTTATTTGTCTCAGTGGAAGGCTAATTTACAAGAAAATCCATATTAGTCAGATTCTAAAAATTGCTCGCAAGTTCTTGTGCATTCCTCTTTCCGTTGAATCAGGAACTGAAACATGGTTTCTCTCTCTCTCTCTCTCTCTTAACTACGTCCCCGCCCTCCTTCCCCCATCGCCTTATCTGGCTTCTCCTCACCACCATGCAGTCTCTGGGAAGAGAAGCAGCATCTGGAGAGAGAAATTCAAACACAACCTGCTGTAAGTTCATCACTGCACCATCCTGGACTTAGTTTCAGAGGCAAGGATTACAGCTGTGATGGCAGTTTTAACAGAGGATAAATATAAGTTTTGCTTTAATCCTCCAGCTGAGACTAATCCTTTGTGAACTTTGTGGATTCTTTTTTTTTTTTTTTTTTTAACAAAAAATACATATTCTTCATCCCAAAATTTATAAAGGTTTATGCTGTGGAAATGTGTAAGAACATTGTGTTTAATTGCAGAACCGTAATTCCAAACCGGCGTCATGTACATGAAACACCACAAGAAGATGTTTTTCAGCAGGACATTAATCCAAAGCGTGTGATGAAATTCATTCGGATATGGCGCGCTAGTCTTGCATGTTGAAACTAATGAATAAATGTAGAAAAATAGGTTGACTTCTCTCTCCATTTTTTTAAGTGTGCGATTAGACTGCCTTAATAAAAGATTTATCTGAAGGCTTTTGAAAAATCTTTACCAGGGGTGTCAATTATTGTGGAGGGTACAGTAAATATCTATTATGTATCATTATCTTTGTTTAATTAAGGGGGGAAAAGACATTAACTCATGGGCTCATTGTGCTGCTCTTCAGTATTAGGTGAAAGTTGTGCTTTGTGTAAAGAACTCTAATGGCACAGGGCACATTAAATCCCTATAATTTAGTCTTTTCACTCATAATGTTGTGCGAATTTGTCAAATCTAGTAAAGCCACCCTACATTAGCAACAACAAAGACATCCATTTTGCTGAATAAAATATGATTGGATTTGCATGACTGGACCAAAGCCCCTTAAGTAACTCTCAAAATGTTGCATCAAAATATATATTTAGCAGATTTTACTTTTTGAAGAGTAGCATTTGAGCTTTGAACAACTTGAACCGGCAACTGGCCCTGATGTCCAGTGTTGTATAGTAACGAAGTAAAAATACTTCACTACTTTACTTAAGTATATTTTGGAGTACTTCATACTTTCCTGGAGTATGAAAATTTTTGATGACTTTCACTTTTACTTCACTATATTTCCGAACTTAATTGCGTACTTTTACTCCGATACATTTTCAATGTGTGGTTTAGTTACTCGTTACAAAAAAGCGAAAGAGAGAAACGCAAGTGTTTTGATCCCACCTACTGATTAGCAAGTAGCAAGCAGGCTACCGAACAAAGTCCGTAGCCTGCTTGCCTGGGCTTGTTCATCACCACCAATAGGATACACCTTCTTCTTCTTCTTTTCTATTATGGCGGATCACAAGCAACTTTAAGGTGCATACCGCCACCTACTGTACATGAGTGTGTAGAAGCATTACTTCATATCTATTAAATTCTACTTTTTAATTTTGTATTCTTAAGATAAATAAACAATGCTTTCCTTAATTTGTGAATATCTGTTATGTTTCCTTCATTTCCTAATATACCTTTAAGATTCCATTCATGCCCCATATTTCTAACTATTCTCTTTAATTCTTCCCTTTCGAGTTCATTTGACTTACAGTTCATCAATATGTGTTCTACATTTTCTTTCTCTCCACATCTCTCACATTTATCATTATTTTTCCTCCCTATTTTATAAAGCATGTCATTTAAGTAGGTATGACCTACTCTTAATCTACTAATTATTATTTCTTCTCTTCTGTTTCGTTCATTAATGCTTCGAATTCAAACTGACTTTTGTACTTCATATAATCTTCTTCCTTTCTTATCTTCATTCCACATTTTTTGCCATTTCTTGATTTCTTTACTTTTAATTAGGATACACCTGTTTCGCTTCTCCCATTAAACACAAAGCAAGTCTCGCAATCAGTAGCAGTCACATGGAAATTCTATCTTACAAAAACTCCCCGTCCAACTTGAAGAAACACATCGAGGTAACTTCTTATGAAATGGTTATAATCCTCCTGTTTCAGTAACTATAGCTTGGTCACTAGGCACTACTGTATTGTGAAATCTTGACCATAAATGAACTTTGTTTGGCATTGTTTCAGTTCCACACGTGGTGTATTTAGCTTAGGCCTAATGTTGACTGTAGCAGGCTACCTAGACTCCTCTGTTCAAGGGGGGACAGAAGCCATAGCGATAGCAATTTAGACTAAATTTAACGAATATAGGAAAGGCATGCAAGTTCAAAACCAGGTTTACAGATGCCAATAAGCTGCATTTTCCTCCCAATTCTTTTTTTCTTTTGCATAATGACCAGTTGTGTGCACCACCTACTGACTGTAGCATTGACTGATTCACTGATTTGTGAAGTAGAGTAATCGTAACAGCTCTTTTTCTTCATGTTGGCCGCATTTTCTGTACTATTTATTTTTCTCATTTTCAGCACTACCTTACTTGAAGGGAAAACTTAAGGCTTACAAAAACTTTGTATTTTCTATCCTGGAGGGTATACTAAGAAGCTGGTTCAGTTGTAAAGCAGGTTAAGTTAACCTTGTGCTATAGGTAAAGCACCTAATTTTCTTAACTAAATGATGCCTGCAGTTATATCTATTAGCAGGTTTAATTTTGCCTGCACTTGGTTGGGTACATTATTTTAAGTGTATTTGACAAGTTTACCAAAATATAAAAAATGTCATTCAAACTGCATTTGCTTTGTTTTACTTTTTACTTGTACTTTTCATTACATTACTTGAGTACATCCATTTTTACAGTAATTTCCATACTTAAGTACAAGAAGTTTCAAATACTTTAAGACTTTTACTCAAGTAACATTTCAGTCAGTGACTTCGACTTTTACCAAAGTCATATTTTGGAGAGGTACTTGTACTTTTACTTGACTCTGAGATTTCAGTACTTTATACAACACTGCTGATGTCTTTCGAAGATGCACCGCTGAACCGTTTTTACTGATTTTGCAATTTCAGATTATTCCAAATGTGCTTCTCTGGGTTGCTGCTGTTTCGCTAATGGCAAATTTTTTTTATTACAGATTTGGAGTCAAAAAATGGCCATGAAACACATTTCCTTCTTGTAGATGAAAGCAATCTCATATCTACCTCGCTCATATAACCCATGATGCTTTATGTGAATTGTGTCCACAACTTTCAAAATAAAATGATGCAATATGAATCAGGCATTTCTCTATGCTTGTTGAGAACATATTGTGTATTTAGCTATTTTTAAAAGGAAGTTTTTATTTTGGAGTTCGAGGATGGAAGAGGGATGACTTTAATTTTTTAATTATTCTGTGCACCAAAACCATCAGATGTGGCTAAATGAAAACGAATTTGCAAACAAGAGTGAGTGAAAATATTTCAACAACATTGGGTGGAAAACATGCCATTGCAAATGCTTGGGTGGCTCAACTAGTTTTTAGTTGCGGGGGGACAGTCGTCATTTAAAACACAGATATACTGAGAGTGAATGTTCAACATGCTACAGCTGAAGCTACAAGCTAAACTCTGAATACTGGTGCAGCCAGGTATTTCTGGACATTTTAAGGCTTAGCAGGAACATCCCTGTGATTACAGCAGTGGAAATAAATGAATAAATCAAACATTAGTTGGTTCTTTATTTATTTATTTTTTACCAAAGGCTAGTGTAGAAGGTCCAAACAGCCTCTTATTGCTCCAGATCCGCAGGTTTCAGACTCATGATTTAGACTAATCCCTTCAGTCACAACCCGCAGCAATGCTAGGTGTGTGTCTGAGCTTAAACCCAAACTCTACAGGGTGGGCCATAAGTTTCCATACATAGAAAAAATAAACATTTTATATCGGACAACCGTTTTTTATTTTTGTGGGACTCTGTGTAATCGCTGCATGTCTTGGACCACTGCGTGGTTGATCTGCAACATTTCCAGTTTTCTGAAACTTGCAAATAAGTTTCAGAAACGCTCGTTCCATATTTTCTGTTAAAGTTTCGTGCAACCATGCGACTGCTTCCCAATCCAGCCATCAGTATAATTTCTATTCTTTGCTCTTTTGTCAAACGCATCTTCTTGGGTACCTGAAATATAAAAGAAATATACATTTTACATTCTCCTATGTGTGGAAACTTATGGCCACCCTGTATAAAGAGAAGCGGTAACAACCTGCTTCTAAAACCTGACTTTTGCTGGATCGTCTCCACTGATCTTGCGTTCATTTTGTCGGTGTATCCTCCAGGAGCTGGAAAGCAACACAGACATGTTGAAGGACAAACACGATGCTCTGAAGAAAGAAGTGGCCCAGAGACAACTGGATGTCAGGTAATGAATTCATTATGAAGTCAGAACTTGTGGAGGCTTAGCTTCATAATTCCCTTTTATTCTGCTGGAAGAAGTTCAGAGTGTGAATTTGCCAGTGTGCAGACTGGCATTATCTTTTGTGGGTTTTCAGTTTTACTATATATATATATTTTTTGCCTGTGTATCCAGATGTGGCACTTTTAACTTGGTTGTAAAAAAAACCCGAAAAAAAACCCAATGTTGGATTATTTATTTAGGGCCTTGCGGACATTTTTACACTCTTTTGAACCACAAACTTCCATTTATATTGATTTTTTTTCTTTTCTTTATGTAGTTGAGAATTGTACTATAGGAGTATTTTGGTAAAACAAATCTGAAAAGTTTGCTGTGCATTTATATTCAGCTCTCTAGAGTCGATACTTTCTAGAATCACCATCCTGACTTTAAGTATGCAAGTACTTTGCTGTAAGTAAAGTACGTACATACTGTAAGTATTTTGCATTATATTTCTACTGCATGTGTAAATCCAGAGATGGTGTTTTTCTCCTATAATTTGTTGCAAAAATAGTTTGTCTGGCTGCATGGAAAAGATCTGGGGATGTGTGTTTATAAGTCTTCCTAAAGTTTCTCAAGCAGATTTAGGTCTGAACTTGAGTTTTTCAACATACTACAAGCACAAATATTCATCTTATGAATCTTGTTCCATATCAATCTACCATTTTTGTAAAAATAATGGCTTTCTGTAACAAATGTATCCACCTGAGTTACGGATGTCTGCCACCACTATAGAGTTACTCTGGTTTTAAGTTTGGATGTTTTTTTTTTCTTTACTTACTTTTTGATTGTGGACAAGATTCTGTGACTTTTCAATTAAGCTTTTATTTTTGCATCTTTGCATCCCGTCTGCCTATAATCGAGTCCTCTGATGTCAACATGGAGACGTTAATTTACATCAAACTATTGTTTTCAGAATTTTTCCTTGACGTCTGCTGTGTTCCTTTGTCTTCATGATTCTTGTTCTTGTTCTCTAAATTTTCCAGCAAGTCTCTGCCGCATTCATTCAACAGATGTACTTACACAGATTAAAGTGGACCACATGTAGGACTTGAGTGACTTCTGAAAATACTGGATTATATTTTTGGTTACACTCATTTGTGAAGCAATGTGTGATTTTTATTCTGTTTCATCGCTATTCCCCACTTTGGGCTAGTCTATTGCATAAAATCCCAATAGAATACATCAAAGTTTGTAATTGGTATGTAGAAAAAACCCCAGCAAAAGCCGAAGGTGTGAATAGTTTGATAAAGGAAGTGAACATGTTAAGTGTCCTGAGATAAACCAGAGACGGATTTAACTTTTGCTGCCTTGGGCTTCGAACCTCCAATGAAACAAATGTGTTGAATATGTTATATAACCCGGTTGAAGATGTCCGCTTTTTTTTTTTTTTTTTAAATGCATGTTTTTATATCCTATCTTCTTAAAGACTCATTATTCTATCTGCTAAATTCTGTTAAAGGACAAATAATTCTGATGAGAAATGCATTTGTATATCCCCTTGCTTCTGTTGCATGTGCAGAACTCTGACGGAGGATTTGGAAACCCTTGAAACGCTGCTATTAAAAGAACAAAAAGAGCTGGAAGAAAAGATGGAGATCATCGAAATCAAACGGGTTTGTGCGCGTGCGTGCGCGTGTATGACTGAGCTCAGCCGGTGGCCTTAAAACCATAAATAAAATACATACAGCTCATCAGATTTCTTCCATCTTTGGTTGCATTCATCTACATTGTTGTTTCAAGGCTGAGAAAGCCCAGCTTGGCTGCACACCTAACCGGATAATACAGGAAACTGAAAGAAAGCGCTCTTTATGGGAGTAAGTGAATTTCATTCTTTTGCGATTTTTACATAAGTTACTGCCAGTACTCTAAACTAACTGCTCTACATTTTTTGTTCAATTGTCTTACACACTGTCAGACTTCCTTTAAAGTACGGGAAAAAAATTTCCAAATCATGTCACGTCCCAAAGCTCCTCGTATCAGCTGTTGTGTTGGCTGTATTTGAAAATATCCTTGGTTGACAGCGTTGATGTGTGACTTTTTTTTTAGGCTAATATCGTTGACAAGCTGCTCCAAAGATTTTAAAATATCGACTATTTTAAAATCTTATTTCATTTAAGTTTTAAAATATCTATTATGCTTCACTAAATCGTGTGAAATGTGTCCGAAAAATGATCCCAAATTGAGATGAATTGGAGTTGACCACAGGGGTGTCAAACAGGGGCAGACCTGAGTGCGAGGAAAAAGAAATGTAAATTCCTCCGTCGAAGAGAACAGAAGATTGCTGGCAAAGAAAGTGGACGGAGTTGGAACACGCAGAATCAGCAGGTCGTTGTGATGCGTTTCATAAAGACACAGAATCAACAAGATTTTACAGCTCACAGTTCCTGCTCCAGAGAAGTTGAGTGAAAAAAAAACATAAATGTGAACAGACCGATCATACAAGACGATCATACAATTTTAAATCTGTAGAGTCCCGTTTGGACCACACTGCCAAACAGAACTACAGAGTAAATACGCGCATGCTTGTTTAGTTTGAAACAAGTAATGGACAGCATCCCGTGTCCACAGTTTTACTATGATGGAGAATTTATAATGCTGAACAAAATCAAGCTCCTACTATGGTCATCTAAGTCCAAACCTTAAGGTCAGATTTACAAAATTTCAACATGAGAGGGACTTAAATGTTTACTAGTTTACAAAAAGATGAAAATATTTCTAATCAAAAATATCTTTTTTTTTCTTCAGATTTATGTCAAAAATATTCTCGCCAACCACATTTTTAGGTTCACCTTGCTTGTTTTTCTTTAATTAATCCCGGCTCGGATCCAACAAGGTGTTTGTATATTCATCAGATTTGGCTCCATCTTGACATAACAGCATCACTGCCTGCATGTAAGAATCTCTGGTTCCCAGAGGATTAAAACCTGGTGATGCTTTTCCTATTTATTTCCTGTTGGTTGTCCAGAGTTGCACTCTGCTGCAGTAGCCCATCTGCTTCAGGGTTAAACATGGTGGGTGGTCAGTTATTTTATTCAGCTTAACCTGGTTGTAATGAGCTATTATCGACTGGATATTTTTATTTTTTTAATTTTTATTTATTTCTTTTTACACAAGTCTGTGTGAAGCCTATCGATGCTTTTGCGAAGCACTTTGATGGCAGTTTGTGTCTCAGTATTAGAGGATTTGCTGACGCTATGTTTGTGAGTTTTTGAAACTTTGTAAGAAAATTCTGTTAAAACTGCTGATATTTTTATTATGAAACCGTTTACAACTTGCACAAAATAACCAGGAAAAGCTTCTTTTTTTTTTCACTCAACAAATAAAATTCAGCAGATTTGTTATTACTTGCAGGTGGCAGCAATAAGCCCACTCTGCATCTATCTGGGATTCTTTTGTGTTCCAACGGGTCTGTTGATTCTTTTCCAGTCTCTAACTGGATCATTTCCTCTTTCTTTGCTTGACGTCTTCTGACAGCCTTCTAGGGCCGCCTCTTAGTGAGTTTATTGCTTCGAATGCGCCTTATTTTGATTTCGCCTCCGACATGTTTGGTTTTCAGAGGTTGCCATAATCTGAAAGCATAACCTGAGTCATGCGAGATGTCACCAGGCTGAAACTATTTCAACCATGTGTCTCTGGCATTAATTATTTATTTTTCCCCCGATTCTAAATTTATATTTGGCTTTCAAGTAAGGCTGGGGACCTGTCTTCGTGAGCATCATAAGCTATGACTTGGAAATTTAAAAGCCGGAGGATTCCCGTGGTTGTGTTTGCACGATGACTTTTGCCAATACACGCCCTCACAGTACCTGCCTGAAATTTGTTGTATACGCATTTTTCTCATCTCACTAATTAAAACACCAGAGTGGCAATGAAGAAGATGGACTCCCTGAACACAGAGCTTTCAGAAACGAAGCATCAGATGAGGAGTGCGAATGAGGGTAATCAGTCCCTGGAGGTGATGAGGGAGGAGGTGATGCAGGAGCTGGAGCGGCTCAGGGCTCTGGTAGCGGCGCGGCAGACGGAAAACAGACAGCTACTGAAGAAGCAGGAGATCTGCCAGGAGGAGTCGTCTGAATTAATGGGCAGCAGGTGGAAACTTTTTTCTGTTTCTCTTAAGTTTAAAAAAAAGATGAAATATTAACTGTGTTTACCAGAGTGCACTGCTTTATTTTCCATCTTTTTAAATGTCGCAGGATAGTATTGTTCATGTTAATGTGCGTGCGTGTTTGTTTTTATTTTTCTATCCAGGGGTATTTTGGAAATGAAGATGCACAACCTCATGACTGATAGGAAGCAGCTCTACGAGAGCCGATCTTTGCAGCTCCGACAGAAAAATAAGTAGGTATACAGAATCCATCTTTCTTTTTACAACAAAACAAAAAGGAGGAAGGAACTCCTTCTTGTTTCCTTCTGGGTATTTTGCCTTACAGAAGTACACAGGTTCAAGTCAACATGAAAGGAAGTCATTGTCTTCCACAGATCACACAGACTAAAGGTTTTATTTTTTTTTGTGAATCTTGTATTTCTGAAGTTAACGGCATTATCATAGAGCAAAACTGAAAAGTTGCCTTCAATAGTTGCTCTAATCTGAACCTTGTAGCTGTTAGTGTCGTGACAGATGGTTCTGGTCCAGACCTAAATATGTCTGGCACATTTTAAACTTGTATTTGTTACTATTTTAAAAAAAAAGAGAAGTATTTTCCTTCCACTTTGAATTAATAGACTAGCTTGCAGAGGTTTTACTTGAAATCCTGAAACAATACAATAAAATACGTTCTTGTAATGTGTGAAAATGTTATGAACAGTTTGGTAAGAAACTATTCGCAGCAAACCAGCTTTAAACAGATGGCGGCTAGAACTGAGTTTTAGGGGTTATTTTCACTAAATCTAATCTGTTTCCATTTCTCTGTATTGCCCGTCTTGTGATCTGGAAGGAATCCATGAACAATATCAACCAGCGATTTTTATCAACTTAGAATTCTTGTGGAAAGATATAGAAAGTAGAGCCTGGTGATGGATGGAATAAATATTTCATATGTTGTGTTTTTTTTTTTCCTCAGGCAGGTGGAGGCCCTCAGACGGATGGAGCATGCCGTATCCATGGCCACTGAGCAGCTAGCGTGCACGCAATCCGTCTACAAGAACATACAGTCGCAAGTGGTATGTGAAATATTTTTATGTATAGCAAAAAGAAATAAAAAATCTTGATGTAATTGCTGTGTGTTTGTTTTTCACAAATATAGCGTTTGTGGAAGACGGGGAAGAAGAAAATATTTTGTGCTTGCCTTGTAGAGGACACAAAAAATGCATCAACGGTGTTTTGATCAGAAAAACCATGAAAAAAATAAAATATAATAAATATATATATATATGCTGTATATATATATATTTATATATATATATATATTCTTACTAACATGGTAAAGGCAGCATTATTCTGTGGGAAAGTATTTTTTTTCAATTGGAACCATGAAGTTTGTCAAAGCTAATGAGAAGATGTGTGACAATCATGACAATCCTGAAATAAACCTTTTTTTTTTTTTTTACACCTAATACATTTTCTTCAATGGGACATAAAAACAATGTTAACAGAAAATGACAAAAGAGCACGTACAGTACAGAACCGTTCAGTAAATCAGATTATTAATGAAAAGCCCATTTATTCCATCAACACATTATATAGATTAATTACACACAGATGTATGTTTGAAAGCCTCTATTTCCATTTTATATGATAGTTTGCCTCTTACAGGTAATAAAAATGACATTTAAAATTAGAAATAATATCAGACCAATAAAAACTTTTTAAACAGAAATTTGGGTTTATTGAAACATACGTTTTATACCTGCTATAAGGTTATTAGTTTCAGAATGTCATTTTTATCGTGTCTCATCTGAACACAATGTATTGAATATGTCTGTAGTTTGCAGCCTATGGACAAAAGAGATGTCTATAGGCTGCATTAAAAAAGTATATTCCTACACAGTTAATGTCATTCTTCATGGAAATGTCATAAATATATTGAAAATGCTTAGAAAAATTGCTAAGGCTAGCATTTTTTTTTATTACTTGTACATTTTAAAACATTTAAACATTAATCCGTTTCACATTTTTGGCCAAAAGTTAAGAAGTGAAGAGTTTAAAGAGACACACGCGCATTTGGAGCTGATTTAGACCAAAACATTTTCAATATGCTAAAGTGTCCCAGTCAAAGTTCAATTGAGAATCTGTCACTTTGAAAGTACCTGCTGAACCTCTAACCTTAAAACAAACACCGGTAGCTAAAATTAAAAAAGAATAGTCGTTTTTTTTTATTTTTTTATAAATAGTTCAGGAAAGATTCCCAGGCTTTGGAACCAAAAAATGCTTACAGTCTTGATTAACGTCGCCATACGCTGTGAGCAGGCCTGCCAGTATTTCCAATCTACACGTCATTTTACTGTTAAACACAGATTTTTTTTAGGATCAGCCTCATTTGGAAATGCATCAGCACATCTCTCATGCTCAAACTAAAAGCAGAGGAAATCGCAGTGACCCACCGGGGAATTCACAGTTCTGCAAAACAGAAAACAACTGCGCTGTAGGGAATGATTCAGTCAGTTTTCCCGTCACTGGCCTTCACGTTTCTGCTAGTAAATTAGTTCTTTATGTCTGCTCAGCGGAATCTGTTGGTTTACCACAGAAACGCATCTCGTTCTGAGCTAACCGTTGACAACTAATGGGCTTAATATTTTCAGCGTGCTGTTTTGTTTTAGCATTTACGCAACATCTTTTTCAAACTATTTCTGTGGCTGAAACAAAATCATATTGTCAGGAAAGAAAACATGCATTTGGCATTGATATCCCCTTATTTGTGAACGGACTCGCCTGTTTGAAGTGTGCTGCTCTACAGCTCATCCCATTAGGATCAAGGTGACGGTACAAATGAAAACACTTCTACCGTATCTCATCATGTAACCATCTCCCGCTGCTGAGATCCAGGACCAACTTTAGGCAGATGAAAGATCTTGCATCCAGATGAAATTTTAACCAGGCTCTTGATTTCCACTGCGCTCTGCTCTAAATATTCAGCTGGATGCTGTTCCCGAACGAGAGGCCAGCGCTCGGCAAAGGATGGAGCTGGAGAAGGAGATTGATGCACTCGCAGCCGGCTTTGAAAAGCAGGTGGGGATGTGTTCCTGTGACAGCAACAGCCTGAAGCGGTCTCAGCTCTGCCCAGGCTTCCTACACGGCTTGGAAGAGTTTGGAATTTCATTTCTGTGTTTTAGTGGATAAGTATAGAACAGAAAAAAACAACATCTACGAATGCAGAGAAATATTTGTATTTCCAGACATTAGTCTCTATCCTACTGCTTAAAAGTTGTTCTTCATTACGTCTGTTCCTTCCTTGTCTCCTTGCTTACTTTCTAGTAGCAATCCTTAGGGTTTGAGTGTCCCTCTGCCTTTTCTCTTTGTCTTTTCTTCTTTTTTTCTGTCTTTTTTTCATTCCTTCCATCCTTTTATCCTTTTGTGTCCTTCCTTTCATTCTGCCATTTTCCTCCCATTTCTTGTCCTTTTCCCCTTCTGTCCTTACATCCTTTTTTCCTCCCTTCTGTCATTTCATTTCTATCTTTTCATTTTGTGTCCTTCATTTTTGCCCTTTCTAGCCTCCTTCCCTGATTGTAATTTTTCCTTCTTCTTATTCTTGTCCCAACATATCTTATGTTTGTTTATTTGTTGGTTCCTTCGTTTCTGCTATCCTCATTCATTCCTTTATTCTTTCATGTGTTCCTTCCTTTGTTTTGTTTTTTTTTTTGCTATAGTTTTATTGGCTGCTTTTATGAGTAAATTCCATTGTGTGCATATTTTAGGTATTCTATGTTCTTAAAAGATGTCATAAAGAAAGCCTTTAGCGATTTATTTGTGAAGAAGATATCTTTTCTCCTTCAGTTAATGGGCATTTCAGACATCTTGTCGTATTAATCTTGCAATTTCACCCAACTGTTCACGTGGCTTTTAACTGGAGAAACGCGTTTCCATCCAGGTTTCTATGGCTGAAGAAGAAAACCAGAAGAAGCATCAGAACGGGGTGATTCAAGAGCTGCTTAGGGAGTCGAATCACCTCAGAGAAGAACTCCATAACCTGAGATGTCTAAGACAGATCAAAGCGGAGGAGCGGAGCAAGAAGCACCGGGAACGTCTCAAGGCAGAGGTGCTAACTCACACAGGCAAATTTAAATAAATTGAACATCCTTTGCTGTGTTTTTGTGTGTGTGTGTGTGTTTATATATATATTAATCTATTCAACATGTCAGAAAGGGTACTTTTCTTTATTTATATTGAAGAATGTGCAGCCAGAAGGAGAAATGGGGTTTCAGAAAACCATAAATAAAACCCACACAGAAGTGATGATGCTGGAGTTTTACCTTCTTAAATTTACCCACAGCAACTGAGCGAGCGCATCCAGGAGGAGCTTAGAGAGAGAGAGCTGATCATCATGGACCACAACAAGCTCAACGCCGTGCTTCAGCGCAGGTGTTGTTTTCATTTCTATATTCAATATGCAAGTGTGTGTGTGTGTGTGTCTGCAAGGATGATGCTGCAGAGAAAAGCATGTCCTACTAATTGGTCATACTTCGGCGTATCCAACGCCTACAACGCCCCGCAGCGCAACAACAGGCTTCTCCAATGCATTCATTAAGGTCACGGCATGCAGAATACATACTGATGCCGTTTCGCCCAACGTGGAATAAATTCCTCCCAAAAGCAAAAAGACAGCAGGAGGATAATTTTTTTTTTTTTGTTTATCCTCTCTTGGTTCTCTCATTTAGCGATCGCACATTCACACGCCGCCGCGTCATACATGAGTTTTAAATTGTAACTGAGTAAAGTGTCATCCTGCGTGAAGATTCTTTTTTTTTCTTTTTTTTTGTAGAAACAATTTCATGATCCACTGAACATTTGTAATGAATTGGAAATCAAGATTACCTCAATGGTATATTGCCTTATTGACAGAGTCCTCAAAAATAGCCACCACTTCTTTATATATATATATACAGTATATATATATATATATATATATATATATATATATATACAAGATGCTATAAATACTTTAAAGGGTAAATATAATCATATTTTAGAGCTGGATGACACCAAAATCTTAAGTGTGAAACCTGAGTGATTTAATTAAAAAAGAAACTTTTCTGACACAAAAAACCCAAATGTTTAAATGAGAAGCGACCAGAAAAAAAGAAGCTTGTTAGGAATGTGCTTGATGGACGGATGTTTGCTTGTTAGTAATGCCGAAAATTCAGGACAAGATGTTAAATATAATCGTATTGCGTGCTGGTCCTCCGTCTATGAAAAGTAGGTGGGATTTGTGTTGCTACAGCAACTGTATTGTTTTTGATTTTGGCTTTTTCTCTGTCTGGGCCAAATTAATGACAGATTGTAAAACCTAATTTTAATTTCCCTTCCCTCCACCAAATGTGTTGCATTAGCTTTGGAAAACCTTTTTAAGGTTAAAAAAACAACAACATAAGATTCTTGAGACATTCAGCTGCTTCTATTCACTGCTCCATTGTTGTTGTTGTTGTTGTTGTTTTAAAATGTTTGCTAATGTAGATGCTTTAGTCGTTGAGAAAATATTTATCATTGAGGCTAATCGTCAGATTATCACTGCCTTGTAACTGAATGCAAGCAGACTTTTTGCATTTTTTTATCACAATTTTTTCTATAATTTGTCATTCCGCACAGTGGTGGTTTACACACTGAGCTTACAGATGCTTTTCATGTCCTCTGACGGAGTGCTGGTTTGTTGAGTCTTTTAAGCTGCTGCTCTCAGCCGGCACTTTCCCTGAATGATTCCATACAAGTTTCAGCCTTATGGACTTACATTTGTGGCTTCTGAATCGCTACCGACTTCTTAGGCAGCCACTCTATAATTCTCTGTCTGACTTTTCGCGTTCTGTGTGCGACAACAAAGATTTTCCTCAGTTTCAGACGCATTCATGGACGTCTTGTTTTTTTAAAAAACAGATGAAGAGAGCCATAGTTCTAAGCTCAGCTATAAAAGTAATAAAAATGATATATGAATGGTTTTTAGAACCATTTTTAGTTAAAGAGATGCATCTACAGACATATATATAAAACGCACCCTGGAGTTGTTTTTGATGGGAACAGAAGCAATGCGCTAAACCTTATTTTATTTCTTCTGCGTTTCTTTTTTTTTTTTAATTGCTTCTCAGAATATCACAGTATTCAAAACTGTGTGACAAGTTCCTGGAAGAGAAGAATAACTATGCGAGGCTGAAGCAGATCGCCTCACAGACGATCTCCGAATTGACGGAGCAACTTAACATCCTTGAAAACGAGATGGGAGTCCTGCGCTCCGTCGCTGACAGCAAGGACAGGTGTGTTCGTGCGTTTGAGCAGGTGGCTTGCGTTGACATCGCTGCAGCACAAACCTCCATAGTAATTTTCATCCAGAAGAATTGGCTCTACATATTGTATAGGCGACATGCAAAAGATGTCATGTCTCTCAAATGTTTCCACATTCAGTTACAAACTTTATTGTTTTTAATGGGGTTTGGTGTGAAATATTAAAGCATAATTAGTGGATAAATGAACGGTGGAAAGTTTTATATATATATATATATATATATATATATATATATATTCATTTTCACACATATATAAATCTGAAAAGTATGTGCCTACCTGAGTGAATACTTTTTAACAATTATTTTTGCTGCAGTTATAACTGTAAATCTTTACTAGTTTTAGAAATCTTGAACATTTTTACCAATTCTGTCCCTGCTAGCAGATAGTATCCCCATAGCATAATGCTGTGGGGATACTATCTGCAGGGTGTGCTTAGAGATGTGCAAAGTGTTTTTGTGCGCACACAACATTTTGCATGTTGGTGCCTTGTTGAGGCAGTTGGTTACATTTAGGATTTTATTTGTTAGAGTTCAAGAACGAAGACCACACCTTCAGGATATTAAATCACAAATAAGTTTATTGGTTTTATTTTGTTTGTCGATCACCAACAGTCCTAATAAAATGTATCAAGGTTTAGTTGTGACTTGACGAAATAAATTACACTGAGCGCACCTGCTGAACTGTTCCATATCTGTCGGTTTCAGATTACTGATAAAGGCTCGCATGAAGGTCTCCAGCAGCTCCAAAATGAGGGAGAAACTGCGTAATGAGATCTCTAAGGTCTGCACTCGAACACGGGAAGAAAAAAAAAAAACCCATCAGAACATCACCTGTCTAAAACTGAAACAGTCAATACCCAACAACGAATATTGAGATTCACAGCAATGAGAGCAGTACAAAACTTCTCCGGGTTTCTCCTGATGTATCAAAGCATTGTTTTTGTGAGAACCAACTTTCCAACCCTTATTTTTTTTCCTTTTCACTTTGGATGGCTTTATTGAAATCTGTAAGCAACTGTAGATCCAGTATTTATTTGTGTCTTTTTACGAGGCTTTCGAACGTTTATCACACACAAGGCAATTTATAAAAGTTTATCGACTTCTCTGCGGTCTGCTTAACAATCCCGACCCCTACGGTTTTAAAGTACATTTCTACATCAAGCTGAAACTGCTTTAACAATTTGTTGTCCAGTGTTTGTGAAGTATATAGCAAGGACAAAATGATTACAGGATATGGCTGCTTTCTAACCAAACTGGAACCTTTTTGCTCCTTGCCTCATATAAATGTATAGTTAAGGGTGAAAAATGTCATTCTGATTTTAACTCTGTTCCAGTTCACATGGAAACGGCACCAAATCCATCAGCAGCATGAGGACAACAAACTGGAGTTAATGAATCTCACCCAAATGATCAAGTTCCACGAGGGGATTCTTCTGGAAGTAAAGAGAAGTCATGAGAATGCCATCCAAAGACGCAATTTTCTGTAAGTTTCTAACTTGCATGTGCAGGTAGAAGCTTTCCCATCCACAGACTATCGTACTTAATGATCTTATTTCTTTTGCGCACAGGGGGATGCGGCTCTTGGAGCAGGACAAAGTTTTGTCTAACTTTTATGAGCAGGTGAAGGACCTGGAGGCGGCCGTCGCCAAAAGCAACAGAGCGACCGAGACGGTGGAGAAGGACGTGAGAGAACTGCAGATTGAGATCAACGACGAGAAGAGGCAAATAGACCTGAAGAAGAGGAAGGTGTTACTCAAGAGGAAACTGGAGGAGGAGATCATCATGCTGCAAATCGAGGTAGAAAAACTGCAGTGTATAAAACTATCATGTCTGCTGAAGCGATCGAATCAGCAAAAACACTTTCAGGATAACAAACCGTCAAAGGACAGTGAAGGGGAACTGTCTCTGATTTTTTATTTTTTTATTTTTTTTGGCTCATGCCTGGATGTCTGGGCCTCCATCTGGTATTTTATTGTAATAAATGAGCATTTTCAATGGGTTGGTACTATTAAGGCTGTCTGTGCATATAAAGCCTCTAATCAAGGAGGAGTGTGCCAGCAGGATACTGGCATGAGGATGACCATCAGTGTTCCTGGATGCTGTTCAGCTTCATATTTTAGGAACCCTATCAGGGTGCAGTCAGACCTGTCAATTAGTGCTTCCCGTGGTTGTTCAAAAGATGAAGGTTGCTCCGAACCGGATGATTATATATGCAGCGTTTTTCCAGGGGAGCTTCTGGTGATTGACGTCTCTGCGAATGCGTTTTAAGCTCTTCCCGTTTTTTTTTTGTTGAACCTTTTCCTGAATTGTTTTTAGAGGTGAGGGGGGGGGAAAAACGGTGGGGAGTCAAAATGAAAGATGGGACCTCCTGCAACTGAAAATAGTGTAGAGCAGTGGTTCTTAACCTGGGTTCGGTCGAACCCCAGGGGTTCGGTGAGTCGGTCTCAGGGGTTCGGCGGAGCCTCTGCCGCGGAGGTAAACACACACTTGTGTAAAGTTGTGATGACGCGCCCCGCTTGGCCATCACTTGCTGCAGAGGATCATGTTACATTGCTCGGCCAATCAGTGCTGCGGGGAATTTAGTGCGCGCAGTATCAGCGGCTGTCGTAGTTGTACGTCGCGTGGTTTCTTTCTTAATATTTTAACCCATACTAAATATGTCGAGCAAAAAAAGAGGAAAATGAACAGACTTTGTTCTGAAGATGCACTTGCCAAGGTGAAGCCACGCCTCTCTGAACTGGTCTCCCAAAGACAACAGCAGAAGTCACACTGATTTGCAGGTATGTCATTTGTGCAATACTTTATTCTGGCCCCAAAAAAGTATTTTGTGGATTCAAAACGACAAAAAAACAAATTAAATTTAAAATTAAAAAAATGAAGTTATTAAAAAAAATTTCATTCTTTGAAAAAATCCAAATTTATTTTTAATTAGTAAAATAGTAAAAAAAATTTGGGGGGGTTGAAATTCTTTTATGGGGCCGAAATATTTTTTGGGGGCCAGAATAAAGTCATACTGTAACTTGCTGTGAGTTCATGGTTTTGTTCTTTGAGCAAAGGTGACGTTCATGCACGGCTCATTTTGTGCACCTGCAAAAAAACATATACCTATGTCTTGAATTTGGCAAAAAAAAAAAAAGTATTTTATCACTAAAGAAGGGTTCGGTGACTGCGCATATGAAACTGATGGGTTCGGTACCTCAAAAAAGGTTAAGAACCACTAGTGTAGAGGAAGAGAGTAAGGGGCGTCTCACAGGAGAGCACCAGGCCCTTCAACTGCGACATCTCTTCCTCCAGGGAGGAAATCCTTTTGGGCCGCCGTCTCTAAATCAATGAGGTTTGTATCTTTTTGTCAATCGGACACAAATTGCAAAGTGGAGGGAAATGATTCATCCCACCGCATGACTCACTCAAAGACAGATGTCATCTGTACAAAATGTTACTGCCCTGATTTGAGATTTACTATCTGAGAGGGAAGGACTGTGTGTCCTGTGTTCAATTAAAATCCTGTTATTTTCACTATGTGACATAAAGAAGCAGCCGTCTGTTGGTCCCAGACAGACTGGTGCTTGCAGGACTCCTCTTTTCCCTTAATAAGACCTGACCTTATGTAGAAGACACTGAGCCAAGTCGGCCTGAGCCAGCTGTTGCATTATTTTAACTGTATTCATTAATCCTTGCAGGTATTTGCTGGTATATTTAATAGTTGTAAGGTTCTTCAATGTGAAACGGAGGAGAACAACGACTTTCTACAATGTTTCAACTCTTCATTACCTCAAATTTTAACTGCGCCTGGCAGCGACTGCTGTAAAACGAGATGAATCCTGCATCTTTATGACAATCCGTCGGTTTTTGTAAAGTCGGAAAATAGTTTTCAACTTTCCTTCCAGCATTGCAATCAGGAGATGGTAAATATTTAATGCCAACAGTCATTGCTTATCTTGTAGAATTGACATTTATCACCTTTGTGCAATTCACATAAACATATTATGTTTTATAATTCATGTCTTTAAATGCAGGCAAACTGTACATGGGCAGAAAAACACTATTTAAATACAAATCTGGGCAACCGAGGGGTTTTTTAGTAAAACTACAAGAACAATTGTTTTGTAACTTTATTTATTTATTTATTTATTGCTTTTAGGTTGAAGAATATGTGCAAATATATTCCAATCAACATTAACTGCTCTTTTGAATAGCTTTAGCGTTCAGTCCTCGGCTGCCGATGTTTTGCTTTTTACTCCTGTAGCTTCGAAAAGAAGCGGAAACTTGCTAGCACAGCTCAGAACGGAGGTGGATGTAAAGCACAAGATTAGAATCTAAGCCAGGAGGGATAAACCCAAACAGTCACAGACTAGGCCACAAGATTCCCACGGGCACGGCCGAGACACACACGTGAATAAATCACAACATAGAGAAATGAGACAGATACACACATACTGATCCACAACTGGCTGTCTTGCTGATGTTTCCATCGAGGGTTTGGTTGTGCTGCAGCGTCACATCGGAGTTTCAAATTTCTCAAATGCAGGTGTTCTCCATCTGCTTTTGGCTTTTGCTGGTGGTTTCATCTATTTTTGTTGCTGAAATATATATCTACTTTCTTATCCATAGCAATCTCCCTGCTTTTATCGCTTTGCACAATGCTCCTTTCGTCTCTTTGAGGCGTGTATTCAAGTGGAAGTGGCTTCATCTGTGCAAACTTCTTTCACTTTTCATGGCCTGACCTTGTTTATGTAACAGAGTTCTCCCATTTTTTTTCTTCCTTTTTCTTTTCCCCTCTCTCTCTCTGTGTTCAGATAAACTGACCCTCAGGCTTTCAATGCCACTTTGTTAATTAATCCACTTCTATGACTCTACCTTAAAGTAAATCTCAGCTCTGTTTTGACTTTATTGTCTCAGAAAGAGGAACGCCCTAACTTCAAACTTGAATGCATTTCACTGGGATGTATGGAATGAATCAAATTCAAAGTAGCACATGTGGTTTTAATTTAAAAAAATAAACACATTTACATTCTACTCCTTTTACGTTGATTTATCTGCATATTTTAGTCCAGCCAGTTGCCTTCAGTCATAAACTGTTGGGTGAATTCAATTATGCACTTCTTTTTGTTTGTCCAACAAATGATAAAATCCGTTGACGTTTGTGGCTGTAACCTCGCAGTTCAAGGGGTGTGAATACTTTTCCAGGACTGTGTGATTCACGCGGCGGTTGTTTATCCCTCATCCGTTCGTCCACCCATTCATCAGCAGTTGGCTCCATCCATCAAGCCGTCCAGTCGTTTATTTTTCTCTTCTTCTCTTCTGTGTGTAAACAGCAAATCATTTTCTCAATCACACCCTTTCCCTTGTACAGCCTCCCCTGGGTACAAAAAGTGAATCATGGATTTCTTTTTCTTTTTTCTTTTTTTTGCAGGAGACTTGCCAACCCTATTCAGTCGTCATGTGAATTCAATCTCCATGCGACTGCATTGCCGTCGATTTATCATATATATTGTCTATTTGTATTCATCTGTGACCAGTTTATCTGTTCATTGCAGATGGACCCCCCTCCCTTTGATGGGGAATTTTGACAAAGATAAATTGGGCCATCTGTTATACTATTGAAGTTCAATACACTCTGAGGCTTTCATCACTCCGAGGAATTTTAATTGCTGCAAAATAAACAGAGGTTGTTGTCTGCCTCTGAATTTACTGCCCCGTTTACGAGACGCTGGCAGGCTGACATCCCGTACAGGTATTCGCGCGGAGAGCTTCGCAGCGGCTAAATTTTGCTAAAAAAAAAAACGTTGTCTAATGACTAGTTACGCTCCGCTTCTGCTTCGCGGTGCTGCGAGAGAATCAGACGTACACACACCCCTACACACACACACAGTCATTAATGGAGTGAGATTTATTCGCAGGTGGGGCTACTGACAGACTGCAGTGTCCCCATGGTGGTGAGTCATATTGTTTGTTTGTTCCTCTCTTAAATCTTTTTTTTTTTTTCTCCAACCTGTCTGGAAGTTATCGTCATGGGGAATCCCAGTGTGAATTGTGGCTCTGCTGGATGTGAGGGCACTTTTATGTGACAGGTTAAGGGAAGCTAGCAAAACCAAATGCACAGAAACTGAAGGCCCAAGCAAAACACGTTGTGTAGAACTCGTCTCTACACCCAAGAGCTTCATTGGGCAGCTCACCTTTTTATCTCTGAACTTCCTCTGCCTGCTAACTGTTTTTGCGATGTAGGATAAAAGGACTACCTGGATTTGTCACAAATTAAACTTTTGGATTCCAAGTCAGAATCTATGCTATAATTAATCCCTGCAATTTATCCCGTCTGGGTTTTACAAGTGTATAAATAAAAAGGGAAAATGATCTGGGTTTTTGTTTTGTTTTGTTTTTCATTTCTATAAAAAATTCTGACAACTGTTGTCTGCCATTCGTTTTATATCCAGTCCCTCCTGAATCAATACTTTGTGGAACAATGTTTTGCTGCAATTTCAGCTCCACTTCTTTTGGGATATGCCCAAAACCGGCTTTTGTGCACAAACCTACAGAACTCTTTACCTTTTCTTCCTTGCAAAAACATACAATCAGATTGGATCTGTGTATATTGCCAAAGATACTCAAACAGATGAAGGTCTAAGCCATTTGAACATATAAATATGCTTGAATGCAAGTGTACCATTTTAACTCTGGCTGTATGTTTAGGGTACAGGGTTGGTGTTTTCCTTTAAGAATTTCTAAATTATGCTTTACATTGCTTTGGTCTGTCACACAAAATCCCAATAAAAAGCATGCAAGTTTGGAGTTTTAACGTGATAAAATGTGAAAAAGCTCGAGGCATGTCAAAATCACACTTTAATTCCCCACTAGTAGCTGAGCAATATAGCAATTTAGACCCTGCTTGGTGTTTCTATTGCTCAAAATCCAAACTGATCAAGGAATTCGGTGAAAAACACAACTTGTGATGTAGCAAATAAATCAAAGCTGAAAGATTCCATCTATTTATTTTTCACTTTTTAAAATTTTTTTTTAATGTTTTTCCTTTCCTGTAATTGAATAAGAAAAATAAATAAAAGCTTAAAAAGTGATTAAACCAAATTCATTTCTTTAGACTGAATAGCCTTGATTTGAATTGAACGAACTCTTGGACAAAAAGGAGAGATTAATTGAAACTGCGTTTATGCTGTTCATGGTTGCGTGCCGTCGGAGGGCGCCATCATGAGTCTAACTCAAACCGCTCTCCCTCACACCCAGTCACTCTGACACCTCAGCAGGGATTGCCAGATTAATTAAATATGCGAGCCTTTGGACTGTGGGAGGGAAGAAGTAGCCACCGCAGAAAACAAATGGAAGTGCAAGAAGAACATGCAAACTTTCCACAGAGACGCCCCATCTGACCAGGAGCTAGAAAAGCTTAGAAAGTGCTACTAAGTTGGCTGGTATTGCAATGCTGACCTAATTGGATCAGAAAAACATCAACACAAATACAATGCAAGATTTATGGGTCAGTTGGCTCTTTTAGTTTTATTTTTTAGTCTCCTTTTCCCAAGATCCTCAGCTACTTACGTTGATTTCTAGCCCATTTCATTTTTAGAAAGTCAGACTTTCTGTTAAAAACCTTCCGCACATTCATGAATATTGCAGCAACAGTTAAAAGGAGAGGTCCTACTTTCAATTTTATTAGTGCGCTGACTGCAGGTTTACTGGTGGATCCCAGAGTTTCTAAAAGTAGAACGGGAGGCAAATCTTTTAGCTGTCAGGTTGTGGAAGTAGCTCCCAGTTTTAGTTCGTCATTCGGACTTCCTGTCAACTTTTAAGACCAAGTTTAAAATTTTCCTTTTTTATTAAGCTTTTAGTTGGAGGAGTTTAGGGAGACGGAGGACATACTTGACCACATGTCCTCTCACATTTTTTCCCCTACTGCTGTCCAGTTATTTATTATCTGCAGTCATTTCTGCCATTAACCGTTGATGTTCTCTCTCTGTTTTTATCCTGACTTTCTTCATACAAGTTGCATCTTGCCCAGCCTTTCTGCTTAGCTGTGACACCTTCCCAGAGGGGGCCATCAGCTGAGCTATTGCTGTTATAAACTTTGTTCTCTCCACGTATGATGCAGCTTAAAGTGTCTGTCTGTGTGTTTCAACCTCCCTCTTGTAGAAATTTGCAATCGACTGTCCACTGGTGATAAATTCTTGTCCAGAGTTTCATTAGATGGAAGGATTTTTACCAGTTGGCATAAAAAAGATGTATCTGTGTTTGACAGCATTTGTTCTGAATTGGTGCTATATAAATAAACCAAACAGAATTTCTTTTATATGTAGCCGTCAATGGTACAATGGCGCAATATGTGATTTTTATCCCAGCTAAATGCTGTTCAGAGTTCCTGGAACAGATCTGACTTTTAATTATAATCCACAAAATTTGAGTTGGGTAAAGGTTGGAGTGCTAACGAGGCAAATTTTCCAGAAGATTCCAAACTCGGTTTCTGTAGATTAATTCTCCTAATGAAACAACAAAAGCTAAAAAAAAGTAGTTATCTTTTATTTTCCCATCTACTTTGTGCAAGTGCTGTAATAGCTACTAGCAGCAAATCGGCCACTTATGTTTCAAAATGTCAACTAAATTCGGCCAGACATTGTAACTTGTCTTTTGCACTGTTTACCCTTGTGAGGTAACGAACGAGTTATCCTTGTATGAAACATGTTGCTGGTGCGATCCTTTCTTCGGTGCCGCCCTGGGCAAGTGCCCCTAAGGCTCACATTAAATTGGCACTGCTTCCCAAACGTTTAACTTTGTCTCGTCAGCACTTTGGACAAATCAAATGGTGTTTGAGTTTGTTAGTGTTTGAGCGTATCCACGTCGTAGCGAGGACTTCTTTCTTTTGACTGGACTCTGTCGGTGGCACGTTGCTCCTGAACAGCCTCTCCATTCGAATTTAGGTGACTGCTTTGGGTTGAGCCAAAGCAGTCAAATTGAGCCTGAGACTCAGGCTCAATTTGGTGTTGCAGAAGGATAATGATACGAAGCACTTCTGAAAAGCATAAACTAGGTTACATTAAGCTTCTGGATTGATTTTGTTACATCCCTAAACCGAGTGAACATTTGATGCGTAGCATTAAAAGCCCGTTTTAAAGCAGGGAACCCATCCGCCCATCCATTATCTTCCACTTATTCCAGGGTTGGGTTGCTGCCACTTGGGCCAGCTCCTCTGAGGGAAACTAGTTTTATTCATCACATCAACTCTGCAAACAATTTCTAGACAGAACAACTGCCCTCTTTGTTGGGGATTACAAAGTGAGAGTTTTTATTTATTTTGTTTTCTAATTGCATTATCTGGCACATCCATAGCTGAAATTGGACTGTTAAAGCAGAGTTATTATGATAATAACTTCGCTCTGAGATTCAGTGATTGTAAACACAGAGCTTGGGAAGCTGTGAATTGTCTGACCACAAAATGTAATTCTGCTGCGGTTCGAGTGCTGACCAAGCTCACTAGTGACAATAACTCCTCCATAGAGACTTTGCATCTATTTATTGTTGGCGGTCTCACTGTGCATGTCCATATTTATTAGAATTTATACTTTATTTTGTACATATGTGACCTTTCTGCTTTATTAATCCATCCCTTTGTCTTGTATTTATTATGAGGCTCTTAATTGCTCGAGCTTGGGACGCGGTTAATAAATAAGGTAATTATTCAAGTTTATGGTAACACGTGCGGTGTACCGTCCCATTGTGTGGCTTTCTAAGCCGCCGTGTTAACTACTCGCTGAGCTGAAATTATGCAGATGAAATGCAAATTAGAAAGCGGCGCGGAGGCTGTCATCTCCACAATGTTTTACAGCACTCACAAGCCAAAAGCCCAGCAATGATTTGTAACTGTCGGATGAAGAAAACAAGGAGGCAGGCAACAGACACCGACACAGAGACGGATGGATGGATACAAGGAGACAGACATTAAAAGGACGGATATATATATAAAAAAAAAAAGGCTACAAGTGATGGAACTGCGGAGAAAAGAAGATTGATGCGTGAGCAAAGAAAAGAGAACGAGGTTGATGGAGACGCTCTGCATTCCATCCATCATGACGCGTTTAAGTGACTGCGGGTGGATTTGGGTGCAGATGGGACACGCATCAATCAGATCTAACCACACGCTTGTCTTATTCTGGCTGCCGACGAACTGAAGACGTTGAGCAGCATTAAAAGCTTCAGAGCGGAGTTAGAGTGGTTGATTAACACGTTCCGCGGTTGTCACAAGCAGTTGAGTTAAAAAAAATAATAATTTGCACATTTGAAAAGTTGAAAATCCTTTTTAGCAACTTTTATTTCAATTCATGCAGGTGGGCTGAGAACGCGACACTTTAGACGAGATAAAAATTTAATTTCTTAATCTATAGGAGTGAGGTAAAATACATATTGGCCTCTTGAATAAACTGATGATAGGCTCGATGACCTTTTCTCAGGTAGCCAGCCCAGGATGATTTCACTAAACATCACAGGGTTTCCCTCAGTGAATTATAAGCCTGGTGGGCTTATAATTTTTAAAAAAAGATTTTATAGTAGGTGTTTAGGTATTAATCTTCCAGTCTCCCAATAACACACAACTATCGAGTAATATTTTCACATTTTCTGTCGACTATAAACATGTTTTACCTCAAAAACATGGCGAACAGCTGGATGACCGCCCTGCTGCCCCGAGCACCGGGCTTAGCAAGCTTTCTGGGGGAAACCCTGCATCGTACATCTGTGACCCGCATGTGCTGCATGAAGAACATGACGCCACAGCGTACCGTGACTTTGCAGTCTCTAGTTTTTCTGAACCGTTTCGTATGATTTCCCCTTCCCAAGTAACTTCTTGATCAAAGTTCGCTGTTCTCCTGGAATTTCGTTTGAGTTTCAGAAAAAACAATGAATCATAAGAAGCTATTACCACCTTTGCTGTATTTTGTCTTCATCAAGTCTGACCAAACGTTCCAATAAATTACAAATTCATTAAAACGCTGTTTAATATTTATGATGTCTTTATTTTGTTTGTAAAGAAAAGGGAAAAAAAAACACTAAAAAGGAAAGTTTCAGGAGGGATTTTTTTCGGCGTTGGAAATTAGAAAACCGCGACATAGTCAAACCTCAACAAGCTCAGTATCATATAAAGTATTTTGTCAAAGATTTTCACTACACTTTACACTCTTTTGACAACTTTTTTTTTTTTCCCCTCAGTTTTGAGAAGGGCCTCTTCTTCTGCAAACACACAATCCCACAGCAATTTCTGCTTACACTTCCTCACGCGTTGTTTGTTTGACGCGAAGCTGCTGCCTCAGTGTGCGCTCAGTGGTTCCGGGAGGGGACGGTAATGCTGAACTGAAAGGTTGGGCACAGAGGAGAGAAAATGTAAAAGAGTCATTATTTATTTATGTTGCGGCTCAGAACAAATCCCCGCAGGCTTGTCTCCATCTATTTACGGTCAAACGGCAAAAGTTAGGGGAACAGTGTAAACTAGTAGCTGGAGGTATGTTTTAAATGAGCCGTCATCTTCCTACTTACTGCCCACCCTAATGTATAAGAATGCATTGTGTGGTTAAAGTGCTTCTGATAATGAAAAGTTTGGATTTTTTTTAAGGTTTCCACATTTGCACATGTCTTATTGTAGAACTTTAAACATAACTAGTGAGCTATCAGCTTCAACTAAAACATGCGAGCGAGGCAGATGCTGTAATACAAACAAATGCCTTTTACTTCTGTAATGTCTGGCTGAGCCCTGTGCAACGACTCTGCAGGGTAGGCCTTTTTTTATATCTCCCCCGGAAATGGGAAAAATATGCAAAATATTCAGTTATTTGAATAATAACTATGCATTTCTACAACCTGCATTTGCATGTTCATTGGAAATGGGTTGTTGGTTTTTTTTTGCCTTATTTGTTGCAGAATTTGAACTTCACAATGATGAATGCCAGACAGACTCGGTCCCACTAACAAGCTTTAGTTGTCCCAAACTGCATACATGGGCCAGTTTTTCTTCAATTTCGCTCCCTCTCTTTTCTATTTTTTCTTATAAATGTATCTTCATACCATCTTTTCCATTTCTTTAAAGTCCGTCTGCCTCTGTCTGCCTACTCTTTGAGCATATCTTGCTTTTCGGTCTCTCCGCTGTCAGCCTCCTCTGTTCCAGAACTAACGGGCAGCAGAATATTGTGTCCAATATTTTCTCTCTGATCGTTTTTTTTTTTTTTTTTGGTTCTGTTTTCTACCGATGTTCTCTTCATTGTCACCGTCATGGCTCCTTGATCATCCCAAGGCTCATATTCTTTTATATATGGAACACCTTTATTTTGATGGAATGCAGCCTTGTTCATCTGAAATAGCAGTTTGGATGAGATATAAAGCTGCAGGTTAAATTATTCCTTTCCTGCATTTAGGTTACAGGTGGAAACTGAATCGTTTTCCTACTTGTTCTGCAAGAAAATGGACTCATTAGTTGATTTTTTTTTTTTTTTCTTCGCTGGTATGAGGCAACATAGATTTAATGGTTGGGAGAATGGTATTTCAGACTAACACAGATGCGGTATTCTGCAAAATCTGTACTTTTTCCAAGTGGTGTATGCATTCTTACTTCCAAAACTTTGGGATTGCCTTTAGTTATTCTTGTTTAAACAAAACCGGGGAGGGGAAAAAAAACAAGCTTGTACAAATTTTTATCTCTTAGTTATTTTTCCTTTTTGCACATTTTCGTTGTCTGTCATCCCTGTGAGTGGGTGCAACTCTGTAAAGCCTCTAAATCCTCATAACCGGAGTAAAATGTACTTTGACAAACTTCCATCAGTACAGAAAGGCTGCAGGCTGTTTGGTATAATGAATCTGTTGCAGATAATATAGCAATGTAAACACTTCATTGTGATGTCCTGGCATCTATTACTGGTATATATTTTCTTCTTCTACTTTTACACCTCAATTTCCTTCCATTGATGTGAACAGTTAACCTTTCAGTCATGTCAGCACTTTTCACCTCCTGCAACTTCGGTTCTCACTCTCTGACTGACTGCAGCACTTTTGGGATGAGTGTCAGCTGAGGGCCTGAATCTAAAACGTTAACCCTGCCTCTCTCTCTCCATCTAGCTCCTTTGACTCATCTCACTTCTACTTGCTTCCCTCTTTCATTTCTGCTGTCTTAAGGGATGACACGAAACAAAAAAAAAAAAAAAAAAAAGCTTAATCCCTTTCAGGGATCTCGAGGCACTTTTTAAACTTTATTTTCTCTTATCGCTCATTCCCAGAGACTTGTCACCTTGTGGGGAGAAGCTCCCATCCACGCGCTACATTTAGCAAAGAAAGGTGTCGAGTTTTGTTATCTGTTTTTAATCCCAGGGTAGTATATCTTCAGTTTCTGCGAAGGGAAAGCACTCAACAAAGGGAGTAGCTAGAACTTTGCTCACTTTGAGAAAAATACAAGCATACGCATATCAACGCCTTCTGTCTTTTTTGCCAATTTTCTGCATCCCTCAGCTCTCAGAAGCAAGAGACGCGACCCTGAAAAGTGTGACTCGTACCCTTGAATATCGGGAGTTAAAGGGCGACGACCCACCGGCTCCAGAACTCGTCAAGAAAATGGAGCAGGTAGCTGCATGCCAACGTTTCCACCCGCAACTTTAAAAGCCGAGTTGCAAAATGCGCAGCTCATTTTTCTCCCGGTGTCTGCGTGCGCTCGAAGCTGGAGGTGAATTTGGCCGAGCGCGAGCGTCGGCTGCTGGGAAAAGAACTCCTGGTGGAGCGGGTGACCCGGATGTCGAAGCCGCTGGGGGAGCAGGCGGAGAGCTGCAGGGTCCACAGTCTCTCCGTGGCAAAGAAGGTAGCCCGGACGCTCTGGAAGACACCATAGGCAGATTTTAATTTTGCACATTTATTCTGCTATAACATTTTGAATTTATAGCATGGTAGAGAGTAGACTGTAGTCACGATTGTGAGACAATTTCTGGGAGAATTTCATTCTATCTTTTATATCTTTTTGCTGTGTCAGTATTTCTCATCCCTGCCACCGACTCATCAGAAGCAGAGACATAAAAGATGGATGTGGTTCACATGACATCCATTTTTTTCCCCCCCCTACAGTCAAATTTAAGCTCCAGGTTTAAAAATGAAGCTAACATCACTGCAGCCCAGTTATTTGTGTGTGTGTTTTTGTAAGTGGACAGTGAAGTGAGCCAGTTCAACTGACTCATTTCATAAGTAAGCTAATTAGGGAGTTTAATCCAGATGCTAATTTCACATTCATACTTGTAAAACGTTTTAAGCTATCCTCTCCCTTTTCACAATTATTCACTAATTTGTGCAGATGTATTGCATAAAAGCAACTTTTTAAAAAATGTCAAGGAATATAAATTGTTTACCTTACCTCTGCATATTTGCTTTTCCCTGCTTGTTTCCAGCTGAATGAGGCACGGGCCAAAATCTTCAACATCAACCTCTGCTTGATGGCCGTTTCTGCAGAACTGTCCATGAAGCAGGCAGTCGCTTTGTCTGAACGCCGACAGATGAGAGAGAGAGAGCAGCAGGTCAGGCCAGGTCCTTGTTTCACCCATTCAGGCCACACTGTGCTTAAAGCTTGCAAATTCACGCTGCACTTTTCCTTCCAGTCTTCGCCGCAGACTCGTTTATGCTGCTCATTTTTAAAAGTAAAACTAATTTAAGAGGTAAAAAAAAAAAAAAAAAAAATCTTCAGTTGGGTTATAAAATTTCAACACTGACAGTGGAAAAACAACAGGGCTGGCACAGAGAAACGAGAGGTGGTTGCGTGGAAAGTGAACTCGCTGGGGAATAAACATTAATATTTAGCAACTGCAGTGCAGCAAGATGTCAGTTGCATGGCTAAATCTGTGTTTTCATGTGTGAACTGGTCGCGTGGTAACCAGAGCCGGTATAATTTGTTTCATTATCCGTATGTCAGTGCAAGGAATAAAAAAAAAAGGCAGAGGTTAAGAACCGAGGCAGGAGTTCTGTTTTTAGTGACCCCCGTAACCATGACAACTGTAAGAATTCCTTCAACATCTGAAAACCAAGCTAAGCGTTCGCTTGCTTCGTTTCTTCCTGTCCTGGGTCTGCGCAGACTTCAAGCTTTGAGTGATGTGGTGAAGTAAGTTGTAGCCTCGGTTTTCTGATTATTTTAGTTGGGTTTTTTTTTTCCTCACCATTTTCTGTAAGCCAGAAATATGTTTGTACGTGGAACTCCCAGTGGTTCAGCTGATTCTCAGATACTCAAACACTACATTTTTGACTTCCTGGTATCCACTGCTGATTTTTCTTCCCTTCGCTTCCCGTTGTTGATGTAAGCAGTTAACCTTTCGGGCTCTGGTGGGTTCATGTCGCCGCTCTAAACCTCTTCCAATTTCTCGCTCCCCGGCTGCAGCGCTTTTGGGTTAAGTGTGTTGGTTTAGGGTTTGGATTGAAAACGTCCACCTTGCGCCTTTCAACTCTCTCTCTCTCCAGCTCTCTTGACTCATCTTCCTAGAGCTTCCTCCAGGGTTCCCAGACAGTCTTGAAAGATTTACAGACCGAATGCACGCTCATTCAGAAATTAAAGACTTTACATAATGTTCTCTGCATTGTTTGATTTCAGTAGATGTTTGAGTCATGGCTTAACACCTCTTATTTTTAGAAAAGTGCTGATCTTCTTCATATGCTAGAAAACAATGAGATGACTTGATGCCAGTTTCAGCATTGTGTTGATTCCTAATTTTTTTCTTCTTCTTTTGTCTTACCAAGTTACAGATGATGTTGCACGACTTTTAAAGCACTTAAAAGTTATTATTTTGTATGGACCCTCTAAAAAAAAACTAAAAAAAGCAAAATAAAACCGTATTTCAGCCTGGAAAAGAATGGATGTGTATAAATCTTTTCTTTTTTACTCGCTTCACTTCCATATCTGCTGTCTTAAGCGTTTGTGTCTTGACTTCACCTTATATCCCAGAGACTTTTCACCCAATGGGAAGAAGCTCCCATCAACGCACTACATTTACCAAAAGTAAGGTGAAGAGTTTTTATCTATTTACTCCCTGGATAAAGGGCGTCTTTAATTTCTGCAGGGGAAATCACCCGACAGAGGAAGTGGCATTAGATTCATACTGCATAAAATGTCAATATGTTGCCTTTAACTCCAATTTTCCACATCCTTCAGCTGTCAGAAGCCAGAGACAAAATGCTGGAAAGCGTCGTTGAGTCTGAGTCGAAGGACGAGGCCTCGCCGCCTTCAGAACTCGACAATAAAACGGAGCAGGTGCCTGCTAATGTTTTCATTTGTGATTTCACCTCATGAACTTTAAAAGGCGTGTTCCAAATGTACAGCTAATTTCTTCCTGATTTTTGTGTGCACTTGGGAAAATTGCAGCTAGTCTTTAATGTCATATGTCGACGCAAGAAAAAAGGGCAGAGGTTAGGAACCAAAGCTAGTGCTTTAGTGACCCCTCTAAGGTGCTGAGTTTTGTTATCTATTTAATCCCTGGCTCTCTAATTTCTCCACCCGACAGAGGAAGTAGCATTAGATTTGTGCTGCATAGTAGCCTTTTTGCTACTAACTCCATTTTTCTGCATCCTTCAGCTGTCGGAAGCCAGAGACGAGGTGCTGGAAAGCATCGTTGAGGCCAACAAGTCGGAGGACAAGGCCTCGCCACCTTCAGAACTAAACAGAAAAATGGAGGAGGTGCATGCTAATGTTTGACTTAGAATTTTACCTCGTGAACTTTAAAAGGTGTGCCGCAAATGCACAATTAATTTCTCCCTGTTCTTTGTGTGCACTCGAAGCTGCCTGAGCGTGAGAGTCGGCAGCAGCCGGAGGGAGAAGGAGCGGAGCAGGAGGCCGGTCCGTCGAAGCCGCCGGAGGAGCAGGCAGAGACCTCCAGACTCGACGGGTTCAACAACCTCTCCACATCAGAGAAGGTAGCCTGGACTGAGTGTTATTAAAATCAAATTCTGAATCTTTTAATAACCCAGCAAATGTTTGAAGCTCAAACTGTTATTTGGTCCCAACTCAAAGTTCTTTCATTTTAATTTGAGTGTCCAAACTAACATTATTCTTACATTTTCAAAAGCAGCTTACGTGCTGCCTCTACTAAAAAGGTGGGGAGTGAGTAAGAAAATAAAATGTAGACAAATATCCAAACTTTTAGTACTCACCAAAATAATGGAAAGCCATATTAATTCTCCTGAATCCAAAGACGTTCAAATTCAAGAGCATCCCAGAAGTTCATTCTCAAAACTTGGAGCATAAAAGCAACTGGACGTCAGCAGGAAAAAAAACCAAACTGTCTGTGTACAAATATTTGGCCATATGGATTTATGACCGCCTTCCTCTCCCCTGTATAGAACATCTGTTACAAAAGCGCAAATCTGTTCCTCGCTTCTTACATCAGCACAAATCTTGTCTCGAGCTGTTTGGGAGGGAAAATCTCGTGCAAACAAACAACTTCCCTGACTGTGTTGAACTATAGAGACATTATCTATGTGAATGAAGCTCCCTCTGGTCCTCCATTGTCTGGATGCAATATTTCAAAGTGCTTTCACTACAAATGCTGCCTTCAGGACGCATCACGCGCTTTATGCTTTGCTCTCATGGCCTTCACTAAAGCAAAGGGGACAACAGCACTGGCTTGTATTTATTTATAAGGCTGCCCTGCTGACGAGCTACCTGCCGTCATATTTGTTTTTTGTCTCATGTCTCCAGTCAAAAACCTTCATCTCGTCAGCTTCTGCTCTGACCCGAACTTGATAGGAAAAAAGAAACGCTTTCTCTTGGTTCTGGAATAATTTGCAAAAGTCACACTAAAACGTTCACAGTTTATTCCCATGGACCGCTTTTAAATTATTTTTTGAAATCTTAATCTTATCCTCTAATCTTACCGGATTTTTTCCCATTTGACCTTGAGTAAATGTCATGACATTTTAATTGTATATTTTAATTATTTTTGTACACCAGTGTGCCTCTTGGCCAAGTCTCCCTCATTAGAGAATTATCTCAATGAACTTCCTGGTTAAATAATGGTTGAATGAAATAAATAAATAACATTACACTGTTAACATTTTTACACTTCTAATGTAGGATTCAGTACTTTGCGATTCTGTGTGTGGAGTATTACCAGCCCACTTTTTTGGAAAATTGCCGCCAGTCTTTTATCTGTCTTTTGCTCTGTCAGTATTTCTCACCCCTGTCACCAACTCATCAAAAGCACAACATAAAAGATGGATGTGGTCCATTTTTAAAAATTTTTTTTTACTTTTTTGACAGCCACTTTGAAGCTTAACATTAAGCTGTCATCATCTGAGAGAACATGAGCAAAGCGACTGCAGCACTCTTCTGTTGTTCTCCTTTTCTTTTTACATTTATACTAACTTACCAGAATTGGGGGTGGATAAGCTAGTTTTTCTACTCTTTTACTCTAAAAAAATAAAACTCTATGGAGATTTGCAAAAATGTTCAAACCCCTTTTCTCACATTTTTGGCACATTAAAGCCAAAAACCCTGCGGTATTTTAGGGGATTTTACATGATTAACTATGCAAACTACTGAGATTTTTGTTTGTAGCTTGACACAAAATGAAATATTTGAAGGCCATGTATTGTTTTGATACTTTCTTTCCAGTAAGATCGGAATAATACAAACTATTTTAACAAAAACATGTGGCATCCAGCACTTGCCTAAACCCTGAAAGTATTTTTTCGCTTCATTTCCAGCAGATTTGTCTTCCGGAGGAACATCAGTAACATTAACAATTTAAAAAAAAAAATGTTATGGCTGATCTTGTAGAGCTTATCGTAAAGCAGGCGGCCAGTTTGTCCAAACATGAAAAGACTCAAAGAGAGAGGCGGTCGGGTCAGACGAGGTTCCAGTCAGCCACGGCGCTACTATTTGTAAATGTGTAAACTAAGCTTTAGTAGAATGAAACCGTCCATGTTAACATCCTGTGCATGTGTTCTCCCGGAGATACTTTTACGTAACAGGCACATAGACTAATGTTATGGCTGACGTTTAATCCGGAGCCCACATTTCTGGTTCTGATGTTCCAAATATCACTAAAAAGTATTTAAACTAACTTCAAACTGCGGAAACTGGGTTATATCTATGTATTTAAAGAACTATGTTCTGTTTACTTCAAGTAAAAGAGCATCCAAATCACTGCTTTATAAAGAAATTGTGAATTTCAAGCCGTGTTTACTTTTTTTTTTTTTTGCCTCTATAAATATTTCAGCAAGTATTTTTTATTTTATTATTTTTTTTGTGGATTTCCTACATGCGCTGTAAATATTTCAAGAGGTTTGTGTTAATACCCCGTTGAATCGCTGGAGCTGATGCACGCCCGCAGCACGCCACTTGATCCCTGAGGTAAAAGATGGAGAGGTGCAATGTTAGCCGGATCCTGGTACCAAAGCAACCATCTGAATTGAGCCATGTCACTGCAAGCTCCGTGAAATGGATGTTTACTGCCCTGCTCTTGTTTTTATTTATTATTATTATTTTTTTTTTTCAGATGACCAAGTGTCAGCTGGAGCCGGTGCCAAAAGCGCCATGGTATTTTGACGTAGAGGAGGTCTGGAGGAGGATCGTCCGAGACAGGAGGCTGAGGCAGAGGGAAAAAGAAGAGAAAAAGAGGGTAAGCAATCAACTGCTAAAAATTCACACGACACACTTTAGAGCAAATAGAGTGTCGAAGAAACGGTAGGCAAATATTATATATGAAAAGCTGTATCTTTTCAAGGAAACGCGCAGAAAAACAAAATATTCAAGCAAGAAGGCTGAAATGTGTATCAAAGCTGTCTCCTGGTCAAAAATAAAACAAAGCTCCTAAAATAACATAAAATAAACTGCAAGCACAAGGCCAAAAAAAAAAATCCAATTAAACAACTCCTACGGAAAAAAGAAGCTACATTGGCTCATTTTTAATTGTTTTAGACCTAAAGCCTTTCTTAGCTGCTTTGTGTGCAAACAGCAATTAAAGCACTTATGTTTTGTGAGATTTAACAGCAGTTTATCTGCCTGCTGTTGTGGGCTGGAAATCGAGAAAAATGACAAAAAGAAATGGACACGGTTGAGCCGGACTCTTTTTTTTTTTTTTCCCCTCCTTCCTTCTTTCCACTCAGCGGGGTCCACCATGGTTAGACAATGATCCATCACCCACATTGGGTTCAAATCAATTGAGCCCACCACTGTCTTTGTTCTGTGAACCAATATCGACTTCATTAGACCCAGAAACAACTTCTCCTGTCTCAGTTAAAATAAACTCAAGCCTATATATATATATATAGATATATATATATATATATAGAATGTCAAAGTAAAAATGTCTCTTTAGTAAGATTTTGGATAAATATAAATTAACCTCTGCTCATCAATATGGATTAAAATCAAACATCGAAACATAATTAGCAAAATGCTATGGTTCAATTGTTTACTGTGTGTGTTCTATGACTTTATGTTTTTGTGATGAAAAGCACTTTGAACTGCTTTGTTGCTGAACAAATTTAGTCTTAATTGACTAAATTAAGAAATTACAAATAATTTCATTAAAGCATTTCGGTGACAAAAAAAATTTGATTGGCGATTCTGAATGAGCCAATTCGTAGATTTGTTTCGTTGACCTTTTTAGTGTTTCGTGTCTCTATTTAAACCTCGCCGAACTCCATTATTTTGCTGCATCATTCCAACTTCCGCATTGCTTGGTTGTCTTTCTGTGGCTGGTTTACTGTCCTTTTTCTAGCTTCTTCTCTTGATTTGTAAGAGCAGAACCTAATAATCCCTTGAAATAAAGCTCGTATAATTGCTCAGTTCTGACAATTACACAGCTCAGTCCAGAGCTGGCCCTGGTCCAGAGCTGCAGACAGTTTTAAGTGCAATGCCAATAAATGGTCACAGCTGCTTCGAATGCCTCCACACCAGTTGTTGACTTGACCAAGGGGGCGACCGGCACCACAGATTATCTGTTTCTGCTCGTTTGAATTACCAGACAGTTTAGATGGCTTGCACATCCAGTAGAAGCCATTAGTGTTAGTGTTGGCTTGGGGAAGATTGTTGGCCAGCAATCCGCCTGACTTCTTTGGCTCCTTTCCCAATAAACAAAAGACCTTCACTCAACAGAACCGTCACCGTTACCTCCAACTTTGTCCAGCCTCATTATTTTCAGCTCAAGCACTCAACTGTTTGCTCTCTTCTTCTGGAGTTCCATAAAAAATGTATTGCTTGTTGCGTTTTTTTTGTTTTTTTGTTTTGTTTTTTTTCCATTTCCATGATTAAGATTCAGGAAGGTCTGGATTTAAGTATTTAATTCAAGGTCATGCAGTCTCGCATGAAATATTAAAAGTGCTTCTGGTGTGTGGTTCTCTCTCTGTGCGTGTGTGTGTGTGTGTGTGTGCAGCTTGCTGAGGAAAATAAGTGGAGGCAGCTGCCAAACGGAGTGTACACCACAGCCGAAGCCCGCCCCAACGCGTACATCCCCGTGGACGACCGACTCGGTCTGCCCGTACCCTTTGGACGCTTCCCGCCCATCAAACCCCGCCCACAGGGGGCCTACATGAGGCATTATCGCAATCAAACAGTGAAACCCTGGGACTTTTAGAAAAAGAAAAAAAAGGATCCTGATAGCATTTAAATTTCTCTGTCTTCTTTCAGTTTCATCAGTATTCCTTCGTTCCCATATATTTTCTGCAAGTGCTTGATTTGAAAGCGAAAGTATGACATCGAGTTTAAAGGATCGGGGGGAGGAGGGGGGATGCATAATGTTCTCCTGTATGATTTCACAATCGCCACACTGCCTAGCAACACATCAGCACCGCTCCGACCTCCTCTCCCTTGAAGATGAGATTAATTTTTTAAACTATTCCCACACATTCTTCGGCTTTGTTGTTGTTGTTTCACCCTTCACGGTCGTAATCTTTAAATAAATTGCAACGGGTCCGTCTGAGCTTCACGAGACGACCAGGCGAGCCTGCGCCGCGCTCGAAAATGATAAATCTGGAGAGGAAGCGGAAGCAATGAAAGAGCATGAAGAATGACAGAGAGAGAGGAGAATTTAAATGAAGGGGACGGAGATGTCGGAGGAGGCGGTAGAGGAGATTCAAAGTTAAAACGGGATGAATCGGAGGGCTGCAAATTGGGTGGAAAGTTCACAGTTTGGGGGGGGCGCGTCACACCAAAACACGAAGTTGAGCCTTAAAACAGCTAAAGGTCTGCCATAAATAAATCAAATACATTTGATATACCCGGAAATTTACACAAATTAACGAGCAGACGCCTCGGATGGCTGGTGAGAGTTGATGAATGAGTGTGTGAAAAGAAAAGATGTGCTGGAGGAAAAGTCCTGAAACAGCTGGTGTGCACCATGTCAAACCTGAGTGGTGCTGCTCGCAGCTTGAGTCAACTTCCTAAGAAGAAACCAAGGGACAAATGTGTGTGTGTGTGTGCGGGGGTGTGCGTGTGTGTGTGTGTGTGTGATCATCCATTGCAGATTCACCCTGGAAGCTGTCAGATTAACTTGGCCCCAAACTGTTAGGCTGCTACATAACACAGGCAGCATAACAGAGTGTGAGGGAGACCATTAGATGGAGAAGGACTCATGTGTTTACACCTAGAGAAAGATTCACATGTATGATTTTAATGTGAAATGTCATAGGAGAGTGTCTTTCTGTAAATATGACTTATCTTGTGAAATCCCTGCTCCTACTTTCTGACTTCAGTGAAAGTCTGCCCAGCCTTTTAAACTATACCAGCTTCAGCTGTGTGTTTATGGAAACTTTTAGCTATTTTTTCTAAAGAGAGCACTTGTGAGGTCAGGCACTAATGTTGGACGAGAAGGTCTGGCTCACAGTGTATGCACTAATTCATGCCAAAGATGTCCTGTTAGGTAAAACTCACATTTTTTTAATCCAAAGTTTCTGTGCTAGAATGAGTTGGTTTTTTTGGCTTTATTGAAATGAGTGTATTTCACAAAACTGCAATGGAAACTTTTCTTTTTGCATCACACAAGTCATGTGATTACCGAAAGGATGATAATACTGGCAGAAAAGACAATAGTCTGTGTTGGTTCGTCCATGTCCTTTTGGACCTTGCTTAAAAAAGATCATAAAAATGAATATTTACATTCCAGTTTTATGAGCATGCATGGTCTTAAAATATGAATCTGATTAAAAGGAGTTAAGGAGCTGGTACGTACTCAAAGCAAAAACACTTTGAAAACTGGGAACATTCAACCAAACATTTACAGCTACCGCTTCCTTCGTGACTTTGCAGGGGTTGATTATTCAAGCCACATGCTACCGCCTCTCCATTAACCCGGCTCCATCCAATTCAGGCTCAGCCTTGTACAAAAAGTTTGAATCTGTCTCCCCATGTTTACACGTTCTGCTGATAGGCTGCCGTACAAATCTGTGTTGAAATCAGACTTAATGTGTGGCAGACCACATCGAGCCTCTCTGTCTCCGAAGCCTTTTGTCGGCGGGTAATCAAGCTGATGGGACGCAGCAGCATTACAGGAAACACACAGGAGGAGGGGTACAGAGCATGTGTGATTTATAAATACTGTTGACGTTCGATGGTCGTAATTGGATGACAAAAAAAAATCTTAGCAGCTCCAAGGTCTTAATTTAGATAAAACATCTTCCTAAAGGTTTTGGCCTTTTCGTTTGGTTGATTTGAATATTGTTGAATTTATTTGAATATTAAAACTTAGAGTGTCATTCTAATTTATTCTAGTGAATCAAAAAAAAAACCACTTGCACTCTATATAGTTTCATTGCACACAGTGATCAGTTTCAAGCCTTTATTTTGATAACTTTTGATGTCATCAGTTGGAGCACCAGCTGATAACGTGGCTGCACTTACTCCAAAGCCCCTCTGAGACGAGCGGACATTACTGTGGCTTGTTCAGCGTTTTCTCTTATTCTTTTTTTCTTCCACTCAACTTTCCATTCATGTGCTCGGACACAACCAGCTTCTTTATTGACAACAATGGATATAGAGTGCGTCAGTGGACAACTGTCAAGACGGCAGTCTTCCCGGTGTGTTTGTCGGATTATCCCGCATCATAATCAGAAATCAGACATGCAGAAAGTCCTACTGCTTTGAAAAAAAGTATTTTATTGTGAAATTTCTTGCGTTTTACATAAACACCCTGTACTCCGGCAGTGTACTGTTAGGATCAACAGTAAGACAGAGATTTGGGTTTAGACATTTCAGCCGATCCTGAAAAAAAGTTTTTAAGAGTTTTTTAATAAGATTTGGATTTAAAAAATATATTCTCAATAATAAATTTTTTTTTGTATTGCCCTCACTGTAAGTCATAATAAAGTGATTAGAAATAAATAGTTGAATTGTGTGTGTGTATGTATAATTAGTCTATATATGATGTTCGCTTTTTAAATGGAACTGAAATAATTTAACTTTACAATTATATTCTGAAGTATTAAGATGCATCTTTGTTGCAGTCCTTTTTTTTTTGTGAATTGCACCAAGAGTTTCCCTATAATCCCTCTGTTCCCGCAATAATTTTTCATTTAACAGTGCGATCCTGTTCATGACTTCTCCACTCGACTCTCATTTTCCGACATCAATCCATTTCATGCCTTCAAGGCCCAGTTAGACATTTACTCTTCCTTTAACCGATTTTCCTCCTCATCTATTTTTCTTTCTCTCTGTCTCTCTCTCCATCCGTCTCGCGTCCTTCGTCGCCCTTCCAGCCGCCTCATTTTTCCTCGAAGCCCAGCTGGATCAGCGTCTGCATCAGAGCCGACTCCTCCACAAACCTGGCGTCCACGTTTTCCTTCTCCTCGAAAGGGTTCAGAGCTGTTCGGGAGTTAAGACGCCAGGGGGAAGAAAAAAAAACATCTTTACTTCCTGCTCCTAAAGCTTCTTTAAAGGCCTTTCCTGCAGGATGTAGAGGTATTACTCTACCTTGTGACTCGATATCAGAGAGCATTTTTGCCAGATAGGTTAGAGGAAGAAACTCGGGTCTGGAGCCAGGTTTGTCTCGCCCAGCAAATACAAATCCCTGAGGAGAAAGATTAAAAAATAATAACAAAGACATTTTTTTTTGTTAGATTCAAATTCAGACTTATCAGCAACAGCAGCACCTGAGAGAAGTCCCCTAAACTCATCCTGCAGATAAAATTGGCTCCTGATATGTCGCTGGCGTATATTTCGCTATGAGACATTTTACAGGAAATGCATGCAGCACGCATCACTTATTTTTTTCCATGTTACCTTATTCTTGTTGTGTTTCTCCAGCAGCGTCTTGACATAATCTCTGGAGATTGAGGCTGAGCTGACAGGATGATCCCACATATGGTAGATCCTTTGCTCCATAGGCTACACACACACACACACCCACACACACACACACACAGAAAGCACTTTACGTTTTAGGCATGTAGCTCACGCTTTCTACAAAAACGGAGAGGGAAAGAGAGATTCCCCAAAGGCTCTGAACAGCTGTCCCTTTCTATTCCACCAAATGGAAAGCGGCAGCATTATCGAAGGGTGGACTGCTAATGAGGGGTCTTGGGGAATTTGTACTATTTTTAGGGTTCCAAAAAAAAAAAAAAAAAAGGCACAACAGTCATAAATCACACACAAAAAAAGGGGAACTACAATAGGATAATTATTTATTCTTCTTCAGTACACTAGCAAAAACTTTAACAAAAAGTTATTCAATCAACTCAAATGTATTCATTTTCAGCTTTTGCACTTTCAACATTTGATTTTCTCTTCAGGTTATAGAACATTATTTTGTTACCAGTTTTAATATTAACTATTAGTTAAATATTGCACAACTGCCAAATTTATGTAACCAGCTGCATTGTTTATATTAATAATGTGTTTTTTTTCTATTAGTTACACAATAGATTTTTCCTCTTTTGGTTAAAACTGTACTGTTCACAATACACGCAAACAAGTGGGCAACATCACAAGAAGGCTACATAAAAATTTTTACGTCATTTAGATTTTTAAAGTAAGCATTCACCTATATGTTTGAAGTTAGAACAGGTCTGTTTCTACAGTGCATTGTTTATTATTTTGTGTTTTGTTGTTCTGGTTTATGTTAGCCATTCACTCCAATCAGTTTGCCCGAGTGCCTTTCCTGGTCCCCTAACAGCTGCTTCTACTGTTAATCAGTACACCTGCTACTGATTCAATAATCACAGTTCTCTAACGGCATAAAGCTTTTTGAGTTTAGGGCTAATTTGGCATCAGTTTGGTTGCCTTTGATCTACTTTGGCTCTTCTTTACCACCATTATATTGGCCTTTGTCAGAGCTAACACCCACCTTGTTGTAAATATCCAAACCCTGTTTCAAAACGAATTCGTTACAGGTTTCTTGATTTTATTCATTCATTTCTATCATTCAGTTGTATTTTTTTTTCTTAGATTTTAAAAAATAATAATGCAACATCAATAATTGAACATCAGGCTTCCAGAACAGTCCTTCTCATGTTTTATAAAAGTTCCTCTAAACTAAAGTTTTCTGTTGCGAAGCCCTTTTAGTCTGAGGTAGCAGATAGCTGTCTAACATTTGCTAACCTCTTCTTCTTCACTTCTTACAGTAGTAGAACTTAATGGTTCAGTTAGTTTGACCTTTTTTAAAAAAAATAAAAATAAAAAAAGTTTAACCGTGGTTAAACACATTTGAATTCGACATTGTATTAGCTGGCTGAGTTTCTCACAGTGCAAATCCTCCAACGTGGAAGAAATAAATGCCTCCTACTTTGCCTCAGATGTGTGAGGCTGTGTCTTGAGTTTCTGCTGCCTACCAAACTCACTCCACAAAAGTCTGACGGACAGGAAATGCACCAGAGATGCAAAACCCTCCACATTCCTCTAATCACGTTGCGGATGAAACAAACACACAGGAACACATGGAAGTTACACAAGAGCCTGAACACCCAGAGTCACCTCAGTCTCCATGAAGCCTTTCTCAGTCTTAACACCCGGTGGTTACACAAATATTATGAGACATGCTTGAGGAAAATGAGATCTAAAATAACTCCAGACTATTAGTTAATTGGAGTTAGTTTGGGAGAAGGAAACGCTCTCAACTTCCTCCATGTTAAACTGTCACCCATACACTGTTTAGACTCTTTATTCTGAACATAAAGTTATAAGGACTGATGATGAGTTGCTTTCTAAACTAATCAAAAATCTTAATGATTAATTTGGTCACACATCAGTACCTCAGGAAGTCTCTTAAGTACGCCGAACTTCAGTCGCTCATTGGCTTCGCTGTTGTCCAAATCTAAACAAAAAGGAAGAAATTATTAACAAATCTGTTTGGAACCCATGGCCCCGTTGACATGCAACATCACAAACATTGACAAGAAAAAACAATTATATAATTATTATAAAGCTGTTTTATAATACCAGCGTCATCAGCTGGTAGGCGTCAAAGTTTGGCAAAAGAAAATGGATGAAGACTGACACAGGCCAGTTGGATGGACTCGCAAATCTAATTTAACTCAAGTTAAAGTTCTGGATCAGGTTGGTGAATGATATGCTAAACAAGTGTGCACAAAAAGGATTTAATTTAATGGTAGTTTTTAGTTTTCTTAAATGAAATATATATCGTACAGTGTGCCTTTTAACGAGACCTGCTTTTGTGGTCGTCTGCTTAGTCGGGTCTCTTGGTTTTCAGGGGAAACTCAGAAAGTAGGATAAGCCAGGTGGCTGTGGTTGACCAAAGCACGCCGACAGGTGTTTAGTGTCAACAAGAGAAAAACCTGTTGATGTGACATTCGTGTCAAATAGAACACATGAAACGGGCTCAGATTTAAAACGTCAAACCTGGTCTCCTGGACAACAATTCACATCTTTTTGCTAAAATCAAAAAATACCTGCTTGTATTGTCTTATTATATTTGAACAACTAAACACGTGGTCTTCATTCACATAGAGACGGGAAACATTTTTAGTACAAGTTTTCGTAAACTGATCAATTGAGCGAAACAGAAATATCTCAGCAACACCTGTGAGTTTTCTTGATACTGAGATTAAATGACAATACGACGACCTCTGAAGTCGTGCATCAAAAATGAAGAGACCAGACCGTAGACATTTAAAAACCTGTAAAAATCTGCACGCTGTTAAGCATCCCACCATCATTCTGAAAGAAGAGCTCTCGACTGGACAATGACAATAACATACTCTTCCAAAACGGCTACTGTTGGCTTCTGACGTCAAAGGCAACAACTTGGGGACAATGAAACGATGATTTCAACATGACTATTTGTGCCTAAGGTACCAGTATCGTCACCTGAAGCTCGTTCTAGTTGTTCTAAAGAAAACCTTCGGTGTTGTGACAGTAAAGTAATGCTGTGTCTTCTGCAAGCTGTAGTTGCATAACCAAAGTCAAGCCCCTGCAATCAATAAATGCTGTCCTGAATTACATACCAAGGCCACAAACCACTAGTGTGACACCTTCTGCAGAATGAGTTAATGCCCTTCTTAGACTACACCATGCATTCACTCAACCGTAACCTGACAACAGATACAGCTCTGTAGCTTCTTTCTTTCTTTCTTTCTTTCTATCTCTTCCACAATGGCCTCTGTCACTGAAACGCCAATTTCCTTCCCAAACGCCAACTGCTCCACCTCTGTAACGTCTCTGTTGTCCTGCAGCCATCCGTCGTACGTCGCTGCTGGCGTGATTGCTGTGCTCAGCTGCCTCCTGGGGATCCCGACTAACGTCCTCATGATCGTAAAACTCAGCAGCCATCTGCGAGGCTCCTCCATGACGAAGCGCCTCATCTTCAACCTGGCTCTGTCGGACCTCCTCTCGCTGTTCTGCTTGGTGATCGCCGGGGCCATTTTTGCCACCGGACCCCGTTTGACGCATGGGTTGTGTCAACTTTTCTTTTTCGTCGTCTTATTCTGCATAACCTCCAGCTCCAACATCCTGCTGCTGATAAGCGTTCAACGTTACTACCAGGTACGCAACTCAACACTTTACCGCTGTAGGAAAATGGGCAACAGGTTGAACATATTTGGCAATACTGATGCGCTGGAAATAATTATTTTCAGTCTGTGGTACTTGGAAAATATAGGTAACCAAACTGCTTGTACTTCTACTTCAGAAATGTTCATTTCTGACAAATAGGGGCTATTTTTTGCCAATACTACTTCTGTCTGCTTTAAAATCAGAAACGCGTGGTTTTATTTCATGTTGATCAATCAGGACTAGTCACTAGCAAACCTATGTAAAGTAACCAAGTACTGAAATACAGAGTTATATAAACGGGTAGTAAGGAAGCAATAAGTTCTTGCAATATCTAATGGATAAGTTGGAAGGAAATAAGTAATAAGAGTAGCTAGAAAGTAAGGAGGATTAAGTAAAATAAATGCACCCTGAATATTGTGTGTAAGTAGATATCTAAAGCTATTTTTCACTTCCCAGATTCTTCACCATGCCAAGTGGGAAAAAGTGACCCGAGCATGGCAGCGGGTTTTACTCTCCGGTGTGTGGGTACTCGGGGCCCTGCTGCCTCTCCCGCTTGTGCTTTCGCTGACGGAGAAGACAAGCGGAGACGCCGCGTCCGACGAGACGTCCTGTAGGACCAAAATGATGAAACCGCAAGCCGAGGCGGTCCACGTCGCCATAGTGATGTTGGCTCAACTTGTGGTGTTGGTGTTTTACGTAAAGCTTGTGAGAGGCGTCAGGAAGGTTCAGATGTCTGACAAGAAAAAGCAAAAGATCAATAGACTGTTCACTCGGATCCTCGCGGTCTCTCTTATAGACTTTCTGCCTTTGTTTGCTCGCATTGTGGCCATTGCCGCCCATTTTACGCGCTCACAAACGTTGTCCGACGTTAGCAGGAATTTGACGTCCATCGAGTATTTGTACTTTTTAAACCACTGCCTGAACCCCCTGCTGTATTTCTTTGCTTCTCGGCATCAGCTAAGAGACAGAGAGAAGAAAAGAAAGCTCTTTCTCATGGCTCTTAATGACAGTTCTTAGCAAGATCCTTGGATGTCTGTGCTGTGCTATTGAACCTTTTCACATTTTTTATTTATAATGAGGTATTAACACGGTCACAAAAATATCCCATGCGAACAACGACTTTGGTGTGGATTTATCGACCACTTCTCTTTCTGTAAAGACACGTTTTGCTTTTAAAATGTTTGAAGGCTGGACATGCATTCTGTATTTTCTTTATTTGCTTATTCCGTGTGTTTTCCAAAAACATCAAACCCGAGAAATAGTTAAACATTTACTTTAAAGTCCCCTTGCCAGCACCCTAATTGAGTTACCTTCGTTTATTCTTCGTTCGGATCCAATTCTGGCTGGGTCATTCTGAAATATGACTTTCAGTGGAAATAAAGAAGTTGGTAAAATTAAATCTTTAAACCTAAATCTGCTGAATATCCTCTTTAGCCTACTAACCTAAAGGGAAGAGCTGGAATCAAGAGAGTCCCAAGTCGCATTGTTTAATACAATGCATTAGAATACAATGCTAAAGCTAATGTTAAAATGTTAGCATACTTTATCAATTCAGAATGCCTTTATTTGCCAATTGCATAATTTGACCTCATGCTAGTTTACCTTTCTGCTCCAAAATTTCTACAAAGTTTAAGAATGTTTGTTTGAAATTGGCTCATACTTTACACTGTGCACGTTCTACAATTTTAAAAGTTTTTCTAATATGCCAGAGAAAATCTTGCTGTGAAGACAACAGGTTATGCTACTGCACAGTAGGATGCTACAGGCTTCACTTTAAAGAAAGGAAAGAAAAAAACTGTTCTGAGATATTCGTTCCCTCAAAACAGGGAAAGTCGTGTTGTAGAAATCAAAGGTACGCCACCTGTCGCTCATATTTAGGAGACGTCTTAAAATCAAAGCTGGCCAACCACAAAAAGAACTATTTATAATTATTAGCATGTTATACATTCCTCTATAAAACTACAAAACATTTTTAATTAAACCGGTCTCTCACACAGTCAGAATTTGCTGGCGGTTTTTTTCTTGTGTAAAGGGGGTCTTTCCACTGTTGCCACATACTTGAACAGCGTAAAAGATTGCTACAAAGTCAGGGACTCAATCAGTTTGGCTTCCATAAAATGGAAAATTTTACTAAGCCGTGAACTTGATCATAACTTTGATGGAATTCGGTTGATTTGCTCCTTGTACATTCTGAAGAATCAAATGAGTTCTAAAGAGATGACTAACTGCCTTGGAAGAATTAAATTAAGGTAAATGAAAATTGTAACTGAACAGTCTGTGTGTCACAAAGATGCAATTTGTTATGCAGCTTAGTCTGGCATTGAGTGAATGTATTCGACATTAAAAGAAACACCTTTTGGATAGTATGGAGGACGTTTGCAAACAGAAACCCTTGAAAGAAGCTAACTTCAAAACTGTTCTGAGTACCGTAGGTGATCTACCACCCGCCCTCTTCCCCTTAAAAATGCGTATTTATACACAAACCTGTCATGAGACGAGACACAAAGGTTTCAGTGAGCTGCAGGAAACCGTGGTCAATGTACTGTAGAAAGGTTTGATGAGGTAGGCAACGAACAGCAAACACAGCAAACAGGGTGTGATAGCCTGGAGAAACAAACCGATGAAATGAGAAAACAATGAAGGGGGGGGGGGAGAGACTGAAATATTCACAGAGTAAAGCTGACGTCGCGGAACGCGTTTCATGCAATATGTTGCAGGCCAACATTTGTGAAACGGCTCCTTCGAGACCTCACTTTTAAAATGAAAGTTTTACTCCTGCGTGACAACAAAACAAACAAAAAAAAAAAATGACAGAATTACGTACCAAACAACTGCAAACCCTGTGAAATTAATTCAAATGAGTGGAAATGCATTCCTGTCCTCCCGGAGCTTCGTCAGCGTTCTGCTAATGCACAATTCTGTCGTGCCTCACTGGGAGACACGTGTTTTGCTTTGTGACTCGCGCAAGAAATGGGGATTAGAAGAACAAGTAAAACTGTGATCTGGATTGTACCAGGTGGGAGAGGCAGGCAGAGACTCCGGGTGGACTCCAGGATCCGAAGCATGAAGTGAAATACGGCCCACTCGGCCGGGCCGCCTTTCGTTGCCCTGGACACCAAATAGCAAATTTAAAAAAAAAAAAGAATTTGAGAGGATTATGCAATTTTCACACATGGAAAGGAGAAACCGTCAACAACTTCCACATGTAAACACAGCAATGCTCCTGGAGTCTGTTAAGTTTTCAAAAGAGGAAGTTGGACTACTTACAAGCACAATGCACGAGGGCCAAGTTTGTACTTCAGCCAGGCTGATTCCAGCATGTGTCTGATGAGCTCCAGCTAAATACAAACACACACACACACATTTTAGTGGTTTGAGAAAGACATGCTCCATTAGATTCCAATAAAATGTTGCCCTCAGACGAAATCAGTCGCCTGGAAACTTTACAGAACGCAATCATTTTGAACTGACGCCTGAAGACACACGACTCTCACGTTTACCTGCTACAACGATTATTGGTTCCTGTAAATTCACAGTGCTGTCAAAACGTACACACAGCCCTTCTTTCCAGAGACTACTTGTTTTTTGGCGGTCTTCTCACAATTACATGTTTCACATAATCCACTGTAACAAAACCGTTACAGTGTGGACGAGGAAAACTTGACTGAACTTAACTGGTTGTCGCACCTTTGGTAGCAACAACTTTGTTTTCAGACAGGCATTATTTGTATAATTTCTTGATTATTCTGGTCTTGGAAGTATCAAACTTATGGGTGGCGTTGAACTCAACAGTCCAGAAAATATGGTTTGCCACAGTTAATTTGTTGTTGAATGATGGGTTTAACTCCTTTAGCCATCTGTGTTGGTTTTAACAGCCTTTAGGGTATTTGTATTCACTCGGGTTACTTTTGAAACCGTCGCACTGAGTAACGCTCACCATGTGAGCTCGTTTCCCCACGCACCAGCGAATGCTCTGCTGTCTCCCGAACAATAACAGGAAGACAGTCTGCCTCATCCGCATCCTGAACACCAGTGGGAAACCTGTTCCTTTTGCCAGCGGCAACATCCTCCTGTGACCTTAGGGTGGAAGTTTCAATTAGCTGCTCTTATGCAACAGATAAGCTCCAAAAAAAAAAAGCAAAAAATAAAATACACACACACACACGATATGTTTCTCTGGGCCCCTTTTCTCCTTTTCACACCTTTCTCTCCAATTCCCCCTCGGAAGTTGAAGTTTTTCTAAAAAAATCACGAGATGTGAACTCACATGTAGATATTAAGTACTTGAGCAAATTACAAAAGAAAATCGCTATGTATGTTTTAAACTGCAATACTTATTTCTTATTTGGAACCAACAACTTCTTTAATTATTCAGAGTAAAGGTTTGTTTTCCAGCTTTTTTGTGTCTTTGCAGCAGCAATTATGCACATGTATTGACAACCTTGATAAAAATTAAAGTACTCTGGTAGAAGCTAGCCTTTTATCAGAGAGGTTAGCTTTTCCACTGCTTTACTTCATCTTTCCGTCCTGCTGAGTGTACATGGAGGAAAGGTACAGTTGTGTATACGTCTGTCACAGTTCCACTTGCTGTAAACTTTGATTAGGTGTGATTAGATTTCCACACTATAACGTTGAGTAGCAATACCAGTTTTGTGGCATCAACTAAAAATACATGAATTTTATTGCTTTTCTTTATTTATTTTTTTAAAAGCTCTTTTTTTCAAACTTTTTGAATATTTTAATACAAGCAACCAGCCCACACCTAGCTCTGATTTAGATGGTAACTGGCTTAGCACAGATTTTCTTGGAGCTCCTACTTACACACATCTACCTCACATGAACAAAACTTTTTTTTTTTTCTTGTTTCTTGGCTTTTGCTATATTCCACATTTATAGTTATTTATACTACGTAGATAGAAGAAAAAAATAAGCTAAATGATCACAAATATAGTTTTTTCTTAGAATGACTTTCAGTTCAGTTTATTTTATAATTGTTTTGGCACAAATGGTGATGGATTTCGATTGTTTCCACACAAAAAAGTGCTGAATTCAAATGTTGTTTTTTTTTAAATTCAGTTTGAGATTATGCTTCTTCTATAGGAGTTTAATGTTATTTGCACATCTTTACCCGAGGCACCAAATAAGTGTGGATGATGCTGTGAGTACAATGCATGCTGGCATTGATCGCAGACAAAGTCTCAAACAATAAGGAAAAAAACATCCCAAGCAGTCGCAGCCTCATAATGAATAAATCTGATTTGACTCTCGGTAATGAATTAAAATCTATACTAAGCAGTTTGTCTTAAACAGTAAACAGTGGCGACCTCCTGCATCAAAATGCACTAACCTTCGCTACAGAACAAATTCTCATTTACAGAAGCCGGGACATCGCAGCCAGTGTCTTTTTAATTGTGCTGCCGTGAAATATGTGTGCAATTTATACTCTGCAATTAGCAGGTTATTCTCTTTCTGAGCTGTTTGTTGCATCTGGGGCGGGGAAATAATAAATATCAGTGACAATAATGCAGAGTGGAGCCGTAATCTATCAGAGCTGAAACTTCTCTTGGTCTTAAAAGCTGTAATCTATTTCCCCCCCGTGTCGATGCAGCCGTTAGTCTAAATAAGCACCAGCGAGAAAGGGGGACATGCTCTTTATTTGTAGAGGAGTACCTCTGTTTTTTGGAGGGTTTTTTTTTTTAAAGCGTGACTCAGGCTGACTGCAGAACAAGGCCCGAAGTTTGTCAACTGTGCTTAAAATAAAGTGACCCCAAAAGGCTGTTTCTCTTTGAATAAGTCTCTCTCCATCTCTCTTCCACTCCGCTGGATAAGCCCAGTAATCACCTCGTGTGTCTGAGCCGGAGCGAGGCCAAAAGCGATTACACAGGTACCTATTTTTGTTCCGTTCAGCAGGATGTTAAAGGCGCGGGGTTAAAAATCCATGAGCCCTGTCGCAGCAAAGGGAGGATTTCTTCTTCCTCCTCTCTGTTCCTATTTTACCTCTGCAAGACTCAAAACCTGGCACATTCTGCTTTCTATTCAATCCGAGCCTTACCCTTGGCCTGATTTATACCGCCGCATTGATATATGCTGTATGTCTACTTTCAGCACCTCGAAACCATGGAGGGATTTACCTCGGTGGAATATTAAAACCTGACTTTACAGAACCAACAGTCCCGGTGAGACGCAGGACAAAGGTTTGGTGTCTCCTTTTCCTTGGTTATGCAAATGAAAACATCTCCCGTGTTCAATCCATCAACATAAGAAAACATTTTACAAAAAAACAACCTTAAAGTGAAGTGCATTTTGTGCGGTGTCAAAACCCTTTCATTTATTCATTTGTTTTAAATGTAAACCATTTAAGAGTCTTGAGATAAATCCTCTTAATAGCTGTTTGCACGGTTACAAATTGCCTTCCATTGAATGTGTGTTGACTCTAAGCTCTCTGATGTTGACTTTAGCAGCTTTGAAGAAACCGCCGCCTCAGAAAATATGCAAATTAAAGCCAAATGTAGAAACCCTGACAGGAAGGTGCCTTGAAAACTCGCAGGTTCTTCCTCCTGCCTTTTTTGAGGCTTCATTTATCAGCTGCAGTTCAGCCAACATCGTGGCATCAAAAGACTGGCAATGTCTGAGATATATTAAGGGACTGACTGGAGGACTATCCCGCAGTTTCCGCGTCACTCTGCAAACCAACTGGGTTCACATGGCGGCTCACGAAATCACAACTTAGTCCCGTTTCCTGTGACTATTTCTATTATGTATGATCTGTGTTTCATTTCCATTTTTCTTCTGTCATATTTTAAATTGGCTTCTCTTATTTCGGACATATGCAGTCAGTCAGTGAACGCTCTTGCGTGAACACATTGATCTACCACATGCTCAATAAAACTCGTCTACTTCCTCATCAATTAAGCAAAACAAAATTAATGCTAGCAAAGCATAAAATTTTCTAATACGTCTCAAAAAAAATTTCTGTAAAAACACTCTGGTGTGTTTTCTCAAACTGCACCATTGATACAAATTTTTTGAGATATCCAATGTAGACATTAGAAGCCCACTCCCCATTGCTGAACATACAAATGACAGTACATCATAGGAGACACATAGAACAAGCAACCAGGCACACACACACACACACACACACACCCACACACACACACCACTAAAAGTAATTTAGAAAGATAGATTATTTTCAAACTGCAGGAAAACATATAAACGCTGTGCAAAAAGTTTGGGATTTGAACCTGGAACTTTAAAAGCTACAATTTAAAAATGCTAACAACTGTTCCACCATGCAGCCCACCTAAATATACCCCTAAAGATAATCCTGTGCTTTGTCTACACATAATGAACATTTATTTAGTTCAACACATGTAAAAAGACTAACGATATTTTTGAACCAACGAAAATGATTCTTGAAGAGCTGTAAGCTTAAAAACTAAAGTGTTGTAGTGTAGTAGATGAACGGTGGATGATTTAACATTCCAGTTATGCAACTTTTGTTATTAACTTTAAAGCTTAACTCATTTTTAAGCACACTCTGCATAACTCTGTTTCATGGTCAGGTGAAAGAACTGAGAGGAAAAAGGGGATGAAGCAGGCATTTTCCTCAAAAACTTCAAAAACAAAATAACTTTTGCAGATTGCAGGGAAGTCCGTCTTACAGCATGCTGAATGTAAACAAAATTAAAGCTGCAAGCAGCCTCGGGCGGCCCTCGCAGCAAGCGCCGCTCCGGCCTATTGGCCACCGCGGGGGTTCCGGCCACCGCAGAAGCTCTTGCGCGGTTTCCAGAGCCGCAGCCCGGTCCCCGCCGCGGAAGCTCCGCCGCAGTTTCCAGCACAGCCGCCCGCCAGCCGCCGCAGAAGCTGTCGCGCATTTTCCCCGCCCGTCCGCCTGGCGACACGCGTGAATGCGTTCGGCGGCGCTCCCCGACGACTGTCGATAAATCTGGTGCAGATCGGTCGATGCGTCGAGGAGACACGGCCCATGTATTAACTTAGGGGGCTCAGTGGAGTCAAACTACATTTCAACCTCGTCGGGCTCTTTAGAGGTGAACAAAGGTCATACATATCCAGTTTGGCGCCAATCGGATGATCCATGTGTGATTTAGAGCCAAACGTATGCATATGGCGAGGGACTGATGTTCGCCATTTGGCCACGCCCACACGGTTCAGCCAGCAGCGAGCATTGACAGAGCTTATCATCCGAATCATCTTGATTAGGTCAAGAGAGCCATAAACAGAGCTTTCCAAGGAAAAAAATGGCACTTCCGGTTCCGAGGGGGCGGGGCTTAGATGACGTCATAATGTGATGACGTAGGATTGACGGGCAAGCCTCCAGGATCACTCAGGCCAAGTTTGATGCAGCTCGGTCAAAATATGTGGAATGTAGAGGCAAACGTATACGAACGGCGTTGCCGCCATTGAAAACTCTTGGCACTTTAAAGCAAGCGAGACCAACTTCCTATCTGTCATCCAACACAGAATCACCTTGATTAGGTCAAGAGAGCCATAGATGAAAGTTTCCAAGGAAAAAAATAGCACTTCCTGTTCTGAGGGGGCGGGGCTTAGATGACGTCATAATCTGATGACATAGAATTTTCAGGCATCACACCAGCACCACTCAAGCCAAGTTTGGTGCAGCTCGGTCGAAACTTGTGGAATCTAGAAGCAAACGTATGGCATCGGCGTTACAGGTCACTTCGCCACGCCGCCACACCCAGCTGCTTCATCGCAGCTGGTCAGGGCTTGGATCCACAACACACCAACATGTCTTCTGTCTCTGGACACAGTTTAATATTGATTAGGTCAAAGGGCTAAGATAGCGACCGTTCACAGTAAAACATGACACTTCCTGTTCTCAGGGGGCGTGGCCTACGAAAAAAAAAAATTTCACCACAGGGTATTGTAGGACACCCGATGACGATCGATAACTGAACGTTTGGTCCCTCTATGTGTTTTTGTATAGGAAATATAAGAGTTTCGTGTTTCATGGCGAGTAGGTGAACTTTGACCCCTGGTAACCCCCCTTCAGCAAGCTCATACAGTCACCAATTTGATAACTTTAAATCAGACATGCCTTATGATCAGACTGACCGAGTTTGAAGCCGATCAATCGAAATCCCTAGGAGGAGTTCGATCAAATGCAAAGGCTGTAAACGTCAAAATCGAGGTCCACAAGGGACCTTCAATACAAAATGGCCGACTTCCTGTTGGGTTTCGACCATGGCTCTAATAGACTTTTTTGTACGTCCTGACAAGATACACATATGTACCAAGTTTCGTAATTCTAGGATAAAGCATGGCCTGGGGCTGTTCATTTAAAATACTCTAGGGGTCGCTATAGAAAAATTAGGCCACGCCCACCAAATATCGCTATGGATTCCTGTTCGGGGATGGATAAGGATCCATCCTAGTGAGTTTGGAGCAGCTCACCCCGAAACTGTGGAATTCAGAGCCAAACGAAATTCGATGGCGTTCGCAACGCCGCCACGCCCACCTGCTTCATCGCAGCCGGTCGGGGTTGGAATCCACAACACACCAACATGTCTTCTGTCTCTGGACACAGTTTCATGTTGATTAGGTCAAAGGGCTAAGATAGCGACCGTTCACAGTAAAACATGACACTTCCTGTTCTCAGGGGGCGTGGCCTAAGTGATATCATCATTTCACCACAGGGTATTTTAGGACACCCGATGACGATCAATCACTGAAAGTTTGATACCTCTATGTGTTTTTGTATAGGAAATATAAGAGTTTCGTGTTTCATGGCGAGTAGGTGAACTTTGACCCCTGCTAACCCCCCTTCAACATGCTCCAAAACTCACCAATTTGATAACTTTAAATCAAACATGCCTTATGATCAGACTGACCGAGTTTGAAGCCGATCAATCAAAATCCCTAGGAGGAGTTCGATCAAATACGAAGGCTGTAAACGTCAAAATCGAGGTAAAAAATGGACGTTCAATACAAAATGGCCGACTTTCTGTGATAGTTGGCTTATAACATTCAATGTAAGTTCTGAGTCTTTTGGTGAGCTCTACAAGTGTACCAAATTTCATGTCTCTACGATGAAATACGTTCATACCATTGTGTCAACAGAAAATTGCTAGTTGCCGCCGTTGAGCAATTTTTTTTGCGATTTTTGCGACAACCTTAAAATTCAAAATTTTTAAATTTTCTAGTTGCGACCGCCAAGTTTGGTGAGTTTTTGAATATGATAAAGCCCCCAAAAAGGCGCCTCTTTAGGGGGGCAGAATCGTAATAATAAGAAACAGTACAGATACAATAGGCCTTCGCAGCGCTTTGCTGCTCGGGCCTAATTACATTTATGTAAAAAATGCAACGTATTCTATTTGTCAAATGCCATTGTCTGGTAAAGTCTGAGTCCACAGATGCTAGTAGCGCTTTGTATTTCATGTCCTAGGAAGCTTATCCTAAAAATAGAACTTAAAGTCCACCTCTATGGTTCTATATACTTAAAAAAATGGCCCAGGCTAAGTATGAATCATACAAAATTCATATAGAGTTGCCTAATGTTGCTCTTAAGCTCATGGTTTTCCCATCTCAGTCCCTACCCATTGACCTCTGCCCATGTTTAGACCTTTCTGGCTGTAGGGTATTTGTCAGGCTAAAAGCCCTGGCCACTGGCCACAGGGGAGCCCTGACAAACCAACGTAAGCCCTGAAAAGTGATTCTGGAAGTGCTTTTGCCTCTGTGACACAATTACTTTTGGTCTACTAGAAGTGTGAGCTTGTCATACCTTTCACTGTGACGTATTTCAATACATTTTCACGCAATGAATTGTGGTTAGGCTTAGAAAATGACGGACAAAACATAAGGGGCCTTGTAAAAGTCTTTCCCAACTCGGTCGCGTTAAATCCACGAACTTCAGCTACTTTTACATTTCATTATAGTGATTGGCAGGGAAATCGTACGTAGTCCTTTTCTCTTTTCTTTTCATTTTTAAGCAAAATCGCTGAAGCTCAGTGTCTTTGAATGAAGAGCAACTGTGAGCAGTAATTTGCACCGGATTGTCGTCCAGGATCATCCTGCATTTTGCTCCGTTAACCCATTAACTCTGACCAGCTTCCTTGACGCTTCTCTATAAAAGCATCTCTACTGTAAAAAATCTAGCTCAGCAGTTTTTCAAAGTGTTTTTTTATTATTATTATTATTATTATTATTAGTTTTGCACAACATTTCTGCAAGACGATTAGAATTAAAGTAGCTGCAAACTACCTTTTTGACATTTTCTATAAATATGGATCACCCCATTGAAGAAAATGTAGATTTTCCCCTTATGGTAGTTCTTAAAATAAATGAATTTCCTACAACGAATAGGAAATGAAACTGGAAAACAATGTCATTTTTGAAAGGGTTAGATAACATTTGTGGTTGCAACGAGACAAAACGTAAAGATTCAAGCGGTTAAAGTCCTCAAAAGTACCTTTTTGCTTGCAGCGCATTATTTTTGAACATAAACACAAACGTCACTCATCAGGTACCAAAAAGAAAAAGAAAGAAAAAACACACTTGTTTTGGAAATCTCAAAGAATCCTCTTATGGCTTCCAGCAAAGAGTCAAACCATTCAGTTTTAAGTGCAAGCCTGCAGACTTCTTCTCCACTGAGCGATTTCTGCTTTCACTTAACCTTCCAAGAGTAAGTGGGGAGAAATTTGAAATAAATATAACTTCTAGTTCAAAACCACTTTAGCTTTAGCCATCTCACACACACACACACACACACGCGTACACCAAAAACATGCACAGTGCATCTACCAGCTTGGCTACATAGTTGACCACCAGCGCGTCGATCTTCTTCTTCCCCAGTTGAGGCAGATATCTGTTGAGATGTTCTCGAAGTTTGTCGACTGTCTGCAAATGCAAGGCACGCACACACACACACACACACACACACACACGCTCTCGTTATTTTCCCAGGACTTGCGGCTTGAACTTAGACATATTTGCATGCTTCATGCAGATATTTGACAGCACTCGGCTGGGGTCAAATAGAGCTCACAATGGAGTTTTCCTTCAATTTCCAAAAGTAAATTCAATGGGCGAGAGGGGGCAGAACCTGTGGACGTGAAAGGATGAAGAGGCTGAGAGAGTCTCAGATGAGCAAGGGGGCCAAATAAGTTTCAGGAAACAGATTGAAAGGCTGAAGATGATGTAAGTAGGACAAGTAATGGAGGGAATAAATGGAGTGAGATCAGAGGACTGGGTCATCCCAAGAATAGCTTAACTGAACTCTATTAAACTGAAGCTATCTGCTCTTTAAAAAACTATGCTGAGCAGAGGGAAAAGTCAAAGATATGAAATTGTCCATCAAACACAGCACGGTTTAAAAAAAGAAGAGAAAAAAAAAGGCAGGACAAGGACCTTAAGCTGCCTCTTTTGTTAAAGAGTCGATTCATTTGAAGCGTAACAGGAACTTCACTATAACAGATGACTGTAGCGAGGGAAATAACTGGTTGTCAGCATTACACTGTGGATTTTCAGTGATCTATATATCAACCTGTAAGGGGGGGATCCACTGGCAGCGGCTGCCACACATTTCTCGTGCCGTCTCCAACACCGGGGAGAAAATTGACACGTTGGGATTTGAATTAACATAAGGAACGTGTGTGTTTAAAAAAAAAAAAGAAAAAAGAAAACTGCTGATAAGCATTCAGGCACTGCTCTTCAATTTTCAGTGACCAAATGGTCGGATTTAATTTTGTAGACTGAAATATCTTAGTACTAGCTAAAGCAAACCAATACCTAATTGAGATATAATCTAAATATAAAAAAAAAAGTCAGAATATTGAAGAATATAGATCTTTTAGCTAAAATGTCGAGTGAAAAAGTTACTTTAAACAATAGCACATCCTACAAAGCATTCACAGTTTTTTATCTACATCGCTAGCAACATTGCTGTAGCGGTTCGCACCCTTGTCGTCATATTAAAATTGGTAGTAAATCACTCCCCGCAGTGGCATTGTTATGGCGCAATCACTAACGTTAAACCTTTTGTAAGGTTTAAACTACTGCGCAGCACATTGTCCCTCGTCTTCACATTATATATTTACTCTAATATTTTAAAAGGCAGCTGTTTTTGATATCGGAGACAAAAAGAGGAACGGCATTTCTAGAAACACGTCCCTGGTCGCCTGGTTCTGTCTTCAAAACAGGACAAGAACTTCCCGAGATCTGTATCCTGAAATGTGGAAGCATACATTTGCCTAAAATAGCCTGGTGGCACAATATTTTACTTTAGTGGGGACTCTTGACGTGTTCTTTGAACATTGCGAGTGCAATCTTGTAAGCCCTTGATGGGTTTTCTCACCAGGCCGATGAACGCCCTCTGTTGATGGTCCTCTTCTTGAAAAAGTGGCACCAGCTTTTTATCTACAGAAGAAGAAGAAAAATACACAAATATAAAAATGTGTTTTTGAATTAACTTCTGATGATGAAGCTTATTTGATATTATTCTAAGTAATAAGCTATCAGTGAAAAAGGGGAAACGGAAGCAACGCGTTTTGGCCAGTTAATGAGACAAAAGAGATGACGACTTATTAATCAGAAGATTCGTTTGGTGTATTTTTAATTATTTAATTTTTTTTTTTGCTTTAAAGATACATCTCTTAACCTCAGGGATTAGAAGGCAGAAGTCCAACTGTGCAAGTCCTTTCATGTCAGTCTCATGAAAGCAGATCATGCTTCATCTGCGATACTTTGGACGCTCTTGCATACACAAATACACACCATCTTTGATCATCCACACAGAAAGCAGCCTCTTTGATGTTATACCCTGACATGCTACGGCTATATATCGCTCCATCATAACCAGGCCAACATGCAGAAGATCCTGTTTAATTTGCAAAATGCATGTCTGCAACAGGTACATCTAAATAAATTAGAATGACATAAAATTCTATATTTTTGTCACTCATTTCAGAAACTGATGCACTACACAGAGTGAAATATTCTGAGCCTTTATTTCCTGTGATTTGTAGTTGTTTAGTGGGATTTATCTGTGTAAGCCAGAAAAGTTACAAGAATGAGTTTCACTTCCTGAAAACGTTCAGCTTTGAGTCTCACCAACAATATTTATATGATGTTACTCACACTTTGTACACTAGTAAATGTAGATTAACCCTCTCTTTCTATCAGCTCCTAGAAGTTCCCCTTTCCGTGTCAAAGAAAGATATCATGACAGCATGATTCTGCCACTGCCATGCTTAACAATGAGTGGTACATTTATATCTCAAGATATAAATATCTCAAGTTTATTTATAGCTTGAGATATTATTTTATGGCACTAATTCGGTTTAAACATCTCAGAAACTTTCTCCCTAACCCATCCGGTCTGTCCGTTGGTCTTCATGACGACGTTTGGGACATTCACATCGTATTAACGCTGTTTTCTCCAAGGCGCCCACTCGGTGTTTACAGACATCGAGTGGGCGCAGTGTCGTCACTTAGACAGCTACCCATTAATCTCGTAGATTTGGAGATCAAGACTGGTTTGGCAGGATTAGGAATATCTGTGTGACAGCGCGGCTTAAAAGGACGTGGCAAAGAGAGATGCTGGGTGTATTAGGTGGACTACTGCATGATATGGCAAAGAGAAAACCTGGGGAAGAGAGAAGGATGTGCAGATGTCTGGTGCGTCGAAGAAAGATGCAGAGGACAGCCGGAATAGAAGTCTTCATAAACCAATCTCTTGTATTGAATTTATTATCGACTGTTTTGATTGAATTACTCACGATTTAAGAAAGCAATCTGAGGGGAAATGAGCACGGGGCTCCAGTAAGTTGACAGTGGGGACTGAGTGGTTTTTCATGCTAAATATAAATTGGAATTTGTTAAGCAGCACACCTCTAAAGTCTCAGGCATAAATTCTCGAAATGTGGCGTTCCGCGTAGTTTTTATGTTCTGTTCATTTCAAATATCAGGCATTTCATGTTGCTTGGACCGCAGAGACGGAGACTCGAGTCAAACATCAGTCGCAAAAAGAAATAAAAAAAGGCTTCAGACTTGACATGGACTCGAGGTCTGGCACTCTGGTTTCATATCCCACATGATAGATTGACTTTTACTTTTTGTTTCTGTCGAGTATCTTTCTGACCAAGATTCGTATATTCTGTAAAACGGAACGTGTATCAACCGGAGAGGTTTGTGGACCATCAGCAATTTTACTTTGTAAAAGCCTTACATTTTGCTGTGGCATTTTCATAATGACCACTGTCACAAGTGACTTCACAGCCATTTCAGAGTGAAATAAATGTAACTTCACTCAAACATTTTAACTGTTGCTCTTAAGCTATTAAGAGAGATGCATCTTGTTCTTTAAAAATAAAAGCAAATCCTGCTTAATTCAATACGAAATTCAACTATGACAAGGATAAATACAACCTTACTTAATTTTCAAAAGTAATTTACTTTTTTTTATGTTGAACTGAATGCTCTGAACTCTCCGCCTCCCCCCCAAAAAATATTAAATGTTCAACCTTTTCTGCTAGATACAGTCTCGTAATATACAAAAAAGGTGAAGATGCTCATGATGCTGTATCGTAACTGTAAGGAGAAATCAAAAGATAGTAACTTATTTTAAAAATACAACAAAGAATATTAACAGCCTGTCAATTTTTTTTTTTTTACATTTATTTATGTTTTGTGCTTCTCTGTACAGAGAATCTCCCTACTTTTGGAAAGGTGCAGTCATGTCTTTTCAAGTGAATCCGGGGTGTTGGACCTTCTGTGGCCTTAACCAAAATTTTTTTTAAAGTTCCACATTAAGGCTTGACGTATCGCAGCTGCATTCGAGCTACGAGAGAGACAGAAAGCTGGACGAGAGACAGGAGAGGAAAGTACCTTATTCCCCGCTGTTATGTAAGTTTCACATTCTTCCTCATTGTTTCCTGGCTTGTTTCACTTTATTTGTTTCTCTTCTAAATTCCCTCCTTTTCGACTCTCCCCTCCAAAATAAACTGACTTCAGTGTGAGCTCTCCTCTTGGCATGACGCACAAACGCACTCGTGCAGCGTTTGGCGTTGCATTATGTACGAAAGGGGTTTGTTGCGTCACGCGCCGTGCAAACGTCGCGTTGCCCTTCAGGGGATTTTGTTTGTAAGTGAAAGTGAGTGCTCTCTTTGGTTTGGCTTACCAAGGCACCAGGTGTCAACCACTGAAAGAACCCTGGAAATAAGAAGAGAGACGCTTGATGAAAAAAAACAAGACCTCAAGTTGGAATTTCTTTTATTTTCTTAGAACAGTGAAATATGAAGCTGCACTGCCTCAAAAAAAAGAGCTAAAACTATGGAGGTGTAATCCAGTTCAGACATGAGGGGGGAAAAAACTAATTATTAAAATTTTTTTATGCTGTTTTGTTTAATTTTCAGCAAATCTGACATCAGTTAGTGCAGCACTGAGGTGTTTGTCCACCAAGCTGCTTCATCAACAGCCGAGAGTCTAAAGTCACCACGGTATATTTGTTGTTTCTAGAATAATATTAGGTTGAAGGAGCAAAATACATGGAAATATTGAAAGGTGATCTATGATTGCCTGCAACAATTAAATTAACATTTAACAGTACATTTCAGTTTGGGGTTTTACGTGAAGAATTTTAAAAAAAAAAGGTCGGGATGAACTTCTACAAGGCACAGTATCTTCATATCACTATCCACAGCCGAGTGCAGCTTGTTTATGAGCCAGCAGACAAGAAGAACAGACCGAGGAGCACTTGAACTACATCAGGGATGCATCATTATCCTCTTGTACTTTGCTTTTAGTCAGCACTGCATGCATCATGCTGCCTCTTCAAAGACTGTGTGAAGTGCCAAATTGTAAAGGAGTGAGGGAAATGTTCAAGGTTTAAATAATTGGGAGGAAGCAGCAGAGAGTTAGGGGCTGAACTAGAGCTGTGCTCTTAATCTTATTGTACTGCAATGATGATAAATCTAAAAGTCAAAAACACTTAAAAGAAATCCAGCAACACCACATATGCAAAAAAAAAAAAAATTGTGGCGATAGGAAATAAAAGTGGTGGCTGTATTAAGGTAAAGCCAAGAATTTAGAAGCGTCATTTAGCGGTTTCGAAAACCACGAGACGTTTCTCTCCCTCAATGCCAGACCAGAAAAACAAAAACAAAAAAAAACCCCCGCAAAAGATCTTGTGGAAACTAAAGCGACAACACCCATCACTCTAAAAAAAAAAAAAAAAAACGGCAATTTAAAGCTGCAGTAGCTAGAAACAATCTGGCTAAAGAACTTGACTAATTATACGAAATAACAGCAAATAATGCCATTGTTATACAGTTTTACCATTGCCATTGTTACTGCCTGTTATTCCAGGAGTTTTACTTTATTGGCTCATAACTACTAAGAGGTAAATACTATAATACTGTAATATAAGATAAAATTTGAATGAGTTCTTTTTGTCAATAGGTCAATGTTTTTTGAATGCCAATTTGTGAAAAAACGCTTTTTTTTTAGCTACCATTAAATGTTTTATTCTTTTAATGAGTTTTAAATGTCATTATCAACTGGAGGTGAAACCTAAAGCTTTTAATTTTTTCATCTATTCTAGCAATTTGTTATCAGACCTATCAGATTTCATCAAAACTAGGACAGGGTTAAAAATTACCACAAGCTTCTAAACATCAACCTGCTGAGGTTTACATTTACCGCCTTTTATTAGTAATATTTCATACAGATAATGTAGGAAAGCAGCGATGCAGTTCCTCCCCCGTGCTTCAGGTCTGTAAGTTCGGAACATATTTCTTAACAGAGCTCCAGTGGGAGGCGGACCTACTTCTTTGTGTTCTCCTCCAAGTGATTCACATGGCTGGAGGCTTTGCTCTCGGATCTCTGAAAGAACACCACCACCACCATCATCATCATCATCATGGGAGGGATGAAAGTACACTGACAATGTTGGACTATACCCACAGGTATGCTGACAAGGACATCCAGAATAAGACACCTCCACATTAGCTGGCCATTTTTAGAATGGAAATGATGAGTCAAAAGTGATTTACAGTAATTTATATGCATGAAAGGTTTTTGCTTTATACACACACACACACCCCCACGCCCACACCCACACACAAAAGCACAGCCACTCACCAATTTATCCCAGTCGACCCGGATGTGTGAGGTTCTGTATCTTGGGTTGGAAACGGCGTTCAAACATTTCGTCCTCTCTGTGTTCCACTGCAGCTCTGCCCAGAAACCGTGGAGCCGCGCGGCCTGCCCAGTGATACGCGGAAACAAACAAGGTCCAAGCAAGCAAGGACAAACCAGAGTGAGGATAATTTGCAAATCAGCTGCATGTAAACAGAAACGCAAGCAGATGTCAAATAGGTTTTTTTATGTCCACCATTGAAAATGCAGCGAATCGGTGTGTTTTTAAGGTTAGCGAAGGACATGGACCGCATGCAGCTCTTGAGCAAAACACCAAGGTTTTGTCTACAGCGCAAATATGCGACACGAAAATACGTAAACGACAAATATTCTGCTACTGAGACAATAATATATTGATTTTTAACAGGAATAATTACCTGCAGTATGTATTTTTTGATTATTCTCTGAAGAATTTAAAACAGTGCTTTAGAAGAAACAGTCAAATGCTTATTGTTGTCACTAAGCTGATGTTAGCTTGCTAAGTAGTAAGGCTATCTGCTCATAGCTAGCCTACAGTCAATTAGGCATAGCTTAACAGTCAGTTTAGTGACTTGCTAAAGTCACTAAACTGAGGTTTTGAAACGTTTTTAGCTTAACAAATAGCGCTCATTTAAATGTATTTAAAAAGTGTGGGGTTTTTTTTATACCTTTCCCTTAAAATCAGGCACAACACGCAGCTCTGTGGTACACAAAACACCAGGGAGCTCCAACAGGCAGGCTGGGACTTCCTGAAACAAAATCCCAAACCACATTAAAAGTAAAGACCATACATTTCTATGACACAAATTGTCTTTCTATGTAGAGTGGGATAATCTAGTTCTTGCTTGACCATTTCAGGTTTTTGATGTAAAGATTTTGAAAGAAAAAAAAAATAGCGACATCCCTTTAGTTTAACCTTGAGCTTTAGCATATCTACAGCCTCGTGACGCACTGGCACCCTGGGCAGAGAGCCATAGCACCTATATCAAACAAAGCAGCCAGTGTTTGCATGTCTATCTGCTGGTGTGCATTTAAGCAATAGTGTGTGTGATACCTTTTTTTCAAACAAACAGGAATAAGGTAGGACTTTATCCAGGCCAAGAGACTTCTTATAGCAGATTCTAAACAAAGATGCTGCATGACAGAAACATACATTAATGTGTAAATATAGAGCACAAACACAAGCTGTCGACAAAAAGCTTTGAGGCACCAGTATGTCTATATTTAGACTTGAATGCAATTAATAAATCTCATTGCCAAATCTTTATCTTAAAGAGCACAAATTTCTAAAATCATATTTAATAGACATCACCTTTCAGTAGGAGTAGTAACATCTTTGTTAATTAAACACAAATGTATTAAAATGTTCTATTTCATTTCTAAAACTTATTTGCTTTCAACAAGAACCTAATCATCTACAGTCTGTTTTGAGCCAGCTGCAAGTCTCCAAGGTCTCGAGAGAGAGAGAGAGAGAGAGAGAGAGAGAGAGAGAGAGAAAAAAAAATCTATTTTCTAAATGCCCCGATTTGTGTGGGCGGCTTGGCACAGGTTTGCAAGGAGAAATTTAAGAGCCAAACAGAGTTGATGAAAGAATTCAGCTTTGTGTAGACTAGATGTAAGCATTCGAGTTGTCATGGACTGAAAGAGGAGGAGGAAAAGAAACTGGAGTGAGTGCAGCAATAAGACTCTAAAAGGAAGAATTAGCCACACTCAGGAGGCTCACGCTGACTGACCTAAAATGAACTCTTGGGTCTGATCGAAGGATTCAAAGGCGTTCATGTTGTCACACAGCCATTCGACAACCTGGAATAAAAATGAACACAAGATGGTTAACTGCACAGGAAGTAAGTCCATAAAATAGTTATTAGCTTCTATAACTTTGTAGAAATGGCTGCAGAGTTTATTGTTGTGCATATATTTTATAGCTTGCATTTAAAAAAAAAAAAGATAATTCATGCATTTGGATTAAAGGGAAGCTGGTGGTAGCAGCTAGCTGGGTTAGTTTATGATAAAAATAAGAGCAAAAGTCAGTTTTATACTGCAGGAAATCATCATTTATAGGTCACATATTTGACATCCTTTATGGCCTTTTTACATTATAAAAACACTACTGCTGTTATTACTTCAATTAGTGTATATGATTTAATATTCTGTACAGTGTCCTGACATAAAGCAACACTTTGTTTCCCTGGTGTTTTGATTCTGGACCGTGCAGCTTGGCAAAGTGGACAAATCTGTCCCAAAATTATTCTTCCATAAATTTGACAGAATGCTAGACGATGACAACAATGTGTTCCCACATTAAATATGACGAGGCTGGTTGTGCTCTTAGATTTTCAGGAAACTCCCCCCATAATTCTTATTTGTAACAAAAAAAAAAGTCTTTATCTTGTCAGATCAACTGTTTTCTGGTAGGGTTTTATTGTTTCTTTAGTTTTATAATCTACACCACAAAAACTTGAAATTCTAACAACCTTCAGCGTAGCCTTCCCAATAGTCGCATCTCTGTTAGGTGCTTTGAACAAACCGATTGTCAATTTGTCGAATCGCGCAGCGTTTCCTTGAAGCTGCAAACTCATCTGAACAGAGCCAAAAACATGAACATGCAATCACATTTGCTAAAGGTGCTATTGTGCTGAAAGCTGGCCCCCACACAAACAAAGATCCCAAACGTGGTGCGGGGTGTCCCAATTTCTATTGTTAGGTGACCTAATCAAGCTGGTGAGTCATTTAACCTTTAAAGAAATTATTTATTTCATCTATAAGGGCAGCTGGAACATCCTGTTTTAGATCTAATACCGTACTAATAAAGGCTTAGTCGTACTCAGCACAGTGTCCAAACCAAATATCGAGCCATTAATTTCTGCCGTTGACTCTGTCCACTTGTCTTCTTCTCTCACTGGTTTAATCACAACTTCAGTTTAATGTTTATGTGCCTCCTACCTTTCTTTCCCCAACTCAAGGTTGACACCTACAGCATTTCCACAGAATTGCACAAACAGAGCAATGAATTGCCCTATGAATTATTCTTATGAAACCATTTTCCTAGAGGTAGATATCCATGAAAGTAACCTAAGTGTATGCATTCTCTATCCTTCTTTCTCCTCTTCTTTGCTTGAAGGAGAGCAGATTGATCTTGTGTTTTTTCTTTTTCCAAACCCGGCAACAATCAATGGCTTCGCCTTTCTTGATTTTCTTTTTTTTTTTTTTGAGCTCAACAGATAATATCGAAATGCACAGCCAAATGCGAGCGTGAGCTCCGTGCCTTTGGACGCTAAAGGTCAATATCTTTGTCCACACACTTCATTATACTGTCTGCATGTGCACCTTCAGCTCCAGCTTCGGGTCATCTCCCATAAAAACCAGCAGGCAGTGGAGGGCAGCCAGGCGACGGGAGTCGGTCCTACTGCTGGGACACCTTGGGCATAGGTGGAAAAACATGACATGTACCTTTAATGTGAGCGGATGCAGATGAAGAGACCGACAGTTGACGTTACGGCGGTGTTAGTAGTTAGAGGGCCCTTCGATATGCAAACTCATAGCAGTAGAAAATCGGTCGTTTTCTTTTTTTTATCTAAATAGTGTGTGGTGTAAAAATATTTCCTGACATATCCCTAAAAAAGCCATGTGAAAATAATAACCTTTAGAAATCAGACTTATAGTTGTAAATAGAGACCATACCACTCAATATGGGACCCTGACATACGGTTGCTACAGAAACACCGAAGGAGGTAAGAGGTGATTCTGAGCATGGATGGAGTTAATTACAGGTCAGTCTGTAAAGAAATCCAGTTAAAGGCTTCAAAAGTTGTCTTTTTTTTTAAAACTGGAGGATAGTGACTGGCCTAGTCAAAGTCTAGACCTTATTCTAATTGAGAATGTGGGGAAAGACGAAAAAATTAAATGTTTGTCAACACTCTCCAGCCAACTTGAGTTGTAACTTGACAGAATGTGTGAAAGTGTGAATCCCTTTGCTTTATTTCTCAACGGCATTATATTTTTAGTAAAGCAGAAAGCCTAATGAAATCAGAGGACAGAGCAACTTTGAGTCTGACGGCTCTTCCTGGGCTGTCTGCTTCCAAACTTTGTGGTTGAAGTCAAATTTATTTAAAATTCAGGAAGTGTGTGCACACGAAAAATAACTCCGACAAATAGAAAATAACCCTCCATTTCCACCCGACTGCTTCTTTTCTAGCAATGTTCCACCATCCCTATGCTCTCATATCTCTTGTCTATTTATATTTAAATCACCAAAGTCACCATCACTGCACTTCCAGGTGGGGGGAAAAAAAAAAAAGAAAAAGTTTTGCATTGCACTCACCGGGGACGCGCATCTGATCTGAGGATCTGCAGCAGATAAGCCGGGCTAAGCTCAGCAGTGTGAATCGACCCACTTGCCAGCTCCAAAAGGCGAACACTGGTTTCATCATCCTTGTGCATCACGGTGAGAGCGTCTGACTGAAGCCGCGCGCCCAAGTTGACATCCTGACCTTTAAAAATTGACAAAGCGGACAAATGCGTTGAAGCGAAAGCAACCTTGAAAGTCTAGTGCGGCCACTGCCGGGCTTTGAATTGTGAGTTACCGGTTAGAAAAAGGGAGTGACACAGCAACTCCTGCTGCCTGGTGTTGATGCAGTGCAGGAAGCAACCCCGCAGATAAACCAGCATGTAGTAACCTGCATGGAAAAGTAACACAGCATCCCAGTTAGAGAGCATGTTCTGCAAAAGAGACGTTTCTTAGACACCAGAGCAGAGGGGTCGAACTCATTTCCGTTTTGGGCCAAATCAAGAGCATGAATGCTCTTAAAGGGCCGGTTGTGCCAGGATGTATTGATTAAACCTGTTCACAAACTGTCAAAATATCAATAAATCCTTCAAATGAAATATCATCAAACATCTTTTCAGTTCTTTCTGGGGTTTTTTCTTTTGCAATAAAAATCAAAGTGTTTATGGTACAAACTTGGAAATATTTGCGATATTTGCACTTATTGATGACTGTGAATCAGACGTTTTATTACTCGCTGTATAGATCATGGACTATAATCTGACATTAATTAAGGCTGAAGCAGCTGTTTGGTACAATTAAGAAAGTGTTTGATAATTTTAGAGAAAAATCTGCAATAAACCCCCAGTTATTAGCACAACTTGTTGTTACCCTTTATAATTTTCAAGTAGCTGATCAAATTTGGCAGTAAACAGATAAAAACTGCATTGATTTGATTGATTACATAATATTTAGGCACTAAATGTTTAGTCTGGAATCTAGGGGGCCACATAAATAGTTATTGCGGGCCAGATTTGGCCCACGGGCCTTGAGTTTGACACACGTGCACTGGATAGTAGCTCATACGATGAAGTTGAAAATGACACATTCCTCCACAGTGAAAGTTACAAATTTAAACATTCCGGTGTTTGCTTATGATACATTTCTGTGTGTGCAGCGACCTATGGGGATGAAGAGCGGATGAAGCTGGTCTGAATTCAGCGCGTCGTTTCCGAGGGACACTCTGAACCTCTTGCTGCAGTCTGCAGGGAGTGAGCGGAACCAAAGGTTCCCACATGATCGGGATGAGATGAGTCCAGAAAGCAGGAATGTGCGGTGAGATGAGCAGAGAGGTAAGGGGCTTGCTCACCTTTGTGAACTAAAACCATAACGTAGGTCAGTTCCTGTTTGTCCGTTAGCGGCTGGCTGTAGCAAACACACATGCTTCCTGAAAAGACGAGCCGAGAAACGGAGAGGTTTAGGGGTCATGGATTATAAATGATCTACTTTAATTGTAATTAAATCCCTCTGTATGTGCGCGCGATTAATCAAACGTACTTAAAAGGCCAAGAAGAAGAATGTAAAGTTTCTGATTAGGATTCCAAAAGCAAACACCCGACAGCCCAATGCGTAAATCGGATACCCAGGTAATTCTCTGTTTCATTTTCTTAAAACAATATCACTTTTATGGCAACAACAACGAGGCCTGGACTTTTTTTGTTTTGTTTTTGTAGGTTCGATACTACTCACTCCTCGTGAACAAATTTGCACAAACGGTGCATGATGATGCCCACTTCTAACATCTGACCAATATAAAAATGTTCTCACTATTTTAAGTGTTTTCCAAGTGCATATACAATAAGCATTGGGAAAATAGGAGTGGCCTAAGGGGATTTTTTTTTTGTTTCATTCATTATCATGTTATCCATCCATCCATCCATGAAAAATATTTAAGGAATTATCACTTTAGAATCTTCTGCCATTATTTCATTATGAACATTTGTATTTTTAGCATAAATGAAGTAAACTAAATATTCAAAACTCTGAAATTGCAGTGCAATTCAATAACAAAAGTGTTTCCGACTTCTACACTCTGATAGAACGTAATTTTTTGTTCCACCTTCTGTCCTTTTTTTGCATTTCAACAGACATCTAAAAATGTCTTCCTTTTTGGTGAGTCTATAGCTGTGTTTGTCTTGTAAAATACATGGAGAATATTCCAACATTTTCCGGCGCTATCTTCCTTTTAATTTTTTTTTAACTTTTCTTTTACACATAAGTCTCGGTATTAGATAAACATTGCCTACATTAGACAAATAAGAAAAAATTTTTAATGGAGGCTTATTATGACTATGTCCAAACAAATCAAGGTCAACATATTCTTGTCCTATTGATCTGACATGGTGTTTTTTATCGCGTTTCACTGGAGCGAAGGCCTCGTCTATTTATCAGAACATTATACGTCTGACGATTTTCTGATCCTCTGTGGTCAAATTTGCCATCTTGTCTAACTTCACACACACAGCGCCCTGCGAATTGACCCAAACCCGTTGAACTTATTCACGTTTTGTCATAAAAAGCAATCTTCAACTTACGCGATTCTGAAGTCGAAGGAAAAATATATTTTGTGCTTTTAAGATAAGCTATAAACAACAGTGTAGCATTTGTATTATTGTACTTCATAGAATCACTTCTGACAATCATTAAAGCTGGAAGTCTTTTGGTGTAAATCTCTACCACATTTGCACGTATAGACTAAAATCTTTCCCAATGCATCAGATGGGATGGACAGCATCTACACTTCCATGTTGTACTTTAACAGGAACACCTTTAGGAATATGGAAAAACTTTTTTTTTTTCCTTCCACTTCACAATCCTGTAGTAATTTATTTAACCTCTCTATTATTTTTTTATTTTTTTTTTTTTAACAGAGGTTTGTGGTTCCATCATGACAAAACTTGGAAAAGTTCAAGGAGTTTGGTTGGGTGTTGTAATAAAACCCTTCACCATGTGCTCTTATTGAACTACATTATGGACTTACTTTCTTATTTTCATCGACAAACATAAAACACAAAAAACACAAAATGTTATACATGTATATTTTTTTTCTCTTTTTTTTTTTTTCTTTTCAAAGAAAGAATATGTATGAACAGACAGGTGTGAAGTGTGAATATGTTACCGTTTTGGTTTGTGAACACCTGCATCCTGACGAGCTCCTGCTCAGGCTTTTCCACATGATAGTGGTCAAAACCTAAACTTACAAATCTGTTGGACACACACACACACACGCCCAAACACCCCCACACACACATGCAAAGTCAACATTCAAGGTCAAGCTCAATACTGAATACAGATTGGTTTTCCACAGCGTAAACAACGGTTTACCCACCTGACTGTGTGGAACGCATTAGCAGGCAACTTCAAAACGAGCTCAAACTGTTAAAACAAGCGACTGTTATTGCATGGTGATCAATAATGCCAAATTGTAATCGTTTCTAACACCAAACGATGGCCTACCACAGTGTCGCAGCTTTGGTTTGGGTAAAACTGGATGCATCTCAGCACGAACCTGTCCTACAAATCAAATGTTTATGCACCTCGTGTTATTTACAGCCACATTCACGAGAGGGAAGACGGGTGTATTTTTGTATGTGCCACCTTGCGCGTGAGACAGTAGAGCCTTTGTGTGTGTCCGTCCCACTGGGCCCAGCAGAAGTCCTCTATGAGCCTCTCCGCCGTCCTGGACAAGCGCTCGGGATTTGAGATCACCTGGTTCACGCAAAACATTCGCGTTCAGCCTCGCAGAATTCTTAATGCGAAAGGATAGCACACGCTGGCTCAAGTGTTTTGAAACGGTGCGTTCTTTTGCTCTCAGCCTCTCTAAACGCTTTCCAATGAGCTTCCCTATTAATCATTGAGCGTGTGCCGTCTTGGCTGCACCGAAATCCACGTCATTCATCAGCAGGAACATCCCGAATGTAAATCTGAACAAACCCTAACCACAAAGTCCTTATATAGAAAAGCAGTAGTGAGGAGGAATCTGTAACTTACCACTCTGTAGCCTTCCTGTTTGCTCAGAAGCACGTGGTACAAATCCACATCTGAAACATCAATCATGCGACGATAACTCAATTAGTTTGTTCCCCCCCTAACTTTCTATTTGGTTTCATCGTGTGACTTGCAGCTGAGCATTAAATATACACCGCAAACAGAAAACGATGCAAGAACACTGACATCCATCTTCGGCGAACAGCAGCAGATGGCTCTCCAGCGCTGATTTCGCCTCGGTTTCTTGATGGAGGAACTGAAACAAACACGATGCGGATTAAATGGAGCCAGCGTAGAGCCCACGTTAACACTGATTGAATAAGCCCTTGAAGACACACCATTTATATCCAACGACGGAGACTTTAAAAAACAGCTACAATATTCTGACTTAAAACGCCGAATGCTTTTGGTTTTTTCGTGTTTTGTCTAATATTGTGGCCATGTTGTATGTAATAACTTCATTGAAATGAAAAATGCTTGTTTGACATAGCTAATACCAATTAAATGATACATATCTTTACAGATTTAATGTGCCTAAAATGGCTCCGTTCTGCCTTGTCCAGCAAAAGTAAACAGCCTTTAAGCAGATTTTAATCATTGCCTTAACTACAGATACGGGTATCTGAAGTTGCAGCCATTTTGTTTTACGCACCTGCTGATTTATGAAGACCAACACATGTATGCATGTCTTTCCTCTTTTGAAGACTGGCTAAAACAAACTGATATGTGGGTAATATCATGTTGACTCTATTTTCCATGGAAACTATCAGTAATTAATTATTAGTTCAATTTTAAATAATTTAAACGTTTATTAAATTGTCATAATATAATTGTTTTAATTGATTAATTTTAAAATTAGAATTTGCTACGGATATTTTCCCTGAAAAATACATTTTAAAAAATGCAAAATTATGAATTACAAATATATTTGTTAAAATATTTGACCTATTTCTAAAATTAGGTCAAGCATTGATTACAAAAAAGGCAAAGAAGTGATTGATTTTGTTTTCCAAGAATTTTATCCTTACATAGTATTTCTTATTTCTGGGATTACATGCCTTACTTTATCCAAGTATCCCTATGTTGCATAAATTACCTGCAGGCATCAGGTATTTGAGATGGTTTTTTGTTAAAACAATGAATATTCAAGTTCATTGAATTCATGTTAATTTAAAGACGACTTGATAATTAAGGCTGTAATCCACCTCAAGAACGCATGAAGATTTCTCCTGGATAATCCGCATCCTAAATTAGTTTAGCTTCAAATGATAAGGCATCTCCATGCGAGATCAGTTAAAGGCGTACAGTAGCATGTAAAAGGAAGATGTGATAATTAGATTTAACAAATTCAAATAAAAAAAAAAAAACATGAGATAAATCTGACTTCAGGCTAAGATGCCGTTGAGATAATTGGACAGAATAACACCCTGTGTACCTTTTCCAAACACGATTACCATATTTAAACGAGCAATATCAAAGAATATGTTTTTTTTACTATACAACACAGCTAAAATACAGCTTTGCTGACGAGCACATTGTGATGAAAACTATCCAAAACCAACATTTAAATGCTGGATAAAAACTGAGAAGGCAAAAGACTGCCAACTAGGGGTCAGATGCAGCAATAATGCTTAATTTTGAACAGTTTGGCGTGAGTTTGTAGTCAATCAGTCAGCACTCATCTGGACCAGTTAAAATGTCTCAATTCAAAATATTCTATGAAAGATCTGATGGTATCTGAAGGGTTAATTTCCTGCTGAAGGTGAAACTTTACCTCAGTCTTTTTGGAGCCATTTACAGTACAGACCAAAAGTTTGGACACACCTTTCTAATTCAATGGGTTTTCTTTATTTTCATGACTATTTATAAGGCAAGAAATCCCACTTATTAACCTGAGAGGGCACAGCTATGAAGAGAAAACCATTTCAGGTGACTACCTCTTGAAGCTCATCAAGAAAATGCAGAGTGTGTGCAAAGCAGTAATCACAGCAAAAGGTTGCTACTTTGAAGAAACTAGAATATAAGGGGTATTTTCAGTTGTTTTACACTTTTTTGTTTAGTGTCTATTTCCACATGTGTTATTCATAGTTTTGATGCCTTCAGTGTGAATCTACAATGTCAATAGTCATGAAAATAAAGGAAACTCATTGAATTAAAAGGTGTGTCCAAACTTTTGGTCTGTACTGTGTATGTTCTTCCCTAAAGTTAGCACCTCCATCTTTAAGTCAGTTCTGATGTGCTTCCATTTCCCTGCTAATAAAAAGCCTCCCCACAGCGCGATACTGCCACGACAACGTTTGACGGTGGGGACTTTGTGCTTTGTGCTTCTTTGATTAATACCAGAGCAACAATAATTGCTCAAGAAATCGTTTTGTGGTTGTTGCCGTTTGGCCATTTTCTTTGTCATTTGGCTGCAAACTACTTTTTTTTTTTATCATGATATGAAACACTGCATTTAAAGAAGTATAAATATTTTTGTATGGTTGTAAAGCCTTAATGTTTTTCTTTGTTCTAAAATCTGAAATGGGAAAAAAAAAAAAAAAACGTGACCGGATTTCAGGTCGTTGCTGTTAAATTTTAGGAGGTGGAAACGGGCTTCTTTAACACTACCTGCACTTTGACTCTGCAGTCCACCGCCTTGAGGACCTTGGTGTTGTTTATGGGGTGAATCTCGATCAGCAGAGTCAGACACTTTGATACTAGACAGGCAGGGGACGATGGAGAAACGTTTCTATCAAACACAAACTCATTCAGGGTTTAAATTATTTAACGGGCTGAAATAGAAGACAGCATTTCTGGTGGGTTACTTGGTTTGAGGCGCTCCTGTCCACTGGTGTTCTGTGCCAAGCTGACCGCTGAAAGCATATAAAAAAAACAAAAAAAACGGCCAAAGTCATGCTGCAGAAACAGTCACACTAAATCTGTATTCATTAACTATCCTTTGGCATGGCTGCAGAGAATATGCAAGAGTTTCTCCCTTGGTTTTAAGCAACACAGTCCCTGCATTATAATATCATAAAGTTATACATCTCTCCAGACACACCCTCTTAAACTATATTTGAGGTCAACAACCGAGTTCAATTGTTCGATTTTTATTTGTACATGACCGAAGCTTACCTAGTAGAGTCTCCTCCTTGTTCAGAGAGCAGCTGCTGACACAAACCTGTTTGTCAAATGTGTAGAGGAGCTGACGGGGCAGAAGGCATAGAGTTGAGTGTGCAGATGTGCAGTCGTGGAATAAAAGTGAAAATAAAGGAGTCGTGTGTGTGTGTATATAGCAACTTAGTACCTTGTTCTGTTTAGTGTTGGGGTCATATTTCCCAATCCTTGTGGTGACTGTTGCTCCCTTTTAAGAACAGAACAGAATTATATTAAAAAGTTGTAATTGTCAAGCACTGGTGGTTAAGAGGAAGTTGTACCCGGTTTAAATTCTAGAAATGACTAATTCCAGCCTTTCTAAAGAATTTTGGGGCTAATAAGTAGCCAGGTGCTGCTGATCAGGAAGTGTAGCTTCCTCTATAAAAGCAGCGAGTGTTGGCAGTTTGCCTTTCTGGAGCACGCAGGTGTTTAGCGCAATGCCAAATGAGGGGAAAAAAAAAAAAAAACATTAGCAATGATCTGAAATAATTGCTTCCATCAACCTGGGAAGAGTCATCGGGTTGTCTCTAAACTAAAAATATGAAAATCAGACATTCTAGGTTACTAATGAGCGGAAAACATTTATGAGAAATTTAGCTTGCCTCTTTTGGAGAGGACATTTCAGCAAAATTTCCCCTAAAATTGTGATTGTACAACTCGCAGATTGCAAAACAAACAAACAAAAACAAGCTGTAAGACTATATTGTTCTCAGTTAGCCTTTTTTCAATTAAAATTCATTAGGATATTCTCAAACTTCCTTCAGCTAAAGCCATTTTTGAATTCGTTTATGCTGCTTTTGTGAAATTTATTTTGAGTTAAGTTGCTTTATTTTACGCTCAACCCAAGTAGCCCACCCACCCCCAGCCCCCATTTCCTGTGCTAATATGTGGTTAATACGCTTAATCTGCCTGAAGCAAGTAGCTCTACTTGCCATATAGGACATGAACTGAATGGGATTGAAAGACATTTGCTAAAATAACTTCGAATCAGTTTTTTTTATATATATAATAAAAAGCCTGATATAAATACTAAAGTACAATCATACTAGATGGGGGGGGGGGGTCAAACAATCCCTTTCAACTCGGACCCTTAAAAGACCTGACAGCCATTCAGACTCTTCAACCTCCAAGAGCAACACATTCTTCAGGGGGTCCATCATTAAACATTCATACCTTGCAGCAAAAGAGCAGACGTTAGTTTCCAATTCTAGAAACGATTCCAAAAATACCCAAAAGTGTCAAGCTGATTCATAGCAGAATGAAGAGAGGAGGGTTTTTTTTTTTTTTTTTTCGATAGCTCCAACTTGAGGATGGATTGCAGACACATAGGAAAACCTTGAATTTTAATGTTTCACTCATGATGGATTCAACACAGTGTGAAGCAGCCTTAAAGCCATGATCATATAAGAATACTTTTTATGAGAGAGCCTTATTAATAATGCATCAATGTATAATGATTTCTGATGTGTAATAATAATTATAATTATACACTATTACACTCATCAAATGACAAATATCTTCAATATTACATGCGTTATGAGAGTTATTACTTTAATGTAATTGGGCATGCGTGTTGCTAAAATACCAGCAATGGAAAGAAAAAGCATTTTCAATGACACCAACATAAAGTTAATCTTATATGTGAGAATACAAAAATTCTCTTGGAAGCTTACCTTCCAAGAGTAAAGTACACTCCCATCTCTTTCGATGTTTAGGATACGAGTGTCCACATCTTCAGAGTATTCTGCAAGTGCAACGTTATCATCAATGCCTTTCAAAAACATTCATACCACTTTATATATATATATATATTTGGTCAAATTTCCAAGACTTGCTACAGATTCTGAATCGAATTTAGGTCTCAACTTTGACTGGACCATCCTTTGATTTAAAATGTGACATTTCAATTTTCTTATTTGAAAATATTTCAGAATAAATTTAGAATTTGATTTTGCGTTTCGCTTCACAATTATACAATTGCGTCTTTATAGATACAAATTTAATGTACCACGTTTCAGTTATTTGATTTTTATTTGTGAGAATAAACTACAGACTTATTGTTTTACGGGGCATAACGCATTTAAATTATTCAACACATTGTAAAATGCTGCACGACAGAGCTCCAAATATCCCCAAGTATTTTCTATCTCATTTTTTTTTATGGCTGTTTACACATGCGTCATTACTATTATGTGCATTGTTTTGAAACGTTTCCTCCTTATAACAAGGCAAATAGCGCCACCTGCTGTTCATTACATGCAGTGTTCGTAAACGCAACAAATCACAGCCGTTCAGATTTCCTTCCAGCTGACTAAAGTTGGCTTTTAATACATTTGCTGAGCACGCACGTTAAATCTTAAGCATTTTAGCTCATTCATGAATTTTTAACAAACTTACTCCGCTAACACCTGAACGCCTCACCTTTCACCCTGCACACCGACGCCTCTTTCCTGAGGAGATCAAACACCACGTCTCTCTCCAGATCAAACTGTTCCTTCAGCTTTAGCATGTCTTATAGAGTCCTTTTGTTTTACGGTACCATCCGTCCACAGAAAATAGTGTCCTTCTTAAACTTGGGCAGCACCTAACATCTGGTTTCCCTTGCTCATCATGTGACCGCATGGGTTGGTTTTTTTTTTTATGCCTACTTTGCGAACAGGCAAAACTAGAAACAGCACTCGTAGGCTTTGTCTAGATCATACTTCCTCTCTACATGTCAGACTTCTTTTTATTGACATGCGGAAACGGCACGCTGCTCCAGAGTTAACCACGCCCTCCGCCGGGATGAGAGCGCGGAGTGGATCGCTACCATTGGCCGAGAAAAGCGTCCGTCCAGCGGGATGGAATGTCTCACTGCGCCGGTGCCACTCTGGCCTCCCACTGTGGCAGCACTTCGCGGTTGTGTGTCATAACTTCAGCCTAGAAAGAAAAGCTGAAAAATAAAGCAGTTGTCACCCTAGCATTTATGATGACGACTTGTATGATCGACCTTGTATGATCTACCGAAAATATGAGAAGAAAAACATAAGGTGTGCAGTGCAGCCAACATTCAGTTTCACCAATTATGTACGATAAATGACGTGCTTACTCCCGTAATTATGTAATATATTGTATGTAAATGTTTATGGGAAGGATTTCCTTTTGAACAGAAAGTGTTTCAGTCCGCAGTATACCGATGTGTTTGCATTTAATTATTGATGAATTCATCCAATCCATGCATCAACTATTTTCTTAAAATTATTTATTTATTTATTTATTTACTAATTTTTTTATTGCAGAATTTGAACCTGTATGCTCCTTTTTTTTGCAAAAGCTAGTTGTTTCAAAATTACATACTTAAAAATACACCTTTATTATATCCCTGTGCCTATTTAAAATATTTAAAAAAAAAGTTGGGTAGGAAGGGTATTTCCTTTTCTAAATCTAAAACGCAACATTGTCTCAGAGGCTTGTAGAAGAAAATTGTTTGAGATTTCTTTGTAAATATACACGATCTTTGTTTAAGCCGAGTGACTCCCGAACATAAACGAGAGTTGCCGGAGATTTTGTGACGACACAGCGTCCGCCCCTTCCCCCGTCCGCTTGTCCTTCCTCCCCTCACTTTCTGGTGCCTCTGGCAGTAGGGCGCGCAACACAACACACTGACAGCCGCGACTTACAACCTCGGAGGGGAAGATGGAGCCGAGAGAAACCGACTTCAACATACTGCTAGCGACCGACTCCTACAAGGTACGGTGTCCAGGGTGGGTTCGGAGGGGGAGGCCGGGTGGGAGCGAGGTGAGCACGGAATGGAAATTGATCAAGTCAAGGTGGTTTCATCACCAGACCCAAGGCCATCACGCTGCTCTGCGTGGCCGGTGTCTTTTCGGGATAGCGCAGGCATAATGAGCTGGAGGAGGGGAGCACTGGTACCGCCGAGAGAGAAATCCACATAGGCGGCATTTCTCTGTGAGCTAGCAGACTCCCACCCTGGATGGCTGCTGCTTTTATGGAATCGGTTGGTCATGGTTGTATTCAGCTAGCTGAATTAGCCAGCTAGCTTACAGAGACCGCAAGAGGTTGAAAGAGGGGATTGAGATATATATATATATTTTAAAAAAGCCAATGTTGGCCAACAGCTACCAAGTGCTTTGCGAATCGTCCGGGTGGGCCACACTTGGGCAAAGTCTCACTGTCCAACGGTGGGTGAAACATTAACATGGAGGGACTTTCGAGAAAGCAAAACTGAAAGTTAAAAGAGAAACGCTCTCATTTCTTTTTCGTGCCCGCGTGGGTTGCCTTGGGTCCAAAGTCGTGCTATTTATTTATCCGCTCGGAAAATTTCTACCCCAGCAATGGAGGCTGTAATGGCAAAATAAAAAACCGACTCTTAATTACAATGTACACACAAACCAAATGTGCGTGTGATGACTTTATAGCACGTAGGCAGTGGTTTCCATGTAAAAGTCATGTGACAACAGGATGCTGATGATGAGTGCAGAATGCCAAGCAAAACTAACTAGCTAACGCCCACAGTTAGGTAAAATTAAGCTGTCATATATATATTTTTAATGAGAAAATAATATTTGTTTAAAAAATCCAGTTTAAACTAAAGAGTGCAGTCACTGAATAGTGTTGAGCAGGTGTTGTTGCTGTTATTGGAGAGTCGGACTGTGTGAAAGTAGGCAAAAATATCCAAACTATTAATGTCTAAAATGCCAAAGGTGCACCTTTATAATGAGTTTATTAAGAAAATTGTTGAATGTTGAAGCTCGGCCGAGGAGTAGGTTGTGTGATGACGCCAGCTTTGGGAAGGAATAAGAAGCATTTGTTCACAAATTTAATGAAATTGAAATAACCTTGTAAAATCTGTGAAACATATAAAAAAGCAGAAGTATGTGGTAAGTGTCAGATGCTTTCTGCAGCAAAATCGGCCCAGTAATCAAATCAGCTTGGCTTGGAAGCGTGAACCTAGATGGCAGAGATTTCCTCATTAATTTCTATGTTGTGATATTCTTCAGAAATAAAATTACGTATTAAAAAAAAAAATCCAAGTTAGCAATGACAGGAACCAAAACTATCACAGATTCTGATCATGTTCTTAGATTGCATGAAGTGTGTGATAAAGTAATTATTTTAAATATATTTTCAAGAAATTCATTATACTGAGGATAGCAAACAGAGAATTAAAACCGCTGAGTCAGTTGTAGCTAAAACGGACCGATATTGTTATAATTCTTTAAAACAAAATGTGCTTCAGGCTGGGCAGGTTAAATGTGGACTGGTTTTGCTTTCTGCTTTCTTTAGTTTCAGTTTAGTTTTAAGTATGCTTGTTGGCGTAGCTCAAATTCAAACTATTTTACACGTTACAATGTATTTGACCTTTAATTAGCTTTGGTATCTTGCTTTCATAAATCATAATGAACAGCAGCTAGATAAGATAGTATTTTCTTGTACTGAGTGAACCAATAAAGTGTTTGGACAAATAGTTGTTTTTAATTAAGAAAAGAATGAATTACATTAATTAAAACATAGTGCGTCTCAGACGAGCCATAAAAATCGACATGATCCAAATTAGTTTCAGGTTCACCTTCATACTGCAAATGCTAGAAGATAAATGGGTCGGCACTTGTGCACACACCCGTAGTTTCATTTATGTGAAAAGGAAACCAAGATAAGTCTAGATGAGCAAACGTGTCGCTGGAAAATTCATGTACGTAGTAAGTAATGACTCATTTTATAATATTAGCATAGCGTAGCATCATAAATGAGCCTGAGCCCACAAAGGTTTCTTACTGAATGACGAGCTTAAGGAAAAATATGATGCAATTTACCCAAAAGAGCATCAATATGTAGCATGATAGCATTCAAGTGGCTGATAAAGTAACGTCAATGGGTTTTTCAATCACTAAATGTGTATTTAACATAAAAATACTCGTTCCAGGAACTAAAAAGTAGGAAAAATAAACCAAATTATGTTTAGTTTTGGTTAAATTTTTACTTTGAGTTGTTATTACGTCTCTGGTTATTAAGCTTTTGTGTGTTTTGTAGTTTCGTCTGGTTGAGGAATACAGGTTTTATTAGATTCTGACAGAACTACAAACCCCATAAAGCAGAGAAGCAATAAACCCTGGTGAGATTTTTATCATCCTTAGACATTTGTGCTTTCCTGCAAACCCAAATAAGTATTTTGCTCCTGAAACAAACATGTTGTATCTTTTGTTAGTTAAAATCCAAATATTAAAGTTACTCACGGCCAGCTCCTTTTTCAAGAGGAACTGCTGGTGTAAAAGGGATTTCAAGCTTATGATCTACTATAATCTACAGTCATATTTAATAAATTTGACTATTCCAGCGAGGCTTATGTGTCTGTATCATCCTAATCGTAAAATGTTGTGTTATAATTAACAGAAATGAAGGTTTTAAAACACCGATGTGTACATCAATTTATATAAGTCACTGAAATAAATTAACTGTATTCAATATGACTGGGAAATTTCAGATAAAAGCTACAAAATGCATGTTTAAATTGAACAAACTCAAATTATTTCATGTATCAAGTTTGGTACAAGTTATATTTCATAATATAGCATTTAAATAATGTTACCTGTCGCATTTTTATCCATATGCTTGAGCAAAAGTGTACAGTAAATGTCTAATTTAGTTGGAGGATAATACACTTCTCTGCAGTTTTGTTTAGAGAAAACAAATTCTATTACCCAATAAGACCAGTGGGTGGCGCTTTCTTTTTACTTTCCACGCCATGACCCTCTTTGATTTACGCAATTAAAACTATTTCTAAAGAAATCAAATAATTTTTCTTGTGAGCAAGGCATTAGTGTAAGAGCCTTCTTTCAGCCTGATGACTGACGGTGTGAAGAAACAGGTCGGGGAGGGGCAGTACTGCACTACTTTACAAGGAGCAGGAGAGAATATCATGTCATTAAAAGGACATTTAGCAGCTATTACAACTTGGTCACATTTCAAGTTATAACAAGAAAGAACATTTTATACCTTGAAGTCAGGGGGGGAAAAAATGCTTAAACGGCATAAATAATGCATAATCATAAATGATGTCAGCTGAATTATACTGAAATAAACTCTTAATACTTTGCCCAAGTTTAGTCTTAATAGACAAAAGTGGATGCAAAGGTGCAGTTTTCTCTTTCTTTCTTTTAAAGTTATGTCCCATAAAATAATTGAGTCATGCCAAAGGTAGGTTAAGCCAAACACTAATTCTCTAAGGCTTATTTGGAATCAGTTTGAGCCTCTTGCACAAAAGAATAAGTGCTGTGCATGTGTTGTTTTGTCAGTAAAAGCAGCTTGTGCTTTTATTGATAAGCCATTAAAGTGTGCCTTTTGTCTGGATACACAAGTCCGGTGTCACGCCGCAGGTGCAGGCGTGCGGTGTTTGTGCAACACCTACGAATGTTGGAAAAAATAGTTAGAAGTCACGGAAAAATCTGCTTCACAGCTTGAAAGTTGTCACCATGAGGGTGGTAAATGTCGCATAAAAAAAACGGGAGGCGTGACATGTACGCGTGCGCTTGGGTTGACCTGCCAAATGCTCCGTGTTTTGGTGTAATTAAACCAAATCATCTGATTTGTTCTGTTTTCGCCCGCAGCTGTTTTCTTGTTCAACGTTGGCATCGAACGGAAAGGGAATCTTCATACGTGTAGCTTCAGATATGCAAAGCAACACTATCCTCCTGCCATTCTTAGTGTTGTAACAAAACATAAATATATATATACATATGTATATATATATATATGTATATATATATATATATATATATATTGCAACCTTTAACAGGTTTTCTTCCAGTATTTTCCAGTATTTAGCTCCATCCATCTTACCATCAACTCTGGTGAGCTTCCTTGTTACTCCTGATCAAAATAATCCCCACAGCATGATGCTGCCACCACCATGAGTCAAACGCAGAATAGTTAAGGGAGAAAAGAAACACCACACATCGTCATTATTCTTATCTTTACGATTATAGGCACACCATGACACCTGGGTGCTGATTGGCTGAGACTTCATCTTGTCATCTTTGCTTTTGGAAATTTTCAGGAACTGCTTCAGATCTCCCAGGTCGTAGTACCATGACACCTCTCTGCGGCTGACCCATCTTATTCCGATCATGCTGATGTTGCTTCCTTAAATAAATCTGTCGTATGAACTAAATGGAGTCTGATCTGTAATCTAGTTGTCCTCCCTTTTGTTATCTAATTGCTTTTCGTTCTTGTCCTGTTACAGCAGCCAATAAACGGTTAGTACCCTTGGACGATAAACCGGTTTCTAGGTTTTTGAATTTGAAAACGCTGCGTGCCGGTAAACATCAGGGCGCGTGGAGCAGAACATGAGCTCACGCGGTCCCGGCCCAGTGTCGTGTTCAGCGTCTCGGCTCTATTTTGAGTCCTCGAAAGCTCCAAGGAAAGGACACGGTAAGGTCAAAGAAACTCAGTCGTTCGTTGACATTTATCTGCTGCCGGCGTGTCAGCTGGGGCCTGGGAGCCGCTCCTTTACTCCCCTCTGCCTCCCTGTCTTTAAATCTACCTGTCATGTGCAAAATTACGTTCTTTTATTTTATCCCTGAGAGATTGTCGCCGACTGAAGGACAAACGTGCGACTTTGAGTCGAGGGAAATGCCGTCTTCTGCTCTTAATTACTCTTTGACTCATTCGTTTATTCGTAAAACTCTGCCTACCGTTTCTTCTCTGCGGCTACAAATGCAGGGAGTGGATTCTGTGCTGCGGCGCCAAAAGGGTTAAATCATTGAATCCTCCAGTAGGACCCCGAGGACATTTCTGTACTCATTTGAGATTTAATTGATGCCCGTGTGGCACCAGCCATCTGGGAGAGCATGATCCTTTATTTTCAGTTTTTGTTCCAGTTTGTGTCCGAAACACGCCCGGACACGTCTCAGACTGTTTACTTAAGTTACAAGCCGCTGAGTTTGGCCGCTGCTTGTTTGCAGTAGATTAGAGGATCCCGCATGAGGCACGCAAAACTCGCTCCGCGAACAATGGCGCGGTCGGGACGGAGGAGAAGGTTGAAAATCCGACACGTTTTTGTTCCGATTGTGATGTTTTTGTAAGAGGTTTTTTTTTTGATTTGACACAAGAGCGCGACAGACGAGGGTCCGCTTTATAAGAATATTTCAATCTGAGGTAATTGGTGCATTTATCATTCCAGAAGAGACATGTTTTCTTTCTTTTTTTTAAGACATTCTGTCATTTTCAAGCAGGTGTACCATCTGAGTTATTTTTGCTGTTCGTGTTGTGACTCAATATGCCCACCTCAACTAAAAACCACGCAAAATAACACTTTCCTCCTTTCGCATGTCAGTGGTAGAGCTTGTTGCGTAAGTATTTACACTCTGAACTTCTGTACGGGTTACTACATTGCAGTCATAAATTTCAACAGTTTTCATTGGGATTTATGTGACACTATCTACGCTACATTACACATAAGCCAGGCTCAAGGGACCAATTCATGGTTATAATGTAATAATATGTCCCAGTTTGTGTACGTGAGTTGTAGCAGCTTTGAAATCCTGCATTGTGAAGCTTTTCAATGAGCTAACAACTAAGGGAAGGAAGTGTGTGATTAGAGTTCACGAGATGTCTTCCTGTTTTTTCTTTTTGTTGTTTTTTGTTTTCCTCCTGATGGTGTTTAGCGGGCCAGTCTTCAGTAAATCTTAATAAATTGTATTTATGTGTCGACAGGTGACTCATTACAAACAGTACCCCCCCAACACGAGTAAAGTGTACTCCTACTTCGAGTGCCGCGAGAAGAGGACGGATCCCAGCAAAAGCAGAAAAGTCAAATATGACAAAACCGTCTTTTACGGCCTGCAGTACATCCTTCACAAATACTTAAAAGGTACGTTTCTTCTTTTTTTTTGCACTACAAGGTAAATTTTCTAATAAACACAATCAAAAACGTCAAGCAGCCAAAAAATAAAAATAATAATGAAAAGCAACCTTGAACTCGGCATAAAAAAGATTATTTGCTCTAATTAACTAAAGTAGGTGAAGTCTGATGCTCCAAAGAGTTCCTGAGAGACATGAGCGGTGATCAACAGAAAGCTGAAAGAAAGCCTCTGCCTCCTGCTTCTTAAGAGGATTTCACAGTGTGGCGGCAGAGGTGAGGGGGGGAGAGAGAACACAGAGAGTGGGAGACAAAAGCACAGCTGCCGCCTCACTGTTTGAGGGAGAAAGACGTGTCGTCTACGCCGAGCGTCTCGCCTCGCTCAGCGATGAGGCCGGGCATCAAAGAACCGTCGGCGAACCCCAGAAAGCCAAGAGTGGGGGCGTGAAATTTTTTCTATTATTACTGAGTAAAATCTGAAAAGTGTGGTGGTAAAATGTAAGTTCTATGAACTTTAAAAGTTTGAGTTCTGGTTTTTTTTCTTCTTTTTTTTTTTTTTTTTTTGCATGCTCAGTTCTCTCCACGTACCCCAAAAGTGAAACTTTCCTTTTCGCGTTTCACTTTTCTCCTCCCTCTTCTATATTTTAAAAAGCGGTTTAGACTCGGAGTCATACATGTAGGTTTTTGGCGTGTTTGCGTGTGATGTTGGATAAGAACGCCCTGTCAGCATGCACAGGAAGCCTCTAAACTATTTACAGCAATAAACGACAGATTAGCGTCCTAATGACTTGTTGCCTGTATTCTGTCCTCTTTTATTTTATTTCTCTCTTTCCTCATCCTTTTTTTCCCTTCTTTTCCCCCCTCCTCTTCAGGAAAGGTAGTGACTCCAGAGAAGATTCAGGAAGCAAAGGAGGTGTACAGGGAACATTTCCAGGATGATGTTTTTAATGAGAAGGGCTGGACTTACATTTTGGAGGTAAGGAACTGCTGTTTATTTGCTCATTTTTGCCTTCCTTGCTTTCTTTTCCTCAATCTTAATTTACCTATTTCCTTCCTTCTCACTCAAATTATAATTATTAAAGTTGTCTTTTTTTTTGTTTAGTAAGGATCAGATATGATCATTCTATTTTTTTTTCTGCAGTTGTTAACCTAAAAGCATTCCTGTATTGCAGAATGTTGTGTTTAAGGTGGTCTTCATGACTTCTAAAACATTTGTAGTTTTTTGTAAAAACCTCTCTGCAAAGCTGAAGTAATACAGCATAAAAGCTTCTCCAGCGTTCTCACAGCGATATTTGCTTTTTGCAGAAATACAACGGCCATCTTCCCATCGAAATCAAGGCAGTGCCGGAAGGAAGCGTCATTCCCAGAGGCAATGTTTTGTTCACAGTGGAGAGCACAGATCCCGAATGCTACTGGCTCACTAACTGGGTGGAGGTAGGTTTGCTTAGTTTCTCTGAAGTTCCATATTCATGTTTATGCCGTCTGATTTTATGTGTTGTGATCTATTTCACACGGTCATTCTCTATGAATTTGTCTTTAGTTTTTCCGTACTGGACTGCCGCAGCAGGAGTGTTTCCAGTAGTTCCTGCTCTATTTTGAAAATAGCTGTCAATTTCTCCACTCGTTACGTTGCACAACTCAGTGGCAACCTAATTAGAGTTTTGTTTAACAAAGACAAACCCTACAAGCTAAAGCTTCAGCCATCAAGTTTTTCTCTTGGCAGCATTGTCCTCGTTAAAACTTTTCTTCTTCTAAACCTGACCAAACCACAGATCTGTTGGAACAAATTGTTCTTAAGCATCTTTTTTAACTTGGAATGATTTTTTAAGTCAATTTGCTTCCTTCCTTCCTTCCAAGGATTTTGACGTCGTCATGAAATGGCATCATGTAAAAGCCGCAGGGATCCTGCTTTCTCATAATGAGCAGCGCGGAATCACATCCTCGTAGTTCGGATTTCTAGAAACGTGACCGATGTGTCATTCTCAGCGAACAGGCGCCGCAACAGCGACTTGGCTAAACTGACTTTGAGCAGCATGAGTAATACTTAATCTGTCCCCGCCTCTAACGTCTGTTTCTCTTTTCCTTTTGCAAATAAGTTTTCGCTCGTCGCTCTCAGACGTTTCTCAAACAGATTTCAACATTCAGGAAGGAAAAGCATACCTTGAAAGCCACACCCACTTTTGGATGCGCACACCGTGACTGTTGTAGTAGGAATTTACATTGTGGCAACACTCAAACACACCCACATACTTATACACATGTACACCTTGTGAGTGTTGTTCCTTGTATAAATACACACTTGAAACAACCCCTCACAGCCCTCCCCCCCTCCTTGGTCGCACACATGGAGACATTATTCATGCCTGGTGTAAAATTAGCCTCGGCGGTCATCTTGATGTCCTTGGGTTGCGTCACTGGGTCAATGCTTCTGGCTCTTTCTGTCCTCTCTTCTGTTTTCTATTCTCTTTGTAATATCTTTCTGTACCTTCTGGATGTTTCAAAAACTTCCTTCTTCCCAACATTTTCTACATTTGTCTCTTTTTATTCTTTTCCTGGAAATGGCTAAGTTAAGTTGGAATGCCTGAGGGCCTTTTTTTTTTTTCTTTTTTTTTTTTTTTTGAGACTGCGATTGCACGTGAGGCTAAAATCAGGTTAAGGATACTAAACGAGGAGACGTGTAATTCTTTTTTTTTTTCCGCACAACACAAATTCCACTGCAACTCCGACCGTCACGAGTCCATACGATGTTTTATATTTGAGGAGGCATGCGACCTGCTGAGAGTCAGACGGCGGAAACGAGCTGCACAATGTGTGCAGGGAAAGTTACATGGAAGATTTGGGACCTTTTTTTTTGTTGTTGTTTGTTATACTTTCTACACAGATGAGTTTTCTTATGCTTTCTCGCTTTGCCTCAGATTAAACGTCTGATCAAAATCTTGCATTTTTCCAAGTAGCGTTCAGAACCCGCACTGACGTAAAAATGCAGGCACAACTAGATCATCCAGCTAATTCCTAAAGCTGTCTAGACCGGCATGTGAAATCTCTGCTGTGAAAATCACAAGCCGATAGTTTAGCGACGGCTCCCGTTTCTTTTTACAACATGAAGCATGTGAGAAGGAACCCATTCAGCTAAACTCTGTAGCTCTGATTACTTTTTTTATCTGCTGTGATGTTAAAGGATAAACTCCTCCCCGAGTCCTACATAACCTAAATAACTGTCTTATCAATATTACCATAGGCTCACTTAACAACTCATTAAAGTTATTTGTGGACGGTTTATCTTGCTACCATTTACAGTAATGAGGATGGTAATAAAAAAAAGACCCACAACTCACTGCTAGAGAACTGCAGATAAGAGTGACATCTTTACACTAAATCATAAGAACAATGAATTTGAACAGCGTTCTTTGGTCCGATCAGATCATGATTGAACAAACGTTTAAGGTAACGGACCCGTGAACCTTCCATGTTCTTCAAACTCCCCAGAACTAACTCCTATATAGCACCAGTAAGTTGAGGTAAGAGAAGAGGGTATGTTAAAAAAAAAAAAAAAAAAAGTCGGTTTCTTTGTCTAACAGTTAGCTCGGAAAAATTAGCAACAGGTACTTCAAATAAAATTTTCAGTTGCTAACTGGATCAATTCCAAAAAATGAACATAGAGCTGCCAGGTAGTTTCACACAGCAGGTTCTTTACAGTTTTCAACATCTCTGATTATTTCTTTGGAAGCTCAATAAATTGCCTTCCAAGAAGCCGCTCTGCTTTGTGTGCGTTCTCTCTCCACCCACTTTAAGCAGGTTAACACCTGCAGGTGCAGCGCACTTAAAAACCAAGTGTCGACTATTTTGGTAAATGTCAGAGAGGAATCAACCAGTCACAGAGATTGCAATCGGCAGTGTTCCCACTGAGTCAGGCATGGAAAAATTGGGATTCCTTTTTCTACCTTTTTCGTTAAATGCATCAAATTTCACTTTCGTGCATTTTGATTTGAGCATATTGAAACCAAAACAACAAAGCATGGGATATATTTGTAATTTAAAAATGTGTTTAATCTGCCGCAAAATATTTTACGGTGCTTTATGTGATATAGTCCTCAGAATTAGAGACTTGGATTTTTATTTTTTTCCCAAAAGAGACGTCCGCCTGTCAAACTTCTTTAAAAAGAAAAGAAAAATCAGTAATTGATAATAAATCTGATCTGTACTATAAATCTGGCAAACAATTTGCATTTATTCTAAAGTACGTGGGCGAAGACCTATACAAAACACACATGCATTATGGTTATATAACTGTTTATGAAATTTCCCATCCAGGGAATAAGCGGCTTGCTTTTACATCCAATCATTGACTCTGCTATCGAAGCACGAAGCATCCAGGAATGTATTTTCCCCACAGTTGGCCTTGTGTGAACGAGCTCTCAGCTTTCATCCCTCTAGCGCCTGTTAGTTTTAGGCTTTAGTTCCAGTGAGTACAGTAAAACCAGGCTGTTGCGTAGTAAGAATTTTTCAGTCCTTGTTAACATAAGTCTGTAAAAACTAATTTTTTATTTATTTATTTATTTTCTGCATTCTATCAGACTATTCTTGTTCAGATCTGGTACCCGGTTACAGTGGCGACCAACTCCAGAGAGCAAAAGAAGATCCTTGCCAAGTACCTGATGGAGACCTCTGGGAACCTGGAGGGACTGGAGTATAAACTACATGACTTTGGCTACAGGGGTGTGTCCTCACAAGAGGTATGAAGCCGAGTAAATGATAACAGAGACAGATTTTAATACTTTTAGTTTGAGTAGCCGATTTAAAATCACTATTTTTGACAGCTTTTGTCTTCAATCTCCAATCAGACACTGTGATTTCAATATAAGAAGATGGAAGAACGCTATTCAAAATATTTCTTCCAGCCTTTATGCCATAATTGACATGACGGCGGCTCCACCCCCACGCTGACGTAGAGCAGTCCTCCCCCAATCATTCCAGGGCACTTGTCAGCAACTGACCAATCAGCGTTCAGTATTTATCATAGAAAACACGCTGCAGTCAGAGAGATTTGGAGGAAAATAATAGATAATCACGGCCCAAGTTGTCAACGAAGGTAACTGGTAGTAAACATCCCAGTTTTTGTCATAACGATATTGATAGCTCCGTCTTAACGACTCACAACTCAGTTAAATTAAAATAACAATCCTAAACATCAAATCATTTCCAGATCAATAGGCAGTTATGCTGAATTTTATGCGTGTAGATTCCTACTGTAGCTCCATGGCAGCATGAAAACAGACTGCTCTAACTGCTATATTGTCATTTAAACACCGTTTCATACTACTGTTTATTTCTAAGCATTTTCCTGAAGGCCGATTTTCACAAGCCTTATATTATTTAAATAATTACTCACCCACTTTGTCCTGCAGCGTTCACACTTGCATCCAATCAGACGTTTTTGTCCCTCATTTGTCCTCTTGGGCTTTATTGTTGATTTCTTATTTCCCGCTAATAACCTTACAGACCTGACGTAGGACTAGTTACAGAATTTTCTTGCCCGCCGTCTTTGCCTCAGTGTTGGTATACAAGGCAAAAATGACTCAAAAAATGTCTAGCGTAACGCATTGAGGTCCGTTAGTCTGCCTTAATAAGAGTGTGGTTGTCGGAGGACTGCTCTACTTCCGCATGGGGGCGGAGCCGGCGTCATGTCAATTGCATTAGTTATATTAAGTCCAGGAACAACATTATGCTGTGCTATTTCAAAACAAAGACAAAATGTTTTAAGGAAACTTTCTTAAGCATTTTACATTTGTGTGGTTAGCTTTACTTGATGCATTTATAGCAATCTCAGTGTGTATGCTGTAAATAATACAGATTTGATAAGATTTCCAGAACAGATAGAAGTTCAAAATGATGAAACTGAGCTACTCTGCCATACTCAGCCTTCCTGTTAGTTAGCTACTGAAAGTCTTTCTCTCTGTCTCATGCATCCTGTAGGAACTACTGACATTGTTACTTTTACACAAAGCTGTACAATGTCTGTGCTTGTTTGGACTTAATTTTTAGCCCCCTTATTCATAATGATAGATGCCAACTTTCAATTTTCTTCCTTTTGTAATAGCTTCACACCCAAGATAGTTGATGTAAGCATAACTTAAATTGAAGAAAGATGGGATTTATGAATGCGTACACTGTATTTAAGACGTGGAGAGAATTTATTTACTGTTCCTACTCTTTATAGTTCATAATGACTTTTTTGCTAAGTAATACATACACCTTAAATAGCCATTGTAATGTGTGCTTAAATGTTGCCCTGATTCATCACAGTTGAATCAAATGAATGGTTCATTAGCAGACCTCTGGAGAACTGGGTGAGATTTTTATTAAGTGTTTCATCCATTTGATTTCAAGCTTAGTCAACTCTTAAGGACTGGAGTTAGTCACCTTTGCCGTAACTGAAAGAGGAAAAATATGATAAATTCACAACTTGGTGTACAGATTCAATACAGGAAAAATATTCTATCTTTAGAACGTTATTTCACACTCAAATATTCTAAGTCAGACGCCAAAAGCGTAGCCAACTTTGCTGTGTTTTATACCTTTGCGTCAAAGCTAAGCTTAAAACCATTATTTCTCTTTTTTGTATGTACATGAATTAGTACTGTGTTACAGAAAATGCTTAAATATCGCTCATCATTCACAGACTGCGGGCATTGGAGCCTCTGCTCATTTGGTGAACTTCAAGGGCACAGACACGGTGGCTGGCATTGGAGTCATTAAGAAGTACTACGGCACCAAGGACCCAGTACCTGGCTTTTCAGTACCTGCAGCTGAGCACAGGTAAACAAACACTTCTCTCAAGGTTTTATAGATTTTAAAGGGAAATATTCCTGAAGAAATTTTGATTGTGACTCCCACTTCATAATAAAGTAGTTTGTCGATACGTTGGGCTCAAAATACATTAGCTTTGACCTTTATTTGGTTAATGCTAGCATGAAAAGTATGCTAGCATCTATTAGACTTAAATGTCTTTGAGTTACGTGTGTCATTTCATAAAGTTGGCTGCTCTGCTCACATTAGCTAAAATGCTAGTGTTACCTAACAAGGTACAAATAGCATGTTGACCAACAGTAACCAACACTGCTTTGCAAACAGTAGCTTGTAAGCTAAAATACCAGCAGTGTTACTAGCATGTTAGTTAACAGTAGTGGAGACTGACTGCCATGCTAACAGTGCTTTTATGCTATCCTTAGCTAAAATTCTACAGTTAGCCAATATGCTAACTTAGCATGTTCTCTTGTATCTATCACCAACATGTTTGCTAAGGATATCCGTGGATGTAACAAACTGAATTTTCCTCTATTATTTGTAGTGACAGGCACCAATAACATGATTAGTTACATAGAACATTTCCTTTCAATAATGACAGGTCTCTTCCCAAGTGCTAAATTCTGCTTTAAATCATTAAATTTTTACTTCTCGAGAATTAGTAAAGGCCACATTTTAGCTTTATATGTTCACACAAGTATAGAGTTGACGCACATCGTCAGTGTCCTATGGAGATACAGTAATCCACATTATTGCCAAAAGCTGTGACTCTTTCAAATTAGTTTTCAAAAGAGAAAAGGTATCCTATTAAATCCTTTTCTGTCGACATTTGTGTCGTGGGGATCTCTCTTGCCAGAAAGAAAATGAACTCGGCATGACTTAAGTTGGTGCTAATTTACTCAGTGTCCCTCACACACTTATTATGCTGTTCTTGAGATTAATTTACGGAGCGTGGCTTTGATTGGCTGGAAGTCAGCTGGAAGCCTTTAGTTTTGCTCCTATGCAAACACTCCACCAGGACAGTCACTGCTCTCCCAAAGAACCCCCTTTTTTCTGTTGGGCTGTTGTGTTCTGGGACGTTGGCTTGGGTCGTCATAGCAGTTCCTGTGTAACGGCCATGTTTCATTTCTTCCTCTATGGGAGGAGTCGCTGGAAAATTCCACTTTGATTTGTATGTAAAACTGAAAGTAAGAAAAAAGGACTTTGATTCTATAAAAAAAAATACATTACTGATTTAAATAATTTTCAAATCAGTCAGTTTTATAGCTTTAGCAAACTTGAGCCTGACATAAAATAACAATATGTTAGACTTGCACTTCAAATTTCATCGCTTCTTGCTTGAACTTGATCATTTTCTTATGCAATCCTCTGACCCTGGGAGTGTCTAAGGTTTTTTTCTAACCTTTAGCTACAGTGTTTATGCCTGTAATGACCTGAATAAAATCTCAAAGGTTAATTCATGTCTATAACAGATGGTGTACACTTCCCTCTTCTGGAAAGTCTGTAGAAGTGCAATTTTATTAATGTCGTGATTTTAGCTTGATTTTTTTGATTTTTTTAGGGAGTATTTCAATGCACGGTGCCCTGCTTTTAATGTTTGTTGCAGCAGATTGTTTTCGTCTTCTGTGTGTTAAATGAAGGTTTCTGGATAGTAAATTGTCTTTTCTTCTTTTAGTTTTTGCAATTCATTTTAGTGCATCTTAATCCTTCTGGCTTTTTGAGCTGTAGAGTATTAATTGTAGAGTATTAAGCTTTTTGTATTTTGTTGTGACTGATCAACTTCTACAATCCTTGTTGGGGTAAAATCTGTCTACATCTTAATGTTTTACTAGATTAGTATGTAGTTGTAATTTTTACAGTAATAATAATTTGCAGGTATTACGATACAACAACTAGGCACTCTTTTCAGTCGGGTTATCTCTTAAAATCCAAGTATAATCCGTCGAAGTTGGAGCTTTAGCTATTTTGCCAGCCACTTTATAAAACTGATTCCTGAATTGGAACAACATCAAAAGCTAAAAACAATCCTCTCTGCAGTACCATAACAGCATGGGGGAAGGACCATGAAAAAGACGCCTTTGAGCACATCATCAAGCAGTTCCCCAACGTGCCTGTGTCCATCGTCAGTGACAGCTACGACATCTACAACGCCTGTGAGAAGATCTGGGGAGAGGACCTGCGGCCGCTGATAGAGACCCGCAGCGCGGATGCCCCGCTGGTCGTCCGACCGGACTCAGGAAACCCGCTGGATACGGTTTTGAAGGTCCACATAACGGAAATCTTAACAAGCCGATAAACATCCCCTCAAACGTGTCGCTAACAGTCTCTTTAACGCCGTCAGGTTCTGGAGATACTGGGTAAGAAGTTTCCGGTGCACGAGAACGGTAAAGGTTTCAAAGTGCTGCCTCCTTACATCAGAGTCATTCAAGGAGATGGAGTCGATATCAACACACTGCAGGAGGTAAGAATTCTTGGTTATATTACGATAGACGTTCAAGGTTTCAGCACTAAGTTTACACCGTGGATGTGTTTCATCAGATAGTAGAAGGCATGAAACAACACATGTGGTCCATCGAGAACATTGCCTTTGGATCCGGAGGGGCTTTGTTGCAAAAACTGACCAGAGATCTGCTCAACTGCTCATTCAAATGCAGCTATGTGGTGACTAACGGACTCGGGGTGAGTGTTTGCAAACTACTGCGTAAAACATGCGATAACACTCAAAACTCAAAAGACTGTTTTGTTTTTTTGTGTGTGTGTGTGTGTGCGTGGTTTCTCAGGTGAATGTGTTCAAGGATCCGGTGGCAGACCCCAACAAGAGGTCAAAGAAAGGTCGCCTGTCTTTGCACCGGACGCCGAGCGGAGATTTTGTCACTTTGGAGGAGGGCAAGGGGGATCTGGAGGAGTATGGAGTGGTGAGTTTGGAAAAACGTTAGCGTTCCTTTCAAAAATAATCATACCCCTTGAGATTTTCTCCATTTTGTCACTTTAAAACCATAAATGGTCGTCCGTTTTATAGGCACAGACCATAATGAAGTAGAAGTATTTACCTGTTTGGTTTTTTTTTCAGGACCTGTTGCACACAGTGTTTCAGAACGGGAAGATTGTGAAGAACTACACATTTGATGAAGTCAGAGACAATGCCAAGCTGAAAGACGGCGAGCTTGAGGAGCTGCTGCACTGAATGCGGCCATCCCGGACCCCCGACACGTTCTAAAGCCTAAAAGAAGTCGTACTCCCCAGATCTTCACCTTTTCACCCTTCAACATCAAAAATGGAGGCATTTGCACCTCAAATTACAAAACAAAAACGTTCCTGAAAACATAAAACCCCCCTGAAGATTTCTTTTTTTTAAATCTTAATCCAAATTCCGAAATTCTGAGGAAGTTTTAGGAGAAAAAAATTTGGAAACTAGTTTATAAAGATAAACACAACTCCTCCTAAAGGAAAGCGAGGTAGTACAAGAAGTAAGAACACAAACAGTAAAATACTATCCAAGCCAGCCGCATCAATGTGCTGCTGCCTCAAATTGAATTTCAGCTTGTTTCACTGTTAGGCCAGGATATTTCGCAGCTTCCCTGAATGTGTTTAGCCGACTGCTGACGGGGCGGTGTGCCCCAACCGAGGCAGATTGTGACAAAGAGGGAAAGCGGTAACACTTCTGCGTGTCGTTCTGTACAGAAAAAGAAAGGCACAATTTTGAACCGGCTTCGCTTTGCCCTCTATGTGAAGGAAGAATTGATGACCCTTGTGAACTGCTGTGCACTGAAAACACTGAAATACGTTAAATGTTCATGTTTCGCGTCACCTCGGTAGCAGTTAATCCTAAACCCTTTAACTGTAACTATAGATGGTAATGTCACATTATTTTCCAAAATGTCCTGCTTTTAATTGATCGTCGCAGCCTGAACTGTAGTTACGTGTGCGCTGCCAACACAGACACGTCGCCGCAGGTAGAGAAACGGTCGTCTCTCTGTGTCTCATTATGTTTGCCCGTAGTGCATTCTCATCACGAAGATCCGATTTCAAAGCGATTTCACAATCTCGAATGACAATAAAGTATCCATTCAGAATGTTTGCAGTTTTTGTGTGTATGAATACTGAATTTCAAAATTTGCTTAGATCTTCATGATGGTTAATGCACAGCCTTTTGTGTAAGATGATGTAAAAAGATATATATCCATCTCAAAAGCTATCTTCACTGGCATGAAGATGATGATGATGATGATGATATTGTGTCCATGAATGATTCTAATTTCCTGGTTCCTGGCTGAAATCTATGTCAAGTGTCTGTCCTGATACGTGTGTTTGCGAGTATGCGTACAGGTATTCTTCTTCCTTTAAACAACTGTGTCGTATTCCTTTATGCAAATGCAATTGTTGATGGAAGGATTGGAGGACACACAGAGTTTGTCGGCCTTTGAATCTGCGTAGGGGTGGGACGCAGGGCTGGGACGTGGTCTTTTTATAGTCAGTCGAGCAGATCAGCAAAACTCCAGTATCACTGCCTTAAGTCAGTCAACAAAGCTGTCCGTTGAATTGAATGCCCATTTACCCATCGGCTCGGTTCACCATCTGCTCCGAGTCGCCCGCGCTTTCAGGCCTCGATGGGTTTCTATGCTTTGTTGACCTGCTTTCCAGTGTTGGACTTTCACTTTGTGAAGAGCTTGCACTGGGATTTCAGAGGAACTCGGAGTTGGTGACGTCACAGGAAGCATAATATTTGAGGGGGGAGCTTTCCGGACAGAGCAGCTGGTTGTGACGATTAGGTTTATTCCCGTGACGTTTTACACCTCCTCATTTTACACCAGCTGAATATTAGCAGCTGCAAAAGTCCCTTGATTCTTTTAGTTCCACCAACTCATATTCGTGACTCAGTGCGGTATCGCCTTGTCGGCCACAGTTAGTGGAGATGCACCTATCTCTGGTTTTGTGAAGCTTCGACATGCCAATATATGATTTTTGCCTATTCAGTACAATGTGTATTACAAGAGGTGACGTCACACTGTGTGTATGTGTTAGATGAGCCACTGTTAAACAAGGTGTAACTCATTTTTTAAAATGACACAAAATTTCAAATTGACAGTTTAAGCTATATTTAGCATCTTCTGTTACACCTACCTTGGTTAGCATAATCATCATTACTAAAACTGTAATTTTCTTGTGTATTTGCTTGACATTTTTCCCCAAAAAAACAAAACTGTCATTTATTTCCAAATCCAGCATCTTCCTTGACAGGCCAAAATGTAACAGGGTAAAACAAACCAACTTTGTTGTTCTCTGTTTAGCCTTCCTGTTATCTTCTGAGAGCCTTTCTTTCTCTCTGCCAAAAGTGAACCCTAGATGTGTTAGAGAAGGCTATTTCTTTTTAATAACTCCTGACATCGCTCTGCTTCCACTGATTTTGTTCAGTAACAGCATCTACACCAAAGAGTGTTTTAACCTCAGCCTTGTAGCAGTTTGGTATGGTGGATTCACTCGTCAGAAATCGATTGGTTTTACCCGTCAGTTTTGGGTCAGTGGCAGTCAAGCTGAAAATCAGCCATTTTTAGGTGCATCGGTCGTACTTGGTTGAATGCTAATTCGCACTAGCATTAAACTGAAACTGTGATGTCTCCCGACTCCCATTTCTTGAGTTTGGCTCAGATCAAACTGTTGAAACACATTGAAGATCACAGCTTCTGACCTGCTATTTTTATAATTTTTTTTATTTTTATTACCCATCTGTTGTTGCTGCTCTTTTATTGCCGTAATTCAGTTTTAATGACCATAGTTGTTTTCTTTTCCAAATATGAGGTGCATTTAGTAAAATATTATTTTACTATTTTGATACTATCTCAGTTCTTACCTCAGAAAAATATTATTTTGTATGACTAGGGAGGGGGGGGGAAAAAAAGAGATATCACAGTAAATATCCTCATTTACAAACAGTGCGGCCATACTGCCTTCTCACTTGTACATAAAACAAGGGGGTGCAACTGAAAGGAGAGAGGGACGATTAGGTGGAAGACTAGATGTGATTTATTATTTTTGTCAGAACGACCATTTTTGTACCAACAGAAGAATATCCAAAACGGTTCGACGGAACCGGCCGGCGTGACAGTTCCTGGGACCGTCGGGCCTTTTAGTTTCTGCGTGAGCGTAGTCCTGTGTGAATGCCGTGTTGTGTGATGGATGGAACAGGAAAAAAAAAAGAGAAAAAAAGAAAAACGAAAAAAAAAAAGAATAAGTGGTTGTGAATAATTTAGATTTTTCTTTTACGTTGTTTTAATCGTATGTATATGTTGTTCCAAATTATTTTATTTTTTTTTTCCCCCCAACACAACTGAGATTTTAACTAACATAACTTGCTATATTGTCAACAGTACACTGATTAAAAATGCCACCCTCTTGGTTTGAAATGCTTCCTTCTCTGTCTGCTTCACTGTTCGAGATAAAATCCCAAATTGTCCTCGGGCGGACGGCGGCGGGATTTTCTCCCAAGTGTCCACTAGCATCTAAAAACAAGCCAGGCGTTGAGCTGAGTCTAGTTTATTTAAGGATCACTCAAGCATTGCAGTAAAATCACAATATTCGAGTCCTCACAAAGGGAAACGTCACATAAAAACCCAATCAGAAGTACAAGTCAACAGCCGCAACCATTTCAAAGGATGTTAAAAGCAAATAACGCGCATAAAATCAACACAATCCATTCAATTTACTATTTATATTAAGATATACATATATATTTTAAGATCCTTTTATGTTATTTCAAAAGGCAACATGTTTTAATTTAAAGTGGTTCAACATGTTTTTTTCTGAGGGCTTTAGTTCTGGACAGAGGTAGCATAAAAGCAACAGGCTTGTCTTGTATAAAATCCTGTCTATTACAGCTGGGTAATTACTGTGAGAAGAGGCCAGAGAGTTTATGGAAAATCCAGACATTATGTAAAGAGAGAGAAATAAAAAAAGAGACTACATGCTAGTTAGTCATGAACCTTCATCCGTGATGGGCATCGATGCATAAAATGATGAGTTCTAAAGTAACAGCTAATCTTGCAGCTTTATTTGGAACTATTCCAGTCTGAATATCTCTTCTTGTATCGGCTTATTCACTTGGTCCAAGCTATCAAGACACATCTACGTACAGTTATGCATGCCTTGTTAAATTAATGGTCAATACTTATTGAAATTGGTTCAGCATTTCAATTCATACCAGTTCAGGTCGGTAGATGTGTCACTTCAGAAAAGTTTCATATAGAGGCCGTATTGCTCGATGTTTTCTTCAAATAGCAATCATAAAACAGCCAATTTATGTTCACATATGTGTGAATAAACACTGGCTCTTTCGACTACTGTGCATATATTATTAAAGCATTCCATATTTGAATTTAGTGACGTATGGCAACTGCATATTAATATTGGTTTACAAGATGTGGGAGATATCCCTGAAGCCATAGCCCTTCTATGCCAAACGTACTGCGATTCCTTCTTATTGTAATTGGAAAGTGACTGAATATAAAATGCAATATCACCTCCATATTCATTTGCCAACTCTAAATATATTACATCCTTGCATAGCTACTGCTGCGTCCTCTGCAGTTTCATCTGCGTGAGTCTCGGTAACGTTCTAAATGTTCTATGTACATTTGACTAGAACGTAATTCACTGACTTTGTTTTCAGCTGCAGATGTTCAAGTGAGCACGTTTTACTCCTTTTATGGGTTTCTTGAACAGCATTCTAAAAGAAGAATGAACAAATAGCGCATAATAACGCGTACGCTAATATAAACTATAATTCAATGAAATAACATCTAGTCTAAACAGAAGCTGCAACTCAACTTGTCCAGCTGCTCAGTGCTTCTTAGACAAAGTTCTGTACCCTGGTTTTACTAAAAAAACCTTGTCTGGATTTTCCTTTGTTTCCTTGTCGGGTTTTCTGGCCAAATCTTTCATCCTTTATTTCACAGACACTCAAATGGTTCATTTTCAGCCTTTCTCCTTCGCTGACAATTTCCACCGCTCATTACAAACCCGTAGCTGCTAAAGCTACAATGTGTTCAACTGAGTCACCGCCTGATGAAGCTGAAAATTGTTTGATTCTCCTCACCGGCTGATTACGTGGTTTGTTTTGAATACTTGGCTTAGAGATAATTAGCAAATATTGATATTCTATCCGAGGTGGTTAGCATTGTAAATGTGTTGGGTGTCTTGACAGTTCCTAGTCATGGAGCACACATACAGCTAAAATAACTTTACGAAGGAGAAGTCAGATGACGTTGACTGATTCCAATCATCTGTAGGAATTCTAGTGTAAAACGTTCCTGGATGAGAAGTAAGCAGACACCAGAACCCATAGCCCTTGGTGATGCCAGGTGAGGTTTTCACTGCAGAAGCACCCTGCTGTCCGTGTTGCTCCAGTAGCACAATGACCTTCATCCAGTAATTTCGTTCAGTGCTTGTGTTTGCAAAAACACAACGTGGATCACACATCGTTTCCATGAAAAACGCTGAAGTTCTAAATTAAAGGCTCTTATTTAGCATGCTAACCAACGCCATGGTTTTGTATCTTTTTCAACTAATCAAAAAAAACAACAACATGCATTTCCGTCATTACAAATTGTTTTTAGCAGCAGTAATACACTGAATCATATCCCCTAATCTGAGAGTTATTGACGTAAACATGCAGCCTTTGAGATTTTCACAAGAAATGTCATTTTCCTTAATGAACCTTAACCCAACCCTCAGTCAGCAGAGCTGTTATATTTTGACTCTGCCAGTCAAATTTCTGAGTTACTATGTCGCAATCCTGTATGACTTGACAATCCAATGACCGTTGAATGTATAACTGTTTATTCGCACTTCTTACCAGTTTGCATAACTCAATGACATGCACAAGCACTGCACAATCTCTATTTCACAACATGTGGAAACCAATTCAGGAACCTGAATTGGTTTTGGGACAATGGCAAGAGAAATTCACCGTCACTGGCTTCTGTTGGTAGTTCTAGTTGAAACTCACGAAGTATGTTACTGACACTACCCAACGGCAGCATGTTTCTCTCACTCTGTCTTCAGTCGTTAAAGAAACATGATCAGAAAAGGTGTGCGACCTTTTAAGTACAATTAGTGTAAAAAAAGAGGCAACCAAAAGAGGTGCTAGGGAAAGTCGTGTGGCAGCCATATTGGACACAGAATTCGGGCTGCTCTGATTTGACCTCCAAGTCAGAATTCCGACTTCAGTTGCATTTTCGAAGTAAAGAGTTTGAAAATCAATCTTCGGGTTGACCTATAGGTTCGAACATTGCTTCTCTAGAAAAGCATTCCCACAGCATGATGCTGCCACCACCTTGTTCCTCGGAGAGGATTCAAGGAAATATATCCACTGCTGGATTTTTTTTTTTTTTTTTTTGCCTCACGTGTGGGCCAAGAATCTCAGTTAAGGTTTCATCTTACCTCAAACTTTATGGGGGACATTTTATAGCTTCCTTCACACCACTCCACATTTGTAGAGTGCAGCAGATGATTGTTGCGGAGACAGATTTTCAGTGGATCTCAGACGGTGTATGGTGTGGGTCAGATATGGCCCTTTTGATACTTTTTTTTTTTTTTTTTTTCAATGTCAAGGAACTGTTGCGTGTCCATTTGGATCATATGACCAAAGACCGCAACCTCAGCGAGGAGGGGGCTGAGGGGGGCAGGCTCCATGTATTTCTTACCATCTCCTGAAGGGGAACTGGGTGGCTCGTCTTCTCCTACCTCTGCAAACGGAACTGAATCTTCAGTTCGTAGTTTGCATGGGCTTTCTGCGGTAAATGCCCAGCCGCGCTCGAAAGCTGCAGCTGCAGTATATTTTCAGTCACCGATGCGTTTTCTCGGTTATTTTTTTTATTATTACTATTTTGGAGAAGAAAACGAGAAAAAAAAAACAAAAAAAAAACTTTCACTTTTTGTGTGTGTTTGTTTTGCATGTGGCGGCGTCGATTTCCTGTAACCAAATCCCACGCACGAAGCGCGTCGAGGGTGAAGTTTGGCACACTTTTACGCGCCGTATCCGCCACATCTTGAGCGCATCGGCCAGCAAGCAGAGCTCGCCCGCTGAAAGAAGTTCGCGCATGAACAAAGGATCGGCTCCAGCAACACGTGTCATTAAAAAAAAAAAAACAACTCCCAACACGCATCAAGCTGCATTTTAGGTAAGTGGATCCTCGTGCTACGCTTTTCCTCCCCACTTTTGGGGCAGAAGCTTGATTGGGGGGAGGGAGGAAAAAAGTTGCGTTAAATAAACCGAAGCGGTCATTTCTTGCAGCGTCAGGAACACACCACGTCACTCTGTTCAGGAAACTCCCACTTTTTCCCCTTTCAGCTGGATCATCATCCACCCTACAGTTTAGAGGCAAAACTAGGTGAAGATTTGGGCGGAAAACGGCTTAACCATGATGACCGGATTTCGACTCAACTTGTCGCCCCTCAAAGAGCCTCTCGGCTTCGTTAAGCTGGTTGAATGGGTAAGTCAGATGCGCGTTGGTTTCATCTTTTTTTTTTTTCCTCATAGAACAGGGAGGTCCAGAGACCCTCCTTGGTGCGCATATGTTCCTTTGAAAACACCTAAATATGCACAGAGATCAACAGTTTGGCTCATTCCGATCAACTTTGCGAATTTAAATACAAAAAAAGAACAACACGCATACTGAGGCCTAATTTGCACCTGAAGGTTGAAGCCAGTTTTTTGTCTAGTTAAGCTGTATTTGCTCCTTGCATAAAAGTGCAGGCCTTACAAGAACCCAGTTAGAGATTAATACTCATTTAAGCAATAATTTACCCCTGAAAAACAGCTCTGAAGTACAAGAAACATGTCGGCTTTTGTCCAAAGGAGCAGAAGGTCCAGTAATCAGACGTGCATTAAGTGAATCCAGGTATATTTTCTGTTTTCTCATGATATCCACATTTACACACACACACACACACACACCCACACACACCGAGGACCACAAAGCAGCAGTCATCTGACTCAGGACAAGGCGGTGTGTGTGTGTGTGTGTGGAAGTGTGTGTTTGCTTTACATAAGCTTCATTTAACACAATGGATTTGCTTATTCATGCTAAGTGTGGAGCAAAAATTATTAATTGGGTCAGTAAATACCCACAAAATGTTTTTCTTTTTTGGTTTTTCTGGGAACTTTCGGAGACCGGATCTGTGCAACACCTGGTCAGGTTTGAAAAAAAGTAAACATGTCTAAATCTTAATTTAACACTAAATCTTACTGCCCTGTTTCCAGGAAGCAAACTTTAACTGTTTTTTATGTGTTGGTTCGAGAGAAGAAACACCATTGCAAGCAAATCGACAAGAAATGAGTAGGAACGAGGCTTAATAACATTTGTAAGTGAAGTTTTTGAGTGGCTCTAAAGTAATCTGATTAGTGTGTGAGTGATGTGGCCTCAACACAGAAACCTCCTCAGATGTTATCATTTGCGAGCTGCAAACAGGAAGCAGTATTTATTTGAAGAAATGTTAGAAGTCTCCACTGTTCATTCCATTTGACAGATGAAAAAACTTTCTATTGATTTTCTGATGTGAGTTGGTCATGTTTTAAAAGGTTTCCAAACAACAACAAAAAAAATCATACTTTTGTTTGTATTTTATTACATTTATTACAGTTTGTTTACATCTTGTACATATTTGAAATTCTCACCCAGATTAGATGCCAAATTTCTTTGACTTTTTCTTATTGGGGATGTTGACAACAGAACTCATTTGATTTTTCCTGGTTGTTGTAAATTGTGACGGAGTTTCCCAAATAAGCAAAGTAGCATGAGTAAGACCAAAAAATAATTAAAAAAAAACAAAAAACAGGAAGTGATGCAAAGGGAAAACATCTGGAGTTGAAGCATAGCAAGGTGAGAGCATGTAAGCACTTTTAGTGCGCGCGCGTGTGTGTGTGTGTGTGAGCGTGTGTGTGTCGGTTGTGCTGATGAGACAAAAATGAAGAGGTTTTTTTTTTTGTTTTTTTTTGAAAGAGCTTTCTCGAGGCTACCGTTTCCACATTCTTTTGGTCCTTTTAATGAAAGCCACTTCCTGCCTGATGCAGTGAATGCCTTCCAACAATTTTCTGTAACTTTTAGTTAAACAACAACCTAAACTTCAGGGATAAGTCAGACCTGTGGCCCACATTGGCTTTCCTCCATTCATTTAACGAGTCCTACGATGTTAAAGAGATGAACATCTATTTTGCAAAAAAAATCAAGATCTGGCCTACAGGGCAAGCTAACAGTTAGAACCTGAACAACTTACTCCCTGTTTTTCATAACAAAATGCCGGTCGAGCCTTCTGATTTTACTGAATGCTTAACATCAACCCTGGGAGACAAAAGCACGTAGCATGTTGTTGCCTTAATAAGGTCTTCCTCTAGGGTAGAAATCCCAATGTCATCTGTTTCAGCTACGGCCGCTAAAAGGCGGCTTATCTCAATGTAGGTCCACGTGAACAAAGTATAACATCATCTGCATAGAGGTGAACTTCACCTGTGAACGTGGGTTTTTGGGGGACTTCTTACAAGATTTGGACCTGCCTAAGCGCACTCACTCAAACCTAAATGTTGTCGTCTATTAAACAGCATCTTCTGATGAGCAGAATCAAATGCTTTGCTGAGATGTACACAGTGTTCTACTCGCTGTTCAAATCATTAAAATATGGCTTTTAGTTGAGTGTTTATTTCAGTTGTCTTTTTCTCCCCCAACCCCCAAACCACATCCTACTGGTTTTATTGTAGGAATATCATGGCATTTCCAGGCAGCCCTAAAACAAATTCTGGGTTTAGCCCCAGGCATTCCAGTTTTTCCTATATATCTCCCCTGAGATGAGTTGGAAGGGACTCAGATGCCTGGACTACCTCCAAAGATTTTGATGCAGAGGAGACTGAGTCTGCACTCCCTCGTCCTAAACTGCTCGCTGTGTCCCGAAATAACTCCATTTATGACCTCAGTCTTTCAATTTGCTATCTGTGGCTTATGATCACAGGTTAGGAGTTGGAAAGTAGATTGGCTGATGGATGGACATCTTTACTCGTCCTTTGTCTTTTGGTACAGTTCCACCTTCATCAGCGTCAAACAACAGTTTATTGGTTCTGTCACAGAAGACACAAATATTTCCTCTTTTAACAATTTATATATAAAAAAATTAAAACATTTTTTAACTTATACTTTAGTTTTTAAAAATGATCAGAATGTAAAGATAAATAACACTTGGTTTTATTTGTACGGTAACATGCAAAGAAAATTCTGACTTTAATCTCAGAGTTATTTTCATTTTGTCACAGTCATAATTGTCTAAACCATCAGGTAAATGGTCTTAAAACTCAAATCTGCCAAACTAATTTGGGGCAGACTTACAAATCCTATAATGAGGGGAAAAAGACATCATGTCATTATTTTCACATACCAACAACATAACTGACAACTGAACATGTTTAAAGTCAAGATTTTAAGATTAGTCAGAATTTTGAAAATAAAAATCAGATTTTTTATTTTTTCCCTCCCCAGCAGCGCCAATCCTCATCCGTGAAAAAAAAAAAACCCCATATACCTCGCCCTCATGACACATTTTTCCTCACAGTGCGTATGTCTAACTACCTCCGACATAAAAAGCTACACCAGGCGTAAAAGCTGAGCAACGTTTGTGAATGAGCATCAGCGAAATGTAGCGACTCCATCGTTCTGGGCTTGCCACCACCAACAACGAGCCGCGCTGTTTCAGGCTGACAGACTACGCCAGTCCAGCAGTGCGCTGGCTGGGGACTGACTTTGGCACATTTTCGCCCTGCGTCGTCATCATCACTGGTAGTGGGATAACATAATATCAGCAGGGCTTCGAATGAGCTTGACTTCTGATGGTGATCGTTTGTGCACTCGGGGAAGGCCTTGGCAGAGTCGCAGTCGCCCTGAAGACAAAAGGATTTAGTCTCTGTTGGTTTTAAGAGGGGAGAATTAGTGTCACATGGTCGGCAAACTGAATCAGATGCTTCTCTGCGCAAAGGAATTTGATGGCTGAAGGGGAGCTTAAGTGAAAACACATTGGCAGAAAATGTTTCAAATATTTGGATTTTCAAATATGTTGTGTTTTCGCTCGGTTTTTTAAAACAAAAGCTCTGCGGAACCGTCCAGTGTTATTGGCACCCTTTTTAATATTGTGTAAAAAGCGTAGGGTGAATGTAGCTTTGATTGCAGCAACATAACCAGACATTGTTTTTTTTTAAAAAACATAAATAATATTCAAAAGTTTGATAAGTGGCTCACTGTTAAATAAGATGAAGGATCAGTGATGCTGTGGGCCTGTTTCTCTTCCAAAGGTTCTGAGAAACTTGCCAGAGTGAATTACATCATGAACATATTGGGACATTTTAAATAAAAAAGCCAAGAAAAATATCTATATATGAAATGAAATTTACAGAAAAAGGTGTCAGACAAAAATAGGAACTAACCCAAATAAAAGTTGGAGTAATCGACATTTTTCTGAGTGAAATTGTACGACTGGGGGAAAAAAAAAAAATCAGATTTTATGTTAAGGATATTTATGCATCTTCAGCAGGGATGTACATATGGTTTTACTCTTGCAATATGTTAATTTATTCCAGTAGTATCAACAATTTTATTTACTTTTTTGGTTTAGTCATTATTTAACTGTATTTTCTGATGCTGGCGTGAGCAGCGTCCCTAATGTGTGTGTCTGTTTTTCGTCCACACAGCTCACGGCCATATTCGCTTTCGGAAGCTGTGGTGGATTCTCGGGTACGAACGTCGTGTCTCTCTTCTGCGGTGGTGGCATGAATGAAACCCTCAATGCCAGCTTTCACTACCCGTTTAGGTATAAATCTTCGATACATTGATGCTTCTGCTTTTGAATTCTGCCATGTATTGATTAGAGATTTGTGGCCAAATTCCAATTTCTGTATTTATTTTGTAACCCTGCTAATATTAATTTGACTCTGATGTCTCTTAATATCTATAAATAACAGAATTCACCTTCTGGTCATCAGTGCTCATTCATTATTTATATTAGGAGCAGAGGTGATGTCACACTGTGTGTGTGTGTGTGAGAAACAGCAGTCAATGGGAAAGCAATGTTTTGCCATTTAAAAACAGACAAAATTAATTAATTCCGACATAAAAAAAAAGCCTCCCTCTATCCCCAGTGTTAAAGTTTTAATTGCTTGAGCAACCAGTCTGTCTATTTTTGAGTTTCTGACCGGTCACTCTCTCATCACGGATGGTCCCAATCAGACAATTTTGGTCACTTAGCAGTGCATATGTAAAAAAAAATAATTAAATCCAAAAGATATTGAATAAACATGTTTTTGTTACTTTGGCTGTCCTCTATGTCATGGACAGGCTGAGCCAGGTCCCGCTCATCGATGGAAACATCACTATATGTAATCACTCTGTCACTACCACGCACCTGATGGGAGACTCGTCGTCCGCCGCGGAGTTCTTCGTCGGCATCGGAGTTGTATGCTTCTTGTACAGCATGGTAGCTCTGCTGGTTTACTTAGGCTACATGCATGTCTACAAAGACTCTGACTTCGGGCCTATTTTTGTGAGTAAATAAACTGAACAAAATTTAAATGGTTGACCATTTGTATTGTATTGTGAAAATCTTGTGTCTCTAGGGTTGACTTTTTTGCTTTTTTTTTGCTAGGACTTTATCATGACAGCAATCCTGGCCTTCCTGTGGTTGGTCTGCTCATCTGCCTGGGCAAAGGGTCTGCAGAACGTAAAGGACGCCACGGATACTGACGGAGTTAGTGGCACGCTAGCTGTTTGTAAGGGAAGGAACATCACGTGTGAAGTCACGGACTTCGCCAACATGCGGACGCTCAACATCTCTGTGGTAAGAAGAAATGCATGCCAGCAGCTAGTTTGTACTACTTTCAGACATCAATAACTGAAGCTGTCGATTAGTTGTAGAGCAAATGATTAGTCAAGTTTGATCATTTCAATCTCTTACCTAGCTTAATATTCTAGATTTATCTATGCATTTTCTTGTTCTGCTTGTGTATTTGCAGGTGTTCGGCTATCTCAACATGTTCATTTGGGCCGGCAATGCCTGGTTTGTTTACAAGGAGACTCGCTGGCACTCCCAGAAATTCTCCTCCCAACCTGGATCTGGAAGACAGCAGGTTCCTGCGCCAATCTAACACCAGTGCCCACTTGTTGTTATGCAAAAGAAGGAAAGGAAAGTCAAATATATATGAAGTATTGAGCTTTTATACATATCTAGAAAATGTTCTTGATAGAGGTGAGATTGTTTGAACCTGTTATAGGTAGGCTTTTTGCTTGTACTAACGTTGCACAAAGCCGTACTGGCATTCTGCAACCTAAATGACTTGACATCGGTTTACTTCTTGCACAATGACGGTCCTGAAATAATAAAATCCCCATTCTCCATATATTTCTTTGGAAAGTCTTGCAACTTAGAATAAAAGGTCTTTCTTGTATTTAACTTGTATCAAACATTTTTACCTTTTAAGTGGGCTTCACACCATCATGCAAGCTAAATGTACAGCAGAGGAATTAAAGCGACACCCAAATGATTTCCTTTGAATAAATGTATTCAAATCAAAGGTTGAATTACAAAATATCTGTAAATAAAACACTTTTATCTTAAGGCCTTTTTTTCCACATTTTCTCTAGGGCTCCCAATAAATGGGATGCCCTATTGTTTAGTTATAAATAAATGAATAGAAAAATATAAATTGCATTTAGTCATAAAATCTGTGTGAAATCTTTACAATTCTGTTGCTGTTTTTACTTGAAGCTCGTTCGCATTTAGCTCAAAAGTGTTTTCTTTCATGTTCTTTGAAATTCTTTACCATTTACCACCACCTAGTGGCAGGCGGTGGTAAGTGCAACTCCTGGTGAAACTAACCAAATCCCTACATTCAGCCACATTCATGGTTTGCTTTCAAGCTTCAAAAATGACTGTGTCAAGTTCTTTGACACAGTCATTTTTATATCAGGAATCTAGTTACTTCTATGGTGCTTAATATGATTGTGAGTTTTTTAAGTACAAGCCCAAAAACACCAGAGAGGCTGATAAAGATGCTCTGTTGAGTTGGAACCAAGGTACCAATTAACGAACTAAGAAATCATTTAGAATGTAGTAATAACATCTTTTTCATTATATTCCAATTTTCATCATTCATATTTTGCAAAATACATGACATTCTGCCAAAGTACTATTTGTTAAAGTTCATTTTATTGTTATCTGTTGTCCATTTGCTTAATTCTTGATGTGACACCAAACATGTTTTTGTACTTTACTTTGTCTTGAGTAAAATATGTTTTTGTTTCCCTTATGTATCCAAATGAATAGTTGAAAAGATATCTGCTTTCTTGGATGTGGCCTGCGTCATTTCATTGTATTTGTCAATAAAAGTGAATGGATTTTTTTTTTTAATTGAATTTAATTTGTATTTGATGACGTGTTTGCTTTTATACATGCACTCTTTCTCCTTCCGTTTTGTTGCACAAGTTTTAAGAACATTTTTAACTTTTGTGACGATGCCAGGTTTTACGTCGACATCTTTTTGACATAACCTCTTCTCAAAGCAAACAGTAAAACAATCAATTCAATGACATGACACAAAATGAAATCTTTTGCAGCCTCTAACTGAAACCCCACCATGGCCAGCTTCCCTGATCCTGAAAAACATTGCAGCACGATGCTGCCACTACCATAATGCGTCAATGGAGTGTTCAGTGGTGTTGGTTTCCCTCCTGTACTCGAAAGCTAACTTATGGTCTCACCTTCTTCAGCTTGTTTCCTCTATGTGACTTATTGCAAGCTGCAAACAACTGTTACTATGACTTTGTGCTGTGCAAACCAGAATGTGTTGCTCTCTTCACAGAATAGGAGCCTTGGGGTCTTGGGTTTGATACGCCTACAGCCAAAGTGGCTGTGCACAATGGCTGCTTTCTCTAATACAGAAACCCAGATGGTATGAATAACTTTATGATTAGTTGTACCTCCTAGTACAACTAACCACATTACTTAATAATGTGAATCTTATCCTTGAATGACTCATGACCGATCTCTTGACTGGGATCGTTTTCATGTTGAAAGGTATTTTTGGCATGCTATTTTTGTGATGAAAAGACCTTGAAGCCTTTCCAGGAGCTTTGTGTGTGAAATGGCGTTCTCTCATGAAAGCTTAGTGAGAGTTGATGTGAGTTATAACAACACATCATTTCCAGTATTGTCCACCACCACTGATCAGTGGATGAAGATGGATTGATTAATTATACAGCCATATCTTCATCTGCTTCCATTAAAGTTATGCATTAGTTTGCATTCACATGAAATCCAGATGAAGTAAATTAAAATTTGTGTTTGTGGTGTAACAAAAGGTAATAGGGATATGAATACTCTTCTAAGGAACTGTATGACCACTCCAGGTGTTTTTTTATATTTATTTTATTTACTTTTTGTTTTTGTTGTGGTCACTGATAGAAATAGATGGCTGTGTCTGAAGCCCTCGTTGTGCTTCACCAAGGCTGGATGTTGCAGAAAATGTGTTTTTAAGTGCAGAAGATAACGTAGCCATCTATAGATATTGCGTCTAATGTGTGGAACTGGCTTTCATAAACTAATTATTGTCATTTCCTGACCCCCAATTAGAACTGTAATTTCCAGGTAATCGTCAGCCTGTCTGTATCGAAATTGATGCTGATAGAAAACAAGGCTTGTATTAATATGTTAAACATTAAGTAAAAGTATAATAAATTTTTTTTTTTGCAACTATTTTACTCGGACTAAAGCAGCCTTTGCACTTGAAGAACAGTTTCTACCCATTGCCACAAGAGGGCAGTGTAGGGTCATCAGCTCCACTTGCTGAACCGTGCTGAAGTTATATTGCTCTATTTCTTATCAACAGATGTAATGATTTAGCTCCTACTGTTAGATTTTATTGTGTTATGTATTAAACTTAAAGAATTACTTTCGTTAAACAGGGTTTGGTTTTATTAGTTTTCCTCTATCTTTCCTTCTCCAATAAATAGGAGTGTTTTATTCATGTATATACTTATATATATATTTTAGCATTTGTGTTATTGCTTTCATTGTTCATTTCACCAGTCAGACTGCGCTTTGATGTTATTCCTAACCTTCAGCTTTTATTCATATGTAAGATATAAGTTCTTGTTCTACTATTTAAGAATTGTTCATATTTTTTTTAGCAATTTTATTAATCCTACAGTACATACAAGCTGTCATAAACAGTGCTACCCCAAATCATAAGGCTTATGCCATCATACTTTACATTAAATATTGCTTTACTTCCACTTTTCTTTATAGGATATTATTGTATTGTGTTAGAAAGCCAAGTTGGCCTTATAATTCTTGGTCTTTTCTTTAAACATTAATGGTTTACATTTGTTCTCTATTATTCTGGAGTCGTTTTTAGGGCAGCTATATGGAATTTAAATAAAATTAAATGAAATCTTGTTTGGTTTTTATTGCATTTTCTTCTTAATTGTTGAAAATGCCGCAATTATCTAATAATGCCAAGTATTGTGGATTTAAAGATTCAACTATTATAAACATTTCAAATCTTTTTGATATCGTGTATAGCCTAAGCAATTCAACAGTAAAGCAAACTAATATCTTACTAATATCTTAATATCTAATAGATAATTTATGCAATATTAATTTATTAAATCAAGTCCTTTTCCATACCTTCATTTTTAAAAATGTTTTATTTTTACTTGATAACTGTTTTTCCCATGTAGTTCCAGCGAACACAGTGAACTTTTGAACTCCCATCTAGCTCCCCTTTTTGTCACTCGACCGCTTGATCCGCCGGAAATGACCGACGTTAGCCGAAACCTTCCGACAGCGACGTCACCATATCTCGTTCTTTCGTTTTTCGCCTGCTGCGTGCGAAGAGAGAGAGAGAGAGAGAGAGAGAGAGAGAGAGAGAGAGGGGGAAAAAACGGCTCTCAGCAAAGCAACAAGAAGGAAGAGCAATGGCGACACTGGATCGCCAAATACCAAGTCCGGATACTTTTTTGTGCGAACCTTGGTCTTCCTTCGTCAGTGCGACTAAATTACGTTTTGTTGATAGTAAGTTGGCGCCTCGGTGGTGGTGTTTAGCTGACAAACTCTTCGAGGAGTGCGTGGTCCAACTGTCTCTGTGATTGAGTTGAGTAAGCTCCTCCACCATTCAGGGTCTGTCAGAGCCCCAGCAAAGTAACTGTCAGAAATATTACTACAAAATGCAGTATTAATAGCTCGCTTTGACAGCAGTGCACATGCGCGTACGCAAAGCTAAGCGTTTCGGTACAGAGTTTGTGCCTCTGACGCGCTCAGTCATGACGTGCTGAACTGTCCAGCTGTAAGTTTGTTAGCTTTTGACAGATCTACTTGGTGTGAGGAAGCTCCGCTCAGGCTGGCGCTAGCAGGCTAATGCTAACCCGATAGCCGAGCCTCGGGAGCTGCAGGGCTCCACGCATGGCTCCTAAAGTTTGTTGCGAACGCTGCCAATGTGTTTGTAAGCGGATGTTTTTGTCCACGCAGACGCAGTCTCGTCTTCGGATAACGACGACACCGACTCTCGCTGCCCCGCCGAAGCCGCGAAACTCGGCAGAAACGGTAAGGAACTTGCGCGAGCAGCGCCGTCACGTACCACACGGTGATGGTTTGTTATTGTTTTTACAGCACATGCATGGCGGCGTTTACGGCTCCATTTTTTTTTTTTTTTTTACCACTTCTGTGAGAAATTACGCTTATTTGGTTTCTCTGTATATGTGTAAACTGCGTATATATATATAAATGTTCATTGTAGTTTCAACGTTGGCTCCCGTTTTGCAGAATGCACACCTTTAATTTTGCGTGCCGTGTTTGATCCTCATTTCTGATTGTTGTGGTATATATTTAATTTAATTGACACAAAACTGGACTTATTAAGTAGTGGTTTAAACGGCGTTTAGTTCAAACATTCCCTAGAGACAGGATTTGTAATTCTTTATTTAATTTTGATGCATCATATTATTTTGATTCGGATCTTATTTTTTTATTGTATTTTTGCCAAAGCATGACTTTTTTTCCTGGTTGTTTTTTTTTATTAATTATGATCAGTCTATAACAACTTTGACGGTATAGTACCAATAAACATAAAAGAAAATAAATACTTAAGTGCAATAGTGGTTGATGCTGATCATTTTAGGAGGAGGGAGGAATTTCAGCCATATTGTTATTTTTGTGTCGCTTTGGATTTTATTCCTATTGATTCATACATAACCTAAAGGTATTATTAAATTTTGGAGATGAAAAACATATTTAAATGGAAATACCAATGTGAGTGAGACTGCAACCAGGAAGGCCAGCTTGGAACATATTCAGCTGTAATACTTCAAGGTCTGTCCTTCAAGGTTCTACTTTTAAAAAAACTGTGGTTCAATCGATATCATCCCAGTGTTAAACAACAATATTGCCTTGTCATGTTTTCCTAATGTCATGCAGCCCCACGGAGTATGTATCCAAAATAAAATAAAAAAACATTTTAAAAAATGGTTTTAAGAAACAGCTTGAAATGTTGCCAATTAAGAAAATTCAATTATTATTATTACTGTTTTTCCTGTGATACGTATGAATCAGTTTGATATGTAATGATCCTTTCATGCAGTTAAAAGATGACATAAATTACTTGCAAATAAGCGATGGAACTAAATTAAAATAGTCCGTAGTTAATTAACTGCAATTAATCTCATTTTAATTTTTTTTAATTTAAACAAAATAAGCAACCTTTCCACTTCAAACACTGCTAAATAATTGAATCAATGGACATGAGCTCAACAATGTGAAGACTATTAAACATTATATTTTTGACAGAACACAGACATAAAACACAGCCCTGATTAATGCTATTTTATTAAGCATGATCTCTTTATTTATCTTTGTTTACTTTTGCCATATAGATAGTGAAACATCTTAACTAACACAATATTTGGCTGACTTAATTGAAATGTATTCCTCCTAAAGTAAATCAAACCTGGCTATGTTAGACTAGACAGTTAACGGGAATAAACAAACAAAACGAAACGAATTATATTCATTTTAGGAGGAAACATATAATAATGTCAAGAATGTTTACATTATTTCGCCAATGTGGAATCTCCAAAATTGAACCAGCAAGACCTAACAGACCAAACAAGAACATGTCTTTTGTTTTTTAGGCATAATTTACCGGTCAAGAGATTGATTGAGGTCATTTTGAAGTTTGCAAAAATGTTTAAAAAACTTTAAACATTTTTTAATGTATCTGCCACTTTGAGGAAAAGTGGCAGATAGCCTGACTACCTCAGCAGAAAGGTCTACTGTTCTGCACAAACAGCACCTAAAAACTACTACAAATTTTAGCTCGTTTGTCCCATAACTTTATAGCAGAGATAACATAATGCTATTGTAATTATAAATAGTTTAACTTAGCACATGTAGGAATATTTGCTTTCTTTCCTGATTTGAATTAAAGCAGTGGGAGGCAATTGCAGACCCGTCACATGCATCGTCAGTATTGTTTTCAGTGTGATGGCTCAAACCACTCGTTTTAAGTGTTGGAGGGATGTAGGCTGTTTGCACAGACGGTATGACTCGGGGGAGGAGACAAGGGGGTCGACTTGATACCGTCTCACTCCAACCTCCTGGAGGGGACAGACCCAGAGGAGATCCTCCACACCTCACTACACATAAATACCCTGCAGGAACATCATAGGCTTCAGTGTGACACACTTGAGTCGTCCCCCTAAAAGTTTGAGTGTGCCACAGCACATACCCCCCCCCCGTAGGAGGACGGTGACGCACGCTTGGAGCCGGGGAAACTCTTCTCACTCTTGCTGGTCAGATACCAGCCTCCCCTCTCCTCCTACGCACACTCAACATGTCTCGTCTCTGTCTTCCCTTCTGTCAGAGCAAGACTGGAGCGCTGCTTACAGAATTGCTGATCTGCTGGCAACATGACACCACGGCCCGCTGGGACCGATATGCAGACACAAACAATCGGGGGGGTGGGATGTTTCAAAGGCTTTATGGATAAATCAGTATCCAGCAGAACTGCGACTGATCTGTGATTGAGACGTGGCTTCGACTTTTAGCGCCATTGCCCTGGCAGAATTTAGAGAGATGGCACGAGGGCCAGTTTGGCTGTAATTGATGTGCAGCGCAGGTCATTATCACTATCTGCCTCTTTCTCGTATTCACGCATACACACGGCGGAAATGATGGCAACCTACAGAAACTTGGCCTGATTAGACATACAGCCACTGGCATGATCTCATTACAACTAGACGGCGCTCTAATGTGGCTATTTATGGGTTAACGTACCTCTTTAGTTCATGTCATTGAGACCATTACGCTATTATTGTAGTGCTGCAGATGGCACCTCGGTTTACAATGCAGGGAAATGGCCCACGTTTTTGTAGGTCTCGGCTCTGCGCCATTTCCAGTACGAGTGATACTTTGTTGGTCGAAGCAGATGAGAGTGTTTGGAAAGTGGCAGTCTGGGAATTAGTCATGATGTGAATGCTACATGTTCAGTGCTGAAATTCGTCATGCCATCCATGTCAGCCTTAAAGTCCAAAAATAGAGCGACGACATTTGGGGAATTTTGTAAAAATCTCTTATAGTGCCAAACATTTCAGATATAGCTTTGAATAATTTATATTTATTTGAAGTGGGGGGGGGGAAAAAACCTCAAAAATCATATATCCAGACATATTTATCTAGAATCGGTTTCGATTGTAGTTTCAGTTTTGTTTTTAAAACAATTATTGCTAGTCTCATCAAACTTGGAAATACTCTTACGCTTGCAAACTGGCCTTTGTGTGTAAACAAATATGGATTGATTTTTACAACACATTTGAATGTTTTGACGGCAAACATTTAGTACATGTACAATGTTTCCATGAAAAAGAAAGGATTAAAAAAGCTTTTGTAGATACTAATTAAATTGTCAGATTATAAACCTTGTTTAGTGAAACCTAAAATACAGTTTGTCAAAAAACAAAATAAAATCCAGACTTTTATTTAGCTGTATTAACAGTTTAGGGGGGGGAAAAAAAACAAGACTCCCTAAAAGTATCCAGTCCTTGCAAATTAAAAATTCATTTCTGATCATTTTATTTAGGTGTCTCTTTCTTGTGTATCTCTCAATGCGATTCAAATCAGGACTTCATTACTATGGAAAACATATGCTGATCATCAAAGTGCAAAATACTGGGAGGAGGATGTGCAAATGCATTGACTTACCACACCCAGTGTGATTTGTTAAACCTAACCCAGGTTGCGGGGCCTGTTTTTGCGTCTATATTCAGCATGTTTGAAAGGCAGCTGCTATTTGACACAAAGATGTCTGCAGTCACTGTGGCGAGCAGGAGGCATGGACGCAGTGACAGAAAACATTACTTGTAAAATATTTGGAACAATGAAATAATTCAATATGAAAACAATAAAATGTAGAATAAAAATATCTTCCTGATTCAAGGGCGCAACACTCCTCTACCCCCCTTTATTTCTGTCCAATTGGAGCACTGATCGCCACCCGTATGACTTTGTTTATAAGTTATATTTTGCTTTTTGAAAAAATACAACAAGAAAGCAAACCACACGAAATGGGGTAAAAAAAAAACAACAGTCTGCTTTTGGTCTGGACCGAGCAAGACTTTCCTGATGTGAATTCACCCATTCCTCTGTTCTTTGAAAAAGTAGCATAAACGTGGCTTCTTGTGATTGCGAGCGTGGCTGTGGAGCATTAGCCAACTGCTACTTCTCTTGTTTACTCTGTCGGACCAATAATTATCTGGTTTGCTTGTTCAAAATACAGCTCTAGTCAGAACTGTAACCTCAGCCTGAGCATTACCCTAAAATCTTCAAATAACTACAATATAAAGACTCCCGTAGGTTCGCCATTTTTATGTTCATATACTCAGTAAAACGTTCTTCCATGTTCCTATTACTCAAAGCTGAACTGAGAAAAACATAATTCAGAGGACAGGAAGAAGCACATCGTTTGCATTTGATTTGGCAGATGCAAAGGAAATTGGTCTCTTTTTTTTCCCTCCTCTCCCTGCCCAGGTTCTTTTATACCAGATCTTCGGAACTAGCATTTTGCAACAAATCTTATGAGAGTTTCTCTTTTTTTTTTTTTTTTTCCTCAAGGCCTCGGTGCTGTCCTTTTGAATATTATTTACTTTGCTCCGAAAAGGATCACAGAAAAGACCCAAATCGAAACAACAGTTGGCACTTTTTCTGTTTTTGCCTATTCATAGCAAAGACATAATTAATTCTTGACGCCCAGGTTGCTGCTTTCAGCACCGAGGGATTTTTCAAGAGTCACTGTGCACACTCGACTCCCATGTTTCTATCAATGCCAGCACTAACCAGACCACCTCTGTCGCACACCTGAACATTTTGTGCATTAGACGCGGTTCATTGCTGAATTCAGGGTTTGAACTGTAGATAAATTAGAATTGAGTTGAAATTTGTGGTGCTTTGGCAAGGTTAAATCGGGATATGAATTGTGGGTTGGCTCTGTGCTTTTAGTTGTGCAAAGGGCACATTACTGTGAGTGTAAACACAAACTGGGAAGCCTGACTGTAAGTAAGGAAGCAATCTCAGACAGAGATGCAAAAGAAAATTTTATTTTATAGTGAGACTGTTGATTGCATTGATGGTATACAGAAAAAATAAACAATAATTGATGCAAGTCTGGATCTGTATATTCTTGTCAGTGATGAGGTATAAAGTGAGAGATTAAATATTGTATATTTTTTCTTTACTAGCTAATTTTACTAAGATATGATTTAATTATTGCAATTTATTTTTGCTATAATGCGATTTTAGCGAGTGCTTGTCATTTCTCCTGTTTGCCATTTCATACTTTTATATTTTTGGTAGTTTCAACTATTTTAGCTCCAAAAGGAAGCTTCTTCTGCCTTTCAGGCTTCCATTTTGTACCAGTAAACAAAAAAAAAGAAAAGAAAAAAAACACAGTCATGAACAGTAAAAAAGCTCAAATATCACATTTTATTCAATTCTATATTTATTTTTTTAGAATTTGCATTACACAGGCCAAACTTCATGGGACCTCTTGCTGGTAGATCTTGCTTATTAAAATCACTCAACCACATTTGACCTGGAACCGAATATAGAAATATAGAAAATTACTTAAGTCCACTGTGTCAAAGCTGGCTTGAAGTGAATTGACGCATCGTCAGAACAAAACGTCCCACGACGGATGGCTCCATTAAGCGACCAAAACTAGAAAGGTTCAAAATGGCTAAGGGGTGAAATTTCTCTTCAGAATATGATCATTTGATGTTGGCTGTTTTTTCCACGATGCGGCTCCATTAGTAGAAAGCGTCGTCTTGCGGCAGTTGTGTTAAGCTGTATACAAACAGGGCTTTCACATACATATGTTGCCAGCTCGGTAAATGAGTTGGTAATTTTGCTAACAGACGTGTTTCGGTTAGTCATATGACCCCTCTTCACCAAAATAATTACTCAAGCACAATGTGAGACAATATTGTGGCATTTTCATTAACATTTAATGAGGAAACCTTTATTTTCTGATTGTTTTTTTTATTATTAAATACACTTATTTGAATTTAAAAATCCTTATAATATGTTGAAAATACATTTGTATGGAAACTGATATGCTTTTGGGAGAAAATGTCCAGAGCTGATGCATTTTTCATGGGTTCAGAACCATTTCCTTTTCATACGCTGTCCGTACCTTTCTGTTACTTTCCATTAACAGTCAGCTGGCTGAAAGAAGACTCCCACAGTTTTCACTCCATGATTTAAAAAAAAGCACATATTTAACTATTAAAAAATATTTTTAGTCATAAAAAATGATGTACAATGAATATACAGCTGAGAACGTAGAAGATACAGTCGCTTTCTGGCCAAGCAACAAATTAGCCAATGTTACAATATTTTGGAAAGTATTTATTATCAAAATAGTAATAAATGGATGCTAAACTTATTATCCCTGTAATATTATTTGCTGACGATTAACTTGTTTTTCTATAATCTAATCTTGCATAAGTAATAATGTTCAATGAAATTAGATGATGAGCTGGATTTAAGGGATTATCATCACAATTTTCCAAAATCCTTAACTAGTATAAAAAAATGATACTTAGTGAGAGAGTTGAAGGGTACAAATAAAGCTAGAGAGCCTAATTTACATTTTGAAGTTGAGTTTATTAACCTAATTGTTTCATATCTTTATGGAACCATCCTCTTTCTAAATCTCGTGTCACAGTTGCAGAATCTAGAGTGTGTTCTTTTTTTCTTCACATTCTCTTGTACTTGTCGCTCAGTTTTCTCGAGTACATTATTCTGTGTCAGCGTATCTTTTTACCAGAGAAAAGACATTGTGTGTGGAGGTGTTCAGATGTGCGAAGGTGTCCAATTGTGAATATCTTGACAGGCAGGACTTGCACAGTCTCTGGTATTATACCTGAAGAAACAATGCCCCCCCTACACACACATGCACTCACAAGAAGGTGAGGGAATTTTAAGTTTCAGAGGCTTTTATTTTTGCATAAAGAGTAAAAAATTTACATTCACCAACCACGTTGCTTGGTGCACATTGGTACAATTGCTTGTTGACATAAATATCAAATCGGACTATCATATCATTGCAGCTCAATGCATTTAGGCATCTAGTTGTAGTAAAGATGATTTCCTAAAGTTAAAACCTAGCATCAGATTTATCAGATGATAAATAATTTACGTGTTATTGTTTGCTAGTACCAGATAGACCTGGTCTTAGTTTTTCAGATGTACTTGTAATATTTTGACAAAAATCTCTGAGTGATGTTTATAGCACCTTGTTCAGTTTACGCAATGAATAATTATGGTAGTCCTAAAAGTAAAATTGGATCCAACCCGATACTATCAAGGTATACCTAATAACGTGGTCAATGACTGTATACAGCTTTAAAAAATCAGTTAGGTGAACCATGCTGACAAACCACATCAGTGTCATAACTCTGCTTCAAATGACATCATAGTTCTCTAAATTATTTATTCGCACCAACCCTTAAAGTTGCATTAAGATTGCTGCGGTCATGAAATGCGTCCAGCTGACCGGGCCCAGTCGGTTTGTGACCGTCCTGATGGTGTGAACGTAATGCAGTCCCTTCTGACCTGGTAAACGCGCATTAGCGCTTTCATTCGCACGCTCTTGAAGATTGGCATCACATGCACATTCCATACATACAAGTCAGTAGCATGGTACAGTCCAGCTGTGAGACTCTTTGCCAACAGACACTTAGTATGACTCTGTCTTAGTCCCACAAGTTGACAGCAAACTCGCCAGTAATGCAGGGTCATCACAACACGAACAGTCAGGCACCCTCACACACACACACACACACGCCCCCACACACACACACACACCCCCACACACACACACACACACACACGCACACACACACCGATACTTAGTGCACACACACACACACACACACACACGTCTCACATACAATCCCCCCCCCCCCCCCCCTTCCTTCTCCTTCTTCTTGCATGCTTACTCAAACACGCGCACCCCCTCCCTGTGAGTGTGGCTTAAAGCCCGTGCTAATAAGTACTGTGATTTCTGTCAGCAGCGCTTGTTTAGGTTCAGGAAGATTAGCTTCTGGAAGCTTAGCCAGAAGAGAAAATAGCTGCTTTTAAATGGACATATTTGTGTGGTTTTTTTTCTTCTGTATTTATTATAAGCATGTGTTTTTCTTGAGTGGGTGGGAGTGTCTCTTGTAGCTTGAGGGATAATGATGCTGTACTCCATCCATAACAGTGTGCACTTCTAGCCTTCCTTTCAGAGGACAATTTGTCACCCGGCTGTTTCTTCTTGAGATAAGAAGACTGTAATCAATCACTTATCTCTTGTTGGCTCTTCTAGGCAGCCAGGAAAAGTAAAAGAATACAAGTTATCAAAACACCATGATGGCCTGGCTGTGTAGTCTTTGGAAAAGAGAGCACACATGGTCAATGCTAGCAGTAGCAAGGAACACTAATCCAGCTGTACTATCTATAGCAAAGTAAAACAAACAGTATGCAAAGTTAGTGGCAACAACGGTTCTTAAAGGAAAGTGACAAAAACACAAGCATTGAGGAGTTTGTTGTACTTTCTATGAGAAAACAGGACAAAAAGAGAAACTCACCTAATGCTTCAATTAGCAAGTAGCCAATTGAAAAATGAGTTTAGAGTACTTTCTACGAGGAGAAAAAAAGTCCCTAGAGTAAATGTAGATAATGGGAATAATCGCAAGACAGAGTTAAACGCAGAAGCCGTGCCCTAGGAGTATGAATAAGGAATTAAAAGCAGTAATGGTTCTGTCAATGTCTTCATCCAGAAAATAAATTAAGGTTAACACAGGCTCATTGCGTCAGGCCTAGTTTCTCTAGACAGCAAAAGACAAAGTATGCAAAGTTAATAACAGCAATAGATCCATGCAGAAAAAGAGAAACTTGTTAAACAGAGAATGAGTCTGAATTACTTTCTTTGTAAAAGTAAAGCTAGTTAATTGGAAAGCAAACAGCTAATTATTCAGCTGGTTATCCAAGAGAAAAGAAAAACTGGGAGACAACCAAAATGACTAAATTTGTGTCACTCTTGTTATATTTTTATCAAAGCAGCTGAGGAAATTCAGTAGAAATGTATTTTCATCATTATTGTTGACTGAGTGATCCTTTCTATTCTTATTATCGCACGCAGCTTGTATTTTGGCGATTGGAAATTACAGAAGTGTAAGAAATCAAACTAAATAATACGTTTGTTTTCCAAAGGAGATGGTTTTTGGTTTACAACTAATCGGAACAATAAAGTACGAGGAAGATGAAATCAGGCCAGGTGGGTGGTGCGTTTTACTTTGAAGCGGTGCTCGAAATCTGTTCATGTGCTTCGACGTTAAAACAAAGCAAGGTGGGCGCTTGCTTGTGCTGCTTTCTCCTTTAAACGCGCTGCTCCAGGGGTTCCAGAGTAGCCATCAGCACAGTTTGTTTTATCAGTTTGTTCCCTTGAGTCAGGCTCTGTGATGCTGCTGCCTCGGCAGGTGGCTTCAGAGCAAACTGCGCTGTCATCCGCTGGCTTATTGAACAAATAGAACCTGTTGCTGCTGCTGCTGCTGCTCTTCATGTAATTCCCTATTGGTTTTGCAGCTCTCGTGTAAAACGGAACGCACAGACACTTCTTTGCCTCCGCCACCTCCTTAAAACCGTATGTACTGTATAAATATGTTTATGGTGACATTAAATTAGGACATTAAGTTACTTAACAAGGACAAAAGCAAGCAGTAGGAAACAATTCACCTCTAATTTGGAAAGATTTATCATTTAAAGGATCTGGAGCGTACAAAACGTATTTGTTGCAGCATAAACAAGGATCTGATCCATGCAAATGTATTCAGCTGCCAACTTGTACAATTTCTGTCTTTCTCATCATTTTGCACAATTTCTTCTTCAGTGATTAACTATAGCAGCAAAGTAGGTTGCTATGGACTCCTGCTTTCTGCTCTAATTGTGAGCTTCAGTGCAGCTCCTAGCTTTGCACAGATTTGTTTTGTTTCTTTGCTATTTAGTAACAGACAGAGCCGACAGCTGATTACAACTTTCCTTTGTTAATTCTTACCACATTAGAACGGAATGCTGTGTTGTTCGAAACGTCGAATATAAAAACATTGGGGCTGTCCATGTCAATGAAGTTAATCTTTAAATGGCGTTAGCTTCTGTCGTCCAGAAGGTTTACTACTTCACTTTTAGAGATAAAGTAGCTGATCTTTTTAGGTTGTTCTGAAACTGCTTGTAGCATTTGCTTGTAGCGCTAGCGCAGCCAGCCTGTGTCTTCATTAGGCATTTCGTTTTTCCTGTCCATGTGCCTCAAACGGAAAGTACCTTCAAACAACGGATTTGTTTTCCTTGTCGGCTATTATTGTGACACCTCCAGTTGGTACGCCATGTTTCTTCTTCCTCCCATATCAATATCGCATCTTATTTGTCTGTCTGTTTCAGAGATGCTTGTCTGCACCCATTTCCCTGCTTTGGAGGATTTTTGTCTTGTTGTCTGCCATGTCTGCAGTAAGGTGGTGACTCCTCAGGGCATCCTCACACATTACGGTAAGGCAAAGACCCCGAAGGCCAAACTCATACACTTGTGCTATTTTTATACTTACTCTGCTAGCTTATGTTGTGACTACAGCTCACAGAGAGGTCAAAATACACACACATCCTCACACTTTTGAATAGACTAGAAATAACATTTATTGTCCCTGTGACAGGCAACTGGAAGATTGTACAGTAAGGGAAAATGTTCAGCATAATAAAAAAAACAAAAAAACACTGTGCAGTTATTAAAAATAGCTCCAATTCAAAGAAATGTGCTTTATGGGAAGACAGACATTTAAGGCCATATTCGTACACTACTGAAATATGCTCTACACACTCACACACAGTGTGACAACCAGATCGATACAATAACTGGTGATTATCACTCCAACCTGTCATTTATGTAAGCGCCCAGGCGCCACACGTTTATGCCCTCTAATAATCAGCAGCAGGCAGACGAAAGCTGAGAAGCTCTAAATAATTTACAGGTGGAGTTTTGTAAACAAGTGTTTTTGTCTAACAAATGGGTACACCCACTAATGTGTGCCCTCTTTTATGATAGGTCTTTAATAATCACTGTGGTACTTTCTGCTGATTTGCTTAGAACAGTATTCCAGTGCATCAATATGTAAAAACAAATATTATGTGGATGGGAAATGTCTAAACAGGATGTTAGCGGACAGGATCCGCAAACTTCAATGTATTGTCTACCTTAAATAAATATTCTAGTTATAGAGTATGTCTTTGCCAATTAATCCTGAGATATAGGTGTTGATTGTATTGAGCTCTGGACTTTGACTAGGCCATTCCCTTGTGGCTCTGGCAGTTTCATGGCATTATTTGCCCCAATGATGTGAATAATTAAATTTTTCTAAATTTTATATGTAAAGAATTTGTGAAAACCCTGTTCTTCACTACCATCTACTTAAGGATTATCCTCGACTTTGTTTTGATTCGTCATATATGATTCTGAGCGGGGAAGATGAGGGGATAGGCACAGGGTCACGCTCGGTGAACACACACACACACACAAGCAGACTTTTCCTCAGCATGGACAGGAAGGCGGGCAGAGTTGCACACACATCCTCACTTTCTGTTTCTCAACAGAAGGAGGTCAGCGCTATTGTGGGATACACACTCACAAATAAACTCCTGGCAACCACTGTTGTCCTGTCCATACTCCTGTCCCCTACAGCGACCCCGGTCCCCCCCCCACTCCACCCACTTTACTCTTTTTGGCAGAGTTTCTGCTTGGTTGGGTGACATGTGTGAAGCACATTCATGCACATCAACGCTCGCAGTTGAGCAAGAGAAACATCCAACTTTTCCTGTTAAAAAAGTGAAGTGATTCTGGAAATTCTGCAGCAAAAAGACATTTTATCATAATTTCAAACCAAATTCAAACTATTTTATTGCTTTAGCCAGATACTTCTTGGTTTCTTTAAAAGAATATTATGGCATGTCAAAATGCTCCAGCTGACCTTCCCTTTAAGATCCCTTTAAGAGCTCACCCAGTTTATATAGTTTCATGATGCGCGATGTACTTCCTTCTATTGTGGCGCATCCTCACACGCGCCGTCGTTCCCCGCTGGGGTTTGACTCTAAACGTTGTGACGTACGTAAGCGTCATATTTTGTCTTTGTGTTTATTCATCGAGGGCTTCGCTGTTGTGCTCGACCTGCACATCAGAGCAGCGCCGAGGTTTTACAGCTACACACTGAAGGGAGGGCCAGGCTGGCTGCCTCAGGGCATCCCTGCCTCCTGGCTCTGCATGCACCATTTGCTGCTCATATCTGCTGCTTTGGAACATCGGAGGGATCTGAGGCCAGTGGATGTGTGCAGATGATGAGGTTGAAGGGAGAAAATGGAGCACGGTGGAATGTTTGTTTTTAGACTTTATTCCCTGTCCCATTGTCTAGAACATCCATCTGTCTTCCAGTCACCCATCAATTATTCATCTGTTGGTCATATATCCATATGTTGATTGTAGGCCTGTGACGATAACAAATTTTCCTGAGCGATTAATTGTCTCAAAAAATATTGCAATAAACAATAATATTCTTTGAAGACCATTTTAAACTGATGTAATGGTAATGACATAATAATCCAAGCGATATCCTGCCAAAAATACATACACTTTATTTTAAAAAAGAACACTTAACGCTGGAACTGGTAAACAAAATAAACAAAACAACCAAAAACAAAACTAAAATTGACTCTCAGTCTCCATTAACAAAGAATGCACTTGTATAAAAACCAAACGTCATAAAATCAAAGTGGAAATAAATACTGCGTTCAACCAAAAGAGTGCAGATTATGAAGTCTGTATACTATATTGCCCTTCAATAATCATTAGATTTAGATAGAGAAGACGGGCGTATCAAACTACCTGATGCAATAGTTCACTCCTACCTTAAGCCCAGTTCACACTACACGACCAACTAAGATTGTCGCTTACGATAATCGTAACCGATCATCCTGTAGTGTTACGACTGATCGGGTCCAGTCGGTAGAACGTCGTGGCCGCTCCGATCTAAATCAGGCATACGCTTATTCAACACGTTATATTGTCTTGGCCAGTTTATCACTGCAGCGTTTGGGGTTTTCCCCGACTGGGAGCGAGAACGCAGCCTGTTGAATGTGACAGGTAGCCAATCAGAAAGCACGGATTCCCCTCGTGCTTTCTGAGGGGAAAAGCGACATCGGAGATGATATGTGGAAACATTAATGTTTATTCAACTTTTCGTGCAAAGAATGACAGAAATGACAAGGAGAGGAGTTGGAGGGAAATTGCCACCGCAGTATACCTGGTAACTTTTCAGCTGTTCATCGTTAACGTTGCCCGTTAATAAGTAGGTTATGATGATATTCATTCAGTCAGGACTTTATGCTGACACTAGCCACATGCATTGCAGGTATATTCTACTAAAATATTGATTAATGCCTGGTTTTAAAATTAGTTAACTGGACTTGTAGCCATTATTTTTGTGCCCATTGTTCTCAATGTAATTTTAAACATTAAAACGGTAAATACTAATTAACCGATGGAGCTTAAACACACAAATGGTAAAGACGAAAAAACAGAATAACTCACCTCCACATCATAGTGCAGCAAATAAAGCCCCGTCCTCCACTCTTTTATCCAACGCCTTTTCTTTTTGTTACATCTCTTATCGCTTAAAATAATCTGTCGAATATAATCCATCAATCCGTAAATCATCCATCCATCCAATGTTAATCTTCCATTCAGCCATTAATTTTTTGGTCCCTCATCCATCCATCTGTCCGTCCTTCCGTCCGTCTGTAAATCATCTGTTCATTTATCTGTTTTTCATTCATTCATTCATCTATTGGTCATTCATCCATCCACTATAAAGTTTTGGATTTCAGCTTAAAAAAACTTGGCTAAAAAGCACAGAAACCAACAGTTGTGTTCACCAGATTGGTTCATTGTTTTGTGGATGTGTTTATTTAGTTTTCCTTAAAGTGAAGCAGGCATTCATATTCTTAGCATAAATTTCCCTGTGGGATATAATCTAAATCTGCGGCACTGGCAGTGTCAGTACCACCTTCTGTCTAGAGAGCATTCAGAGAAGAAATGTGGGGGAAAAAAAGCTCAAAAATACTAAAACCTTAAAGCTTATTATTGCCTAATCAGGGTGTAAAAGTCAAATTTTTGCTGTAAGGAAAGAGTAGAATTTATGTTCCCTGTGTTAGGAAGCTAGTAAACTATCCGGAACACGAGTTCTATATGGGCATCCCTTATGGTGTGTTTGAAACCGGACTCCGTGTGGGCCCCGATCCCCACAAGAGATGAGAGAATTCACGGGTCAGTGCAGATTTCTGCTTTTGAAGCCATGTGTTTGAATAAATCAAACCTCCATTTTATCTTTTTGATAATTCAACGCACTTCTTCTCCTCTGCTCCTCTTCCTCTCCTCACTACCTCTTCCTCCTCCTGGTGTGTGTGAGTAAGTTGAACACGCGATGAAAGGGTCATGTTGCTGCTGTTAGTTGGAGCATTTTTCCACTCCCCCCCCCTTTCTGTGGCTGTGGGTTTATTGAGCTTCCAGGCACATCAAATCAATTCTAGATATCTTTTCAGCTTCAGTATACCCCGAACTTGACAACCGTGATGCTTCCGAGTTTGAGTGTGTCGTCATAAAAGTTTGTTGTTCACATCACTCGCCGTCTGAATGTTGGCGGTAAAATTTGCCTTTAACCACAGAAGCGCTGATGGGTTTCACTTGCCAATGGGGAGTGACGCGCACAACTTAACGGTTGCTGTTGTGGTTTGGAGGCATATTAGCTCTCAGTTGGGCCTGTAAAAACCGATTCCTTTTATCTCACCGAAAATGTAGGGTGACTTTATTATTTTTGTTGTTTGTCCTCAGGATTATTTCATCACCTTTTCATTTGGAGGAAGTAACAGGAAGTATTTTTAGTTCTTCATGCTCATAACTGGTGCAGTTGTTTTTGGTTTACTTTTATTTTCAGTTAACTCAAGTCATGTTTGGGAGAGCAGGTCTGTTCACAGTGACACATCCTGCCTTCGTTTGCTCTTAAAGTAAATTTTGTTTTCTCATCAGCAGTACTGTGGCAACCAAAGTTTGTTTATTCTTTGGTGTTTTCGCTCTTTCACATGCAAAGTACTCTGGAAAGACAAAATGGTTTAGTAGTAAATAAATCAGTAAAACCTTTGGTATGATTTCCAGACAATTGACATATATCTATTACATATTATAAGTGCGGATATTTAAATGTCCATGATTAGGCATTTAATAAATTTTTTAGATAGGGAAATAAATTAACTATTTAAAATTGTATATTAAAAGTAATAGAAATAATTTTAGACCAATCTACTTTAACTAATCCAGGAATAGCACCATCCATTGACAAGTATAATAACATTCATGATGTGTTGCAGCACAAGATTGTGAAATATCAAACTAAAAAAAAAAAAAAAAAAAATTCTTTTGTTACAAAAAAATTATTGGCTAAATCAAAAATGTTATTACTAAATTATAAAAATAATAAACAGTAGGAAGGGTTTGAGGAAGTTTAATTTTCATTACACAGCAAAACAAGAAGCATGAAATTGCGAAGTGAATTATTTTCTCATATTGCTATTTTAGGATATTTTCAATTTTAATTATTTAATTGTATTCTACTTTACTGATGACTTCGGCATGCATAAATATTTTTGTTTTATTTGGATTGTGGCCCTGATGGCCCTTCCTGTTCTGACCTTTTTGTCATTGCATATTGGTTTGGTTGAGCTAAAGTTTGTCAATGTAAAAAAGTTTCTAGTACCAGACTCTTTTTAATGTGATTTTTTTTATATGTAGTTTAACAAAGCTGTAAAAAAAAATAAATAGTTCAAACATTCCATATAACTTTTAAAAAAGCTTAATAAACAGTGATTTAAGCATGTATCAACATCTCTGCATTCCGCTGAGAGAGAAGGACTGGAACGCTGATACTGTTTCTCAGATAATAAATTGTATTCTTTGTAACATTTTAATAACGTGTTTTTTTTTCCTAATTTGATCTGAAAGTGTCTGTGCCAATCACAAAAGCTGCAGTTTTTTAAAATTACAAATTTTAGTCAAAATAATTGTTATTTCAAAGAACTTTGCAGAATTTCTTAAGTAAAGGTTCTCTGGTTTCTTCTATGTTCTAAAACCAAAGATTAGAATGACACAGAGCTAATGTTAAAGCTCCATGTGAAACCGACAAAAAAGTGTTGTGCATCTACAATTATTATTAGGCCGCTCAGACGATTGGGTAATTTATGACGCAATTGTCCTTGAGTAAAAACATTCTTGCAGAAATTTAAAAAAAAAATAGTCTTACTCAATGTTTGGATTTTGGTTCTGTGTGCAATTGAATTAATATCCTGAAGCAGATTAAAACAAAACACTTCCTAAAAACTTGGCAGATTTCTTTATTTTTATCCAAATCGCCAAATGTTACTCAGCTGAATGTGAGCTATACATTTGTTTACAACATTAAGTTAAACGGTAATTTATCTGCAGCTTCTTAAAAATAATTTTCTGGTAACTGTTTTCACAAGGATTTCTCCTGTGTAAATCAGCACCGCCATTGTGTTGCTGGTTTATCCAGAACTTTGTGTTGTTTATAAGAGAGCAGCTGCAGTTGACAAAACACTTAATAGCTGATATTACCGGGGTTCGTCACAGATGTTAGTTCTTATATTCTCATCTTCCTGTCCTTATTGCTTCTTTCTCAACATACTCAACATAACTCAGCTGAGCTCTGAGAGCCTACTTCCTTATCATCTTCTGGCTCTGCCTGCAGGTTGAATCAGAGACCAATCAGCAGCCAGCTGGGCTGTCAGGACGGCCAATGACAGCAGGCAGGCAGGAGAGAGTAGCAGGGATAGCGACCTTGGGGTTGAGTGTCTTGGTGGCCTTGCCAGAGGATTGTTCATTTAAGTCAGGGGTGTCAAACTCAATTTCACCAAGGGCCACTTCAGCATATTGGCCACCCTCAATGGGCCACATTGACGGTATAAATCAGGAATGCCCAAGTGCAGTCCTCCAGACTGCAACTTTTAGATGTGTCCCTGCTAAAACATACCCCAGACAAAAAGTTGACTTCCCTCATTAGCAGCAACTCAGTTCTGTAGAGGGCTATGAATGAGTCAATGATCCAGGTGTGTTAGAGAAGGAACGCATCTAAAGTTGCAGAGTGACAGGTCTGGAAAACTAGACTTGGGCAACCCTAGCATAAACGTATGAAAATACAATGTTAAAAATAAATTAAACAACACCTCATATTGTTAAATAACTTATTTTATGTATTCAAGTTTTAAATATTACATTTGAGTTTGCATGGATGTAAAATTACTGCTCAGTTTAAAAATTACAATATTTTTAAACTGAGCAGTTTAAACATATGCTCAGTATTTTTAAACTGCTCAGCTAAACTTCGCTCTTTAGCTCTTTAGCTTGTCAGTGTTTCAGTTTTATTCGCTGGGAAAATTAATCTTTGTCTGCTTTAAAGATAAGCAGACAAAAAATAAAAACAAGTTTTGATATTAACTCTCAACTTCATTCACAAAACTTGTTCGTTATTTATTACACAACGAACATGTATTTCACATAAGAACAAAACAATGAGGTGATGTTGCCTGTCCTTGAACACAAAGCTGATCCCTCTTCACCCTGTCACCAACTCACACACATCCTCATTGTGTTGTGTTGTGTAAATAAACAAAACACAAGCAAAATCAATAAACTATATGCATATTCCAGTATACTGAGTTTTGGTTTTACATTCATTCTATTTAAATTTAGTTTGTTCGTGCATGCCAATGTTTTCTGGCCGGATGTCTGGCACCGTTTTCCCCTGGTCAGTTCGTCCATGTCTGGTTTTAGTTCTTGTGCTGAGGAAATCCGCAAAACGGCGTGTAGGTTTTCATCAGTAATGCGCGATCTGGTCTTGGTCTTGTTTAAATTCATTATTGAAAACATCTGTTCGCACAGATAGGTGCTTCCAAACGTGGACAAAAAACACGAGCTGCATGGAGTCGAAGCTGTGGCATCAAATCAGGGGGCAGGAGACGGTAAAAGTCCTCAATTGAAACATCACGGGACTTCGCTCTTTAGCTTGTTAGCTTGTCGATGTTTCAGTTTTATTCGCTGGGAAAATTAATAATCAGCTTGAGGTGACTCTGCTGTACTCTAGTGGCGAGAAGCCATAATGTTGGCTGGTAACAATCGGAAGGCATTATGGGAGATGTAGTTTGGAGTCAATTCGTGCTCAAAACCTATTTTAAGTCAATCAATGGGGCTTTAAAACGGTGGGAGAGGGCCACATGAAATGACATAGCGGGCCACATGTGGCCCGCGGGCCTTGAGTTTGACACATGTGATTTAAGTGAATCATGGTGTCTAGCTTCCAGGTTGTCCTTAATTTTGAGTGTTTTGGCAAAAATAGGTTCATTAGCTTATATCTTGTTAATGACAAGTACTTTTTGTCATTACATTACCTAGTATTACTTAATTGAAAAGCTACTATACTATATTTATGACTTTTACTTAGCTAATTTTACCTAAGTTGTATCTTTTTGTCCTTTAAACCAAGAAAAAGTTTTTTAAAAATGTGTGTTTTAGTAGCTAAAAGTCTATAAAGTTGTTTTTTTTTCTACAAAGCTCTGTAGCGTTTGGAATAAAAATGCAAGCATGAATCTTTAGAAGCCAACCACCAAGAGTCATTGCAACAAATGTGTCATCGTTCGTCATCTAATTTTGGAGCGCTGAGATTGTAAAATAACACCCTTCTACAAAATCAACATATAGCATGCGACGTTTAGAGCTGTCCAAATGGTTTCTGCAGAAATGCTTCATGATCGCACGATCACAGGGTTTCCTTTTTATTTAACAAGCTCACAGTACATGTGACCTGTCAGACTGCATGAAAGAGATGCGATTGCTTTAGTTTATGGCACCCTTTAAAAATAAATGCCATTTCATTTGTTTCAATTTGTCTTTTTGTTTGTCTTAAAACAGATGAAACATATATGTAGTTGAAAATTAGCCGAATAATGATACTTCTTCATTACGTCTGTGGGCAGTGGACAGTAGGCAGATGCTTAAATCAGAGCGTCAACTGCTTTGTTGAGTTGTAAAGCTGAGTTGACTAAAACTGTGCAAGTCCAACATGTGAAACAGCCAAAGAACATGTGAATAAATGTTTGAAATTTGTACTGCATGCCAGTGAATGCGACTCTGGACTTTAGCCCTGCTATTCTGAATACAGCTGCCTCCGCTGGTTGTCTGCCTCCGGCGCTTTATTTGCACACCCGTCACACAGAAAAATCACAAGCACAAGAAACTGTTTGGACAAATGAGAAGTCAAAGTGTGTTTGTAGAACTGTAATGCTTAGATGTGGTGCGACTTAAATCTGTTTTCACCAGAATCCACTCGGGAATATATACATTTTAATATAAATTCGTGATATGATGCTGTCCCTGTCGCCCACAGCCCACTTCCACACATTCACTCTGAACAAACACACAGTTCAGGTTAGTCTGAGTTCTGTTATGCTGCCCTGCCACTAAATGATTGTTCAGCTATGCTATGTCCTGCTTGCTGGGTGAATCAATAGATATTATTGTAAAGATGTGGGAAGAGATGCTTTTATAAGCGTGAAAGGAGACAGAACCAGACCTTATTGCCAGATATATTAGTAGAAAAACTTACAATACCACATTTAATCAGTTTTAGTAATATTGAAAAATGAAGTCATCTAGATAATTCAACTTTATTTATATACAATGAATGTTGTTTCAAAGCATTTACCTAAAAATTATTTCAATTCAATCATACATACATTCCAATTGGAGGTGGTTTCAATTTTAAAGTAGTTTAAAATGTTCCTATCTAATGAATTAATAAAAATTAAAGCGAAAACAAAAAAATACATTTATTTGGAAAATATAGTGGAAGGAAAAAGTGCTATTTTTGAGGATTTCACCTCAGCTGCACATGATTACAACTTTGTTCCTCAGCGTTTGGATTTTTACCTTGCTTAAACTCCAGCCACGTAGTTTGACGTGATCCTGATTGTGAAAGTGAGTCAACACCATGATGAGCTGGTCTGACTCTGATTCAACTCTGGTTGAATAAGAGAAAAGGCAATTTTGTGCCTTTTATGCATCTTTAACAGCGATACCATGTGCGGCCAGAGCCGTATCCATTATGTGTCTCAGAAAACGGTGGTTCTTCTTCCTCTTGTTTCTCTTTATGTGGATGTACTGTGTGTCAGCTTGCGACGGTTTGCCTTTACGCCTCAGTAAAGCATGCTTTGTTCCTGAAACCAGGGAGCACTTTGAGTCTTGCTTGAGGAGATGAAACACAAACAGTTCGATTTGCATGAATATCCAGGTGTTTGTTTTTGATTGCTCATGATTGAGAAAACGGCTTTCTGACTGAAGTGTCAGTTCAAAATAACTTGTTTTTTTTAACTGAACACATTTAGTAACTTTTAACCCTTTCTTGTCTGTTAAAGTTACTTTCCTCTCTGTTAGTACGTTTCACAGTTTTGCCGCTTCCTGCACACTTTGATTCTTATCACCAAGCAGGAAATTCAGACTCTCAACATTTTTGTGCACACCGATTTTCTTTTTGTTTATTATTATTTTTTATTTGAACCTAACTTCTCACACTGATTGCCTAAAAGACAATCAGTGTGTGCGTGTGCGTGTATGTGCGTGCGTTGTCTTTCTCCCCTTGCGCTTATTTTCTGAGCGTTTACGACATCTTCACCCCTCTGTTTTCATTCAGGTAGCTGGGATATAGTTTCCCTGTGAGACAGACTCAGAGAGAGACAGTCCTGGACCACACACCCCCAACCCCCTACCCACCCTGCTCCCACAAAGAACATGCATAGCAAAAACCGTAAGTTAAGCTCCTCTCCTCTCCTCAGCCACCCCCCACCACCACCACCACCACCCCGAATCCTCCACCCACACACCCAACAGACTTGTGTGTTTGTTTTTCCCCTACTGTGTCTCGGCGGTCTTTCGCTCAAGCACTCTGATCAGATCCAGGTCAAAACGGGTTCCTTATTGTGGGCTCTAGTCTGATTTACATTAGTAAGGTGGCGCTCATCAGATGAGTGTACTTCAGGTAGCGTTGGGCATGTTGCTAATTGGAGCAAAGAGCTGGAAGTTGATTTGGGAACAGTTGTTCTTGAGGAGAAGTTGAGGCACAGTTTTGCTATGTGCTTTGTTACAAATCAGCCATCTGGTTAGGGAGCAGGAAAGAAGTCAGTAAAAGACTTTCAGTGTTGTATTCTACTTCTGATTGTCAACAAGCAGAAGAAAAAAAAAGAAGCACTCTGAATGTTCCTACTGATAAAATAGTGCACGCTTTTAAAACTGTTTGTTTATAGCTCCCTTTGCAAACATGGAGACTTAGATTGTTGCCCATTTGTCTTAGCAAAACAGCTTAGGCTTAGTCGGCTTGAATACAGAGCATCAATGAACATCAAACCACAGTTTCTCAATTGGACTTTGACTGGGCCATTCTAATGCACGACCGTTCCTGTACCTTAACAAACTTGGACGCAGCCCTGGCTGTATGTTTAGTGTTGTTTTTGTGCTGGAAGGTGAAGCTCCACCATGGTGTGAACCCTTGTAGCCTCAAATAGGTTTTCTTCCAAGATTTTCAAGCACTTAGCTCCACCATCAGCCGTCTTCTCGTGAACTTTGAAGTGTTTCTCTGTCGGTGGTGAAGAAAAGCGTCCCCACATAGTTTTTACTTCCCCTGCATTGATTGTGAACTACATCTGTCATGAATTTTCTTTTTCTTCTTGGCGCTGAAAGAGGTAGAAAGGGGGAAGTGGCTGAACACAAATTCATGCCAAACTTTGAAGAATTTTAATCATAAAAACTATAATTTTTTCTCCAATTTACCAGCAAAGTTTACTCTGCGCTGGACTACTGCATACATGTCAATATAACAGATTGAATTTATAGTTCCAGTGTGACAAAATTTGGGAAAGTTCTTTTGCATGGCTCTGTATGATGAGTGTGTTGTTTCTATTTACGTTCCTGTTTTCTGTGTGTGTGGGTTAGCTAATCTTTTACTCTTCCTCGTGGTTAAGGTAACCATTACTTTTTCTTCTTCTTCTTCTTGGGGTGTTTTAGAGAAGCGACACAGCTCCCCAACCCCCTCCAGGAGCCCTCTGCTTCCCATGAAGCCCAGAGCGCCTGCGGTGACCTCCGCTGTGGCCCCCAGCCCGGGGGACTCACTGGCTTTCAGGGTCCCCAAAGACTACCCTCACTCCCGCTTCAGCAAGGCGCCGCTTGCCGTCTACCCACCGAAAGGAGCAAGGAACAAGACATGGTTTGTGCATCTTCCCACTTTTCAAAGATCCCGCTCAGCTTTTGCAGCTTCCAATCCACAAATTTTCGCAACATTTTAACGCTGCGTTACCTTGTCCCTTCCCCTCCCACCAGTGTATCGTTACCGGTCGTGAGCTTGGAGAAGATGCCCTGTCTGAACCAAGCAGACTCGATGTCGCACGTTCGCCTCAACTCCTCGTCCTCCTCTTCTTCGTCCTCATCCACGCTCTCGCCGCTCAAATCTGCCTCCTTCGCCCCGCCGGCCTCCCAGCGCTCTGGCGAAAAGCTCACCAACGGCCGTGGCAGCAGCAGCGGCCCCCCCACGCCGCACTCCATCACGCCTCCCTCTTCCCTGGACAGGCGGCCGAGCCCGGCCCGATCGCCCCTGGACAGACGGGCACCGTCGACGGCGTCTCCCTCCCCGATGGACAAGAAGTCCTCTCTCTCGCCCTCCCACAGGTCCGTCGCTCTCCCATCGTTGCAGTCGCTTTCGCCTTTGGAGAAGAAGCAACAGAACGGAACCAAGACCCCCGCTAGGCCACACAAGAGAGCCTCAGGTGAGTATGAGTCCAGAGGAATGGACTTTAAGCTGTTTTAATTACGAGTGGTGAAAGTTTTCTTCTGAGTTCTAAAGCAAGATTTCTTTTAATTCATCATTACTGTGTAAAAATAGGACAGAAATGCAGCTAATGGCGGTATTGTTTATTGTCTTTGATTTACTGCCATAAAAGCTGCTTATCTAAAGTATCCCCCCACCCACCCACCTACCCACGGTATCTCCGCATATTTATCATCTACGTATTCTGCACCACCTCCTCCTTGTTTTTCTCTGACATATTAACACTTGGTTGAGTTTTTCCTTCTTCCTCTCTGCTCCTCTCTGCTTGTTTTGCTCTTTATCAGGCTGCTCTGTCTAGCCAGTGTAAATTGAGTGTGTTACTCTGTGTGTGTAAGAGCACGTGAGTTTGTTTATATCTGTGGTGCCTGTTTGCCGCTGCGTAGATTTGACCTGTTGTCCGGTGCAGCAAACGCAGAAAGATTACGAGGATTATAAAGCAGGCCAGGACAAGATTACAGCCTTCTCCCAGCAACAGTTTAAGATAACCTGCCGACTGGAGGTTGTAGTTTGCCTTGCTGTTTTGTGCGGAGAAACTCCCTGTGTTGGGTAGGCAGTCAGAAACATCATTCAGTTAAATTTTGTTTGCTTCCAAGTACGGCAAAACCTGTCCAGAATCGAATCCACATTTTTCCACCGTAGTTCTCCTTTTATATTTGCAACTACAAACTTGTTCCAGTACTCTCTGTTCAGCTGCTTCACAAATTGGCATTACGTTTTAATCAAGTCTAGAGAAAACAAAGCTCAAAGATTAGAAGTAATCTGCATTTTTGTTAGCGGTCCCTGGATTTTATAAACACTGAAACCTAAGCCAAGAATGATTCTTCTACCCTTTATGTTTAGGTTTTAAGTAAAGTTTTTAATCTTTTCAGCGTCTTACTTGTGGCTGCTTTCTAATGTTAACATTGGGGGATGGATTGGCTGGAGTCCCATCTTGTAACTGTGGAGGGAGCTAAAGTTTAGGGAGATGGTAAAGAAAGAGCTCATTCAACATCAACTTGCAGAAATGAAAATGGAAACTTGCAAAAAGCAGGTCAGCAATTATGAAAAGTATCAGAAAGTTTCCACGAATTACAGACCAGGGTGTAAATAATTTTTGGTGTGCATTTTTTTAATTAGAAGGTTATAGTTAAACATTGTTTTGTTATCAGAAGAGGCAGACTTTTTGGTTGAATAAAAAGTATTTTAAATCTAAATCGTCCAGTGTTATGAACAACTTTGCATTTGAGTGTATCTGCCTCAGACTTGTAGTAAATTTTTGTGCATTTTTAAAAGTAGTCCAAAGATGAAATGAGTTTGCAACCCTGCTAATTGCTCTGGAGCCTTAAGAGATATATTTTCTATTTTAGAGTCAGAAAAGAATGAAACATATGAATAGCATTTCCACTATTATCAGAGCAAACAAATTAAACACTGAAATATCATGCATTTTTATGTTTTTCAGATCTGGAAATGTTTGTCATTCTGTATATTCATGTTCTTTGATGCAATCTTCTAATACTTATTGCTAAGTGAACTGTGCTTTTATAAACAAACAGGAGTAATCTTGTAATTCCGCCATTTGTTGGATTCAAAATCTCCAACCTGCCACATATTTTATTTCTCCTGTGATCAATGTTTCTTATATTTAAGTTCTGGATTAAAACAGTTTACACAGATGAGTTTGGGTGTGTTATAGTCAGTAGATCAAACCTATCAGGGCATCTCTAACATTCACGTTGAGTCTTTTTCTTCTTTTTTTTGTCATAAAAAGAAATCACATCTGAACACTTTTGTTGTTTTCTGTCATTCCATCATGATGTCTTTTGTTTTCCACCATACATGTCAAAGACTGATATTTCTTAGGCATAGGACGGCTTTGGGTTTTTTTTCAATTTTTGACCAGATTGTATCTTTGAAGTACCTACATTTCTAATAAGCTGGACTTTTTTCTGTCGGCATACCCTTTTGGTTTTAGTTAGTTTGTGTTGTGTGTTGGTTTTGAAAATCTTCCGATACAGCTAAGCTAACAGTTAACAGCTAAGCTAAGCTAACAGTTAGATAAAATATACTGAAATGTTTGACGTAACTGTTGTCTGAGCTTTGTTACTTAGCTGCCAAGATTAAATAGATTTTAGCTAAACAAACAAAGTGAAAGCACTTCCTGTGCATTTGCTAAAAGCTAAAGTTCACATTTCCTCTTAAACTCAGTGTTGCCTCCAGACAACATTCATAAACAACAGAGCTAGCAGGGCTGTCAGTCATTGGGGACTCCTGTCAGCCTGCCAATATTTCTTGCCAGAAGAATTTGTCACAGCATGGATCACTTGTTCATTTGATGTGTTTGATACAGAAAACACAGGCAGCGATCTTACACAGAATCACAGTATCTGACTTCTTTAATTACATCTGAATGATTAAAACTCTCAAGGTTGACGTGAGGAAGAACAAGCTGCTTTCTTAAAGCGCCGAATTAGCTCGGGCAGCACACCGTAGAGCATCCTCTTCCACCTAATGAATTTGATATATTTTAGTGTAATGTGTGTGTTTGTTTTACAGGGAGAGTCTTTGATCCCGACAAGCATTGCGGCGTGCCCGACCCCGAGACTAAACGCTCCTGCACGCGCTCGCTCACCTGCAAGGTAACGCAATCCGACGTCCCAACTTTCTCCTGCTTACACATCCCCTTCTGAGAAAAAGAACCCTCTAAGATCACCAGTCATCATATCTATAGCTGGGATCTGTCTGCGCTTCCAGTTTCTCCATTAGTACAGGGTAGATCTGCCGAAGCGTTCCAGGGTCCTCGCTCCTCTTGATGAGTTAATTATAGATGTGAGATGAGGCTGCATCATCGTTTAGCTGTAATTACTGCCCTTTAATTACCTCCACCAAGCTTTACTAATCTTTTCAAACACACTGGTTATTAAGTAATTAAAGATCCATCAAGTGACTGCTTGTGTATACTTTAAGGAAAAGGAGGGAGGATAGAAGATGATGGTCAGAATATTTTGTATTTTTTTTTGTTTTTTTCTGGACATGTGGCATGATGTGAAACTTGTACATGAAAAGCGCTCTCTTCTTTACCAGAGGTGCCAATAAATGTCATGAAAAAAATTCTGGAAGTTTGCATTAGCTTGGCGCTAACGTCCTGCTCGTAATATTATTTAACATTTCAGTTAACTTTTTTTTTTAATTTATTTATTTAACGTGGTTGTAAAGACGGATTTGGTCTGTTCCGAACAGTACTGAGTTTAAAACCGAGCACCTGCAGAGTAGTGATGGAGTCGGAACACACACTCAGGCAGTTCCCGTCACGAGTTCTACCATTAGGCAGATGCAATTTGCAATTACGTGCAGCATTAAATCTACACCAGCAGCATTAGTCCTGTGCTATAGACAGACAGAGGTAGGTAGGATCAATGGTGCTGTTCCAGTTACACCACACGCTCGTAGCTGCTAAATTCCTTCCGCTGTCAGGACCAATTATGCAGTGATGAAGAGTTGAGAGAAGCAGCATTGCTTCTTCTTTTTTTTTTTGCATCAGCTGTGTTCTTAACTGCAGCCTGTGAGATGCTGAACATGATGAACAACCTTTGGCTAACAAGACCAGGAAGCCTGGAACCTTTGCCTCTTGTCTAAACATTCGGCGGCCCAATTAGTCATCCTGGATGTCCGGATGCATTTCTCAGCAGCAGCAGCCTGCTTGTGCTCTTCTGCATCTCGTTTTGTTTTTTTTAACGTATGTAAATTAATAGTTCGGCAGCTTCACTTCTTTTTGGGAAGCTGGAGGAATTTTAGTACAGGTGACCTCTGTTTTACAGCAGGGGCTGAATCCTGCCAGCTAACAGATCAGTTTTGCGTCATCTCAGTAATTGCGATTAAAAAAAAATTTAATCTGCAAACAGCCTTATTTTTAAACATAATCTCTGTGCGCTGTACAGTTGAGACCACTCTAAATATAGGGCTGGTGTTGGTGTGTTCATATTAATGAAGCAAACTGTGAGTTTAAGTTTTTCTTATTCATTTAATTGCAGTAAATCTCTTCAGTTAGCAGCACTGTTTGTGCATATTATTGTAATTATAAAATCCCACCCTGCTGCCGTCTCACCTGGTATCGTCAGAGCAACACGTCGTTCTGTCCTGGGTGTCGTCCTTGACCTTGCATCAGACGAACACTAAGACGAAGTGCTCCCTAAAGCTCTCCATCTATCCTCACTCAAATTGGTCAAGCTGTCACATTCTTATTAGTCTGCAGTCGGGATAGTGGGGAGTGTGATTTATGCACAATTTGAAGATCCTCCCTAACTTTTAGTGTTCTTTTTATATATATATATATATATATATATATATATATATATATATATATATATATATATATATATATATAAAAAATGTAAAAATCTTCCTTATCTGAAATTAAAACAACACTTTACTCGAGATATTTGGAAATCCCTCTTACAGGTCACATTAGCTATAAATTTCTGTCCATTTTGGGTAGAAACGTTTTGTTTTTATTATGGGACAATTATTCCTTCTGCTTTTAGAACCTTTTTTGGCTCCTACTGTTTTACTCTGATTGTGGCAACCATGGCAACAGGGTGGTTTTTGTGTGTGTGTGTGTGTGGGTGTGTGTGTGTGTGTGTTTTCCTTTGCAATCCAGTAGCATCTGATTGGCGTCCCAACAGCTCAATAGTACTATGGCGTTCAAAACAAAGGTCATCTGACTGTGGGATGCTGTCGGCTTCTAAAGCCGATGTATGAACATATTTGAACAAGTTTTGCATTTTTCCTTGAAGTGCCGGTTAAACTGCCTTGTAAACACACTTCAGAGAATTCTGTTTGTTTGTTAAAACATCTAAAAGGATATACAGCCTGACTGTCCAAAATTTACACGTATTAAAATCCACCGTGAACAACAGAAAATACATCTACGGTTAACCCTCGTCTTCGTTCCTCGTTCTGCCACAGACTCACTCCCTAACCCAGCGCCGCGCGGTCCCCGGCCGAAGCCGGCTGTTTGACGTGCTGCTGGCCGAGCACAAGGGGCTGGCGAAGGAGAGGGAGGCTCTGAAGGAGAAGGAGAAGGAAGCGGCGCAGAGAGGGAAGGAAGCGTGCGGCCAGAGCGTCGCGCCTCAAGACACGGCGAGTCCCAGCAAGCCCCACTGCCCCGGTGAACGACCGCTGTCCTCGCTGAAGCTGCGGCTTGCAAACGCACACATACCGAGGTAAAGCCGTCACAGGGAAGACCGCCTGGTGCCCACCAGACGATAATTGATCACTGCCACAAGGAGGTTAAGCTACAAAACGCAGCTTCTTCACAGTCGGTATGGATTTATAGATTGATATTTCTTCCTCCGCTGTCTGGAGTTGAAATCTTTAGGGCTCTCTCAAAACATGTTGAATTCATTCACTTTGTGATATCCTCCTCTTTGGGTTGAGTACAGCGCTCCTAATGTAATAAACACACCCACACTGGAAGGTTTATTGGCTCTGTCTCTGCTGCTCGTTGCGATGAGCAGATCCCACCCATGTTGTGCGGATTCTCTCGGCGTTCTCTCAGTTCTGAACTGCAATTGAGGAAAAAGACTCTGCGTTTCCATGCTTAACCACCAGGGGGTGCTGCAAAACACCATCTTCTGAATAAGGGAGACACAAATGTGAGAGTACTCACTCGTTTTCTGTGTATCCGATGGATTTTCTCCAGAGTTCCAGGCGGCCCCTCCTCATCCTCCTCCTTCTCCGCCTCCAGTCCTCTGCCTCCAGCGGCACCTCCTGCCGTGACGCCCGTCCCGGAGCCGTCTCCCAGCGGCTGGGCGAATGCAGCGGGGGACAGCGGCCGGCTTTCCAGTGACGAGGGAGACGCGGAGACCCCGGATGACGCCGACAGGCCTCCCCTGCTCTACTCCAGTCATCATCCACGGCCTTCAGGGGTAAATGTCAAGAGATTTAACGGTGCAGAAATCAAGACTTGAGCTTCTGTTTGTGTCCTATTTTTATATGGGTATTTATTTTTCATTATAAAGAAGCAAAAGATTTCGAATTGCTTGCAGTGACGATATGTAACGTCTTTGTAAATTCAGCTTTTTGTCCAACATTTGCTTCTTGCGTTTCTCCCGTTTGATCCCTGACGTCGTTCTCGTATTTCTTTGCCGTTTCATCCTGGAATGTCCCTCTTTTTTTCTGCCTCTTATTCATCCCTGTCTCAAGCCCTTCGCTCTCAACCAACTTCTCTTGTGTCTCCCTCCAGTTTTGCGTCTTCAGCAGCCGGCTGGTGGGTCCGGGCTACTACGTGTTCGACAGGCGGTGGGACAGGATGAGGCTGGCGCTGCAGAGCATGGTGGAGAAACACCTCAACGCGCAGATGTGGAGGCGAGTGTACACCAACTTTTACGACCCATCATTAGAACTGGAGTTGGATATTTAAATTGAGGTAATCGGGGGTGTGAGGTGAATCGGAATGTAAAAATCTGATGTCCATTGTCTTCAGGAAAAATGTGGCAGAAAAGTTTTATGCTAGTTGCTCACAACAAGGAGGCTATAAATTTCAAATGTCATGTTTAATTAGTTCATGGCAACTCTTCTGTACAGCTAAGGTTTTCTTCAAGACCCCCTTTTTATTTTAATTTTTCTTTATAAGAGTTTTGTTTTGCGTTTTCCAGGAAGGTGCCTCTGGCTGCCGAGGGCCTCCCCTCCAACTCCACGTCCGTCGCCGCCTCGGTTACCGCGCACCAGGCTCCTCCCTCTACCGTCCTGTCCTCCCCCTCTAACAGCCTCACCTACACCGCCACGTTGCCACAGTCGACGTCGACAGCCGGACTGTGCGGCGTCAGAGACTCGCCGGGAAAAGCCCGGAACGGCTCGCACAAAGCCGGCCGCTCGTCCAAAGACCCGGACGTTCCGGCGGCGGGGTCGAAAAAGAGAAAGAACTCTTCGCACCCTCCGTCGTCGTTCTCGCCGTCGCCTCTTCAGACCGTGGACGTCCACAGACGGAACGGCAGCAGCTTTCATCAGACATTTCAAGGCTTCGGGGTGGCCAGAGCTTCCCCGGCCAAAAACAAGGGACCTCGAGCGGGAAGCGGGGTTCTGAGCAGCTCAGACGACTGGCTGTCCAGAGCAGAGCGAAGCCACAACACACAGAACTGGTAAGAAAAGACACTGTTTGCGTTTTCCTGTATTCACCTCCTCTTGACTGAGGTGTAGTCCTTGTAGGAGAAAACATTCAGGCCCAACTAACATCTCCCGAAACCTCGCGAGAGAAAAGTCTAATAGTTGCAAAAGTTGGTTGTCAAAAAAACAAAAACAAAACAAAAAAACATGACTGAACGTCACCAATAAATAAGTTACAACAATGATGGGAACATCCTGCACACATGCTTGTCTTTCTTCTAAAGATTAATCAGGGTTTAATATTTCAGGATCACAATAAATCAATAAATAAATTTGTAAATTTGGATCCAGGCACGCATCCAAATATGAAAAAAGTTTCAGAAGAAGAAAAATAACATTTCGTTATTCAGAATCCAGTCTGGAAGATTTATGGAGCTGTGTTTTCCAGTGCATAATGAATTTTTGTTTTGTTTTGTCTTCTGCTTTTAGTCGTGAACTTGGCACCAGCAGTCTAACCTACCCGGCCAGGGAACCGTCCTCAGGCCCCCACCAGCCCATGCCTCCGCCTTCAGGACCCTTAGCTTATGGCGGAGGAGCAGAGGGAAGGAAGAGGAGGAGTCCCAGCTCCTACAAAGGGAAATCCAGCAAAGCGAGCCGACCGGGCGGACTGGAGAGCCTCTTTGGGAAGGGAAACGACGGCGCGGGGATCTTGGCGTCGGGGCCCGAGTCGCCCAGACAGGTTGGTGGTCTTCAGACTGCGACGCATCGCAATTGACGTCAGCGCTAAGGCGACGCTCTGAATGATAATTCTGTCCGTCTCTGCAGACCAAGTTGAATCACTGACAGAAAGCCGTTGTGCGGACAGAACGTCGGGCAGCTCTTCAGGCCACCACCATTTGTGACCTTTGACTTCACCACTCTTCCAGCGACTGCTTCAGTGTGACGACACGGTGGTGGTGGGGGGGGGGGGGGGGGGGGGGTCCTGTCAGGAGTCTCCCATGCCTCTCTCTTTGATTGTTGTTTTTACAGAACAAGTTGACAAAACAACAACTGCAAAAAAGCCAACTATTGTTTGTAAAGGGAATTCGCCGACGACTCCGGCGCTGCAGAAGATTCTGGAGAACGACGAGTTTTGTTTCCAGTCTGCTGGGCAAAGAAAGACAACTGTGATTGTTTTTCCAGGACCGCCCAACACAACTACTGTGGGACTTTATCTATGCCACTTTGTTGCTCCCACTGGCCTTTTCTCTCATTCTGGCTCTTTCCGTCTTTTAGTCTTGAGAAAGGGAGCGACGACAGCGAGTTTGGCTGGGTGTTAGCCAGTTCTTTCCCGTTTTCTTTGTCTCCCTGCGTACCCAGCAGCTTTGTCCGTTTCCCTCCGTTTCTGTCCCAGCATGCCTGTGTTCCAAGTGCACTTACTGTCCTGAGTTCCTTGGCTGACTCCCCCCGACCCCCGCCTTCTGCGTCGGTGCCACGCAGAAGTCCTGCTCGTGCAAAACGGAGGGAAGGAAGTGTTCGTGTTACCAATGATGCCACGTCGGTGCGTTGTATTTCAATACCGGATAAAGTTTGACTTTATTCACTTTGGTTTTTCTTCTTCTTCTTTCTGATTTTGATGGACTAGCATCCAAAATGGAATTATTACAATGGTGTTGGATTGCTTTGGGGGGGGTTTTGTATAATAATTTATCATTCTTAAATAATGTTTGGTATCGAAGTGACCATTAAGGTTTGAGCTACAGAGACTTCTTTTTTTAGTATAATAAAAAAAAAAAAATAGAATTTATATGGCATTTTTGAAGAAATGTTGAAAGTATTATAGTTCATATTTGTACATATGTTATTATTTTTGTATTTATTAATAATTCTTCCCTTTTACTAAATGAGGCCAAGAGATATGTTTCCCTTCCTATTTTGGTCTATGTCTAACAGTAATGAAGAGCTTGGCCTGGTGTCTCAAAATTATATATACATATATATATATATATATATATATATATATATATATATATATATATATATATATATATATATATATATTTATGCTACTTGCTACTGAAACTCTTTGTTTCAGTAGCAAGTTGATGCCAATAAATGATGCGCACAAAGCCAGGTGTAAACGTTTGGCAACTGCTGCTTTTTATGTTTTATTTTCATCTAGTTGCTTTGCAAGCTGACAACGATAAGTGTTCGGTTTAAGGGAAAGTTAAGTTTTCACTTCTGTTCCATCTATAAGCATGCTCCTCTCCCTCCATACTTATTAGCACCCTCGTTAAGGCCTTAAAGCAAATTGATAGTCGACTGATTTTTGCATAAATCTCACACTGGAAAATGGAGATGAGAATTCAGTCAGAAGGGGGGAAAAAGCCTTTTGATCATTTTGAAGTTTAGCCCGGAAGTTTAATTTAGTGATTCGCGATTCCGTTTCTTTGGCTAGAAATACGACGCTACTTGTTACCAAGTTTCCGTGGCTGCCGATAATATGCAAGCTAGCTGTTCAGGAGGCAGAGCAGGGCAAAACATTTTCTGTCCTACCACTACAAACATAAATAAGTGAAATCTGGCATTAAACAAAGGTTGGCTGTAAAAAAAGAAGCCTCTCCTGGCCACGGTAGGGCGAGTCAGTTCGGTAGAGGGTTTATCATGCGGTGGGCCTGTTCCCATTCCAGGCGCAGAGGATTTTGGAAACCTCTCCAACCTTGTGAAGTGTTGTAAAAAATATATATATATACTAAAAGACTGTCCTGCTTTTTTATTTTTTGTCAATAATGTAGGATTTCATCCCCACTGAATAGTCTTAAATCAAAAAGTGAATTTTTCCAAAATTATTCACTGTGAGAATCTGCTGTTCCACAAGAATCTCCATTTATTTTAATAATGTTTCCACGTTATTACCAGGATTATTTTTTTTAAATTTTTTTTATTATTTCCTTTATTTAACCAGGTAAACCCCATTGAGATCTAGATCTCACTTTCAAGAGGGATCTGGGCAGAAGTCTGCAATACACAGCAACCTTGTTACAAAATAAAATAAATGCCAATGAGTGTGATGGGTGTTTGTTAATGATGCTAAGTTTCAGGTATTGTTTATCATCATGCAAACTAAGCAGTACTACTTACTGTAGATTTCTAAGCATAGTCCGGTCCAACATTCACACAAACGCCACTTGTACACTTTAGATCCTTCACTAAGTTCTTACTCAGGAGCTTTTCACATATAAACTTTCCCAAAGTCCAATCCTTTACAAAGGTAATGCACCATTTCATCTATTGAGCTAAAAGGTACTCAATATATTTAATATTTTTTTGTGAAGCCTTATTTATTTTCATACCAACAAGCCCACCTACTACTTATTCCCCCTCCCAAAGTTGTAAAGTTTTTTGTTTTTTTTATCTTTCTTTATCTTCCGAGGCCCGTCGGTCTCGTCTCAGTGCGATTATGTGGGTTGTGATACGTCAAGTCAAAACTGGGTCAAAAATGCTCTCGCTTACTTCCGGCGAGGTACAGTTTTCTTTCTGCGGCAGCTGAGCGGGCCACTTCTCTGGAACTGCAGCGGTAGCCATTCCTGTTAGTCGCTTTCCTCTTTAAATATGCATCACATCCGCATCATCTGGTGGCAAATCTCAACAGCCAAAGAAAATACTGAAGCAGTGAGTTTTAAATGAGTTCTGTCGGATCTTTAGCGGCATCTTTTGTAAATGTGGAGAGAAAACTTATTTGGTAAAAGTTAGAATACTGAAATTGAGCAGTATGTCTTTTCTTTTTCAGTACACCGCCCACGCATGTGGACTCCCTGATAATAGAAAAGTAACTGAAAACCTTTGGTTGAACCCCACAGCAGCTTAGTGATCCTCTTAACCTGCGGTACAGACGACTCAACTTTGTGTTTAAGCACTAATAACGAACAAATTGTACATAATCGGTTGTGTCTGATTCATGTTTCTGTTCCCAAGTACTATAAAGTGCTTCCTGCCATGACACTTTTATCGATCGGTGTGTGAAAATTTGTTGCTGGCAGTTGTTGGCACCTCTCGTAAAAATGTGTGAAAAGCCATAAAATTTTTCTTGCAGTAGCGTAACCTGGCACTGAGAACACAGAGAGTCCCTTTGGAGAAGATATATGGGCCCCACAGCATGACAGATTCTCCATCATGCTTAACAATTAGTGTGAGGTAGTTTTTTTTTTTTGTTTTTTTTTTAATAAACACATATCCATCACTTTGTATTATGGAGATTTTGTTTCTGAAACGTTTTGCAGTTCCAGATTACCTCTTTCATTAGGACGAAATGGGCCCATTTCCTTTGGATGCTCTGTAAAATGGAGGAAAAAAACAAGAGAACTTGCCAGATTAAGTCAGGTAGATATCCACTTCTCGTCACAATTTGAAATATTTCTGCGAACTTCCTCCCCTAAAATACAGTAGGGGTTGTGTGGGCCTGTTTTTTTTTTTTGTTTTGTTTTGTTTTTGTTTTTGTTTTTTAATATCATAAAAGTGTAAATCAAATTCTGTTGGCTTCAACCAGTAACCTGAAACTGACCTTTTTTTTTTTTTTTTTAGGAGGATAGCAATTTAAAACTTATTGCCAAATCAACACAAATAGTTGTCATCAGAAAAGGGTTTTGCATTCACCTTAACTTGTGGTGCCAATAATTTTAGAGTGTGCTGAAACTGCTTGGGCCAGTTGAGTAAACCCATTCAGTCTTGTGCTTGTTTCTGTTTAGAAACTCATGGTTTCTTTAGGTGCAGTTCCAGTCTCCCATGCTTGCGAGAACAATGGCTAATTTGCATGTTAAGAGCTTATTTGTCGTAGCTAAATAGCCTTTTTTTCTTTTTGAAATCACAGAAATGGGAAGCTACCGTTTTCTCGCAGCTAAAATTGAGTAAAAAGCTTATACCCGGTGTAAAATTTTGTCAAATTCTCTTTTGCACTTTCTCAAATTGACTAACATTAAAAAAGATCTGAAAGTGTTTCTAGGATTTACAGCAAAAAAAATGATGTTTATCTTTTATCCGTCGCCCAAAATACCCCAAAAACCAGAACACTGTTGTATTCCGATCCACCTGTGGTGAATGTTGAATGTCCAGGGGGAAAAAATGCCTTGTAAGATTTTGTTGGTTTATGAAATCTTGGTGCAGGTTGTTTTTTTTTTTTTTGTTGTTTTTTTTGACAAACCAATGTAATAAATACTGTAAAAATGTCTTATATTCAAGCTTTTATTAAAAGATTGAAAGAGGGGGTGGTGGTATTTGTAAATTGAGTATGCAGCATTGAAATTCTATTGAGCTGCTGCTGAATGTTTTTTATTATTATTATTATTGCATAGCATGCTTGTCAATGCAATGATCTGTTGAATGTTTGAAAGTTTACAGTGAAAATATAAAACTGAAACTCTTCCTACTTCCTTTCAGGACTATTTCTGATGATGTGCTGATGTTTTCTTTTTAATATGAAATCTGAATTAAATTCCTAATATTCTTCTTGTACACATTCTAATAAGATGCTAGTGATCAAATTTGATAAATATATAGATAATACACCCTTGCTTGCTAAAAGGTATATTGGCAGCTACATTAGCAAGAACATTGGTTACAGAGGGGGAAAAAATAGCGAGCTAGTTCTCTTTTTTTGCTTCTGCCATGGTTTAATTAGTTAGCTAGCTAGAAGAACTAACTAACTAGTTCTTCTAGCTAAGAACTAGCTAGCTAACTAGCTAGCTAGAAAAGGGTTTTGCATTCACCTTAACTTGTGTTGCCAATAATTTTAGTGTGCTGAAAGTGCTTGGACCACTTTCAGCCATTTTCTTCTAGCTAGCTAGAAGAACTAGCTAGCTAACTACTTAAACTTGCGAGTTTAAGTAGTTAGCTAGCTAGCTCTCTCTTTTTTTTTGTTTCTGCCATGGTTTAAGTAGCTACCCAGCTAGAGGAACCACCTAGCTAGCTCTTTTTTTTTTTGTTTCTGCCATGGTTTAAGTAGCTATCTAGCTACTTAAACCATGTAGCTAGGTAGCTACATGGTTTACCTAGCTACATGGTAAGCTAGGTAAACCTAGCTAGCTAGAGAAGGTTTTTGCATTCACCTTAACTTGTGTTGCCAATAATTTTACAGTGTGCTGAAAGTGCTTGGACCACTTTCAGCCACTTTCTTCTAGCTAGCTAGAAGAACTAGCTAGCTAACTACTTAAACTTGCGAGTTTAAGTAGTTAGCTAGCTAGTTCTCTCTTGTTTTTTTTGTTTCTGTCATGGTTTAAGTAGCTACCCAGCTAGAGGAACCACCTAGCTAGCTCTCCTTTTTTGTTTCTGCCATGGTTTAAGTAGCTACCTAGCTAAGAGAGCTATCTAGCTTGCGCTTTTTTTTTTCTTTTTTTTTACATTTCTGACATGATACAATTTTATTTGCGACAGTTTTAAAAAGTCTTAAAATTGAATTGGTAAAACTTGCCGAAAACCTCATTTAGGGGTGGGTCTGATTAAACGTGGCTAAAACTTTTTACATCACGCACAAAATAAAATCCCAATAAATTACACGCACATTTTGGGTTTTAAAGTGAAACACTGCGGTAAGGGCTCACCAGGAGGTGAGCCTATCCATACCTAGGCTGTTAATCTTTGTTAGCTAATGCAATTGTTTAGTATGAAATGCAGCGCCTAGGGCTTCACCGTTGGTTCTGACCACATCCTCCTCCATTAACAGAAAAGCCGTCTTCTGAAGTTGGAAATAAGATCTCAGGGCCGCGACTCAGAAGCTTCCCCTACTCAGCAGGATGGCTTGCCAGGTCAAGGCCTACTTTAAAGGCAGATAGCACAAAAGCACTGCTGTTGTTTCTACCTGAATTCTTTTTTTTTTTGCTCTTTTCTCTCACTTGACTCTAATGGAGCCAGTCAAATCACTAATGGCCATAAGCAAAGTAAACCACAAGCAAATGTTGTGCATGTGCATAATTACTCCATCCTTTAAGCAAAGTTGTGAAGGTGCACGTTGCGATTTAGTCCGCTCTTTACCAAAATTTTTAAAGTACATCTCATGCTTTATTTCCCGCCCTTAAAATAATTAGCTTCTGTCCAAATAAACAACCAACTTGAATTTGTCATTTTACACTACTTTCCCAACGCATTAAAACAGGAACTCCCTGTTCTCACACTACACTACACTACTCAGCCAAATTGTTAATGAGCCTTCCAAAAGACATTACCAGAAAATAGCATGTTGTACTTCCTTGGCAAAACTTTAAAAAAAAACACACACACAACAAAAACTTTCAATACAGTTTGTGTTTATCATTTCTTTATTACAGCAATTCAGGATACAACTTCTGTATATCTCGCATATCTCATCACTCCAGTCAGGGTTTCTGCAGTCTAATCACATCTTTATATGCTTGGAAGATATTTCAAATTTCATTTAAACATTTCATTTACAGTACTTAGTACGTTTGTTAAAAAAAAAAACTATTTCAAACCATATCAGGTTGAGTTAGATTCTGTTTTAAATAGCAATAAATTCAAATGTTATGTTTAAACTGAAATATCCTTGTAAAGGTTTTTGTTTTTTTTAGATATTGTGCTGCCTCTTGTTGGTTTTCAGACAACATTATCAGCTTATTAAGATCCACAGTTTTTTGCTTATACCAGCAGAAATAATGTTTTAACACGTTTTCCCACTTCACTAGAGGTTTTCCTCTGGTGAGTTGGCTGATTTCTGCTGCAGTTTATTTGCCGTCTGATAAGAAAATTGCGCAACATCGTAACTGCTGACTAATAATAGAGCGTTTCTTCTGCTTTCTGTGCCCAAACAGTCGTTGTCCGTCAAGCAATGGATCCCAGTAAACGGTGTGCTGTTGTGTCTGAAAGCAAAACATTAGAAATAGCTCCATTTTAGTCACGGACGTTGTAAAGAAGGGCCGCCTCATGGATCAGACTTGTTTTTCCAGAACAACCAACAGCTACTTGATTACATGTAGATTGTGGAATTTAGAGGTAAAGTCGACACTCAAGCTTTTTACGCTCTTAAAGATTTTTCCCAAACTTTTTTTTTGTTTGTTTTTTCTTGTATGGCAGGGCACAAAAACAAAACGCGGGATCCAAAGCCTCCACCAGCTCCCATAGTGCATCCTGGCACTATGTGTTCCCCCAGGTAAGTAGCATCTGACTACCATAGCCCACGCCACCTTCATGCATTGCTCTTGTACTTCTTGTGTCCTTACCTGAACCTTGTACTTCAAAAAAAAATAGACAATTTTTACTCTGTTGACATTTAACTGTTTCAATCTCTTAGAATTAACTAACAAAATGTTGTACACAGCTTCAAGGTACACAGGTACATAAAATCTGTTTCCTTGTGCTGTTCTGTATTCTCTTCTAGACAAAAATCAAAAGGTCTAACCGTAAACGGCTTAAACCAATCATTTCTGTATTTAAAAGCTGGACAAAGCCTCCATGACTTGTTGATTCATCCATCTAATCAAGATTTGAGTTTAAGGTTTTTAGCCACTAGGTTTATGGATAAAATCTTAAACCAATGTACAGGTGCTGTGGGTTGCCATGTCTCGGGTGACAGAAGTTGGAACTGAGTCTAAAACGTCGATGCGACTTACAGGATGACAGCAGACCGCCGGTGGCAGCTCTTTATATAGTCGTTTACGCTTGAAGTTTGAAATGGCTGTGTAATTTGATTGTTTTGCGCGCACCGTTTTGTACAAATCAGCCTGACTCGAAACCAAACGTAGCATTTTCTATTCAAATTCAAAACGATTGTTTTATACTGAAGACAACTTGAACGCTGAGAGGGTTGAGACGGTTCGTACAACCGTTCCCCCACAATCCAGCTCTGGTTAAGAGTCTGTGCTTGAAGAAAACAGGCGATAGGCAGACTACCACGCACTCTGTTGGAGGTATATAATATGTAATCATAGTGGTGTGGATGTTTCTCCAACTGCTTGGCCAATCAGCTGAGACAGTCAAACCTTGTCATGGCAGATTTGGCATTGTGCAACAGTCGTTCCATTTTTGGTTTGTGGATTTATGAGCCAAAGGCCTTGAAGGTTCTCATACAACTTCACAAAACGTGAAAATGTGTAGAGCTATAAATCCCTTTATCAAGGCATTAAGCGAACTAATCTGAGAGGATTGCTCCAAGCCATTTTTTTTTTGTGTTGCTGGGTGTGGCCTTCAGTAAAACACAGGATCACTTGGATGATCATCGATGCACAAAAACTAGAGTTGTTCAAGTCAAGTTCTGATGTATGATTTTTGATTTTCAATCTTTTCTTAACAGCTTTTTTCTTTTCTTTCTACTTTCTAGTTTACATTAATATTCTGTTTCCACATATACGCAGTAAAAAACAGAAGAAGAAGAAAAGAACTAATAAATAAAAGTGGCTCATATTTCTTGAAGGAGCCTAGAAATTCATAAATACTGCAAAAAGTTTCCGGGTTATTGGGAACAGACAAACATATCTACAAGACAGATTACAGCTCCTCATTGTTTTGTATTTGTCTTACGGATGCCTAAAATATGAAAGTGTACAATCAAAAGACTTTCTTTTAAATCTGAAACAAAAGGATCCTACTTATTTTAGCATTGTAAAAAAGAAAGTTATTTACTGTTAGAAGTGTTGGGTTCATTGATACGTCTGTTTACTTTTTTATTTGATTTATTATTCATTTAGTTCAAACAAGTTTGAAAACAAACAAAAAAAAGCAATCAATATGACAGAGAAAAACGTGTGCATACATAACCAAGAACAAAAATCATTTCTTTACTACCACTTTTCCGTTTGAAAGGAGTAAGAAGAAGTGAGCACTTTCTATGAAGAACCTCAGTTATTTGTATAAGGAGCAGCGGAGACGTCACACTGTGTGTTGGAAATGCGTATTCTGTCTGAGTTTTTTTTTTATTTTTTTTTTATGATTTTAGCACAAACAACATGGTCGCCTCTGGTGACATTTTAAGCTGTTTAAGATGTCACTTAGCACATTATGTTAGCAATTAGCATATTAGTAATGTAAACATTGGGAACTGTAAACGGGAGAGCCTGTCACTTTGGCACACACGTGTGTGTTAGTGTTATAATCATTTTGTGCTTTAGGGAGATTTCACAAAAGAAAAACTGTTAGAGGTTGAAAATTATTTGAGACTGAGGCTTAACTTAGCTTTTTCGTGAGTGTTTTAGAGAAAAGTGTAGTCAAATTTTATTATTATTATTATTATTATTATTATTATTATTATCTGGTCGGGTGTGGCAGTAGTACGGCCCGCTGTTGCTGACCGGCGCTCGGGCATTGGTGGCCGGAGAGAGCAAATAAATGCCTCTCGGCTGCCGTGTATTTCCTGGAAGTCACTGGATCCAATTAGATTTGTTTCGAGAGCGACATCCAGCAGCAAGGCTCTTCCACCTGCAGCTCTCCTCTCTATAACCTTCCTCGCATTAATGGGGCCGAGATGTCACAAAGCAAAACGCACCATCTGACAACATTGACACCTTGTGGCCATTTGTTTCCAGCACGACCCCCGGCACAAAAAAAAAAAAAACCCTCATCATCAGCCACATATCAGATCAGACACGGTCGGGGGTTTTGTCGGTGGGGGAGAACTGTGATGCATAACAAACGAGCCCAAAAGTAAGGAAGTGCTCTTATTAAGTCGTCATTTATTCAGATACTCCTACTGGGATGAATAATTATAGCGCAGGCTGTCCTCTGCATGGTTAACTACAGCAGCCTTCATATAGTTTTCCAAAAACCTCTGAAAGAGGTTCAGATAAAACAAACAAAAGTTTTAACAATATAAGAATAAAATTTCATTTTGTGTAGCATATTTGATATGGTGATTATATATATATATAAAAAAGTGTTTTCCCCTTTTTTCTTGTGATTTTTATTGTTTTTAAATTTTCATCCCCGTTTAATGCCTCAGGTCATCTGGCAAATTTTTAAATCAAAGATAAACGGATTGAAGTGGTTTGTTTTCAAATGAAAATTTTATTTATTAAGGGAACAAAGTTATCAAAACCAAAAAGAAAAGTAATGGCCCCCTCAACCTAATAAATAACACCTTTGGCGGCAACAGCTGAGTTTGAAAAATTCAAACTCAGTCTTTTACATCTCTGTGGAGGAATTTTGACCCACTTGTGTTTGCAGGATTGGTGAATATATGACGTATGGCCTGTTTAAGGCTAAATCACAGCACTTTAGTGTATGCTTTGATTAGGCCACTCTAAAGCCTTTTTTCCTTTTTTTTTATCTTCATCTGGACTTGATCATGCATGTCCTGAAGCATCAAATGAGCTCTGGGTAATCACACCATTTTGTTTTGCTCTTTTACTATTCCAGACACAACGGGACCCACATCTTTCCAAAAAAACAAGTTTCAATTTTGTTTCGTGGTTACTCAGAATACATGTGAAGGTCTTGGACATCATCAAGAAGTTTTTCTATCCTTTTAATTTTTCCCTGAAGCACTTTTAAAAAATTTTTTTTTTTACATTTGGAACTCTTCCCGTCTCTTTGTCGTAGTTTAACAGTGAACTCTGACATTAACAGAAACGAGTGAGCCTTACAGGGAGTTGCCTGTTGTCCCGAGTTACTTCCTGACTCTTTTGATGAGTCATTGTTGCGCTCTTAGAGTAATCTAGGTTGGCCGTTGACTCCTGGCTCCATGTTTTCCTTAGTTGTTGATAATTTGTACACACTGTGTCTCACTTGAGTCCCAAAGCCTTTGCAGAGTCGCACATGTAAATTTCTTTGAGACCAAGCGTGTTGCGCAGAGAGATCTTTCAGCCAACGTTCACGTTTTCAGAGTTCGGCTATCAAGTGGCAATCTGATAGTAATCATGATTGGGTGCAGCCAGTAAAACTTATTTTCCAACCCTCGAAAATCTAAGTACAACCTGCACTGAAAGAATTTACTACAATCGTACCCGTTTTCTTTGTGTGTGTAGCATCTTGACATGATATGTGTGACATTAAATTGGCAACATGTACCGTATGTTTTACTTGAGTTAACAAGTCAGTACTACCTTTTCTCTCATGGAGGCATATTTGGGTTTGCATGATATGATGTTGGTTGCCATGGAAAACCTTAAAACCATTTTTGTCTTTAGATGTTTTTTTTCCTGTTGCATCTCACTGAGCGTTGTTGCACTTGCGTTTCTTACTGTTACTTACTGCCGCTCGGCTGCTTACATGAATAACGTCCGAGGTCGTTGAGAAAGCAGCTTATTAAGCTGGATGTTGATCATTTCTTTACCAATAAGCAAATTACTATCTGAAACTCCTCCATCAGAGGGCAGACGACAAGTTTAGCATTCCAGAAAACAGCCTTCTGGGTAGCACACAAGTTTGTTAAAGATATTGATTTTTGATACAGTAAATGTATCAAAAACAGTTATACAGCTGATATCATAGAGTTAAGGAATAAGAATTTATCCATCCTTACCAGTCACTCTCAGCCCATAACTGTAATCAAACTATTTGAACGACAACAATAAATGCACTAAATATATTGCTAAGAGGTGTAAACTCTGCATGTGATCTTGAAGATAAAATGTCTCAGTTCCATCGGCACTTCAGTGAATGCCGAGAAGTTTCTGAGCTTCCCCCCCCCCTTTATTGCAAACAGCATTCTTATGATAATGGAATAATGCTGCTCCTTAGTTAATTGTGTATAGGCGATAGTGGTGGGCACCTATTGTTGCGGGCTCACATGGAGCTAAAGGAAAAAGCTGGAGGGGATTATCTCCTTTATGGAACTTCTCAAATTCCTCCCCAACTCATAACTTATTCAGTGTGTTAAATGTTTGTTTTTATGTGATTTGCAGAACATGTTGACGGGTCTATCGGTTGGATCTATCCGTTTATTAAGAGATTAAGAGATTTTTATGTAAAAGTTGCCTCTCTTGCAGGCAAAACCAAACACGTTTATAAGTAGCTTAAGCGCTTCCAGAACAAAGCCAGAAAATGTACAGCCGGTTTATGACATAATGTTTGTTTAACGTGTCCAAAACAAAAATTTAAATAAGCTGCTAAAGAAAACAGGACACCAACTGGGCATTTGTTGGACGCTTGATGATTGAAATCAATCTTTAACATGCAGTTAAATTAATTCATGTTTGCTACGGCAAAATATTTTTTTCCCCCACTTACATATGCACAGACACCTTCAGCTTGTAGTCCTTTTTAAAAGATGACAGATAAAATTATAAAATTGAATAACTTTTGTCGCGTTCCCATTTTTTTTTTTTTTTTAGAAGGACCCTTCACTACACGTAGGCATGTTCAAAAGTGTCAAATCACTTCATTTGGATTGTAGAGAGGGGCAAAAAGCTCACTGATTGAATTCAAAAGTTTGACTAATTTTTGGTTAAATAAACAGTTTTGTCAACCAAAAGTTCAATATTGTGCTCCAGGTGAGATATTAATGATATTCTGAGTATGTTTCCTCACCACTGGAAGGAGTTACTTGGATCTGGGAAAGAGGCCACACCAATCCTTACCTGGTTCCAGTTGCAAATTGGAAACCAGCTGAATTTGTGTATTTTTCTAGTAAACAATAAGGCTATCTCACCAACTGTTGCATGATGCAAGTGATTAAAATGAACAAAAAGCAACTAACAGCTCACTCTACACTCAGCTGCTTAAATTATTTGATGAGGGTTTTTTATCAGCTCTGAAACATATTTTGTGACCTTTTTTTTTTTCTTCCATGACTAAAAGTTTCACAATGTGCCCAGACTTTGTCACTGGGAATAAAATGAAAAAATAGTGAATTATGTTGTGTGTTCCGTTTTCCTTTACAGTATAGCTTGTACCTCCAGTAAGCTTTTCTTGAAGGTGTGGCACACTCGGTTGTACATTCATAAACTTTGTGAATGGAGCTAAAATGGAAGCTGAAAGCAATGTGCATGCTAACATTGCTTTCTTTTTTTGAACCGGTACGTTTCTGTAGCAGTATTTTTTACTTTCCTTTTCATTGTTTGCAGATGATATACAGAAGTTGGAACTTGGATTTGTGAAAATGATCCTTAACCGTGGTCAACCTGTGAGTCAGTAAACTGAGTAAGTACATTTGCGCACGACCACGACCAGGCAAATTTTAAATTGTGAAACTGATTTATTTCTGTTGTTAGCATTTAAGCAACAGAAACGTATGTATTTATTAAGTAGGATAAATAATTAAATGTAAAACTGTAATTTGCAAAACGACCATTTGCAGGGAATGGATAAGCAGAAAATAAACTCAAAAAACAAGATGTGACGCAGAGGTCGATTTCTCTTAGCCTCTGTAAAAAAATGGCAAAATAGAGAAAATATTGTTCAAATATTTTTGTTTTGATTGAGGCAGATTTGTTTTGATTTCCAAAAGAGGGCAAATGACTCCATTCAGAGTAACAACTGAAAAGTTTTAAAGAACTGAAACTTTGCTTATCAAGCCTGAACGAGGAACCAAGATTTCAAGCTTCTTTGTTAAATCGAGAATTAACAATGGTTAGTCATAATTTTTGGAGAGCTGACTTAGACTTTACTAGTCACACCCATCCTTCGTTATAACCAGAATCAGAAATGACTCAAACTGAGCCTGTCTGACAATATGAAGTAGGCCAAAATATCTCAAAAAGTAATATATCATACACAAATCGAACTAAATTCAAGAACAGATTACATATATAATCCATTTCCTAACATTCTTGTATAATCTGTATAATCTGTGCATATAGCTTCCATATTTATATTTATATTTATACACAATATCTATATCTCTTTGCTATAACCCCTTATAGCAAAGAGTCTGTACACCTGTAAATAAATATTTATATCTCGTAGAGCACTTCTGGATAGATGCAAACTACATCTCGTTGCTTGTACTTGTGACAGTGCAATGACAATAAAGTTGAATTCTATTCTATTCTATTCTAAATACAAAATCAGAGTTATTCTGGTAAAAGGCTTACAAATCCATCTTTAAGGCTAGGAAACCATAGTCAGATTAATTGGCAAAGAAAACATGAAACAAGGTGAACCTTTCCAGGAATTGCCGGCCTAAAAAATTCTTTCAAGAGGACAACAGCAACTTATAAAACTTCTGAACAAAAGGAATACAAAGCCTGTCTCATATTTGGCAAAAAGAAAAAAAGAAAAGAGATCCTCATAATCCACTTTCAACTTCTCAGGATTTCTACTGAAATGTTTTCATAAAAGAAAAACTCCTGTTACCCATTAGCTACAGCATAACATCCACTACTGGTGGATAGCGGTTCAGTAATAATAAAGTTATTGTATAAGTCTTTGGCTTAATTCCAATTCAATTGAAATTCAAAAACGAAATCAAATTCGTTGACGCACTTTTCTTTAAACTGTACGCTGGAAACTCAACTTCAATCAAAACATGTACTGTCGCTTTAAATTCCAATTTTTCTATAAATATACTTGTTTCGGCTGCTACAGCTGCAGCTAATTATCTCAGCTACGATATTTCTCTTTCTCGTTAGCTGTGAGCTAGCTATGATTGACAATGGCTCCTTTATAGTTCACAGACTAAATAACTTGTTAATAAATGATCTGCTTTTATTTGGCATAATGTAAATTTCAGAGTTCCCTGTTGAAAAGCCTATGTTCTTATCACCATAGCAACGAGTGAAATCTTTATTGCGGTCCACAAATAAGGTAGGAATGTGTTGTGTTTACATAGTCCATTTTTTTCACAGTCGTGCTGCCTGTATTTGTAAAATGCAGGCAAGTAATATAATTTTATTTAAATAAAATGTAAATTGGAGTATTAAGACAAAAAAACAACAACAACCGAAACGAGCAAAAAAAGGTCATGCTAACCTAACTGAATTAACTGTAAATAGATCGTAGGAGCTAAGCTAACTAGCTTGGAGACATCAAATTATATTCAAGTTTAAAATCTCATATTTAATTAGGCAAAAATACAAAAAGCTGTATGATTTTTATATATATATGAAAAGCAATGTTATTATAAGAAGGGGGGCGGGATATATTTAGGTAGCACAACTTTGTTTATCAGTAGACTGACTTAGCTATAAATTATAGCAGAGCTAATACTAATGGGTTTGTTTGAGTTTTGATCATTTTTGCAAGCTCCAGAGCCAGGTTATTTTGACCAGGATGTTTAGTTTTGCTTACAGAACCATCATTTTGTGTTGGTATAGTAATTCATTGATATTTACTGTGCTTGCATCAAAATATTACGTGATACAATTATTTTTGAACTATTTAGCAGTGCTGTTTCAGTAGTGGGGCTTCACAGTGGGGCACTTGGTAGCACTGTTGCCTTTCAGCAAGAAGGTCCTGGATTTGAATCCCTGCCTGGGGATTTCTTTTTCTGCCTTGAATGTTCTCTCTGGGTACTCCGGCTTGCTCCCACAGTCCAAAAACATGACTCTTAGCTCAGCTGAATACTCTCAAATGACTCCTGCATATGAGTGAGGCATGCATGCATGGTTGGTTGTCCTTGTGTTTCCCTGTGATGGACCGGCGACCAATCCAGGGTGTACCCTGCCTCACACCCAATGGCCACTTGAGATAGGCTGTGTCCCCAACCCCCGTGTCCCTGCAAGGACAAGCAGGTAAAGACAATGGGTGCATTTCAGTACTTTTTAAGAGAAGTGAAGCACCCTTTTTGTTGCTGGGAAAGTTTCCCTACTCAGTATTTGCGTTTTTGAGAGCAAATGTGTGCAGTTATAGAACTGACAGCAGAATTACTGTGACTATTCTTTATAAACACTTTAATTCAAAACTTTTTTTCATAAAGTATTCCATTCCTACCTTTTGGGGATCTTATTAAGATATTATACAACAGTCAACAAGTGACCGAGCAGACACATGGGTGACTTACAAAAGACCAAAACCCATATAAGTGTGTTTTTTGTTTTATTTTATTTTGCGTGTGTCGTTTTCTATCCTTTTGTTGCTTTTGTATTTTGTGCAGTCTTTATATTATTGGGTTGGCTCTTGGTCTTCATAGTTAATTTTCTTATTCATTGCACCTTTTATCTTTCTGTTATGTTTGTGGTTTTAGTTGAACCTTTGTGCTCCGAAGCCGTCTATGACGGTACAAAAAGCAGTTTTGTGACCACACATGCAGCGATTTACTTCTGTCTGAATGAATCCAGAAACCATCAATACCACATGAACGTCTTTCCCCATTTGAAGAAGAAACTTTAAAGTGTTTTGTTGTGATTTTTTTTTTTTTTTTGTAGAACTACACAAGGTAGCACAACAAATTCTAGAAAGTGCAAGAAAAGTTATGCCAGGTTTTTCTTGGCATTTGTGGAGAATTTTAAATGACGGGTCCATTGAACTTATCTGTCCGTCACCCAAAAATGTAAAGAATATGAGCTAAACCGTCAGGCCGGGCGGGCAGAACATTAGTGAAGCCGGAGAAGCTGGCATTATCTAGAGCTCAGTTCTGTTGACAAGAAAACTATTACTTTTTCATGCAACAGAGCTTTGTGGAAAGAACTTATCAGTGCAAAACAAGACAAAACAAAAAGCAAAATAGACATGCTTCCAGTTTGCAAAAAATGCTGCTTGTTTTTTATTTTTTGGCATTATGCTGTGGGAAAGGGGGCTAAATACATTAACATACTAACCGCACTTTTCAGATTTTTGGCCACCATTAATCCTCTTCTTTCTACTTTACCAACAAACTACTTTTTGGAATTAAATGCATGAAAATTTGAAGTTTTAAAGTGGAAAAATGTGCTTGTTTTTGTTGGGTTTGTTTGTGATTTAGTCTTTTCGTGTTTGTTTAATATTTACATGCTGTTCTTTTGTCTGTTTTGAGCCCTTTCTGATATTTTTTGTAGTTTATAGACAATTCTTTTTGTCTTTATTTTCCCCCCCAGAAATATGATTATCTCTTGTTTTGTTTTTAAATTATAAATATACATCAGATAAAACTTCGTGATTTACTGATTTTTTTGTATTAAGCATTTTTATTTGATCGATTAACTTATCTAAGGGTGCAAAACCTCCTGTTTTACTTTGCTTTTGCGTCGTGGACTTTCGTGGAGAGGCGTGGGTCCTCAAAAGGTTGCGCGTTTTGGGCGACAAATCAGCCCCACCAATGTGGAGCGGTTTAAAAACAGGCGATTTCTTCAACTTTTTCCGAATTTAAACAGTTAAAATACTTCCTGTTTTCGAAGCGTCCGTCCGAAATAGCGGACATTTCCTGCTGAAATCGGATGCAGAGAGTGCACCTTTGCGCAGAGGCTGGTTTTATACCGAGTGGCTCCTCTGGGTGCACAAAGACAGCGGCTCGCAGAGGAACTTGTTCAGAGCGAACCGGGGACGCTGGGAGGCGAAATCCTCAACCTCCGGAGTCCGAATCGCAACAACCGCGCTGTTTACCTCCTGAAATCCTCTATTCTGCTTCCCACCTCAACAATACAAGGTAAGGAGTTGTTTTAGAAGCCTTTCAGTGGCAACGGAGCGCTGCGGAGCGGGTTAAATCCTCTTCGCTCTGGCTTCCCGAGCGTGGTTGTTTTTGCAGAAAATGGCGTCATCGCCCTCTTGTTTCTGCTTGGCCGCGGCGGGGAGAGGAGTAGTTTCAGCGACTTGTAGCGGCGCACACACGTAGCGCATACTTCCTTAAAGGCAAAAATCGCGTACTGCGACGTCTTTTGTTCAATAATAAGGCGTTGAATTGCGAAATACTTCGCGTTTTGGCTCAGCAGAAGGACGCGCAAAGATGGAAGGGTCACCGGTCCTGTGCGCCAGGCTGCTTCTTGGAAAAGGTGGCACGGAGCCGCTAAACGCAGCGTTTTACGATGGCTCGAGACCCATCCAAATGACCTCGAATGATTTAGCGTTTCCCCCACGACGTTGATAGAGATATTTATGGCAGCTCTGCGCCGTATCGTTGTGTATAATTTACTCGGGTTAGCTCGTTTTTACGCCGCACTCCCCTGCCATGCTGCAATCGTTCCGAGGGGCCTCTCTCTCACACGGCTTGAAAAGGTGCATTATACCCTTGGCTTTTCCCTCTGATCAAATGAAGCTGCTCCTTTGTTGCTGGAAATAGCGGCTACAATATAAGCGTGTAAAAGGAGATTTTCGAGAGGGGGGGAGGGAGGCGTCGGAGGGGGGGCGATGCAAATCGTGCCATGAGAAACGGCGACTTGCCCCTGCGCTCTGGTTTTGTAGCTGAACCAGACGAGGACGTGCTGAATGAGATGGAAATAAAAAAAAGTCCCCTGGATGAATCGCAGACTTTTTCTCTAAACTGCACGGGGAAGTCCAGGCGCTGCGCAATGATTGTGTTGCCGCTTTGCGCAGAGAAACGGTGGCAGCTGCTGTAACCGCCGCCGAGCGTTTCACCGCGATATTTTTTTTTGTCCTTGTTGGCCAGCCTTTTGTAAATAGTTGAGGACTCTAGGATAAAAGAGCACAATAGTATTCAAGCGGGCCCTTTATGGCCTGTGAATGTGGTCCTAAGTCCCCATTCCGACAGCTACGTGTATGCGTCCTCGCTCTGGCCACTACACATCCAGCACAGCGAGGCCACTGGCTCTCGCCTGTATCCGCTCTGCTTGGTTCCTCCTGTGCCACAGAAGTCGATGCCTGGTCGTGCGCTCAGAGCTGCAACGCAGGTCAGCACAAAAATCGAAGCAATCCACGGAACATCCTCGTCATAATCGCTCCGTGCCCGTATTTTTTATTAAGTTTTCAGAGTTATGCAACAGAATTGCCGCTTCACTAACCTGAAATCCATCACCGAGGGTGGATGTGTTCGTGTGAAATATCAGGGAGATCGGAAAGGACCTCGCCGCGATCGCGTTGAATTAAAAAAGATCTGTCATTTGCAAATCACCCAGTGCCATTTGCGTCACAGCCCGCGGCCTCGCACGCCCATGGGGGGCGATGGAGTTGCAAATGGAGACTGTGTGTGTGTGCTGACGCTGCCCCAGCTGAAAAGGGAACCAATAGACACAGACTCGGGCGGCAACGATCGCCAGCGCGCCGCCACTCTCGGGCAGTGCACCGACTTGGGATTCCGTATCAACGCGGAAGATCGCGCAGTTTTATTCTGGGTTTCGTTGGGCTTTCCATGGCTTTGGCCGCGATGCGTAAGTGGATCTTACACACACGGCTTAAACCTGCTACGGAGGCCAGCCGTTGAGGAGTAGCCTATACGTGTGTCCTGTTCTCTTCCCTCATGGTGATCGCTGCATGTGGCCTCTGAGAACTCGCTCTTTGCTGGATAACTGTCTTTCCACTGGATCGCGATGATATGGCCGTAAAACCTTTATTACCAGCGCAAAGATCGCTCGGATATTTTATGACTCGAGCGCTGGTTCGGTCACTTTTTCTCTGTTTTTGTTAGATTCGCGACGCGCCACAAGTTTTTGCTTTGGAAATGAACGGGGCGTATTTTATCCAGGAAGGTTGCATTTGTTGTCGATGCGCTCTTGGGCACTGCGCATGGTTTCATCCACCGGATCTTAAAAGGAGGCGGAAAATCACGAAATTCTCTAACGCAAGTTAATTAAATGTGAATAAACTTAAGTTACAATTTTCAGTAAGAATGTTTATAAATAGCTATAATACCTCCGAGCTTATTATGTGTGTGTATATGTGTGTGTGTGTTTTAAATTAGGTTTAACTTATGATTTGAAGAAAAACATTGCATCATGTGCTAAATTTAACTTTTCTTTCCCATTTTGTCACGTTACTGCCCTAATGTATTTTTATTAAATTTTCAACTGAAAGACCCACAAAGTAGCACTAATTATGCATGATTTTAAAAAATAAAATATGAAAAGTGTGAAATGCATCTGTAACCATACCCCGTTACCCTGATTCACTTAAGCAAGGTGCAGTGGAACCATCATCTCCTATAGTCTCAGCATTGTTAAGTAGAGTCCACCTGGCTGCAATTTAAATAATCTGTTTAAATACAGGTGTTCTGGTGATACTGGAGAACAAAAGGGATTGTGAATACCAAAACATCAAATAGCACAATGATAAAGTTGGGGGTAGTTTAAAGCAGGGTACGGGTCTAAAACAAAATCACAAGCTTATGGGAAAAGACTGCTACATCTGCAAACCTACCAAACTATCTAATCTGAAATGCCAGATAATTACAGCATTGATCATGGAATAATAAAAAGACACAGCAAGTGAGTGGAGTGACTTAGTCTGGTCAAAGAAGTGTGAAGTTGAACTTTTTGACCTACACTTTATTTAGCAGAAATCAAAGACTGGATGTTACCCCTATGGTGAAACATGGTGATGGTAATATCATGCTGTGGGGATATTTTTCTTCAGCAAGGCCAGGGAAGCTGTTATAAGCTGATCAGATGGATGGAGCACAATCCTAGAAGAAAAACTGTTGGGAGGGGGCAGAAAACTGGGTCTGAGGTGGAGTAACACCTTTTAGCATTACAGCAGCCGTAAACATTCAGAGCTACACTGAAATGTCTCATATCCATGTTTTGGAATGGTCCAGACCTAAATCAGTGGGAGAACTTTAGGATTACTGTTCACAAACACACACATCTGAGTAAGCTTGTGCTATTTTGCAAAGAGGAATGCCCAACAACTTTTGCCTTTGGATGTGCAAAACTGCTAGTCAGACGCTTACAGACTTGCCACAGCTATTGCAGAAAAACAGGGTTTTCCAAACTATTTACTCAGATAGGCTGAGAAAAGAGAGGTCACATTTTTCCAAATTTTAGTCATAAAAAATGTGAAAACCTCGTATATCCTTTCCTTCACAATTATGTGCCACTTTGTGCTGGTCTACCATATCAAACCCCCCAAATGTACATTGAAGATGTAATGTGATAAAAGTAAGATAAGTTCAAGGTCTGTTGATCAGATTTATGTAAAGACTGTTTCCTAGAACAAATACACAGATGAGTCATAACTTTAATCACTGTGGAGAGGATCTATGGTGAAATTTAAGAAGGATTCAGATACGTGTTGATGCGACTTAAGGGTCTAATACTTTATATACAGTGTTTTATATTTCCAGTAGGATTAGGACTTTTAATTTCTTTGTCATAAGATTAACTTGACGCAGCAGCAGCAGCAAGCACTTCCTGCTTTGTCTGAGTTCAAATCTCGCAGTTGTCAGTTTTTGTTTTGCAGCAGTCCACTTATGTCATTGTGTGATTCAGTCAGTTTAATGATGTATTACTGTGTTCAGTCAATGAGTCAGCCTGTCAGACCCATGAGCAAGTGTAGTCATTCAACAAATCTATTAACCTGTCAGCCCCATTACTAGTCTGCGAAGCAAACAGAAGCACATGTGGTGAGGGATCCACTCAGCCAGGCAACTAGAAAATTAGCATCTGGCTCTCAGTTAGTAGGTCAGCTAGTTGTTAAGCATGCACACTCACTAAACAGCCCGGTCGAACTGATATGTTGCTGTTTCAATGGTGAAGGGGAACTTTGTTTTGGGCACAGCTTAACCTCTCAACAAAGACCTGCCTCTTTTCCTTCCTAGCGATAGAAGGGCCTCTAACTTCTTTGAACTTCTTCTCAAGTCTGCTGTCACAACAGCGTTAGCTCAAGATGGAGTTGCTTTAGGTAATATGAATTATTACTTTCCTCCTTAGGTTTCAGAAAATACAGCGCCCATGTTTAAAATTTAGGTGTGATTTTCAGAGCTGTGAATCCACACCTGGCCTGAAAATGCCCATTATGCACATCCCATGGCTATATTTATTTAAATCTGTGTCTGTGCTCCCTTTACACACACTCTGCTGCTGCATCTCTATATGCTGCTCTAATATGCTGGGTCTGTGCATAATTTAAAGTAATACTGGACAATGAACTCCATTTGAAAAGTCTCACTATACATTTAAGTATAGATGTGCTGCTGTGTTTGGTTCCCACTGTTCTGTCTGTGTTCCTTGTCTTAATGTTAAAAAAAGAGCTGACTTTGGATTTTCTTTTGAGACTATCTCTTTCAGTGCGGTGACCTTTGAACAGACACAAATGGAAAGGTAAAGAAATTTAATGATAAAATGACAAATAATACTCTTAGTTTGAGTTGTTGTACACCTTTCAGGATGGACTTCAGACATTGATAATAAGGTGCTAGGTTCCTCCTGCTCCCGTACAATTAGTAAATGTTAGTTCATGGCATGGGGCTATAACCAATACATGTTTAGTCAGTGTTGTGTTAAATTTTTTTTAGCACCGATTAAATTTATTCTTCATTTCAACTGGTTGGTTTTGTCTAAAGTTTGTAGGTATATTCCAGATCCAGGCTTTGCATTACCTTAATGTTGGCCAACTTTATCCATTTACAAACAGTTTTGATTCATATTCGGTCTCCTGTTGTGAGTCAATGTGAGAGTTTCGAACTTAAAACATTGTACCAATTTTTAAGCATGGTGGTGGCTGCATTATGGTGAGGACCTGTTTTGGGTGCAGGTAATACCAATAACAGGCAGGGCAACTTAAGATTCCTAAGTTCCTGAAATCACAAGTTAAACAGCTGAAACTTTCTTACAATTTTGTTTTCCAGATTGTGACAATGATCCCAGACACATAAAATCTGCTTCTGGAAATGATCAAGACAAACATTAAGATTTTGGAATGGTCTCAATGCAATCTATGGACTATACTCTAAATTTATCCAAAGAAGACTCAACTGCTTAGTTGAGCAGTTCATGATCCATTTAAAGCTAAATGTATACCACAAAACAAGAAGTACTTTGTTTCAGAAAGTACTGAATCAGGGTACAATTTGCTTACGGACATTTAATTAAACCCCTTTTGGGTTTATTTACTGTATGAATAGCAGCCTGTATGTATAACTTTGCCCATGGGTAGATTAAAACAAATCCACAATAAATTCAAACAATTCAGTAAAGATGTTAAAAGCATATGCGTCTAAAATAAAAATTATGGCCATGATTCATACATGTAGCATCTGACCGGAACTGTGTTATTTACATTTTGCATCAACACTTTAACATCAGTGTGTTTCAGTTCAGGAAGTCACCTTTCACTTCAAACCAGCATGCAGAGGATGTGATCATGTGTGACGTGTTGCAACTTGGTGAGCACTTTGGGGACTGCTTGTGGATTGGACATGAGAATATATAGAATTTATTCAACGCACACACTGTAAAATCGACAGTGTAGAATGAGTTGTTTACATAACCTTGCTCAAAGTGCCTATATTTATATAAGCCATATTTGCACTTGTAGCGTACATTGGCACTGGTGATGTAAACCGGCCATCACATCACACGAACAATGCCCAAACTGCCGGATTCAGTGACTGAGTGCCGAGCGTTTGTAATATCAAGCAATGTGGATGTGTACCAGTTGGCTATGGCGCTGTCTGTACTGTCCTGTGGCCAGCTGGTATCAGTGGCATGTCTGCCAGCTGTCAGCATCATGTCACAGCGTATCTTCCTGTCAGGCTGCCTCTGCTCAGCCGCAGGAATTACATATCAGAGGACACTGATTGCTGCCACACATCTCTTGGCTGTAGAACCAAACAAACAGTTCATCTGTTATTGATAAACTGATATGCTGAGGTAAACATAAGCACATGGGGTGTGTGACTTATATTCCACATAGCAAAGAACTAGAGGTTTTCTTTTTACATTGGATAATTTCTTCCGTTGGCTGTCAACATACAACAGATGATTTGCCTTTTAGAATAACAGTTGCTTAAAACTGGTCAACACACCAATACATTATTTTCTGGCTGACGCAAACAAAACCCCAGGAGATGGAATCTGATATTAGGTGTATTTGTGAAATATTGGGCGCTGGTGGAGTAGATTGTTTTGTGGTATACATTTAGCTTTAAATGGATCATAACCGTGGGGTAATGCATACAATGAGATGACTGTAGGCACAGAGTCTTAATGTTGTTCTGCCTGGAGCTGGATACATTGTTGGTTGTTGTATGGGAAAGGTGAAGATAGTCATTTAACTTGCAGTACCTTGCAGAAAGTATTAACTCATTTTGTTGACCAGCTCGATATAGAGCATCATTGTAAACTGGAAGGAAAGTGATGCATGTTTTTCAAAACTTTTTAAAAACAATGTACAACAGACGTTTGTGTGTACTCAATAGAAATACATTTTGCTTCTCCTGCAACTTCAAGTCATTTATAGAATAGGGCATTTTTGCCATTTTTTTTTTAAATGCCTCAAGATCAATCAGATTGGATAGATAGTATCCATTAACATCAGATATCAAAACCTGCCACAGATTCACACTTGGATTCAGTAGGCTACATGAATATGCTTTTTAATAACATAAAAGTTTTTTCAGAGAGACAGTTAAGTGGTTATGTTATCGTTGACACTGAATTTTAAGTCATTTTCTCTCTGAGCAGTTAGCATTAGCCGCAGTGTTACATCTGTGTTTTTCTCAGATTATCCAGTATTTTGCTCCATCCGTCTTCCTATCAACTGTTGCTGCGGCTCAGCGGACTTAGTAACTGTCTTGCAATTGCAGATTTGTGGGTTCTATTCCAGATTCCTCTCCCTGGTCACATGGGCAATTCACTAACACATGAATGGATGTTAGCGTTTTGGGAGACACTCATAAGTACATGATGCTTTTATCATGACTAGAATAGCACAGTGTCCCGTCAATTAATTTATCATAATGTTGGAGTCAGTGTAACTGCCTAAGGAAAGCGTTCTCACAGAATGATGATGCCACCATGACTCACAGTGGTGTCTTCAGGGTACAATATTAGTTTTCCTCAAAACTACTTTAGCATACAGGTGAAAAGTGAAATTTTGGTCTAATTTGACCAGAGTAGCTCTTAACTTCATGTGTCCCCTACGGGTCACAGCAAAGACTACAAAGATGTTTTAGATTTTCTCTTGCTTTTATTCCATGAAGTTTAGATTAGTGGTTTCCACCAATAGTTGTTTCCTGACAAACAATTCTCCCACCTGAGGCGTTGTCCTAAGACTTACTTATTTTGACTTTTATAAAGCTCTTTTAAAACATTATATCTTTTCCTTCCACTTCACAGTAGTGCTAATTTGTGATAGGTTGTAACATGACCAAAGACGAAAAAAGAAAGGGGGGTGAATACCTTTGTGTGGCACTGTAGTAAAGAGGCTTGTGAGTCTAAGAAGTTCAATGATCTCAAGATTTCTTAGGTGTGATTTATCTGGCATTCCAGCCACGTCTCACTTAAAGTTTCATCTTTTTCTGCCACATTAGCCATTGTTCCAGTGCTTTACTGATCAGCAGTTGTTCATCAGTCTCTTCAGAGAAATCAGTGATGAAATGTCTCATTCAAACCTGCTGTTTTGTTCACCTAATCATCTACACTTTGATTTGTGTGCAAAAGAAATTTTTTTCCTTCAGTGATTGTGTGAACAGGTCCATTAAAGTTCATTGTAATCGAGATACCCTCCTCTGTTCCACTGGGAGGTCAGTCTTATTGATATGACATTTTTAAGTATTTCTAATTACATTTAAGAGAGCATCAAGGTAAAAACAAAGTATGGATGCAGAGTTTGGGTCAAAGAGCAAACTCTCGGCATTCCCAGTTCATAAGTTTTAGCCCAGGACACCTTCTCTTTTATTGCCTGAGTTATAACCAGACTCTCTACTTCATAACCATTTCTGTCTGTTGCCATGGAAATGGGAGAGTCCCTTGCGTTGTGTGTGTTAGTGTATTATTGGTGAGGGTCTGGCTAAATCCAATTGCTTCCAATCTTTGTAGTACATCTAAGCCCTTAAATAAGTCATTTCTGGCTGTGTTGTACGCTTTGAGATGGTTGACTCTGGAGGGTTTCATTTCCAGCAGCTTGTCAGATTTTTTAATGAAATACCTCTCAGCAAAGTAATTAGCTCCTGGTGGTCTTTGTTTGGCATTTGCAACCTTCTGGATACCGCTGTACATTTAAATCAGACTCAGGATCCCAAGATAAATCAGTTTGTTTATTACTGTTTGCTGATGCTGTGAATGCAGGTAGTACGGCAAGTTCTGAGTCACTTAAAAAACTCAGCTTTACTAAGATGTTCCCCAATGCACAGAGATTTTCATTGGGCTAAACTCACTCATCTGTAGGCATTTCCTAAAGCAACTTATTCTTGATGAAGAGTGAAGCAGTGTGTCACAGCATCCGTCAGGTGAACGCTAAAACCTTCAGTCTGTCATCAGGAGGCACAGAGCTATATTGACCCCAAAGTATTAACATGTATTAATACTTACTAAGCAACAATCAAGCTCGATAAATACATTAAAATCTATCTTTTGTTAAAATGTCCTCCCAATTTACTTAGTTTTTTTCTTCAAGCTTTTATTAAGTGGCAAAACTATTAACTGACATATAATGGTAGCCTGGTTTTCTGTTTTTTCCTGAATATCTGCCTGACATAAACACTCTTGGCCCTGTCATAAGGGCCACATGGCCACATTCCCAAGGGACATTCAGTAGACATGACCCAGCATAACATTTTCATATTCTGACTTTTTTTCCTTTAGGGAAGAAAAAGGCCAGTATTTTGAAATAGTGGCTCTTCAATAAGTGTGAGCTGTGAATTTCTGAATCGTGATTGTCCATGTTCCATTGTGACTGGAGATCATTTCAAAGAGCCAAAATTGTCTTTCTTCAACTGATCAACATGTGAAGCAAGATCAACTTTTAAACTGAGTGAGAATCAGTTTTATTGTACCAATAAAAAGTTGTTAGAAAGGTTGATAGAGGAGAATATGAGGGATAGATTGCTTATTTCAGAGATGATGGTGATGAACTTGGTGTATAAAAGGTGACTATTGTGGTGTGACTATAGATTTTGGGTAGCGTAGTTGTCTCGGATGAATGTGGCTTCAATGTAAAGTGCTTTGAGTGGTCATTATGACTCGAAAACTGGCATAGAAATTGGCAGAAAAGTGGCATCTTTTTCTGGCTAATGTGGCAGAAAAAGACGATGAGCTCGATCGCAGCAGTAAGATCCCAAAGGTTTTTAGTAACAACCGGAGGACCCAAATAAAAAAGGGTTGTCAGGCTCAAGGATCCAGAAGTTGAGGCAGAATAACTTCTGAAGGAAAGAATTATAAAGCTGTCTGCTCACTGAACTTTATTTACTTTATTTAGGTTATTAGCCTATCTACAATTTGATTTATCGATGTCAGTACATTACAAATGTTCTTTTTCCTCTTCAGAGTCAAGCTTGTTATTATTTTCACCCTTTATCGCCACCTAAACAGCATAGATATGTCTTATCTGTCACACTATTCATGCAGCCATGAGAGGTTTGTTTTCAATTAGTCCACTCAGTAAAAAGAAAGTACACCCTATGTGAAATCAAGCATTTTAAAGTATAAATGATGTTGCCTCTACTAGGTTTAAAAGTTATGTAAATATCACCTCAAGTGTACAAAAGCATAGAGATACACTGATTAGAACCTACCGATTCTGATTTTGACTGAATAATAGGAATTTTTAAGGTATCTTAAATTGAAATAAATTCATTTGAACAAATTATCCTTGTTTTGATGCATCAAAGCACATTATGCCTTTATCTTGTTCTCATTAAATTAAAGTATATGGAAGTACATGTTGTTGTTTGGTGTTAATTGACCATAGGCAAAGAAGTTGAGTTTTTTTTTTATTTTTATATTTGAGCTATTAAATGACAATAAAAGAAAATGGCCCAATAAGTCGGCTAATTTCTAAAGTTGCTCTTAATGTTTTGCGAGATTTCTTCTTTGTCCTTTAGAAAAAGTAATACCAACAAGGTAAATTCTTGTTTTGAACAGAGTTCAGTCGAACTAACGACTTGCTTCATCTGTAGCATCTTTAACATTTTCAAATAGGATTTGTTGTTTATATGCTTCTCTGCTGCCACTGTGTGGTTTTATAGACTTCAAAATTTATGATATATGACACCCACAAGCAGCAACCATCATTTGCTGTGTTTTTCTAACTGATACTCCATTTTACCTCCGACAGACTGACATTTTCTCGTCTGTTCTCCAGTTGTGGCTCCACTCCAGCTATTAAGTCAGAGCTCCATCATTTCAAGTAGCCTCTGCTGTTGAGTTATTGCCTCGTAGTAATCTTGTGTATCAACAGCACTGAATGCAAGGATTCAGAAGTTGCCTGCAGCCTGAACTCGGAAGAAAACAAATGTCCTCATTTTACCAAATCCTGAAAATCTAGTGTAAGAAAAAAAATCCACTTAAGCTACCAATTATGCAACTAAAGTACCCCTGCTCTGCATTATAGGTAGATTTAATTATTTGTAAACAAAAAAGCTGTTAAATTACAGTGGATCATAGCGCTGTGACAATACCATAATTCACACAGCTGTTACTGTGTAAAATATTAGATTTAATTTCCTGTTGCATACTTCACTGTGGGAAGAGCTTGACCTTTGCTTTTAAATGAACAGGCAGGTCTTGTTTGCTGTTGTATATTTTGCAGATCATCCACAGTTTTCTGTGTTTTGTTCTCTAGAAACCTCTGGACATTTGGTGTGCATGCTTGGTTTAATGTTTACTCATAAGCTCTTGCTGTCCATCACTCTGGGTCTGTTACTCTCTATATGATGAGACAAAAGAAAGTTTTGAACCGCTGAAACATTTTACGGGCATGTTTGTCTCCCTCTGCTGGATTTTGTGGGAGACTACAAATACCATGAGGGTCCTGAACTAGGTAGTCAAAGATGTGAAGCTGTTATTTAGTAATGTTCTTACTTTACACTCTGCCTTCAAGTTTCTTTAACTTTACCTTATAGTTTGAATGAATGTTTCTTTCACTTTTGTCATTTTTTAGCACAAATATATGTTTTGTTAAAGACATCTAAGTCAGTTTCAAAAATATATTTGTGCATTCGCGAACTGTCTGACTGCTGTCTGTAAAGCTGGGGGGGGGAAACAAACGTAACACAGTATACGACTTCCAAGCCACACTAATCTGCTGTTTTGTGAAGCTCTTTTTGGTTGGTTTTTATCTCTGTTTTTAGACTCAGCTTCACTTACAACATTATTAAATTGTGTACAGTTGTAGAAAAGGATTGTACTTTTTGATTGTACTTTCTACTCCATCTGGAATTCAAATGATTTAATTGTTTGGAGTCATACTTCTCACAGAACAGGTAGTGTGTCACCAGCTCAGTTTATCAGATTTTATCAATAGTTCCCACTAGAGGGCAGCAAGGTTAATTTTTTTTTCTTATAAAATAATTTAATAAAATAATAATAAAATAATAAAATAAAAAAACTAAAATAATTTGATACAAATAATTCTTGTTTTAAATTGGTGATTTGCTCTTACAAATACTTTGCCTTGTCTATTTATTTGTGATATGCTCTTAAAAGTTTGCACTGCTGATTTGGAGTTTAGCTGGTTGAGATTTCTCTTTATAAAGTATTAATCTCTTTGGATGTTTTACCCTTTTATTGCTTTCAAAAAGGATAAAATGCAGTAATTTTGCTGTAATATATTCTGCTTCCTGTTAAATACTGAGAACTATCTCCCTGTGGTGAGCTCATGCTTGATGTCTCTCCATAGTGAATAGTTTTCTTTCAAAATGGTCTTTACAGCGTTTCTACTTCCTCTAACAAAATTTTTAAGCACCTAATTTTTAGTTTCCTGCTCACCGATCAGGGGCAGTCAAGTGCAAATATCCTTTGATGACTGACACCACATCTATAATTTTAAACTGCTCTGTATTCACATTTCTTACATTCTTGTCAGTCTGACAGAGAAATTAAATATGTGGAAGATGATTTACAAAGGCAGCTCATCTTTTGGTTAAGATTTTGTTCCACAGTAACAGTTAAATTAGCTTGTTTTTAAAGAATTGATATGTATGCATTTATGTTAGCAGTTTTCCTGTGTCATGAATTTGCTAAAGATTCCAAATTTGATTAAAAACAAAGATCACACTCTTGGTTCTGACGTTTTGTTATCTATTTTGGCTCAGCTTAAGTCACCAACAGCCATTTTTAACTTTAGTCACTCACCCAGCTGGAGTGGTGTCTAATTCATTAGCTTACTGTTGTTGCATGGTTACAGGTAAGCTGGTAGTGAACGTGTGGTACACCAGGCCAGTCGTGGGAGCATGGCGAAGGCCCAGAAATCACCTGGGAGGAAGACTGCTCATTGTCTCCGCAGACAGGTACTGCAAAAAAAAAACAATAACACTCACTCCTCTTTTCCCACTTAGATTTTCTTGAATAGTTGTGATAAATGTTTTTTGACGGGTGTTCATAGCTGACTTGGCTGAAATGATGTGTCCTGCCACCTCATGCAAGCACTTGTGTTTGAATGTACGGAGTGACCCAGTGGCCAAGCGGTACACCGTCTTGTGCTGATGTATTGTAATGTGCCTAATGTGAACTCATTTATCCATTTCCAAGGGCAGCAGGGACACACAGTTAGCTAGACAGACACAGACAGAGAAAATGAGAATAAATTGGTTTGTGGGAAAGAAAAAAAAAGATTAAGGAGTGGAAGAGGAGGAAGGTCTGGTTTACAGACACACTTATCAGCTCAAGGGTGGCTGTGTATTCTGAAGATAATCGTCCTTCACAAATAGTCCAGCTGTTCAGCTGACTCGATGGCCATACACATGGATACCATCCACATCCAAGTGTTCTGAGCCCATATTTGTTACCGACAATGTACATTTGTGTACCTGGTGAAGATCCTAGGAGTTTGAAAAAAATTACAAGGCTGGCTTTTAGCATTTTCCAAGCTCGGAAAGTCAACAATATTTAATAATGATGCATTCGCTATTACTTATTCTGTTTTCTAATGGAATAAAAAGTGAAAAGTGTAAGCTTTCTAGAATTTGTAGTAGAACTGATCTAAATGAACCCGGACACCAAAAGAGCAGTCAGCCTTTTATCACACAGCCAAGTCAGAAGCCAACTTCAGACCTGGCTGTACAAGCATCAAAATATTCATTTTTGAAATGGAAAATGTTTAAATGCCTTTATAAGCCTTTGTTCAAATCAAAAGTACTCTTACCCCTTGTTTTTGTCTAAATTCTCCCAACATGTTTATGGCAGCATAATACTGGTGAGATACTTTTGAAAGCTGAAAAACTGTTTTCCACCATCGATCTCTATTTAATCTGACTTTGATTTAGCTATTTTGTGTACCAAAATGGCCTTCTTTAGATGCGCAAGTCCCTGTAATATTAGATTGCAAGCAATCCCTCACATCCTTTGAATGATAACTTTGATTATAGCGATTTCAGTTGATTTCTTTTTTTGTATATACATTTTTTTTTTCTTCATTTCTGGTCTGGTTTTTCTCAGGGTGGTGGTCAGACAGAGATGGAGGAACTTAACGTGGACACTCAGCATCCACCACAAGGGCAGTCCAAGGGAGGAGATCAAATCCTTATTCAAAATTCTTCTCCCGCTGGAAGCTTGTTGGAAAACTGCGAGCACAAGGAAGCTCCGTTGGAGTCCCAGGAAAAGAGCGACACCTCTGCCCAGACGCAGGCCAAGTCTCTGTGGAAGCCCATTCCCCCTCTGCTGCCCGAATCCCACAGGAGCACCAGCACAGAGACCAGGGACCAGAGCTGCCAGACCGAGGAGCAGGGTCAGCCTACCATGGCCAATAACGACGGCCATAACACAGGTGCTTCTTTTGATTCTACACGTCTCGCCGCTTTGATTCATTCACCTCCAGGCCAAGACTGTCCGTCAACCCCCTGTGTAGCTTCACTGCCAGGGCACCGAATGTAGCCGCTCAAAATAAAGCTGAATGATTTGTTCTCACTGAGAAATCGACTGCTTTGTAGAGGAGCTGTTTTTGGCTCCGAGTGCCACGACGTGCATGAGAAGTTGGCCCGGGTTATCCAAACATTTAAGACAGTTTAGTTTGCAGTGGAATTCGTCCTGCCAGGGTTTGCACCCTGTTGAATCAAGCTCCAGTCATATTTAGAGTTTGAACGGATGCTAGTCGTGTTTTGGTGTAATTCTTTGAGCACTCACTGTAAACAGGACTGATCTTTGACCCCCACCAGGGGGTTATGCGGGTTCAGTGACCAGTGCTGCTGGGATTAAAGCAGTTTAGAAGTAGAGATGAGGGGGGATGGTGGGGAAGACAATGCTCTCTGTCACCCATTTAGTTAAGCTAATCCTTTTCCCACCGTTCTCATTCATGTTTCCAACCTTTCTAGTCGATGCCTTAGGGGACTTGTCACTGCATCCACAGCTTTTCCTCACCGGTCTTTTGCTTTTACCTCATCAAATCAGCTGACCTGACTGTGAAATGGATCGAGTCCATGCTGCTTTTCCACTCAGGGCTCATGAATGAACTGCATCTAACTCTGATCAAGTTGATGGCCATGAGGGAGGGGCCGACTGACCCAGGCTGACACAGTTTTAACCTGCGTCACACACCTATTGTTGCATACGTTTGTCTGCAGTCATTCACATGTAAAAGCCGGTGTGACAAGCTTTTAAATATTAACTGCATTACCATTTATCTGCTAACGAGGAGCATCTCCTGGTCAAGTCCGTCTGATTTGATCTGCTGATATTGAACTATACTATGAGCAGATATAAAACCAACTTAAAAATCGTATTTTCTAGCCTAATGTTAATTGTCATCAGTTATTTCTGTTGGGTGCATTGGCGACATCATGACACATGTATGAGAGAACAGATACTATAATACAGCATTTTAATGTTATTTTGAAACAAAGGCTCTTTAAGATGTTTTAATATTCCTGATTATTGATTAGGGAGGGTTGAATCACAAACACGAGTCTCACAGACAGGTTGAATGCTCAGAGGGACAAACTGAGCACTATTGCTGAGCTCTTCAACCTCCCTGTTGTCTGCCTTAAGTCTCACTTCCTTTCATTATCATTCAGCATAGATAAAATGCTAGCACTGTCTTGATTCAGTAACAACTTTGACAAGAGTGTTGTTGCAACTGACAACACTAATTTTCCAACTAAGTGCTTGGAAACGGTGCTTTTACTATTCAGAAAAAGATCAGACATTAGAGTTGCCAACCAGCCAGTTGTTAGTCAGGACCGATCAACCTGAACATCCACTGATACTAGTAACCAATTGGTTTCTCAGTGCAACTTTAGCAGGTTGTCGTATGATGTTGGAGTTGTTCTCCTTTATTTTGTATTATATGTTTCAAAACCTCAACAGTGAAAATTAGACTTTTATGTAAAAATAGCATCACAACAATTACCTTTGGTTTCCTTTCAGATTTCAACATTTGTAACAAAGCATGTCAGTAAATAAAAAAAAAAAAAAAAAGATTCTTCTTCAGGATTTCTGCGTCCTACTTGACCCTTAACTTTGTTGTGATTCAGGTCACCAGTGAATGAGGACATGTCCTTTGGGACGCATCTCTGATTTCGTCAGATTAGGTGACAATAAGATGCTCTGGTCTGTGTTGAACCAAAAGGACAGATGAAGTCCTCGCCGTGTTCTTCATTAGCCCAACTGAAAGCCGTTAACTTCATTTTTCTGGTGCATTGCATTTGTTCTTCTGTAGGGATCCAGATTTTACTTTGAAGAAAGATGTCCTCCTTTAACTTTGCCTTTGCCTCTCTTTCCTTTAAGAGCATGTGTGGTGTTAGTGTGGTAGAAGGTAATAAGGTCAGAATGAATCACTGTCCTGTACAGATCTCATTGTGTGGGCTCTTTTCAGCACACAGTAATTTTCCTCGTTCATAGCCGCTGCGCAGACCTCTTCTCTTGCGATGCTATAGTTCTCTAAGATGGCCATACTCTTATACAATTAGGAGCTGACTTTGATATAATGCTGTGTCTTTCTCTCTGTCTAGGTTTGTGTGTTGAGCCTGGCGATCCCCCTCTGCTCCAACAGCCTCTGCAGACCTCCAAGTCTGGGATTCAGCAGATAATTGAATGCTTCCGATCCGGTATGCGTCTCTGTTTTCTTGTTGTTTCCTCCTCCTTTTCTCTACCTCTCTGCTCCAGCTCCTTATCATTATTTTTAATGTGTGTCCTGTTGTTTTCATTGGGTTGTTCAGTGATGCGTTGTGATTAAAACCCTCATTATGAAGAGCTGGATTTAAACAAAAGGAGGACACAGTTAATGTTCTTTCTGGATTATTTTGTATTCATTCTTTTTAAGCATTTTTCTGTTCATTTGATTAAATATTAATTCTTAAAAGTTTAGAAGTGTATCTAAAATCTATTAACTGTATATTTTTTAGAGTTGCACTGTTCTGAAGTTTTAGCCCAATTTAATATATTTGACTTTTGTAATTCTTTAAACAGCATTATTATTTTAGCAGATTCAGACTTTTAATTTTAACTTTTTTCCAGGATTAAACCACCAATATTTCTTTAACCTTCTACTTTATTAGTCTCATTATTTATATTCAAAGCATCTAATTTGCCATATTTATCGTAGCAGTAATACAAAAACAAATATAAGATATATTGCGTGTGGTTAGCACAGCAAGCTCTTTAAACAGTGCAGTTTTTTTTATGTGTTCTCTATAGAGAATGAACTGAAATGCCAAAAGGCTGCCATTAGTTTCACTCCATAACAAACACAGGGTGAAAGTTCCCACTTTAGGAAAGAACACAAGTTTGGGTTTTGGTAACAGCATCAACTCTGAAGACTTCTGTTTAAGCTAAAAATCGTCCGACTCCAGTCACTCGCCAATCTCAGGGTGCAGTTCTTGTTTCTACCGATTACCTGGCTGCACATCTTCAATAGTTGCAATCATTATTTAACCTCGCCTGTGTTGCCTCTAAACCTGCGTTGTGTAGATGTCACCCAGGCCATTTTACCTCTGTCCCAAATCACATTTAACCTTAACATTTGTGATTGAAAATGGAACCTGAGGAGGTTTACACACGTGTGAGCGCCAGCTAGTAGCAGAAAAATCATTTTTTATCAAAATTACAGAACCATGGCTTTAAAAGGACAATAGAAACCAGATAGCCAGTGTTTTATCCTGTGCTGCTGAATTATCCAGACAGGCTGCTACTCGGCAACCTCTGAAGAAGTGAAGTTCAGTTGCTGGTTAAAAGAAACACTGTTTGTCCTTTAGTGTTGCTGTTTTTGATTCGACTATAATTCCTGGATTTGTCTGTGTCTGTGTTTAAACATATAATTGCACAGCCTGATGGAAATACTCTGCAGAATACAGAATTTGCACTCCTTCTACTGTAAAATGTGCTCTCTAAAACTGCTACGAGAACTCAAGTTCAATCTGAATTGATTACAAACCACTTTAATCAGAAGGCCGATGGCAATGACATAAAAAGTGGAAAGGGGCTCTTTTTATGGAAATTAAACACTTTAAAACAAAAGAAACCAGGGAAAAGAGAAGAAAGATTGATTAGAATCCGGATGATTTGATTTCTTTTTTTCCTGTGAAAGAAATTCCACAGATAAGGACAAAAATACCCCTGATATTTACTACTTGACCAATTAGGCTTAGCAAAGCAAACCAGTCAACAGAAGTTATAAAATCTTTTTTTCATGAAGTAAAAGAAGGGAAAAAAAATTAAACCACGATCCAAACAATCACAACCGCTATTTTGTTGCACCCCAATTCTCTTTTGTTAAAGTTCAAATCATCAGTTTGAAAAAAAATGACTTAATCACTACCAATCTCCTTTCGAAATATGTGAAATGCCAAAAAACGTTATTGCAGACCTTTTTGAACAAAGTTCCAGGCGGACTTGCCATTTTCTCCTGGAAGATCGCATTAAAATGGATAATGCGGTACAGAAAGATCCATCTGCTCACTGTTTTTTTTTTTTTTGTTTGTTTTGTTTGTTTTTTTTAACTTGCAGGCACCAACCAGCTCAGAAGTATGCTACTGAGGGAGGTAGACACCATCTTTGAGTGTAAACTGTGTCGCAGTCTGTTCAGAGGCCTCCCGAACCTCATCACGCACAAAGAGTACTACTGCTTGTCACGGCTACCTGAATCTGATGGTGAGTAATGCAGCACATACAATACCAAAACCCTGTGAAGTTTTGTGAATTTACAAGAAATCTCGACTGACAAACCAACTCAAAGTAGTGCATAACTGTAACCGCTGATGTCTGCCATTTCATGCCATTATAAATCCATGTTTGTTAGAGAACGCTAGCAAACAGAATCATGGAGACCAAGAGACTCTGCTTAAAAATTCCCCACAACTTGATCCCTGATCTTTCTGCAGAGTTAAATCATATTAAAAGTTGGAGATGGAGCTACAATGGTTTTAATCAAAGCTTATTTATGTATTAATTATCGACCACATTTATTATTGATAAATGTGGTCAAGTTGATGGCACATGTAATTTGTAAGGGACTGTAAACATGCAGATATCCACTGAAGCAAAGGACTCGTGCAAATCATTCTTGATCCACTTTCAAAACCCTAAAGTAAAAGCATAAGACGTCAAAAAGCCTAAATGGCCTCTCTTGTTGTGAAAATCAACAGAGAGAACAAGTGATGGTTACATAGATTAATTTGTTCTTGCTAAAGATGAAGTAAACATCTGAAAGCATCCCACAGATCAGCTAGATTTGTCTTGATTTCATCTAAGTCATTGTGAACTCTGAAGTTTGTACAAACACTCTCTGCCTTCACAGTCTCCTTGGACTTCTTCACATTTTACTTCAGTATTCTGTCACTCCAAGGATCCCTGACTCACTTTCATGCCATCTGTCTCCTAATTATGATTCCTGTCCTTGCACTTTCATATAGAAGCATAGGCGCACAGTAGAATCTTCTCTCCTTTGAACGTTTATTACACAAAGGCCAGCTTTCCCTCCATCAGAGAGACTATAATTTGTCAGTGTTTGAGCTTTTTCAAATTCTAATTAGCTGCAGTGTGTTTCTATGTTTCCACTCTTAACTCCAGGGGATGAAGAAGTCTGTAAAACTCTTGATATCATTTCTGTAACTCTCCCCTCCTAGAAGGGATAGCAATCCTAACAAAGGAAGTCGATATATTTTGCTCAGTTTTCTCCACCTTACCAATTACAGCTGTATGAACCTTTTCCATCCTAATACTATCATCATCTGCCTGGGGTTGTAATGATGTTTCCTCTGCACAAGTAGCTTGGTTTTCCTCAATAAAGAGGTTATAGCTTTGGGTTGGATGTGTACTGTATTATTAAATGAACTAATTGCTGTCGTTTCCATCTTTGATATTCTGAGCATTGATCGTTTGTGGTTGCGGCAAAGTTTTGTTTTCCCGAAACACTCGATTTGTCTTACCTGTCGCATTGCACCCCAACAGTCTGAACAGATGAGTCTTCTGCCTCTTCGTTTCTAGTTGAGAATTTTTCACACTAATGTTGCTTAATGGCAAAATGATTATATGTGCTGTAGAGAAGGAAATCTCTCCATGATTAAAAATATTTACCAAACGGATTGAGCAACAAGGAAACATGTTTTTTTTGTTGCTTCTGACAGTCACATTAACAGTATCAATATTTAATGCTTTTTCCCCCTTTTTATCATAATTTAGTCATTAAACAGAAAGTTGAAGGCAGGACTTATTATGTTGTCTATTTTGATTCTAAAGCTTTCATCTGATTCCGATGTATGAGCTCAGAGATTTGAAATGAATGGCTGCTGTTTCAGTTTCTTTATTTTTGTCTGTTAAACGGATTCAGTGGTATGCCAAATTATTCATACCCCTTGAATTTTTCAAATGTTGTCGCACAGAATTTTATATATTGAAACACAGTGTTATATATGGGAGAAACATGAATATGCATTTATCTTAACCATTCCATAGTAGCTTTGACTGGAGGGTTTCTTTTTAATTATCCTGACTGCGTGTTGCTGTAGGGATGCATTAAAAAAAAAAAAAAAAAACGGTTCAAATCATCATCCTTCTTCCTGTTAACTTTGTGGAGCTTTGCTGCTTCCCTACACCAGGGAAGCCGTAGGGAAGCGGGTGGCATGGTGGCAAAAGCTTGGTTCTTTCACCACTGTATGTCACAGTGGTCATGATATATACTCACTGTAATGTTCAGTGTTGGTTTGTTGCCACGCAGCGTTTTGTATGGCATCTAAAAGGTTCAGCATTTGTTTTATCTAACCTGAGGGCATTTTGTCGCTTGTTTACCGTGTTCCCTGCATGGTTATGGATTTCTTTTTGACATTAGCTTTGTTCTTGCCGCTCTTAAGCACGTGTAAAGTTTGTGGAGAGCATGGCCGTCAGTTGTCCTGTTGTAAGATTCACTCACCTGACAATCCTGATTATTGAAGTTTGCAATAATTGTTGACAAAAGAAATAAAACAAGACAACGGCTGTTGCTCTGTTTTATATGTTGACTTGCGTTTCTAATGTATTGTAAAAGTTACAGTGAAATTATAACGCTGTTCTCTTTCAGAGAATTCTCTCAACACCTTACCTCATCTTTTACTGTTCACAGTGGAGTTCTGACCCCAGCTTTCACAATCATACATAAAATAACCACAACTGAAAAACAAATGCCTATTTTAATACACTAGGTTTGTGTGTGTGGTTAATGGCATTATGTTGTAACAAACCTACCCCTGAACTCTGTTTGAAGTAATGGATGATGATCTTCTCTGACAGGCTCTTCTGGTGATGACCGACAGAGTGTAGCCATGAAGGATTTACTGGATGCTATATATCCTAGAGCTGACCGGCCCGACTATGTGGTCCGATTAGAGCCCATTCAGACCACCAACAAGGCGGTGTTCCAGTACCTCACCACAGACGAGGAGCTGGCGAGATTTCCATCACACACAACCAGGTACGTTTTATTAAAACAAGGGACAAACACGTATTTATGGTACAAACCCGATGCATTTAAATTCACAAACAGAATGTATTTTATTGACTTAGATAGATAGATAGATAGATAGATAGATAGATAGATAGCATTTATTGTCATTGAACAGAATTCAACGAAATTTCCATTGCAGCTCCCGTGCAAAAGGTCAAATATATACAGTAAAAATAAACAAACACACAATAATAATAATAACAATATATACAACTAAATTAACTAAAGGCACTCAACCATCCAAAGAAGTAGCAGCAGGTCCAATTATGGCAAAGTACGGATAATGTGACAGTGCAAAGTGCAGAACAATATGGCTGTGTGGGGATGGGGGATATATATGTGTGACTGCGAGGTTATGATATGTGTGGGAGGGGGGGGCGGCAGGGAGTAATGGCTCTGACGGCTGTGGGGAAGTGACTTAGGTCACTCATTTGTTTTTGTTGTTCATCACAGTGCCAGAGAGAGTCCTGTTGCTTGGGAAGGAGAGACCATGGAGGGTGTGGAAAACAATCCAGTCAGTCAGCCAAATGCACCTGAGAGCCACGGCAGTCCAGGACCGAAGACATGGGAGGCTGACGATGAGGCGAAAGAGGAACATCCAAAACCTGAAGACGAGGGCTCCAACAGTGGGGTAGGTTGTAAATTAGTTGTTCAACGACTCTCTTTGTAAGTCTTTTTAAAATATTTTTTTTACAAGGTCTGTCTTGCTTTTGGTACAAAATATGTTTTTACTTTTTCTGACCATCCAGGTTGAAGATGTGACCATTTCCTGTTGTCTCTGTGGCCAAGACTTTAACTCCCGTCGGAGTATCAGGCGTCACTGCCGCAAAATGCACCAAACTAAACTCGAGGAGCTCCGAAAGTTCACGGAGACGCGCACAGTTCCTACAAGCCTGCTCTCCATGGTGAAAGGTAGGGAATTATACAGTGAATAGAAATGAGTTCTGTAACATATCAATTCAAAGAACTAGCTCATGATATTAGAAAAAAACACATTTTCTTGTCCAGTTTCAGGTCTTTAGCTGAAGAGATGCAGTTTCTAGATAAACTGTGCTTTTAGTTTGAAAAAATAAATGATCAGTCTGAATAGATATGTATCTCTGTGTTGTTGAAGGCCGACCAAGGACTCTCAGTACACCAACTGGAAAGTCCTGCCCAGTGTGCCTGAAAACCTTCGCCACCAAAGCCAACGTGCGGCGGCACTTTGACGAGGTGCACCGGGGTCTACGGAGGGACACCATCACACCAAACATCGCGTCAAGGCCAGGCCAGCCCTTCTCACTGGAAGTCACACCACCCAAGAAGAGCAGCAATTCCTCCCCAACACGTGCCCACAGCTCCAAGACCACTCCTGTGAACTCTAAAACATCCACCTCAAACCAAGCCCAAGGGAAGCCTCAGAGTAAGCAGACGAACTCGGCCTCATGTCGATGCACCTTGTGCAAGAGGAACTACAGCTCCCAGGTTGGTGGATTGACTCTATCACTGGTTTTCACTGATTATCAAATGTGCTTTGGTTATGAAAGCATTTCCAGTGCCTTCTAATAATATTCACATCCCTTGAACCTTTTTTGTGACATTACAACAACAAATCATGCATGTTATTTGAATATTGTGTGGTATCCCAGTGCAAAGTAGGATATTGAAAGGTGGGAGGAAAATGGTCAATGGTTTTCAAAATATATATCAAACTAAAAACATGTGCCATGTAATTGCTTTGAACACACTGTGTCAAAGCGATTGACATGTAGAACCAGAGGTGTCCCGATGCAACTTTTTCACTTCTGATGAGGTACCCATATTGCAGCTTTCACTATTGGCCAACACCAATATTGACCCAATAAGATATCAGCAACAATAGATATGAGATTTATTTATTATTTATTATTAACCAGTAGATCTGTGTGAGATGCAAGTACTGCTTAATACAAATGATAGGGATGGACTAAATTCTGGGCCGGACTAAATACGGGAGTGGAGTGTTTTCATCCGTATGCCTATATCAGAGATTTTAGACCAGCGGTGGGAAATCCTGGTCCTCGAGGGCCGGTGTCCTGCAACTCTTAGATGTCTCCCTGGTCCAACACACTTGAATCCAACAGCTGAATCACCTCCTAAGTGCAGTCAGGTTCTCCAGAGTCCTGCTAATGGTCTCATTATTTGACTCAGGTGTGTTGAAGTAGAGATGCATCTGAAAGTTGCAGGAGACCGGCCCTCGAAGCCTGGAGTTGCCCACCCCTGTTTTAGATGCAGGCCGGTATAATCCGATACAAATTTTTTGGCTGATTTTGGACCGATATCTGTATCTGCATATCTATAGACTAAGACTTTGAAAATTCTGCTTTTTGAAATACCCCAAGCTCAGTCAGATTGCACGAAAAGCATCATTTTTAAAAGGATTTGACTCTATCGCATGAAAAGGGAAACGTATCCAGGTTTGTGGTTGTAATGTAAAATGTGTTGGGTGAGATTTTCTGGTGGCGTGTTCTAAAAAACACTTTGTTTGTTCTTTTTTTAGCTTATGTTAAAGAGACACATGCGCATCGTGCACAAGATCTACAGTGTCAAAAGTAACAAGTCTGGTGGCACACCATCACCTGCTCCTGCTGTAAACACCCCTAGCACGGGCAGCACTAATGTTAGCCTTAGCAACAATGTAAGAGTGAAGGAGGAAGCAGTGGAGCCATCAGACGAAGATGATGACATTGACGGCAGCCCTGCTCCATCTCTCTCTAACAACAACGGGACATCTAAAGGTGTACCACAAGCTGTTCTGAAGGTGAAAGAGGAGGAAGCCCCATCCAGTCCGAAGGTACCTTCATCCACATCTTCATCCTCGTCCCGTGGAGGGAACACATGCACAAACATGGCAGCCAAATTAAGCAAGTTGTCAGTCGGCTTTGACTTCAAGCAGCTCTTCTGCAAGCTGTGCAAACGACAGTTCAGCTCACGTCAGAACTTAACGAAGCACATTGAACTGCACACAGACGGCAACGACATCTTCATCAAGTTCTACCGCTGCCCTCTGTGTCGCTACGAGTCACGTCGCAAACGTGACGTCCTGCGCCACGTGACGGTCGTCCACAAGAAGTCGTCGCAATACCTGGCAAAGATCATGCCCAAACTGGAGAGCAGGGCGGTGAAGAGGCTGGCAGAGGTGGTCCTGAACAGTACCAAGAGGACAGGCAGCAGCGTCAAGGAGGAGATGAACGGGCGTCACATTTCGTCATCGTCTTCCTCCTCCTCTTCTTCTCCATCACCCCCAATCACCCGCAAACAAGAAGCCTCCACGTCTGCCTCGACCGCCACTTCAGCCTCCGCCCCGCCTCCCGCCCCCATCACCAGGAAGCAGCAGGAGCTTTCATCTCCGGTCTCGACTCCCTCCCCGCCCGTCACCCGCAAGCAGGAGAGACAGCAGACGGCTCACCAGTCCCGCCCCATCAGCCCTCCTCTGACCCGGCGCAGTGAGAAACACTCGCTCTCTCGCAGTGCCCCCTCCTCGACCTCATCCAGTAACCAAGCCCCGCACACCCGGCGACACGACGTCCAATCAGAGAGCAGCCCCGTGACGTCATCCACTGAAGTCAAAGTGACGAAGAATTTCTCTCTTCATGCTTGTGACCAGTGTGGGCGGGCGTTTGCTAAGAAGGTAGGGATTTTAATTAGCCAAACAAATTGGTTCTAAAGAGGAAATCTTTTTTCACAAACTCGACTACAGTTTTATTTTTTATTTTTTCTGTTGAGTCTGGCTTCCTACTAATTCTAATAAAAATATTAGAGCACAACAGTTTAACTATTTTTTCATCAAAAAGGTTTACACAAATGACAAATTTTTATGTCTTGTGCGATTGCACCTAAATAAAACATTTATCGGTCCCTCCAGGATTTTAATGTTTTTTTGTGACTGTTGCGGCATAAAACTACTAATTTTGTGACACTTCTTTTCAAAATGTTGCCGTCAGAGTTGCACATTTTTTTACTGTAACATGGTCTTACAAAAAGTTGTGGTAATTCGTGAAAATGTACATTCATGCAAAACTTTCAAGTGGTGAGTGAATTTGCATCAATAGTTGCGATCGCAACATTGCAGCATCCTAGAGGGACTGATTTATTGACTCATTAAATATTTTAAAGAAGAAATTCAAAAGCTAAAATGAAACTTGTGGAGTACCCAAGAAATTCAAGCAAGTGCCAGGGCTCCCTTCGCACTAAGTGCAACTCTTACTCAGGAATGGCAGCAGGTACAGGCAAGTGTTTCTATGCACAATCGCTGCATCTGGTGTCAGCAAGGGCAGCAAAAAGCCTCAACTCCAATGAAAACAGACTCCTGTCATGCTGGAAGTACCAGCATTTGACTGACAGTATGGAGATAGTATCTCCAAGGACTTTTGCAAAAAGAATTGTGTTGAAGAGAAAAGGCGGACGCTTCGCATGCAGAGGTCCCTCATGTGCTGGAGTGACATGAGTTGCTTTGCCTCAATTTGCCTAAAACACTCCCCCAAATAAAGAATGGAGCCAGAAATCCTACCGGGGCCAATTTGCCCAACAAACCAGAAGCAACACTGTGATGAGCAATGTTTTTTTTCTTTCAGCATGATGGAACATTATGCCATAAGACAGCAGTGATAAACTGCTTTAAGGATCAAAATGTAAAAGTTTTAGCTTTGTGCTTTTTAACCCCATTTAACCGCAACATGTCCTCAGCTCTCAAAAATGTTAGTGGACTGAAAAGATCCTCCTAAAAAAAAGCAAGAAGGGCTCTTCACCAGTCAGGATTTGCCTCGTATACTGCAAGTCTTAGGAAAAGAAAGGCCAAGATTCAAACTTTGGAAAAAAATGCAACTTGTCCATCAGATGTGCCCTAGTCAGCTTTTCTATTGCTTTTATGAATGTGCATTCAATGGGGCTTTTCATCCCTGTGTGTTGAGTAGGTGTCCCCTATCTGCTGCTGAGAATAGAGAGACCAGCTTATTTATTTTGGAGGACAGAACTGCATTGTACCCCATTTTATATGAATTTAATTGGCTGTTTGGCCAGCATAAGGCGCCATTCATGTGAGAACCGCCACTGGTCTGATTAAAAAAAAAAAAAAGAAGAAATGTTAAAACACTGAGGCAGGAAACTTGGTGGAAAAACAAGGTTGCCACCAGTCTTAAAACTTTTGTGCTGACTATAAAATCCCCCAAATTATGTAAATGTGGCATTTATTGGTTCCAACAATCTGCCAATGATGGGATAAAAACTGACCTTAACGGTTACATCTCTGTAATGGTGAGCATCAGGCTCGGCTGGTTTACATTCAAAGCCTGTGTGGTGGCGCATCGAGGGCCCGACGTGACGCTCTTCACGCATCTTAACGTGGCGCGATTTTGAGCGTTTGACGCGCCAAGAGTGTCCAACGCACCCAACACGTCCGGAAAGTAGGCCAGCAACGGAAAACAACGGCTAGAGCAACGTAGACGTGTCTGGCGCGCCCTCAACGTGCTTCCACATAGACTTTGAATGTAAACCAGAGTCGCCTGACGTGCAAAACGCTGTGTAGAGCAAAGTGTCAAGCGTCTGCATTCAAAGTGCACACGTGTCGAACTCGGAAGCGTCGGACGCTTGTGGTGTGAACGCACCACGAGTATAAACTTTATTTTATTTTTGCTTCCTCTTCAATTCTTTTTCTCTCTACCTTTGAAATCTAGCTGTACCTGGAGTCTCACAAGCGGAGCCATCGAAACGCTACGGTGGGAGCAGTGAGCAGGAGGAAAGGAGTCAGCACCCGCTCCAAATCTCTGCTCTGGTGAAACGCGCAGTGTAAGAATACAGCACTCACCTTTCTCACACCGACTCTTCTTCATTCCTGTCCCGTCCTCCGGTTTCCTCCCTGTCTTTGTTTTTCCCTCCTCCCCTCACAGTGTGTGTGCAACCAGAAACCACTAAGTAAGGCTGAAATGCTGCGTACCTCAGCACATTCTTAAAAGTCTGCCCTTTTAAGATGTTGCTTACCACAAGTCTTGTGTGTGGCAAAAGTAAGCTTTGGTTCTGTCTGTGCAGAAGACGACTCCTTCTGGTAGAGAGACGAAGCCATTAATCAGCACACTGACCAGCTGTTTCCTCCATTCTTTATTTACCTATTTGTGTATCACACTGCCTCTCTCTGCTCACTAAAAATGGCGACGCGTTTCTGTTCAGGCTTTTAAATCTATAGTTTTATAAATAAATAAATTAGAGGTTACTATTTTTATGACATTGAAACTACAATCTTCCTTTTTTATTGGGATTTTATTAAATAGAGCCACACAAAGTAGTGCATGAAAGTGAAGGACTCATTTGGATTCTACTTAATACTGATAAACAATTAAAGAAAAACAGGTATTTCAAATAAATAAGAGCAACATGTTGGCCAATACATTGGCTGTGGATGCTGATTATGTCAAAATCCTGGGAAATTAGGGAATTTCTTGTTTAGATCTATGAGTATTCATGTCTTAGACTGACCTAGTCAAAACCCAGAGCTAAATCCAATTAGAAAACCTCTGATTTTCATTTGAACATTTAAGAATCACAATTTACTAAATTACATTGACATTTTTGGTTATATTGCAAAGAAGAATAAAAAGGTTTAAGGGGTGAAGTGCTCTAACTTCGGTTCACCTTTAACTTGTGCTGATGATTTCACTGTTTTTCGTTTTTTTCCTTCTCTCATTTCGACTTGCAGATCGCCACAAACGAAGAGCAGAAAGCCACAAACAATTACACAGCAAATCAAAACATTTAACTGGAAAATTGAGACTACTAGAGGAAGTACAAGGAAGACCTGGAAACATGAAGGAAGAAACTAAGCAGGGCCTTACAGAAGAGAATAGTTGCATATGAACCAAAAAAAAAAAAAAAAAACTGTTGTAAACTGACAATATGTAGTTTCATAACGAAGCCAGACAGCCTGCTGCTATCTACACAAAGACTCCAATCTGCTGTACATATACATATCTGTATTTACTCATGTAAATATGGAGCTATATGCAGACTACAGATATTTACTGCTTTGCTTATATTATCCTGCATTTAGCAAGTTGTGAATGAGTGAGAACGAGGAAATCAGAAACTGGATTTCTGGGCTCAGCCCGGTTGCATATGAAAGATATTTTTTGAATTCTTTAAAAATGAAGAATATTATAACTTAATCTTCCTCAGCTGAACTATGCCTCGTTAAAGGGTATTCCACTGGCATCTCAAATCAGTTCCTCGTTTACAGTCTTGAGTTTTTTGGGAAGTGTGAAAGATGTAAATTTCCAACCCTCATTTATTTTCCAAATGAGTTAATCTGCTGTTGTTCTCTGCTGCTTGGCAGCACTAAAACTAGCAAAGGTGAACTTACCTTGAATATGAATTTGTTTTAATTCAGAAATGAAAAAAAAAAAAATCAGTCAAATTGTCCCCATTATAAAACAAAACCCAGTCTTTGTTGTTTATGCTAAAACCTAATTGTCTGATCGAGCTTTGGTGCGACTCTGAAGGTTAAATCTATTTCTTCAGATGGTTTGAAACTTTAAATAATGTATGAAAGACAGAGCTACAGTGAGACTGAGGGTAAAAATTTGCAACAGGTTACAGTCTTACTGCTGTAGTTTTTTAAGACATTAACTGGAAGAATTTACTTTCTAACTGCCTTTATATTGACCTTATGTCCTTCCACAGCCCTATTAGACACGCTGTTATGTTACCTTACATCCTCAGTGCCTAAGAGCTGGTCTACAGAAAGCAAAACCATCCCTGACTGAAAGCCCTCCACAAATCTCTACACTGGAGCATTTTTACATTATCTGTCTGATCTTCGTTTTTAATCTTTACCAACGTAATATGTTTATTTTTACTAGTTTGTGCATTGTTTGCTTATAAAAATGTGTTTCTGTGAGTCCAACCGTTGCGATTGTTAGATGGCGACTGCTGAAGGTCGCAGAGGTAGTCTTTGAGACACTGGGAAGAGTTTGGAGGGAATGAAGAAGACCAAGATCAGAGGAAAGTGAGGAAGACCAAATGTAGATATGTCTTAATGTTCAAACTGTAAGCCATGAAAAAGAACAAACAGCAGAAACAAAGAAAGACCAACCTTTATTTTTGTAACAACAAAGGCTTCTGCAGCAGACATACTGTGTATTAACTCATCCATGTCGGATGGTATAAATAATAGCTATAATAGATAATGTACTTATTTACTTACTAGTTGTTGTTGTTTTTTTTGCCCAGATGTTTCTAACATGTTTGAGCTGTGGGCGTGTCATTCTACAGCAGGTTTAAGTTGCTCACTTGTCACTTGTTTTGTTTTTGTTTCATTTTTTACTGCTTGTTAAAACATGAGAGCACAAAGACATGACTCGGAGGGGTTTAGTTCATGTATGTTTTTTTTTTTTTTGTCCTGAAGTTTTGTTCATCATATGTTGTGATATGTTAAGCTTTTTCCTCTAGAGACCACCAGAAGTAGAAAAGCCTTTTCAGATGTGACCAGAATGTTAAAAGCCACTATTTAATAAATAAAAACATACTACTCAAAAGCCCCCGAGTGGATTTCTATATGGATTTGTGTTTGTTTTGTGTTAGTCGGTTTTATTTTTTTTAAATCATGAATTGTTGAATTTCTTCAACTCATTAGGGCCCCCTACCGGCCTGGGGGAGGCGGGGCACAAAAGAAATGTAAAAGAATTGGCAAATGCACTTCAATGAATTATAACATTAAAACGTTAATTAATGCTAATAATTCAATTTGAAATATGAATACAATTTAGTGAATGCAGTGAATGACATAGATAATGATATTCCTCAGAAAGGAATTTCTTTCTGAGGAATATCAAGATATTCCAAAAAAGGAATATATTTTTTGCACTTTATTGATAAGATCAATAAAGTGCAAAAAAATGATTTATTTCTTTAGTTGAATTGAAACTAACATTTACATATTCACAAGACTCATCTGTATGGAAAAAAAGTTATGCAGCCATAGTTGAGATTTGTTTTTTCCAATAACAGCTCAGACTTTCCCATCTTCAACTCTATAGTTTTAGCCAATGTTTAAAAAAAACAACCTCCTGAATGTTGAGAATATAATCTGAATTCATTGGATTTCGTCAAATCTGATAAACTCAAATGTATCTGCTTACTGCGTGTCATTTTTTGTCGTCATGGTCAAATTAAACCCAACATCACCTTGCAGGCTCTCAGCCTACTTGATGTGCAGCTCAAAGTAGCTCCACTACCTGGAGATTGAAGCTTCCGGCTGCTGTGACACAACTTCCCCTTAAATTGAACTATACAAGTTCAGAAGGAATATTGATTGTGGCCGGCATCACTTTTTAAATCTGAACAATCAAAATAAATACACCTTTTGATGATTATTTTATTCATGCAGATGCACTGGATCATTGCACTTTGGCCATTTTTGGGCAAGAAAATCACCATCTGGTTTTATCTGACGTTGTAATTATCCCCTCTTGCCACAAGATGGTGCCATTGACCCGCCCCTCTGTTTTTCTAACGCGGTAAGATCGACAAATTGAACGTGTTCACATCCCCCCCAACGCTGTCAGTCAGAGGGAACACCCCAGTCTTGTTCCTATTGCCTCCACACACACAGCTTATCAAATTGTTATTACACAGCAGATGGGACGCGGTTCATTTGTTTAATTCCATTTACCACAAAGAGCCACGGCGCGCTGGTTTTTACAAGGGAAGCTGCTTTGAAGGAGGGGATAATCAATGGGCTCAGTGGAAAATAAATTGGGGAAGTTCGTTCAATTAACCGTGCTTTTTTTCTTTTTTTTTGGATGACTTATTAATGTGTTCAAATAAGCAAAGGGGGACAGAAATGCATCCAATTGATCAGTAATAAACTTAATTGATTGTGGAGGAGGGAGTCTGCATGAGGATAGTGGCGCAATTAGGCGTTGATTTGGTGCGTCGTGCACCAGCACTAAGGACTCTGAGCGGGTTGTGTGCGCGCGCACGAGCAGACACAAGCAGACTTTAACGGAGAAGTGACCACGCGCAAAGTGTGCGTGGGAGCTTACGGATCACCCTAATCAGGTGGGTTTTACCTACAATATTGATCCGTGCCGCGTGTCATAAATTCCTCTGCTCTGTCTCCCCCTCCTCCACCTCTCTCTCCATCCTCTCTCTCTCTTTCTGTCTCTCTCTCTGTATCTCAGATTCATTCTTGGTCATCGGCTTCTACAGACAGCCTCTGTCTCCATTGTCTCCTTAAACAAGTGCGGAGTTAATAGTTACAGTTTGCGTCACGACTGCGGCTCCATGCCCTTTTGCGGATCTTTTTTCATTATTATTATTATTGTCTTGCGATCAATCTTTTGATTTTTGGAGACATCTTTTTCCTCTCTCTCTCTCTTCACCAGGACCGAAATATATATGTATATTATTTGAGCTGTGAAACTGCTGAGCTCCGCAAGGAAGTTGCCTAAGGCGGACAGGGACCCCGCGGGATGCTTCCCCTCTTCCACATCGTGGGTGGAACCTGAATTTCTGATTTTCTTACCTTTAATACTCCCTCCGTGGGTGTCTTCACATTCCTTCGGTGATGGGTGTTTAATGCCAGATTGTCTCATGCGCTGCGCAGTAGTTGTTGGGTGAGTATGGATGTCTGAACTTGATGCATACTGTCGTACTGGAGGTATATAGGAAATAATGCAAAGTGCATTTGTCTCTCTCTGCACTGGTACTAATTAGGCTGCAATCAGAACCCCCGGAATCGAGCCTATTGGGGATGCATAATCAGCGCACACGCCTAGACTTTGATCTCCAACTCTCTCAATATGCATTTTATCTCCGAGACGCGTGACTCTCTCTGTGCGAAATGTTGGCGAAAAAATGCAATTGGACTTGAACTCGTGTTTCTAAATGATTGTATATATTTTTTGATTCATACATCTGTTTGACGCCCTTAAGAGTCCAAAACGCAGGACCTGCTCAGGTAGAGGAATGGAGGTAAAGATCAGCAAGTGGCTCCAGGGAGTAAGAGAAAAGTGCTCCAAAGGGACTCGCTGACCAACAACTCTCGGACCATGAGTGAGGAAGAAACGATGGGGGGAAGAGGGCAGAAGAGCTATCTCTTTCTGAGAAGAGCAAACCCACTCTCTCTCTAAAACCAGTGATGAAAGGGGGGGAAGGGGGGCCTGCATGCAGCAAGGGATAAGACTGGGAGGAGGAAGAGGAGGAGGCAAACTGTGGCTTGCACAGGATTGCAGATATAAGAATGAAGTCGCCGGAGGTGGAGGGATGAACTCCCAACAACCAGCCGAGGGTGTAAATTAAAAAGAGTGATGAGCTCACTGAAGGCTTTTTAGGGTTCAACCCTCTTCATCTTTGAGCCACTAAACATCACAGCAGGGGAACCCTCATCATCATCCTCCTCCTCCTCCTCCTCCTCCTCTTCCTCAAGGCAGCCACAAGAGAGATTAAATCATTTCCCCCCCCCCTCCGCTCTCCCCCAGCATTTGAGAAGAATCATAAGAGCTATCTTGAGGTTGAAGGAGTAAGAGCCCAAGATGATTAGCATAAGATCAGGTGGGTTGTATGTGAGCGCGAACACACAAATGTCACCTCTTTCACCCTTCAAGGCACTGATAATCTTCAGAGAGACTGAGTGTAAATGAGGCTGGAGGCCGGTTCCTTCACCCCGATCAGATCTGTTTCTTTTCAGCGTCCCTCTGGAGACATTTGCGTGCAGTTGCAGCTTGAATAAACCGAACAGATTTGAACTTGTTACCTAATGCCTGCAGCTGACGAATCCCTTAAACTTTGTCATATATTGTCGTGTTACAGCTAAAAGCTTGAGTATTTTTGGGGGGTGGGAGAGAGGAGGGGAGGTGGTTGAATTCCATGTGCAAGTTCAACACAAGATGGCATGTCGTCGTTTAGGTGTTGCCAGAAACTCTTGACTGGACCGTTTGCACAAATGAATATGCTTTGATCAAAACCATTCCAGTATGTTTATGGTCATTGTTCTGCCTTTGGGCGTCGCTTCATAAAACTTCCCATTAACCCTGATCACTTTGGAATCATCATCATCATGTCATCATAGCGGTTCTCTTCAGCAGAGGACCGGGGGGAGCCGGTGTAGAGTTTTGGGCGAAACGTTCGAACTTGGTCTCATCTGACCAAAGGGCCTTCTCCTGCACGTTTGCTGCGTCCCCCTTATGGCTTCCTCTTTTCCTTCCATTCTTCCTTGAAGGCGAGATTTCTGGAGTGCATTCTAATTCCGATTCTTCCACATGAGCTGTGGATCTTGACGGATCTCTGCGGCTACCCTGGGCCACTTGGCTGCTTCTCTGATTAACGCTCTCCTCGTCTGACCTGTCAGTTAGCGGCGTTGCTCTTTCCGCTTGAGGCCTTCAGAAAAAGCGTGGTATTCATACTGTTTAAAAAGAAATAAAAAATGATGTGGGTCTTTTGTATCGCGGGACATTTGGAGACCGCTGAATGCACCCGGTTTCATTTAGGGTCGTCGCAGTAAAGGTGGCCGAATTCAAATCGGTCCCACCAATCCCGAACGGCATTTCGTTGACGTTTGTGACAAGGTACGGGAAGCCACGGTGGCTATGAGTAATTGTGCAAAGCGCTGTGAAATAAAACGTTGCGACAGGAACCTCTGCTTCTGAGATGTGCCGGACTTTAATTAGACAGATTCGGAAACAGATGCGAGTTACATATACTGCACATCAGAATTACTGGGGCCACTAAACCTCATTAAGAAACCCTCTGTGACTTCGCCAAGGAGAAAGTGTTTAATAAACAATGATGCAGTAAGTAGACTATAGTGTCTGCAGATGAATCAGAGCTGGCTAGCCTATATAATGCTGGGGGCTTTAACTGTAGCGGGGGCTTGCTTGCTTGCTTGCTTGGCTTGTAGAAGTGGCTTTGACCTATTTCCATTTTGAGTGGGGAGGAACTGATGAATTAATTGGGACAGGAGTGAATTATATTCATCAAGTGTCAAGCCGTGATGTCAACCGAGACTCCCAAGCCTGTTCGTGGGGCTTTGTGTGGACAAAATCAAGGTTGGGGGGGGACAGGGGGCGCTAAAGTTTGTTTCTAAAGGCTGAGTACAGGAGAGCCCTTGTGTTACCACAGGGGAGGTTTTTTTGGGAGCAAAAGTGCGGGATCTGATCCAACAGGAACAGATGCAGTGAAAGATTAGGAGCAGGATCTCCTGCAGGGTGGTACAAGCTCGCCTGTCTTAAATAGCAAGAGGTGGGGGGGGGGGTCCAAGCCAGAAAATGATTTATGGCAGCCCAGTTCTGCAAGATGGAAACTCAAGATGAGGTGCTTACTTAAAAACTCATGATTTTATTTTATTTTATTTTTTGAGAGAGAACAGCATTACAAAAGCCTCTAAAAAAAAAAAAAAATACTTCTCAGGTTTGCCTGGCTGGCTTTATTGTCAAAGAATCAAAAGGGAGGTTTTTATCTTAGTTTTCGTGTCCCTCTGGATCAGCTCTGCCCTCTCGCTCTCTGTCTCCTGTGTATTTTCCCTGTCACTGATCAATCACTAGCTGAGTGATCACAGCTGTGTACATCAGTCTCTCAGCAGCACACCCCTGCTGTTTTGCTCTGGATTTTGCAGGATGGTTTTCTACCTTCAGTGTGAAACTTTTTCACCCCTTTTCCAAGTTGGACTGCCTGTTGTTTCGTTGGCCATGGGAATGGGATCTCTGTGTACAGTTAGGGAATAGCTGGCACTTGAAATTTGGTTATTTGGAATAATGAACTTGACCTGCAAGGATTGGGCTTCTTCAAGGAAATCAGACATCTGCTTGGCTCAGCAATAATCTCCAGTTTGAAGGGACAATGCCATGACTATGGTTGTTTATATTTTGCTTGTCAGATAAAAGGTCACTGTTCCTTCATATTTAGGTGGGTAGTTGTCAAAGGGGAAGTTTAACTCAAGCTGCCCGACTACTAAAGACTGAAAAGCATGAGGATGAACCAAGCCGTGCTCTTCCATGAGGTAATGACCTTTACTTTAACACCAGTACACCTGTGTTTAATGCTATCCGACTTGGTAACCGTGGTTATGTCAACTGGTGTTTGTTTCTCATCTTGCCAAACATTTAAAAATGTGTGTTACCTGGGCCAATATCTGAATTTTGTGAATCAAGACTTGTTGCCTAAATGGATTTGCAATAACATCTGTGTCAGTTCAGACAGAACATCTGCAGAGCTTCCAATGTGACATTATCTGGTGATTATTGCTTGGGTACTTCTTGCGCTGCTATCTGTGGATGGTGAACGTTTCGTCTCTATAATTTTTTTTAATCGCTTAATCTGCAGTATTTTTGACTTCCAAAGAAAGCCTGCAGCAGTCTGATTTAAAGATAAAATTGCATATTCTACAGTTTCAGATGAATGTGTAGACCATGCTGTAAGATTATTTTTCTTAAAATAACCCATTAGAGTGCAAAAACGGATAAGTAATAGTGTAACTTATCCACTTAAAGCTTCCTGGTATTGCAGTTGATTGCTTGTTCCACTGATGCCGGGTCTAGTTTGAAGTAAGATGAGACTAACTTTACTTTAGGAGTTTGTCGAGGGGTGCCTTTTGGTTTAATACCTTTCCGCTACAAAAACTCCTCAAGTTTTGGACTTAAAAAACATTTGTGGCTTATATTAGCAGTGTCCAGTTTCAAGCCCTACATGGTTTTAGAGGCATCTCTAGTTTTAGTTTTATTAAATGTCTTTTCCAGAACCTTCGTGGATCTAAATCTAAATCTGTTTCGCTAGATCAAGAGCTGGGATTGGTTGGAGTACTGGCATTTATGCTCTTATTATTATTGAAGTGTAGAGGAAAAAGTGCTGCATATTTAGGGAGCTAATGTAGCAGACGATGTATGGCTGTTTGTGTGAACAAAACACTCCACACTAGGCTGAAGTTATACGGCTATATTCACACAAACTGGATACTCGTACTTGCCAAAAATGAAAGTGTTAGTGTTAGATTTGTTGCCATGGAGCTCACCGAAAGAAATGAAAGGGAAAATATTATTTTTTTTCTTTCTCCTTGAATCTGGCTGTCAAGCTAACGATTAATTATCTTTAAATATTTATTTAGGCCCCAGAAATTTGCACAAATTGCCTCTTCACCCTGTCTGCACTCACAAAAGAAGAAGAAGGAGAAAAAAAAGAAAAGAAAATCAAGGGTTTGAGATCAGGGGAGGCAAATGAGAAAATAAATTCCCAGGGGCCTCGGCTAATGAAAGCACATTAGCAGTCACGCCGTGTAGAAATCCGCCAGTTCGTCATAAGCAATTTTCAGTCCCCGACCAACTTATTGCAACAATATGGCTGCTTGCTGCGCAGCTCAGTGGAGGAAGCATGACATTATTACAACCGGGGGTGAAGGCGGAACCTTCCTGCAGTGGGTGAAAGCCGATAAAGCGTTTCAACACTTAATGATGTTGATGTCAAATAAAAAAAAAAAAACCCTTTAACATTCACTTTACCTGTTGAGTTTGAATCCTACTAGGAGGAAGACACACACTGAATATATGTTTATTTAACTGCAGCAGATGCAAAGTCGCTCCGCGGCTCTGTTGTGTCTTTGCGATGCCGTCGCTTGCCTCATGTTTCTGTTGTCTCTCTATTTATTTTTGAACTCTATCTCTCTTTCCTTTCTTCTCCCTCCTTCCTCTCTTCACCCCACCGCCCCCACCTTCTCCTTCTGCTTCGTCACAACTGCAGCAGGTAGTCATGCGAGTAGCCCGAGGAGCTCCTCAACGAGGTCCTCCGTAAGCCGTTTCTCTCCTTGACCTGCCAGCAGTGAATAAGGGTGTAGAGGCGACAACAAACTGAAACTGCTTGGGACGTTTTTTGTTTTTTTTTTGCTGTCCAATAAGCACACTCCCAATGGGTTTTTGCAGTAATCTAGTTGCACACCTTTAACGAATATTTTGCACCGAAACCCCTTCTGGTCCATTTACGTATTCAGTTTTCTGGAGTTTACGCCTGCCACCACATGAATTAAACCTGAACTGCAGTTTTAATTGGATTTCCTCGACTTCCCTTCGCTTAGTTAAAGCCATCGTTTGGTCACAAAGGATCCAAATGACAGGAGAATCCGTGGCATCATGAAAACTGTAATCGGCAATCGCAGAAAACGTGGGACAAAAGTTCCACGACAAACTGGACGTTTGTAATGGTGTCTGACATTGACAGACCGGTTGGGGATTCTGCCAAGAGAGACACTGCAACAAACATGACCAGGTTTCAGTTTAATGGCGGGCAGCAGCCTGATCCACTGCTTTGCTTTTCTTTTCTTTTTTTCCATTTAACTTTTTGCCTTTCAGCGCAATCATTTTTCATTAGAGGATAAATGTCACATGTGAAATAAGTCTTGAAATTATTCATCGTGGTCTAATTGTTTTGTTACATTGGGCATTTTTTACAGGGGGATTATGCACTTTTGAGAGCCTCTGTATATCCTTTTTTTTTTTTGTAGCTTCATTCATCTTGGTCAGGGTTTTCCACATGCCATGTGAGATTTGCTACCCTGCAGCAGTTTGACCCTTGCACAGTTAATGGCACCAACATGTCTTGTCTCTCTCTCTTCAACAGGCTCTGCAAAAGATGTGACTTGTGGTTTACACGCTCTGCCCCCGAACCAGATACTCGCAGCTGAAGTGCCACGTTTCCTGCTACACCTCCTGCCCGTGCTCTGTTTTCCCTGGATTATGATTTGCTCATGGGTCTCGGCTAACTCCGCACCTGGGGTCCTTTACCCCCGCCTCATTAATCAGTAGAAAAGGGCCGACTTTAATAATCTTTAAAGACTCTCGGATCGTTTTCTGTTACCAGCCTCTTTGATCATGGAATCTCAGTGGGGCCCGACTTTTCCCCTCCACTCTCCCTCTGTCATCTTCCTGCTTCTGGCTGCTTCTTACACCTGGCTCTTTCCCGTCACATCCCCTCAGCGAGTCCCGATAGACCCCCAGGCCGCTCCGGAATACGCTCACTCCATCCGACTGGACGGCGACATCATACTCGGCGGGCTTTTCCCGGTGCATTCGCGGGGAGATCGCGGCACGCCCTGCGGGGAGCTGAAAAAGGAGAAGGGCATCCACCGCCTGGAGGCCATGATGTTTGCCATTGACCTGATCAATAAGGATCCCGAACTGCTGCCCAACATCACGCTGGGGGCCCGGATCTTGGATACCTGCTCCAGGGACACGTACGCTCTGGAGCAGTCCCTGACGTTTGTGCAGGCCCTAATAGAAAGGGACGGCTCCGACGTCCGCTGCGCCAACGGAGACCCTCCGATCTTCACCAAGCCCGACAAAATTGTGGGCGTGATCGGGGCCGCGTCCAGCTCCGTGTCCATCATGGTGGCCAACATCCTGCGTCTGTTCAAGGTAGGATTCGGTCTAATTTTCCCCCCTCTGTGACCGTTTCTGTTTCATCTTGACTTTACAACCACAAACCTAAATGTAGGATGCTTGATTGATCAACTAAAAGAAGTGAATACTTGTGAAGTCGAGGGAAAATTAGAAGTGTGGTGGCGTTTGTATTCATGTTCCAAAGTTTTATATCTGTTGCTGTACTTTCTCTTTCATTCCCTGGACACTTTGAATGTCTTGCTGCAGATTCTTAATTGGATATAAGTGTAATATAACTATGAGCTACATCGCCTCACTGGCTCTTTGGGGTCATTGTCATGCTGAAGAGTGAACGTTCACTCCAGTTTAAAGATTTTTTTTCAGCCCTTTAACATGTTATTTTCCAGGATAGTCCTGTATTTGCCTCCAACTTTCTCTTTGTTGCCCTGACCAGCCTGTTTGTCCCTTGACGGGGACAAAAAAAATCCCTGCATCTGCTTCATACTGTCCCTACCATGTCTCAAAGTGGAAAGGTTTGTTGATGATGAATGCAGTGTTAGTTTTCCTAATTCAATTCTAAGTTGTTTTCACATTCCCTTACGTGGCTTTTGACAAACTGCAAGTGGAACCTATTATCGGTTTTCTCGAACAATAACTTTCTCCCTGTCACTCTTCCATAAAGGCTGGATTTAAGCCAACAGACTCTCCCACCTGAGGTGTGGACCTCTGCAAGTCCGTCAGTTAACATGTGTGTTATGGGCTGCTTCTCTAAACGATGCTTCCCTTGCCCGGCCTGTCAGTTTAATAGGGCAGCGATGTCTCGGTAAGTTTGAGTAACTACTTCAAACTTCGTGACAACTTTTCTTCCTGACCCTCCTACTGTCTTCCTTGCTCTTCGTGATCCGGTTTGTTCACTAATGTGCTCTTACGCGCCTCGCAGACCAGCTGGATTTACACCAAGATTGAATCTCACATAGAGTTGCACTGGATGTTTTGGGGAATTGGAGTATAGGGTGAAAAAACGCCAGCAAATAGACTACCTAATGTAATGCTAGTAATGTTCTACTTTGGGTGATTAAATGGGTGCTAAACATAAATGCACATCACGCTTTTCAGATGTTTGAAAAGTCTTAAACCACGTTTCCTTTGTGCTGATCTGTCACGAAATCCCAGTAAATTACGTTCATAAGGATTAAGGTTGTAACGTGTGAAAGTTCAAGGGGGTATGAACACTTTTCCCAAGCACTGCACGTGCTGAATCACCGCCATCCCACGCAGCATCCAGCCCCTTCACCCATATAGGCCAGATAAAGTTCAATGGCGGCAGCCATTTGAAGCCTTATCGGTCTCTGCAGCGGTGACACCTCTTCCTTCACCAGTTGCAGGAGACAGATAGCCCTGTGCGTTTCACTCTCGGAGCCCAAAGTGCGATTTCAATCAGACATTCAGATGCGTCTGTGAAGGAGAAACCGATGTGTCGAGCGATGCCTGCAAGTAAGTTTAAGGTTGAGCGAAATAATAATAATAATAATGATAATAAAATAAAATAAAAATTGCAGCCAAGTGTGGGTATCTATTACGAGCTCGAAATCTGTCAACAGCCACTTCATTTCCTGCGCCCTATGGTTGTTTATGCACACGTGTGTCGCCTGCGAGGACGCCGCTTTGTGATGCCGTGTTTTCAAGTACGTGTGTGGGCCTAATTGAGTGTCCTCATCAGGGTGCAACTCTTTTGTGTTTTTTTTATTTTATTTTAAACATCCTTTCCTGAAGCCTTTATGCATTTCAGGTGTGTGTTGGCGTGTCTTTGAGTGTGCGCCCCATTGTCATCATTAGCTGCGCCGGGCCGACCGATGGCGGTGCGATCGTGACATACGAGTCCGGTAATGACGCCCATGGCATTTTTCGCATCCACGTTTATCCCACGCTCTTCCACAGCAGTGTGACCACACATTTCTTTGGCACAGAGGAATCCATATGCTTGTGTTTGAGGGGTGGGGGATTTTTTTTTCTCCCTGTGTTTCAGGACGCACATGTTAACAACCGGCTTGCGCTTTGAATGGAAGATTTGCATATTAAACAACAACAACAACTAAACATGATTTATTCCAGGATCTGTCACAGCAACAGCCCTCGAACAGAGAGCGCCTTTCCTTTCCCTGCCTCTGCGGTGCCTCGCTCTCATTTGCCTAATACGATTTGGAGCCTCGCGCGTGTCTCCCTGTTCGCGCGCGCGCGCCGCGTGCCGCTATTGTACGTCCGCTGATAATTTGTGTGTGGGAGTCTTCTGCGGTTTTTTCCCCTCCCTTTTCTTTTCTTTTTCGTGTGTGTGTGTGTGTGGGTGGGTGTGTGTGTGTGTGCGTGTGTGTGTGTGTGTGTGCGCAGGATCTCTGCGTTATGTCAACCTCATGCCTGTGGCTGTGCTAACAGTTTGTCTCCATGCTTCTTCATAAATAATACCCCCCACCCTCCTGTTTCTGGAAGTCGTGGGACGCAAACACATGTTCGCACGAATGTATTTCAAGCAAACATATGTTGTTTTTTTGTTTGTTTGTTGTTTTTTTTAAACAGGCTAATCTGGCAGTGTCAGTCACAGCCAGTCGCCCACTCAAGACATGATGGAGATGCGGCCCCCCCCCACAGAAGCAGAGCAAGAGAGAAAGTCTGCTTATGTGTCTTTTTAATTCTAGCAGTTGACAAGTGCGATTCAAACAACAGATTGTGTGAAAAAGAAAAAAAGAAGCAAAAATTCTCCATGTTTTTATTGTTTTTATTTATTTTTTCCCTGTGCTTTAGCAGCAGAGGGAGCCCCTTGCTGAGAGCCACAGCTGAGAGAAATCAAATCAAACAAGAGCCGCTGATGTTTCTTTTGTTCGCCGGTTCCTCGTTTGAAGATTATCGCCCTGCACTGAGGGATGATTCAGATTGGTGCGAGGCGGGGCTGGAGATAACAGGGACTTTTTGTAAATCAGGGCGACGCGCTCCATCGCCGCAGCTGCATGTTTTGCAGGAGAAAATCTGTCCAAACGAAGTGAGTGGAAATTTTGGGGGCTTTATGACAACAACTTGGTTCTGTTTAAATCTGGCTTCTTTCTTTTTTGTTTCCTTACAAAAGTTTAAAGCGAGGCATCAACCTGAATATTATATCTTGAAATTCTAACACGGAGCATAATTTTGAATGGGAACGTTAAAGAAAATGCAGGTGATTTGTCTCCAAAGCATTAAGGTTATTGGAAATCAGCTGCTGCCTGACTGAGATTGTTTGTGGATGACCTTTAGCTTGGCCAGGGTTCCCCACATGTGTTGCACTGCAAATTTTGTGTGGCGTATAAATGACTCACTATGCATTATTCATAGATTTATATTGACGTAATCTTGAGGTACATCGAAAACGGCGTCGCTCTCAAACTGCATTAAGCTAACTTGTAAAAAGTTTTCTATGCTGTATGAAAAAGTCAAGCTAATCGCATGGATTTAAAAAAAACAACTTTGCAGCCATCTCTTTTTGTGTCATAACCAGATGGACATCATTTGTCGTTCACCTCAAAGTCATTTTTTCCCTCTTCTAAATGAATGCAGTTGGATCGTATTACAAATTTTTTTGCTTTAAATGTACTATAAATACTGGAAAGATAGTATTTTCCAGTATTTGAGGTTATGTCATGAGGATATAAAACCAGCCAATGCCAATCTGGGTTATTAGAAATGAGAAGTTGTCTGTCACTGTTTGATTGGCCAGTGTTCTTGTGACTCATATGGTGGGAATAGATAAAGGGGGGAAAGTACACAATAAAATCTCATGTAGGTTTTCCCTCTTCCCATGCTGCAGCACGTGAATCGAAAACTCCAGGGCGGCGATGTTTATTAAAGCCACAAATGAATTTGATTTAATTTCCCAGCTTGAATGACTGTAAACCATGAACACGGTCTATTATCAACCTCAATTTCCTAAATTATGTTGCTGCTCTAATTCAAATGTGGCCCAACCTTAAACTAATTACAGCTATTATTTTAGTTGTGATTCAGAGTAGCGCTACCGACAGAGCATAGCTTGTATTTTTTTAAAATTGTATTTCTATATTCTTAATTTTAGCTTCTATTTCATCTTTTACACCAAACCCTTATATTTTTGGCAGCAAAGTAAGAATGCAATCGAACAGGGAATCTTGTCATAAATACCAAACCTTCAGTTTGTGCCAAACTCTCATAAAAGGAAGTAATAAAGGTTTATTAGCATTTTTACCTCAAAATAACACATTTTTAATCCCATCTGGTGAACTTTCTCATTGCAGTACTCAGGGTCTCTTAAGATTTCCTTGGATTTTTCTTTCAGGTGCTTCAGGGAATTGGAGACTGATTATTGTGTGTTGCAAAGTTTCTCTCAACTTAATTCATTATTTCACTCTGTTGTCGCTGTGCGTGTTCAAAGAAAGAGTATCGGAAGTGGGCACTAAATTTTATTTGTGTAACACATTGCACAGATAAAAAATCACAAAGACGCTGCATGGCGGAGAAGTATTTTGAAATTAAAGGCACAGCACACTGAAGGAGAATGCCTTAAGCTGCACTTTGAATGAGCGCAATCTCTCGCATGTAAAAAATAAAATCTTGCAGTTGATGCAACATGCTGTAAATAACGATCCCCTTGAGTTTATCACGCAGTTCTTGGGACTACAAATAGACCTTAAGGGCTTCTGATGGAGTAAGTGGCTTTCATAGTTCTGTAATAGAAGAAGAAGTTTAACCATATAAGCCCCGTTCATTTTGACACGTTGCCTGTCAAAATGAACAGGCAGCGAGATAAAAACACAAGCAATGTGAATTCTTAGTCAAAAACTGTGGACCAACAGAAATTGTTTCAAAAGCCAATTAAAAATTAATGCATCAATCAAAATGTACAGTTAAGTTTTAGAGAGAGAAAATAATTTGGAACAACGGGGGGCTATCTACAATTGATGCATCTTGACATTGTGCCATTTTAGAGACGGCACAATGTCAAGTTGATCCTCCAGTTGATCAACTGTCATTATTCTAAAACTATTCTATAAGTACTACTGGTGGGACTTTGACTACCTTTAATAGAAACCGGTTACATATTTGGAAGGGACTTTGGAGCAGACTGACAACTGCTTGTGGCAGCTCGCTTTGTTCCAGTCATTGCTGAAGTTGGAGCTTGGATCTGGCAGCGGCATCAAATGCATCTAAACAGTGTTTGGCTCCAAGCTGCGGCAGACGCAGCGCCGTGTTTGAATCAGAGGCCGAGCTGGTGAGATTCTCTGAAGTTCAAATTCTAGGGACCTTTTTGTTTTGTTTCTTTTTTCTTTTTCCAAATTCAAACTGAATTTTAA